>NC_052086.1:61030204-61700204 GCF_015852505.1 Tachyglossus aculeatus
TGACAAGTGATGCATGATGTGATCATGGAAAAATGGCTACTCAAAACTGTATGCCATGGTGACTGTAATGTTATGTAAAACATTAAGGATGAAAACTTAAAATGAAGTCTACAAAGCTGTGGTTTACAAGGACAACTTATATTCATCCTTAACTGACAGTGGGGCCATTGGAACATCAGCGGTGAATATTTCTGGGGTTTTTAACATTTTGTTTTGTGTTCATTACTTAGGACTCCCGACGATCTCTCGAGGTACATTGTCACACTGCAGCAGAGGGAACTGGTGTTGAAAGACAAGAACAATACCATCGGAAACAGGTAAGTGATACTGGTCAGGGGGAAGCTAGCTGAACGGAGTTGGTTTCTGTGTAGTTAATGGGGTCCTACCTTCATTCTTCTTCTTAGAAACCCATCGACTTGTTTTAACTTGTTAACTTCCTTCTGGTGGCCTGTCCACGATTGATCCCATGACAAGCTAAGGAAAGGATGGGGGAGAAAAGGCTAAATCAGTGTGTGTCCATTGATTCTCCTGTTGCAGCACCCGTTGTCCTTTTGAGACTGCTTTTGTGTAATTCATTACCATCCAGAAGGGGATTTTTGTTATTTCCTTAACATAACCCTAAACATGCTGGATATCATCACATCGATTTAGTTTAAAACCTCAAAAGGTAAGAATTTCTTTTGTGACTGCAAAAGCAACTCCCAGATGCAACTGTCATTGAAAATGATCTCAAATGAAAGCTTCAGCAACTTTTCAGGTAGCCATTTCATTTAGCTTTTATTTGAAAACAAAATAGTACATTAGAAACAAGGAGATGTTGGTATTTTTTTGAAACAATTAGACACCTACCTATATCTCCTGGTATAGATCATTTGAAAGTTTATAGACGTCAGAATCTCTTTGAATAAAACACCAATAAGCAAATAAATTTCCACCCACCCATCTCCAGTTCCTTTTAAACTATAGTCTTGGACCCCTGCAGGGATCTATAGATTTCTAAGAAATTGATAGCTCAGTGTGCTAGAAAGAACCTTGGAATGAGCCCTGGGATGACTATTCGCCGGTTAGTTGACCTGCTGGGGTTCAGCTTTCATATCTGTAAGATAGGGATAATCCTTGTCATCGAAGAGAATCACGCAACATCAGTATCACCTAAGTACATTGCAAAATACCAAGCACTATAGTGAGACCTGGAGAAATTACCATGACACATGGCCCACTGTCTAAATAATAAGCAGCATATTAAAAATCTATCATTGTTATATTAGAAATTACTTCAACAGGCCCTCGAGGGCTAACTTTCAGCCTGAAGCCTAAAAGATGAAAATTTAGTACCATCTTCCATTCGGATTAAAGGCTGCTCGTGTCCCTCCCTGCTGATGCAGTAGATCGTAGGCTTCTCCTTTCTTGGATGAGGAAGGGGCTGCTGTATCCTAGGCCACCATTCCAGTGGACTGGGGACTTCCAATGTTAGGTACCAGCCTGTGTGACCCATCCATCATCTCTTTCCCCATGGCTGCAGGACACAGTCTCCTTTTGGGAGTGATGAGCTAAAATGGGTTGTAGGCTGCAAGGTACAAGACCTGTAGTGGGAGAGGTCCCTGGAAGGTCTTCTAACTTCAAGCATTGGTTGAGTTCAATTTCTTATTTCATACTATCTTGATGAGGACTCATTTCTGGGTTACCGGGACCAACGTGTAATAGTATCCCCATTTTTCTAGGAAGTTGGCAGGGCGAGAGCTGGAATCAGCACTCCGACTCCCTTCTTCCTAGCCCTTACTCTGAAGACTAACCCTTCTTTGCCACGCCATCAACTAATGCAGCTTTTTACAGAAGGTCACACAAACTCTTGTGTTTGTACAAATATAGCTTGTCCTTTCGGGTCGTATCAGTGCCGTAGCGTTGTGGTGTCTGATAGCTGTGCACATAAATATATTCAACTATTAAGGGGCAGATGCTGTGTGTCACACTTTGAATTTTTAATTTAAATTCATCCTTGATCACAGGCTAGTATCTTCAAGCTGTCGGCGAAAACACCTCATTTGTGCCAGGTGATTAATACTAGCCTATTTTTCTGCTGTAAATTCAGCACTTGTTAATAATGAAGCGCTTTTTTAGTCCCTCTAAGCCGCCTCCTCTCGCTGTGGCAAGAAGCTAGTTCTTAACAATAGCAAGAGTTCATATTGGGCAGGACCTTAGGAAATCAGTCACACACGAATATGTAATAAAAAGGAACAATAATGGTACACAATAGCAACTCCTTTTAATGTGCACCCCTTTCCCCAATACAGAGAATGAGTTGCAGCTGCATGGAGCTTGTTTTTATAGAGATTGCCTAGGGTAAATCTAGAAGAAGGGGAGAAACATCATATTGCTTCACTGTATATATGTATATATGTTTGTACATATTTATTACTCTATTTATTTTACTTATACATATCTATTCTATTTATTTTATTTTGTTAATATGTTTGGTTTTGTTCTCTGTCTCCCCCTTCTAGACTGTGAGCCCACTGGGTGGGGACTGTCTCTATATGTTGCCAACTTGTACTTCCCAAGCGCTTAGTGCAGTGCTCTGCACACAGTAAGTGCTCAATAAATACGATTGATTGATTGATTCACTGTGGAATATGTATATGCATGTACACATTCTCTCCCTGCCTTAGTGTTTTCCTTTGCAGAGCTTCTAATCCTTCACTATAATGCTGCCTTCGAAGACCTTGGGTGTTTAATTTCCGTACTGTGCCTCTCTCTTTTGACAGCTCTCTTAACATGTTTTCTGGTTTTTCATACTTCCTGAATAATAATGACACTGAGTGACACTGTTGTGACACTGTAGATTTTTTAATAAGTGAACCTGGTGAAATCAAGGTTAAGCTAGCAGCTGCATTTTATGAATTAGAGTCTTCAAAATATAGCATTGTTTATATTGTTGCTCCAGTGACCAAGAATCTGGGACTGAGTTAAAGAATTTGGAAACTCTCACTTGAATTTACTAGGGAATGTGCTTAAACTCTTGGTCCTGCTGAACCAGTTTGTAAGTACAGGTTGAATTACCATGTGTTTTCAAGATTGGTAATGTGCTTCTGGCAGGAGTGGGACTTCTTCTGTGGTGCTGGTGAGGAGACAGGGTAAGGGTCATGGCTCTTCTGGTCATACTAACACAAAAAAGGGAAAAGCAGAATGTCATTTATAGCAGGCCACAGTGCCGTAGTGGAAAGTGCCATTGAAAGTGTGTGATAGAATTTCACCGTTGTTTTCTCTGGCTTCATATTGTGTCAGTAGAATAAATTCTATCTTGAGCAGAAGGCATTGTGGAGCCTTTAGGTAGACTAATGAAGATGAACCCAGTCTTGCTAGGAATCGTGGATGACAGAACCTGTCCCCAAGCAGTGTGAACCTCAAAAATCTCCAGTGGCTACCAATCAACCTACGCATCAGACAAAAACTCCTCACCCTCGGCTTCAAGGCTGTCCATCACCTCGCCCCCTCCTACCTCACCTCCCTTCTCTCCTTCTACAGCCCAGCCCTCACCCTCTGCTCCTCTGCCGCTAACCTCCTCACCGTGCCTCGTTCTCGCCCGCCCCGCCGTCGACCCCTGGCCCACGTCCTCGCCCTGGCCTGGAATGCCCTCCCTCTGCACATCCACCAAGCTAGCTCTCTTCCTCCCTTCAAAGCCCTACTGAGAGCTCACCTCCTCCAGGAGGCCTTCCCAGACTGAGCCCCCTCCTTCCTCCCCCTCCCCATCCCCCCCGCCTTACCTCCTTGCCCTCCCCACAGCACCTGTATATATGTATATATGTTTGTACATATTTATTACCCTATTTATTTCTTTTATTTGTACATATTTATTCTATTTAGTTAATATGTTTTGTTTTGTTCTCTGTCTCCCCCTTCTTGACTGTGAGCCCGCTATTGGGTAGGGACCGTCTCTATATGTTGCCAACTTGTACTTCCCAAGCGCTTAGTACAGTGCTCTGCACACAGTAAGCACTCAATAAATACTATAGAATGAATGAATGAATGAATAAATGATGAGCCTGGTGAACGGACCTATAGGTGAATCTAAATTCTGTGAGAAAACGAGAGACCATTTGAGGCAGTGTTGCTTAGACTGTGGAGAGAAGCCAGCTGTAATTACCCACTTCTGCTGCAATGATTAACTCCGTGGGTCAGAGTCTCAGAAGAAGCCCATGTCCAAAGAATCATCTTTGCCTCATGTGTTCTCTCCTTGACTGACCAACTCTTACCCAGAAGTGGGAGGAAGCGGGAATGAGATTGGATGCAGCAAGGACAAGATGTAGGAAAGGACCTCCTCGAGTGACCCACTCTGTGCCTCCTGTAGACTGTAGGCTCCTTGTGGGCAGGGAACTTGTCTGTTATATTCTACTCCCCCAAGTGCTTAGTACAGTGCTCTGCCCACAGTAAACATGACTGATTGACTCCTCTACTTCTCAGTACTGAGATTAAGGTTACCCTTTCCCCCAGCCTTTTATAAGCACTTCCTTTTTGCAGCTAATCCCCCTCCCTGTGGCTGCTGCAGAAGTGAAAAGGGAATGAAGGAGAGATTCATTAGGTCCATATCTAAATGGGGTAGACACCCAGCACAATAAGAAGGGAAAACAGAACATTGTTAAGGGAGAAAATCAGTGACCCAGGATCACAATGCAAAGCATAATAGGCAAACACAGTTCCTGGAGGGAGTGGTTCACACAGTCTTCATGGTTTATAACAGATCTTGTCAGAGATAGCTGCACACCTAGGCCATTCTAGCAGGAGGCGAAGATTCTGGATCTTCACCAGGGAGCTACGGGGACCTTACGGCTCCTGATATTATTGGGGCCCTTGAGCCAAGGGGGTCTCTTCTGGGTCTCACTCCTGCTACTGCAGGACAGTGGGGCTTCTACCCTGGGTTGTCCTGGTGGAAGGCAGTGAGGGAGGTTGACATGGGTGATGTAAGAAGCATCGTGTCCTAGTAGATAGAGCATGGGGTTGGGAGTCAGAGTACTTATCACTGCTCCGCCACCTGCCTGCTGTATGACCTTGGACAAGTCACTTCCCTTCTCTGGCCCTCAGCTTCCTGATCTGTAAAATAGGGATTCAATACCTATTCACCCTCCTACTTAGACTATGAGCCCCATTTTAGACAGAGACTGTGGCCCATCTGATTATCTTGTATCTGTCCCAGTTCTTAGTACAGAGCTGGGCACATAGCAAGTGCTTACCAAATGCCGTTATTATTAATAATAATAGTAATAATAATAATAATTGTTAATAAGAATCAGTGAAGTGATCAAATAGCAATGTTACAGTTCTCTAGACTGTAAACTCATGGGCAGGGAATGTGTCAGTGATACAGTGTACTCATCAATTAATTAATTAAATCATTCATTCAGTCGTATTTATTGAGTGCTTACTGTGTGCAGAGCACTGTACTAAGCGCTTGGGAAGTACAAGTTGGCGACATGTAGAGACGGTCCCTACCCAACAACAGGCTCACAACCTAGACGGGGGAGTCTAGAAGTGCTTAGTACAGTGCTCTGCCTACAATAAGTGCTCAGTAAATATGATTGGCTGACTGACAGTGTTAATATGTTCCAATAGTAAAGATTGAGTTTGATTTTTTTTTTTAGCTGTACACATGTAAATTGCTAATTTGTGTTATTTTTCATATACTATTCAAGGAAAATATGGCCTTGTGTGAAATGACTAGCGTTTCATCATTGATGATAAATAGAGAACAAACTACTATTGAAAAGGGTTTTCAATTGCCAAATCAGGTTAAAAAAAGGTCTCTCAGATGAGTGGGTGGAGAAAATGGTATGGTGGAACCAAGGGAAGGTGTTGAGTGGAGGTAATCTAGGTTAAGGTAGCTTTCAGAAAATAAAAGAGGGCTAGAATAAATGTAGGCATTAAGACTCAATAGTACTAACGGAAAAGCACAGTTAAAGAAGACTGTTGTAGGAAGGGATTTCCGTATTGCACTTTTTTTCTTAATGGTATTTGTTACGTTTAAGTAAGCTCTTTTTTTGTTTGTTTAAGCCATGTTATGGTTGCCCTTTTTGACACTTAGAATAATTGATTTGATCAGAGCTTCACAATTTGTCCTAAGAAATGAACTTGTAGGAGCCTAAATTGTCTATCGGACACAATTCTCTCTTCTTGCATTTTGCTATGCTCTTGTGAGAAATGGAATTCATGGGAGAACTCTATATGACTTGAAGCATATGCTTCTGCCAAATTTGGTTTTTCTGACACCATCCTCTCCTTCTTGTGTGGCCGATCTCACTCTCCTTCGTTGGTCCAATCTCTACATCCCACTCCCTAACTGTGAGTGTCCCAAGGCTTAATTTTGGGTCTCCTTCTATTCTCAATCTACTTTCCCCTCCCTTGACGAAGCCATCTGCTCCCACACTTTCAATTTTCACCTATTTCCGGATGGCTTCCATATCTAATTCACTAGCCTCAACTTTTCTCCTCTGCATTCTCACTATCCAGCCCCCAGGACATCTGCGTATGGATGTTCTGCCAGGAGAAGCAGCACAGCACAGTGGAAAGAGCCTGGGCCTGGGAATCAAAGGACCTGGACAATAATCGTACCTCCGCCACTTGCTTGCAAGACCCTTCGCTTTTTCTGGCCTCAGTTTCCTCATCTGCAGAGTGGGGATTTAATACCTGTTCTCCCTCCTATTTAGACTGCGAGCCCATGTGGGATCTGATTATCTTGTGTCCACTCCATCCAGAAGTGCCTCAGCACCATGGCAGATGCTTGGGATTATACCAAAGTTGGCTCAAAGACAGTCACAGAGAATTTTCCTGGCTGCAGCCCGGGATCTGCCAGCTCTGCAGTGGCAAGGAGAGTGACACACCCTGATACGAAGTCTCTGCCCCGCCACCTGCCCTGGCCCCATCTCCCATCCCCCTGCCTGCGCCTCTGTCTCAGCTGGGTCAGGAAATGTGCACACCTCTTGCTCCTTGGGAGGGCGGAGCAGCCTAGGAGGAAGGAAGAAAGGAAGGGAGGACCCAGAGAATTCACTCACAATCTGGGCAGTGCAGCTCGAGGCTGCTTCCCATGTTCCGGCGTCTCCAAACCACCTCACCTGCTGCTCTCCTTCATCCCCCGGGAAGTATGGAGGGACAGAAAAGAAGAACTATCCAGCTAAAGAGGTCATGTTGCCAGTTCTGAGGCTGCTTCAGGGACTGCTCCAGGATTGCTCTGGGAACTGCTCCAGGGATTGATTACTCCAGGACTGCTCTAGGATTGCCCTGGGGACTGCTTCAGGATTGTTCTGGGATTGCTCTGGGGACTGTTCCGGAGACTGCTCCAGGGACTGCCCCAAGATTGCTCTGGATACTGGTCTGGGAGTGCTCTGAGGTGGCTCTAAGGGCTCCTCTGGGGACTGCTCCAGGGACTACCAAGGGAGTAATAATAATAATGATGGCATTTATTAAGCACTTACTATGTATTATCCTTCTGCATCAACTACGCTCTTGGCCGTGTCCCCATTAAGCACTTCGATACTCTCCCTGGCTGCACAGCACGGCACTCACCTCCCTATCCTATC
Source organism: Tachyglossus aculeatus (assembly GCF_015852505.1). Lineage (NCBI taxonomy): Eukaryota > Metazoa > Chordata > Mammalia > Monotremata > Tachyglossidae > Tachyglossus > Tachyglossus aculeatus. Next base: position 61,037,770 of record NC_052086.1, read on the forward strand.
GCTATAATTCTATTTGTTCTGACGACTTTGATGCCGGTCTACATGTTTTGTTTTGTTATCTGTCTCCCCCTTCTAGACTGTGAGCCCGTTGTTGGGTAGGGACTGTCTCTATCTGTTGCCCATTTGTACTTCCCAAGTGCTTAGTACAGTGCTCTGCACACAGTAAATGCTCAATAAATACGACTGAATGAATGAATGAATGAACTTAGTATTTATATGTTTGGTGGCATTTGTTAAGCACTTACTGTATGCCAAGCACTGTTCTAAGCGCTGGGGGAGATAGAAGGTAATCAGGTTGTCCCATGTGGGGCTCACATTCTTAATTCCCATTTTACAGATGAGGTAACTGAGGCACAGAGAAGTTAAGCGACTTTCCCAAAGGCACACAGCTGACAAGTGACGGAGCTGGAATTAGAACCCACGACCTTGGTGTCATCCTCGTCTCATTCACCCCTCACATCCAAGCCGTCACCAAAACCTGCCGGTCTCAGCTCCGCAACATTGCCAAGATTCGCCCATTCCTCTCCATCCAAACCGCTACCCTGCTCGTTCAAGCTCTCATCCTAACCCGTCTGGACTACTGCATCAGCCTTCTCTCTGATTTCCCATCCTTGTGTCTCTCCCCACTTCAATCCATACTTCATGCTGCTGCCCGGATTGTCTTTGTCCAGAAACGCTCTGGGCATGTTACTGCCCTCCTCAGAAATCTCCAGTGGCTACCAATCAATCTGTGCATCAGGCAGAAACTCCTCACCCTCGGCTACAAGGCTGTCCATCCCCTCGCCCACTCCTACTTCACCTCCCTTCTCTCCTTCTCCAGCCCAGCCCGCACCCTCCGCTCCTCCGCCGCTAATCTCCTCACCGTACCTTGTTCTCGCCTGTCCTGCCATCGACCCCCGGCCCACGTCATCCCCCGGGCCTGGAATGCCCTCCCTCTGCCCATCCGCCAAGCTAGCTCTCTTCCTCCCTTCAAGGCCCTACTGAGAGCTCACCTCCTCCAGGAGGCCTTCCCAGACTCAGCCCCTTCCTTCCTCTCCCCCTTGTCCCCCTCTCCATCCCCCACATCTTACCTCCTTCCCTTCCCCACAGCACCTGTATATATGTATATATGTTTGTACATATTTATTACTCTATTTTATTTGTGCATATCTATTCTATTTATTTTATTTTGTTAGTGTGTTTGGTTTTGTTCTCTGTCTCCCCCTTTTAGACTGTGAGCCCACTGTTGGGTAGGGACTGTCTCTATATGTTGCCAACTTGTACTTCCCAAGCACTTTGTGCAGTGCTCTGCACACAGTAAGCGCTCAGTAAATACGATTGATTGATTGACCTCTGACTCCCAAGCCTGGGTTCTTTCCACTGAGCCACCCTGCTTCTCCCACTGAGCCACGGTGAGCCAGCAGCCACGCTGCTGCTTCTTAGTACAGTCCTTGGCACATAATATGCGCTTAATAAATGCCACAACAAATGCCACCACCATTAAGAGCGTACTGTGTGTCAGGTACTCTTCTAAGCACTGGGTTAGTTCAGACAGATACAGTCCCTGTCATACTTTGGACTCACAGTCTAAACAGTCAATCAATCAGTGGTATTTATTGAGCACTTACTATGTACAGAGCACTGTACTAAGAACTTGGGAGAGTACAGTGCAACCAAATTAGTGGACACATTCCCTGCCTATAGCAAACTTACAGTCTAGAAGGGAAGACAGACATTAATAGACATAAAGAATGTATAACTTAATGATATGTATGTAAGTGCTGTGGGATACAAGGGAGAACAGTTTTCAATCCTCTTTAAAAAGAAGAGGCAACTGAGGGACGGAGAAGTTGAAGTGACTTGTCCAAGGTCACCCAGCAGGCAGGTGGTGGAGCTGGGATTAGAACCCAGGTCCTTTGACTTCCAGGCTTGGGCTTTTTCCACTAGGCCATGCTACTTTTCACTCCCTTCACTCCCCCATCTCCTGGTTGTTGCTACTGGGCACTTGGTGGATCTCTCTGCAGCAGCAGCTCAAGAAACAGGGGCAGAGACTGTGTCCAACCTAATTTACTTGTGTCTACTCCAGCGCTTAGAACAGTGTCTGACACATAGTAAGTGCTTAACAAACACCGTAAAAAAGGGGGAGATGGGAGTGGTCAGTGTTGTCCTTTCCCTTCTCTCCTTCCTCACTCCTTTGATGTCCCTGGGGCAGCTGGTAGGTAAGGTGGGGTTGTCACTTTCTTTTTCCCCATGTGTAGGTTTTTTCGCAAAGCAAAGGGCTGTTGGTCACGGTGAATGTCTTTAGGGGTGAAGCAGATTAGGGCATAAAGCTGGCACCTTCATTCTGAGGGTGAACTTGGGATGCCCTCCCTCTGCTCACCTATAAGCATCGGGGGCCAATAGGCAGATTCGACAAGTAGTTTAAAACCAGAACCTAAATCTATAGATCTGTGGTGTTTGCAATTCGGTTTTTCGACACCCTTAAAGCATATGACATTCTTCTTTGGCAATTTCAACTCTGTGAGGGTCTGTCTCGAACTTTATACTGTGTAGTCTACAACCACCCGGATGGGTGTTGCAAAGCATCCAGAGAGATGAAGGCAGGTGGAAGTTCCCAAATCGTGCTATAGGTTGTTTGGTTTTGAAAAGACTCATGTGCTGAGGAGAAACAAATGAAATTCAGGCAAAATCTGATCTGCAGATCCCTTGGAGACTATGATATTGTTTTTTATTTAATTTCTCGAAACCTCAGAGCAGCAGAGAGAAATATTGAATTAGAAAGTCTTTGGATAACTTCTGATCCTCATTTCACCAATTCCTCTGGTGAGAGTTAAAGATCTGTTCCTTTTGCTCCCATACCCCATCCCACATGAAGCCAGATTTTTGAGCCTTGGATTTGAGAGCCAACCAGATTATTAGACTTTTGTGCATTGCGATGATACCTCCAGCCATGGCTGATCTTTACCCTGGATCTGCATAAACAGTTTTTTCTAGGAAGTGAATGCAGTGGTAACCAGAGAAGAGCTCCAGTTTTGGTTGCTCAAGACTTCTCCTAACATCAGAATTGTAAATATATACATAACCCCTCTTAAAATTCCATTTATTTTTGTCTTCAGATTGCTTGTGCTTTTCCAGAAATATTTTTTTGTGTTAATTTAGTACTTACTGCTGTTACCTTTAGGATTTTTTTTTTTTACAATGTGGAGAAAGCGGTGAATGAGAAGCAGCCTGGCCTAGTTGGAAAAGCATGGCCTTGGAGTCAGAGGGCCTGGGGTCTAATCCCGCCTCTGTTACTAGTCTGCTTTGTGACCTTGGGCAAGTCACATAACTTCTCTGTGCCTCAGCTACCTCATTTGTAAAATGGGGATTAAGTCTGTGAGCCCCACTTGGGACATCGATGTGTCCAACCTGATTAGCTTGTATCTACACTAGCGCTTAGTGCAGTGCCTGGCACATAAAAAGCACTTGACAAACACTATTAAAAAACAACAAAAAAAGTACAAAAAATTATTGGTGATGAGTGAATCAGGGGTAAAACACGAATGTACAGAGAATGAAAAAATGCAGAAAGGAGAGTCAGGACACACCTTAGATGTTTAGGAAGGCTCCCGAAAAAGGGCTCCCTTTGCTGCTGGAGTAAGTGAATCCCATCAAGTGAAACTTCCGGGTCTCTTTCCAATGTAAAACCAAGTGACCCTGGAAGGCTTTTACTTCGAAGGAATGAGCAGGGAGTGCGGAGAGCAAAGTCTGCCGCAAAATCATAAAAGAAGCAAACCAGTCCAGCTTAAGCCAATCATTCTGGGACTACTCCAGAATGAACATTGTGATCTCATGTGTGTGGGAAGATAATCTGTACGGCACTGGGTTGTCTCCCTCAAGCCGTTTTCCTTTCAAGCATCAAACTTTATAACTGTTAATTTTGTTGTGCTCAGTGCAAGCTGGTCAGAAAGGAAGTCACGGTAGAGAAGGAAATGAAATCAGTAGTTTTACAGTTCAACACGAGCGGCAACTGCAGATTGAACGTGAGAGTGAAGGGTTTTGCTTGAAGTCAGGAACGCTCATATGAGGCTTTTTAAGAGGGCCCGGGTTATTTAGAGGGGGTGGTGGAATAAGGCTTCCCTGATTAATCTTTCACTTCCCCTCCCTATGCCCTCCTGTGCCTTCTCCCCTTTAACCACGACTTTGATATTACTGCATCATCTAAGTGTATGGGAGCTCAACCTCCCTCTCAGTACTATATACGTATCGTTGTACTCTGTTGCTTTCTCTTACTTGTAACTTATTTAGGTGTCTTCCATGGAAGATTGAAAACTATTTGAATGCAGGGATCTTGTCTACTAATTCTATTAAACTCTCACAAGTACTGTTAGATTACAGTGCTATGCCTAAAATAGGTGCTAAAAATATTATTGATTGAAATGAAACAAGAACATGGGCTCAGCTTTGGCCTGCCCTTGCTTGACTGCCCTAAACCAAGCTGATATTTTACTACTCCTTTTTATCATGCACTTACCCAGCTATCAGCCATCTCTTCAGAGGTGGGGGTAGCAATCTGAAGATAAAAAGGAATGGCATTTTAAGAAAAGCTACATTTAGTCTTTAGGTCTTCAGTCTAGGAGAAGTCTTTAGTTACCAGAATGGGATCTATTCTCTAGTATTTCTACTCCTCTTTCAGGGACAGTGGCAATCAAGTTGTATAGGTAACCATTGTTTTATTTGCTTTGCAATGCAAAAAGTCTTTTGGGCGGGATTGCATCAACAAATTCTCTACAGAGGTAACGGTCCTCCATAGTCACAAGTGGCCCAGTTGTTGGTGAGACCCTATCTATGAGCAACCAGCAGACCCATTTCATTCAGGTCACATGGTTTGCTCTCTTTTGTATTGGGATGCGGCAAATGTCTGTTGCTATTTTCATTGTGCTTCCTGGAAGTCTCTTCCTGAGAGCAACCCCACTCCTGATTGCCATTTGCCAAGGTTGGTTTGCTGCCATTGTCTCCTTACAGAATGTTGCTTTTACTCATTGTTTGAGACCTACATCCTATGTCATAAAAAGTAAAAACTTTTTATTGTATTTGTTAAGCACTTACTATGTGCCAGGCACTGTAGTAAGTGCTGGAGTAGATACAAGCTAATCAGGTTGGACTTGGTCCATATTCCAAAAGGGGCTCACAGTCTTAGTCCTGTTTTACAGATGCGGTAACTGAGGCTCAGGGAAGTTAACCGACTTTCCCAAAGTCACTAAGCAGGCATGTGGCGAAACCGGGATTAGAACCCATGTCCTTTGAATTCCCAGGCCCATACTCTTTCCACTAAGTCACAGCTGCTTCCAAAAAGTTGTTTGCCCTTTTTCCTTGAACACACCCATTTCTCTTTCCACCCCATGAGCTTGCAACCTTGGTGTCATCCCTGACTTGGCTGTTGATCAGGTTTACCAATTTATTGGTCAAGTTTACCAGTTTACTGCTAAATCCCACCAGTTTTTCTGCATAGCATTTTGCCAATCCATTCCTTCCTCGCCACTCTAGTTTCTATCACTTTGTTACAACTTCTGGTCTGGCCATTGGCTACACATTGCATTAGCCTTCTTGCTGGTCTTCCAGCCTCTCCCTCCTTCAATCGAAACTACATACTACTGCATGGATCATCTTCCTGCTGACTTGTAGTTCCCAAGTGCTTAGTACTGTCCTCTGCACACAGTAAGCACTCAATAAATGGGATTGAATGATTCAATTTTCCTGAAACATCACCCAACCCACATCTCTCCTCTCCTTCCAACCCTCGATCCACTCCCTGCGAATTTCCCCATCAGAATTGGGTTCCAGCTTCTCTACCACCTAGTCCCACCTTGCCTGTCTGCTCTTTTTTCCCATTATTCCCAGCATGCTGTTTTCATTCCTCCCAAGCCAACCCTCTAATCTTTCCATGCTCTCGATTCTCCTGGCTCCGTCCCCTTGCTCACGCTATCCCTCTGACTTGATATTCCCTCCTTCCCCACACGCCACAGCCCTGCCCACATTCAAATCCCTTCCTACTTCCTCCAACAAGCTTTTTCCCATTAATTTTCCCAGCACCCTGAGCCATCATCATCATCATCATCATCAATTGTATTTATTGAGCGCTTTTACTATGTGCAGAGCACTGTACTAAGCGCTTGGGAAGTACAAATTGGCAACATATAGAGGCAGTCCCTACCCAACAGTGGGCTCACAGTCTAAAAGGGGGAGACAGAGAACAAACCAAACATACTAACAAAATAAAATAGAATAGATATGTACAAATAAAATAAATAAATAAATAAATAGAGTGATAAATATGTACAAACATATATACATATATACAGGTGCTGTGGGGAAGGGAAGGAGATAAGATGGGGGGATGGAGAGAGGGACGAGGGGGAGAGGAAGGAAGGGGCTCAGTCTGGGAAGGCCTCCTGGAGGAGGTGAGCTCTCAGCAGGGCCTTGAAGGGAGGAAGAGAGCTAGCTTGGCGGAGGGGCAGAGGGAGGGCATTCCAGGCCCGGGGGATGACGTGGGCCGGGGGTCGATGGCGGGACAGGCGAGAGCGAGGTACGGTGAGGAGATTAGCGGCGGAGGAGCGGAGGGTGCAGACTGGGCTGTAGAAGGAGAGAAGGGAGGTGAGGTAGGAGGGGGTGAGGTGATGGAGAGCCCTGAAGCCCAGGGTGAGGAGTTTCTGCCTGATGCGCAGATTGATTGGTAGCCACTGGAGATTTTTGAGGAGGGGAGTAATATGCCCAGAGCGTTTCTGGACAAAGATAATCCGGGCAGCAGCATGAAGTATGGATTGAAGTGGAGGGAGACACGAGGATGGGAGATCAGAGAGAAGGCTGATGCAGTAGTCCATATGGGATAGGATGAGAGCTTGAACGAGCAGGGTAGCGGTTGGGATGGAGAGGGAAGGGCGGATCTTTGCAATGTTGTGGAGCTGAGACCGGCAGGTTTTGGTGACGGCTTGGATGTGAGGGGTGAATGAGAGAGCGGAGTCGAGGATGACACCAAGGTTGCGGGCTTGTGAGACGGGAAGGATGGTAGTGCCGTCAACAGAGATGGGAAGGTCAGGGAGAGGGCAAGGTTTGGGAGGGAAGACAAGGAGTTCAGTCTTCGACATGTTGAGCTTTAGGTGGCGGGCAGACATCCAAATGGAGATGTCCTGAAGGCAGGAGGAGATGCGAGCCTGGAGAGAGGGGGAGAGAGCAGGGGCAGAGATGTAGATCTGGGTGTCATCAGCGTAGAGATGATAGTTGAAGCCGTGGGAGCGAATGAGGTCACCAAGGGAGTGAGTGTAGATAGAGAACAGAAGGGGACCAAGCACTGACCCTTGGGAAACTCCCACAGTAAGAGGATGGGAGGGGGAGGAGGAGCCTGCAAAAGAGACTGAGAAAGAATGACCGGAGAGGTAAGAGGAGAACCAGGAGAGGACGGAGTCTGTGAAGCCAAGGTCAGATAGCGTGTTGAGGAGAAGGGGGTGGTCCACAGTGTCAAAGGCAGCTGAGAGGTCGAGGAGGATTAGGACAGAGTATGAGCCATTGGATTTGGCAAGCAGGAGCCATGTCATCTCCTCAGCTGTCTCTGGCACTTACACACTTATTTCCACCCTCCTTTGTACTCATATAATAATAATAATAATGATGGCATTTGTTAAGCGCTTACTAGGTACAAAGCACTGTTCTAAGCACTGAGGGGGATACAATGTGATCAAGTTGTCCCACGTGGGGCTCATAGTCTTAATCCCCATTTTTACAGATGAGGTAACTGAGGCTCAGAGAAGTTAAGTGACTTGCCCAAGGTCACACAGCAGACTTGTGGTGGAGCCGGGATTCGAACCCATGACCTCTGACTCCAAAGCCTGGGCTCTTTCCACTGAGCCACGCTGCTTCTCTAATGTTCTCATATGTTCATATATATATGCCCTCTATATATATGTTCTCTGTGTTCTCATATGTTCATATATATATGCACTCTAGTGGGGAAGGTATACATTTACACTAAAGAGGTCAAAAAATGAATTCAGAAGATACATATGAGAAGAAGCATATGAGAACATATGTTCATATACATATGAACATATGTTCTCATATGTTCTCATATGCTGCTTCTCATATGTATCTTCTGAATTCATGTTTTGACCTCTTTAGTGTAAATATATATCTTCCCCACTAGAGTGCAAGTTCCTTGTGGGCAGGGAACATGTAACTTTGTTATTCTGAACCGAGCACATAGTACAGGGGGTAGTTTGGTACATTGTCTCAGTTTTACTCGGATTCATTGTCACCACCTGTTGCCGGGCTGAATTTGCAAAGCAGTTTGCAGTCGTCTTTGTGTTGCCTTGTGTACTGCCTCCAGAGCATAGTCATCAGCACTCATCAGCGCATGGATAACTCTCGAAATCTTTCCCTGATTCTTGTAGCCTGTTGAATTGGAACAGGTTCCCTGAAGAGCAGATGCTGATGCTGACACTAGCTTCCAGATTCCACTTTGCTTTCGTAAATGTGGCAACGTAGAGTCCATCGAACAGGACTACACTGCCTACAGACGCCTGCTTTACTTTATTGCAGTTGGGGAAGTGGTCACATAGGGTATTAGGGTATTTCCATCTCTGACTTGGCTGACCACCATGTCACGGTGCCGATTTTGGTTATGGTGAATTTCTCAGGTCGGCCAGATTTCCTCAGTTGTTGACTGAGCTCTGATCTGCTGGCTGGTGTCAAGTGTTTTCTATTCTATTTATTTTATTTTGTTAATATTCTTTGTTTTGTTCACTGTCTCCCCCTTCTAGACTGTGAGCCCACTGTTGGGTAGGGACCGTCTCTATATGTTGCCAACCAGGATTAGAACCCACATCCTCTGACTCCCCAGGCCATGCTCCTTCCACTGAGCTATGCTGCTTCTTATCTATTATAATAAATATATAATAAATATAAATAAATAAATATAATAAATAAATACGATTGAATGAATGAATGAATGAATATTATCTAGTATCTAAGGTTTCTAGACTGTGAGCCTGCTGTTGGGTAGGGACCGTCTCCATATGTTGCCAACTTGTACTTCCCAAGCGCTTAGTACAGTGCCCTGCACACAGTAAGCGCTCAATAAATACGATTGAATGAAAGTAAAGAGGTTTTTTCCTTCAGTGCTGTCACTTCCTGGGGAGTCATAAATGATAGCTACTTATTTATCATTATCTGATCATATGCCTCGCGTTCCAAACAACAAGGAATTTCTATAGTCTGGTTTATGAGTATACATAATTGTGCACCTTTTAAATGGTAGGAGCTTTTGCTGAAGGAACATGAATAACCTAATACTAGAATAAGTCCTTCCTAATGTATGTAAAGTCCTTTTATATTCATTCATTCATTGTCATATTTATTGAGCGCTTACTGTGTGCAGAGCACTGTACTAAGCGCTTGGGAAGTACAAGTTGGCAACATATAGAGACGGTCCCTACCCAACAGTGGGTTCACAGTCTGCTGTTTGACCTTGGGCAAGCCACTTAACTTCTTTGTGCCTGTTACCTCATCTGTAAAATGGGAATAAGACTGTGAGCCGCACATGGGACAGCCTGATTACCTTGTATCTACCCCAGCACCAAAATGCCATAACAGTAATAATGCCATAATAGTAATAATAATAATAATAATAGCATTTGTTAAGCGCTCACTATGTGTGAAACACCGTTCTAAAGAAGTGCTGGGGCGGGGGGATACAAGGTGATCAGGTTGTCCCACGTGGGGCTCACGGTCTTAATCCCCATTTTACAGATGAAGTAACTGAGGCTCAGAGAAGTTAAGTGACTTGCCTGAAGTCACACAGCAGACATGTAGTGGAGCTGGGATTAGAACCCATGACCTCTGACTCCCAAGCCCGTGCTCTTTCCTCTGAGCCATACTGCATTTCAGGTTGCAAAACTGAGGAGGTCACCCCTTTTTGTTTTTGGTTGCATTTCCTTATACCTCAGTCGTAACCACCCCCTACACTCACACTGTACAGGAATGTTATAGAATTATGGACTCAGAAGAGCAGCTAGTTTTGTACCCTGCTTGTTTATAGCGAAATGGGGCATAAAGTAGGCAGGCTCTTTTCTTAAAGTTCCCAAGGAAAAAGACACCATAACTTCTCTTATAACCTATTCTAATCTTTTAGTGTCCTGAAAATCAAGATGTTCTTCCCTATATCCAACTAAAATGTCTCTTTCAATTTACTTTTTTTTCTGTTCTCCATGGATATGGGAGAACAATTGATCCTCCCTATAAAAATCCTCTATATACTAGAAGACAGATACATTCCTCAGTCCCCATGACCTTTTCAACACCCCCGATTCCTGTCATTTTTCTCCAAAGGCTTTAATGTCCAAACCTTCATTTTTGTCACGTTTCTCCAAACTTTCTTCATTCTTGTCACCTCCTTTGTAAAGCACAGTGACTAAAACTGGATAAAGCACTCAACTGTGCACTGTTAGACCTTTATCAGAGTGGAAGGGCACCTTTCTTGATCTTGCCTGTTTTACTCCTGTTGATTCATCCCTGTACAATGTTGGATTTTAAAAAGAACACTATACCGTTGGCTTTTTTTTCCCCACCCAACTTCAGGTCATTTATGGCCCTCAGGTGTTTTCCTGCTGAATAGTACCCGTTTATTTTTTCCTCTCTGAATTTGAGATGTTTGTTTTTTGTCCCTAACTACACAAATGTCCATTTGTATTTTATGGGTGAAGTCCATTTTTTTCCACTTGTCTTAATTATCCTGAATTGTAACCCAGTATTATAATTCCAACTAATCTGCTACTATCTAAATGAACCCAAGCTTCTCATCTTCCCTCTCAAATCCTACCCTCCTCCCAACTTCTCCATCTTTGTTGACAGCACCACAGTAAGCTTGGAGACCCAGACCTGTAACCACCATCATCTCTACACAGTCATTCAGCTCTTACGTCCAATCTACTGCTAAAGCCTGCCAGTTATTCTTCGAAAACCAGTCCTGGCTCCACCCCTCCTTCTCCATCTAGTCAGTCTGATGAAGAATTCACTGTGTCACAGATTACTGGCCACTCTGCTTCCAGCCTCTCCCTGTCTTCGGTCCCTTCTAGATGCTGCTGCCTGGATCAACTTCCTGAAATGTCGCTCAGCCTAGATCTCCCCTCTCCTCAAAAACCCTACATTAGTTGCCTGTCTCCTTCCTTATCAAGAAAAGAATCCTTACCTTTGACTTCGAGGCTATTCACTGGCTCTCGCCACCTGTCTTATCATCTTTCCACACCTACTTGGGCTCTGTTCTTCCCAAGCCTATCTCTTGGCTGTCCTCCACTCTCACCTTTGCTGTCCTTTGACCCCTTGCTCATAATATCCACCCAAATCTATCCCACCTCTTCCAACGAAACCTTTCCTGACTAACTACGCCCTTAATCTCATCAACCCTTCAGCTATCCCGTGCATTTCTTTGTGGTCGTTTATGCCCATGCTCAGCAATTGTGTATTTAATTGAACATTCAATTCAATTTGAAATCCAAAGCTTGTGAATATTTCTTTGTGGTTTTCCCTCCCACCCCTCGGTGGCACATCCATGCGGAACTGTTTGGGAGGCAAGAGACAACGTGATACTACAGGTTGCGAAGCTAGAGAGGAAGCTTTAGGAGTCCTCCTCGCAGACGTGGTAGTTGAAACCATGGGAGTGGTTGAGCCTCCCAAGAGAGTATAGAGCAGTAAAATTAGGGCACATAGCCTTTTGGCACTGTAAGCTCTTTGTGGGCAGGGAATGTATCTTGTACTCCTGCTGAACTTTCCAGGTGCTTAGTGCAAGGCACTGCATTTAACAAGTGCTCAATAAATACCATCACTGCTCATGATCTACTAGGATTAGTTTCAGAACCAGTCTTCGTGGGGCATTCCTCATCAGATTGACATGGAACTATTCATAACCACAGTTTGGGTGTGACCTTTGGGGCAGCAGTAGTACAGTTATGTCTGTCCTTTGCCATCCTGTCTCAGTACATGTCATTAAGGGTGGATTTAAGAGCCTCGCTTGACTCCTGGGTAGTTCAGAGACAAAGGGCAACAAATGTTTGCAGTCTGTTACATTCTCACAATTTGTGGAGAGATTTGCTCTTTACAAAATATAGTGTTTCCTTCTCAGTATCTCATGCTCTTTCTGCTTCTGGAATTTGTTTATTTGATATTTGTTCAAGTGACTTCTGAGGTATCAACATTAAGCTGGCCTACCTGCATTATCAGGGCCTTTCTTTATCCTCCTGTCAAAGTTCAACACAATATTTTCCCTTTCCAATTCTCAAAGACTTTATCTGTCTTCGGCATGCTAGTAGCTCTAATGACATTTGCCAATTCTTCGAGGACCTCAAGTTACATTTCATTAGGTCCTGTTGATTAAAAGTTGTCCCATTTTAAAGGTATTCATTCACTGTTTAGCTGCCTTTTCTATTTTACCCTTCCAACACCATCAACCTCCCCATAGTCAAATCCAAAGGGCTATGCTCCATCCTGATCCTCCTTGACCTCTCTGGCCTTGGACCCAGTGTTTCTCTTTCTTCCCCTTCCAAACACTACGGGGCTTCCATTTTGTTCCCATGGTTCTATCCTGGTTGTCTTCCTACCCCTCTGACTGTTCTTTGTTTTTTCTCACTGGCTGCTCTTCTCACCTTCTAACCGTGGGAGTGCCACAAGACTCTGTATTGAGTCCCCTACTCTTCTTGCTCTACACTGTCTTGAGAAGCTCAGCCATTCCTGGGGTTCCCACCTCTGTAAGGATGATTTCTAGAGCTTCCTCTCTAGCTCTAACCTATCATCCAACCTGCATCCTCACATCTTCTCTTGCCTCCAAAATAGCTCCGCGAGGATGTGCTGACGGCACCTCAAACTCAGTGTGTTGCAAACAGAACTACTCTTCTCTCCCCATCCCAGACTTTCTCCTCTTCTAAATTTTTTCATCTCAGTCGATGAACCACCATAAGGGCTTCCTATCCTATGAACTCAGTTTCACTCCGGACTCCTTGGTGGTTGCATGGTCTAGTGAATAGAACACAGGCCTGGGAGTAAGAAGGACCTGGGTTTTAGTCCTGGCTTCATCAGTTCTGCCAGCTGACCTTGGGCAAGACACTTAACTTGTCCGTGCCTTAGTTACCTCATCTGTAAAATGGGGACTAAGACTGTTAGCCCCATATGGGCCATGAACTGTGTCCAACCTGATGATTGCTTTGTATCTTCCCCAGTGCTTAGAACAGTGCCTGGTACATCATAAGAGCTTAACAAATACCATAAAAACCCAACCTCCCCCGCCCCCCCCAAAACCCCCCAAATCATCATCATCATCATCATCAATCGTATTTATTGAGTGCTTACTATGTGCAGAGCACTGTACTAAGCACTTGGGAAGTACAAATTGGCAACATATAGAGACAGTCCCTACCCAACAGTGGGCTCACAGTCTAAAAGGGGGAGACAGAGAACCAAACCAAACATACTAAGAAAATAAAATAAATAGGATAGATATGTACAAGTAAAATAAATAAATAAATAAATAAATAGAGTAATAAATATGTACAAACATATACATATATACAGGTGCTGTGGGGAAGGGAAGGAGGTAAGATGGGGGGGATGGAGATGACTCTCTTATTCAGTCTACTGCCATACCCTGCTGTTTCTTCCTATGCAACACTTTCTAGATCCTCCCCTTCATCTCCAACCAAATGGATATTACCTTGGTATAAGCTCTTCTGATAGTGCAGCCGGACTATTGTATCAGCCTCCCTGCTGGTCTCCCTGCCTGCAGCCTCTCCCTGACTTCAATCATCATCATCATCGTTATTGAGTGCTTACTTTATGCAGAGCACTGTACCAAGCTCTTGGGAAAGTATAAAACAGCAGAGTTGGTAGATGCATTCTGTGCCCACAATGAGTGTACAGTCTAGAGAGATCTATATTACACACTGCTGCACAAATCATCTAATCGAAAAATCACTTTTCACACATCTTCCCATTCCTCAGATCTTCCACTGGCTTCCTAGAACTCTTCTCGTCAAGCAGAAATCCCTCAAAATCAATTGCAAGATTCCACCAACTCACATCACCATACTTATCGGCTTTCTCCATGAAAACCTCCCCAATTTGCAGACTTCATTTCTCCCAAATTAACCTTCTAGGTATACCTCACTCTTAAATATTACACCTTCATTCCTTTAATCGTATTGTTTCCCCATCTGGTCTAGGATTTGGCTCTGTTCAACTTTTCATAATAATGATGATGGAATTTATTAAGCGCTTACTATGTGCAAAGAACTGTTCTAAGCGCTGGGGAGGATACAAGGTGATCAGGTTGTCCCAACACAGTCTTAATCCTCATTTTACAGATGAGGTAACTGAGGCACAGAGAAGTTAAGTGACTTGCCCAAAGTCACACAGCTGATGTGGCGGAGCTGGGATTTGAACCCATGACCTCTGACTTCAGAGGTCAGAGGGAATTGAGAAACTGAGCTCCCTGTTCATTGCCATTTTGCTGCAGTAAAATTCAGGATAACAGGAGGGTAATAACTTTCCAGACCCTTCACACCACAAAATCGGAGGCCAGTTTCTTTAGGTACCATTTGCCTGGAGAAACTGAATATCCTAGTAGAGAGGCTTCTTTACTTTCAAGCGCTTAGTACAGTGCTATACACACAATAAGTAGAAGCAGCGTGGCTTAGTGGAAAGAGCTTGGGCTTGGGAGTCAGTCATGAGTTCTAATCCCGGTTCCGCCATTTGTCAGCTATGTGGCTTTGGGCAAGTCACTTAACTTCTCTGTGCCTCAGTTACCTCATCTGCAAAATGGGGATTAAGACTGTGAGTCCCATATAAGACAACCTGATTCTCATATCTACCCCAGCGCTTAGAACAGTGCTTGGCACATAGTAAGCACTTCACAAATGCCATCATTTATGTAAGTGCTCAAATAACATTTTACTAATGAAAATGAAATGCAGAAAAATGGTGCATTTAGAATGTTAAACTTGGGGTGATGAAAATGCAGGAGTTGTAGAGATAATTTTGTGGAAAATTTTTAAAAAGTTCTCATCCGTAATCTGTTTAGTAAAATGGGTGTATGGAACATTTAGTGTTCTAAAGGATCAAAGGCCAAAATGTAGCATCCCTAATTGAGACTCTTAGGCTATTATTATTACATTTTTTGAAGAGTGTGGGAGTTCTTTTATATTCTGCCTAAAATGGTGTCTAACTGTGCTTTGCTATTGTATCTAAATGACAAGGTGCTTTAGAAAAGGAGAAAATGTTGTCTCTGGAAGGGGCTTATGATTGATTAATGGTTTCCTGAGTCATCAAATGCAAGGTTAATAAATTCTGGAATCACTGATTTCAAGGAAGGGAGAAGTTGAAATTTTGTGTATTAATCTCCTATTAACCAACACTGTGTTTTGGAAACTGTTGGTGCATTGAGTTGTTCCTTGGGTGGAGTGCCAAAAACTAATCTGTCATGTCAGTGCTTAGAACAGTGCCAGCACTTAAAACAGTGCTCAGTGCTTAGAACAGTGCTTTGCACATAGAAAGCGCTTAACAAATGCCATCGTTATTATTTAGCCAAGTCTTGTTCCTTTTGGAGTTAGGGTTATGGTTCCATATTCAGGGGAAAAAATGCTTTTGTCCCAACCTGAACATTTCAGTGAGAGAACTATCCCCCTGATGCCTGAAACAGTTTTTTAGAGCCCCATGTAGTGTTAGCCAAGACAAATCTGGAGGCTCATGCTAATTTAAAAAGGATGGAAATGAGATTGATCAGTGGTATTTTTACACATCTGTTGGGAGCAGAGCATTATATTAAGCACTTGGGAAAGTGCAATGCAGCAGAGTTGGTAGACATGTTCCCTGCCCACAAGGCTCTTCCAAGTCTAGAGGGGGGAGACAGACATTAAACTAAATTACGGATATGTACGCAAGTGCTGTGGGACTGAGGGTGGGGGGAATATCAAGTGCCTAAGGGATACACTAGGAATATTTTAAAATAGCCTCTCGTGTATCACATTTTACACAGCTGATAATGAAATTGAGAATTCCGTTGTTTTACACTCTGATGTCCACCACACTCCCCATTCATTTTCTTACATGGTTTCGGATGCAAGCAGGATTCAGAATTTTGGTTCTCAGACTTTGGAAAAACCAGTACCTGCCAGAAGGCTGAGCTTTGTGCATTGGTAGGTTTATGGAATCCTGTTGCACATTTGGTAGGTCCATCTGTATGATTCAGATAAGCCCATGCATTTTATGTGGATGGTAAAATAATTCATTTTTATGTAGAATTTTCTTCCAGAAGCTCAAAACGTAGCCAGTTCTCTATGGTAATGAGGCTGGGGAGAACATGAATGATTGAAATCTACAGATAATCCAGTAACCCAGTTTTAACTGATAGGTCTGACCATCTCCTGTTTGATCGCGCTTAGTACAGTGCTCTGCACACAGTAAGCGCTCAATAAATACGATTGATTGATCGATCGTTTCCCAGATCTGAAGTAAGTTGCAAAATGGACCAATTGTGTTTCTTTTCCTTCTGTCCCTCTAGTGCTAATAAGCAATGAAATGGTTTAAAATTAGGCACAAGGGAAGAGGAGCCTTTTACCTAATCAAAAGGCTTAGGTAATCTAGAAATGGTTCACTAGCCCTCAGACCACTGAGAGATGAATATAGCTTATAAACTTTACCTTCTGAATTTTCTGAATGTTCTGGCAACTATGGCAGAGAACATTTTATCTGAACTAATTAAGGTTGAGTTAGTGCTCATAACTTGCAGACACTGTGTTCTAGTAGAAAGAACATGGGTCCGGAAACTCAGAATCCTGCCTTTGCCACTGGTCTGCTGTGTGACTCATGGCAAATTGCCTAACTTCCCTGTTTGTGGCTTATCTGTAAAATGGGGATAACAGCATCCTTCTTCTCAGTCTCTCAGGCTCTTCCTCAACCTCCCACTCTGTAACTACTGGTGTCTCTCAGCACTAGATCATTGTGTCTTTGCTCTTCTCAATCTGCACTCACTCTCATGGGAAGCTCATCCACTTCCATGACTTTAGCTAACACCTCTTTTCTGCTAATTCCCAATCAACCTTGCTCGCCCAGACCCCTCTCTTATCAATCAATCAATCAATCGTATTTATTGAGCGCTTACTGTGTGAAAGAGCAGTGTACTAAGCGCTTGGGAAGTACAAGTTGGCAACATATAGAGACAGTCCCTACCCAACAGTGGGCTCACAGTCTAAAGGGGGGAGACAGAGAACAAAACCAAACATACTAACCAAATAAAATAAATAGAATAGATATGTACAGGTAAAATAAATAAATAAATAGAGTAATAAATATGTACAAACATATATACATATGTACAGGTGCTGTGGGGAAGGGAAGGAGGTAAGATGGGGGCATGGAGAGGGGGACGAGGGGGAGAGGAAGGAAGGGGCTCAGTCTGGGAAGGCCTCCTGGAGGAGGTGAGCTCTCAATAGGGCCTTGAAGGGAGGAAGAGAGCTAGCTTGGCAGATGGGCAGAGGGAGGGGAGACAGAGAACAAAACATATTAACAAAATAAAATAAATAGAATAGATATGTACAAGTAAAATAGAGTAATAAATACATCCAAACATATTCATTCATTAGATTGTATTTATTGAGCGCTTACTGTGTGCAGAGCACTGGACTAAGCACTTGGGAAATCCAGGTTGGCAACATCTAGAGACGGTCCCTACCCAATGGCAGGCTCACAGTCTAAAAGGGGGAGACAGAGAACAAAACAAAACATATTAACAAAGTAAAATAAATAGAATAAATATGTACAAATAAAATAAATTAATAGAGTAATAAATACGTATGAACCTCTTCTAAACTGTGAGCCCACTGTTGGGTAGGGACCGTCTCTATATGTTGCCAACTTGTACTTCCCAAGCACTTAGTCCAGTGCTCTGCACACAGTAAGTGCTCAATAAATACGATTGATGATGATGATATCCAGGTGTTGTGGGGAGGGGAACGACGTAAGGCTGGGGGGATGGGGAGGGGAGGAGGAGGAGAGGAAGGAGGGGGCTCAGTCTGGAATGACGATGATCATCATCAAGGGTATTGCTCAGGCGCTTACTGTGTGCCCCGCACTGTACTAAGTGCTAGTGGAAAGAGCCGGGGGCTTTGGAGTCGGGGGTCATGCGTTCAGATCCCGGCTCTGCCACTTCATTCATTCATTCAGTTGTATTTATTGAGCGCTTACTGTGTGCAGAGCACTGTACTAGGTGCTTGGGAAGGACGAGTTGGCAACAGGCTGTCCCCCGGGGGGCTCACAGTCTAGAAGGGGGAGACAAACGACAAAACAAAACAGTTGTCAGCTGTGTGACTTTGGACAAGTCACTTCTCTTCTCCGGGCCTCAGTTCCCTCATCTGGAAAATGGGGATGAAGACTGTGAGCCCCCCGTGGGACAACCTGCTCACCTTGTAACCTCCCCAGCGCTTAGAACGGTGCTTTGCACGTAGTAAGTGCTTAATAAATGCCATTATTATTATTATTATTATTATACAATCTCACATTTCCTCCTACCGCCAGGATTGTGCTACATGGATGCTCCACTGGCACTTGAAGCTCAACACTTCCAAAACTGAATTCCCTATCTTCCCTCCCAGATTCTCTCCTCCACTAAACTTTCCCATCCCAATTGACAACATCAAGATCCACACCATCTCTCAAGCCTGCAACTTTGGCATTATCTTCGACTCTTTCTTTTCAGTCAACCCTCTTATTTAGTCAGTTTCCTCTAGAATATTTCCAGAATCCGTCCGTCTTTCACCATTCAACTTGAACCACACTTGGACCAGGCACTTGTCATAGTGTGATTGGATTACTGTGTCAGCCTTTGGTTGACTTCCCTGCCTCCTGTCTCTCCCCTTTCAAGTCCATACCTCACACTACTGTCTAGATCATTTTTTGAAAACGTTGTTCCACACACACCTCCCTGCTTATCCAAAATAACCACTGGTTACCCGTTCCTCTTTGCATCAAGCAGAAACTCCCCTTGCTCTTTTCCCACTACACCCCAGTTTCCCGACTTCATTCCTCTTTAATCCAAACCACTTCCTGTGCCTCTTTCACCTCTCATATTGACCTCTTGCTTACATTCCCCATTTTGCCTGGAAATTCTTCACATCCGCAGATCTCACCTCTTCCAGTGTCCAAAGCCCTTGTAAAATCCTATTTCCTAAAGGAAATCTTCCCTGATTAATCTGTCTACCCTGTATCTCCCCCCCACATTCCCTGCAACTGCCACTTCAGCTCTTCTGCATTCCTTAAGTAAACACCTGTTACACCCCCCCACCAGTGCATTTGTGTACATGTTATGTACATATGTACATGTACATATTCTTTCTAATTGTAGTTTAATTTAGTGTCCCATTCCCCTGCTAGAATGGGAGCTTCTCGAGGACAGGAATCATGTGTACTAATTCTCTTGTGTTCTCCTAATTGCTTATTAATCATCATAATAATAACAATAATAATAATTATGGTATTTGTTAAGCACTTACTATATGTCAGGCACTGTTCTAAGCTCTGGGGTGGATACAAGGTCATCAGGTTGTCCCATGTGGGGCTCACGGGCTTAATCCCCATTTTACAGATGAGGTCACTGAGGCACAGAGAAGTTACGTGGTTTGCCCAAGGTTACACGGCAGAAATGTGGCGGAGCCTGAACTAGAACCCACGTCCTCTGACTCCCAAGCCCGTGCTCCTTCCATTAAGCCACACTTCATCTCACTATGATGGTATAATAATATGATGATCCTCACACAGTAAGAACTCAGTAAATACCATGGATTGATTAAATACTTGCTTCTCTGTACCTCACAGAGATGGGTATAAATATAATAAAATAACTGATGTAAAAGTACTTGGGAAAAATAAAAGCGCCAAACTAATTCAACATGGCAGAATAATACGTTTTAAGTAACTGAACACAATTGGCTTTGATCATCTTAGACAGGCACTCAATTTTCTTTGTTTATACAAGCTTGGTTTTTGGGTAATTCAATCTAATAACAGTGTGGATAATCAATCTATAGGTAAATGGGTTTTCCCCTGTGGAATGAAAAATAGTATTGCCCACTTTTTTAGAAGGGGAGACCATGTTTCTTTGGAAATGAGATATCCATAGTTGTACATTGGGTCTTTGGAGCTGAGTCTAGAACTGATATTTCCTGGCTTCAGGCCCAAAGGCTGTACCCTAAAATACCCTGCTTCCAAATGTTTCTCAAAGAACTCTCTCTGGATAGATCACTTGGGGATGAGAGATGAGTGAGGTGCGGGCAGGTCCTCTCAGGCTCCCAGGAGTGAGATATTAGAACTGTATCAAGTCAGTCAAGTTTGGGAGCTGTCAGCCTCAATAAGTGGGGCTCAGACAGGTAAGTGTAATAAACCATCACACATAGGATTTTTGTGTTGATTTTTTTTTTCTTGATCCCTCAGGCAACTATAGGAGCATTCTAATATATGCTGTCATATAAATGTTGTCTGTCAAGACTCTCTCCTGTAATCTTTTTAACTTGGTTGAAATTTAATTATAATGAAGGGGAAAATGTTTTCGGTTTCATAGTGTCTCTAATTTATTATTTGGCTTCTAGAAGTGGGTATTTTACCACCTGGGCATGAGACAGGGACAGCTGTAAGTTACTTAGATTTCAATGTATAGCTACTGGGTGCTGTGTAGTAGGAGCACCTAAACACTTATTTTGGCACCTTTTCAGCTGATAGCAAGCTCTGGGCCAGTCGGAGCGTGGTCTTGGAAGCACTAAAAATATGGCAGAGAGGCAGAGGAAAGCCAGAATCAGGTGAAAGATTGGCATCTTAAGCATGATTAACTTGTCCCCCATAGACTGTTAAGCTCCTGTGGGCGGGGAGAATGTCTATTGTACTCTCCCAAGCGCTTAGTACAGTTCTCTGCACAAAGTAGGCACTCAATAAATATGATTGATTAAATACGATCAATTGTCATGAGAGTCCGGGTGATGCCCTCTCTGTGGCCCTGTAATTTTTCTTCTTTAAATTTAAAGTGATTTTCAGTGTACCAGTGGTAATGGCTAAAGAGTTCCATTGTGGAGAGGTGAGGGATTGAGGCATAATGAGTTGAAGTGACCTTAGTGCTCGAGATTGCATGGCAGGTGAGTGCTCAAGTCTGGATGTTTAGCACGCAGTTCTCTGTTGGCACAGGAAAGCCCACATATGGGCTGGGTCAATTTGGAGAATTCGGCAAAACCTGGGTTCCGTGAATCCTGCAGTGTAATTCCTACCTCACTATTTAATGAGACCACAGTTCATTCAGTTGTGTTTATTGAGTGCTTACGGTGTGCAGAGCACTGTACTAAGAGCTTGGGAAAGTACAGTGCAACAATAAACAGATACATTTCTTGCCCACAATAAGCTTACAGTCTGGAGGGGGACACGTTAATCATGTGTAAGATGCCAATATTGCTCCCCTGGGTCTCTTCTTTCTGTAAGAAAGGAAATAATAATTCAGCACGAACAGATAGAACACGGGCCAGAGAGTCAGAAGGAACTGGGTTCTATTCTTAGCTCTGCCGCTTGCCTACTGTGTGACCCTGGACAAGTCACTTCACTTCTCTGTGCCTCTGTTACCTCGTCTGTAAAATGGGGATTAAGATTGTAAACCCTCTGTGGGACAGGAACTGTGTCCAACCCAATTACCCCAAGAACAGTGTTTGGCACGAGTAAGTGCTTAGCAGATACTTATTATTATTATTATTATTATTAATAATAATCAATATGAAAACTCTAGAACCTTTATGGTTCATGATAATTTACTGTTTTTCTCATCTTGGGCAAAGATGACTGATCCAAACACCTCACACTTTCTCTGTTTCCCTCTGGCTCCATCTTTTTCATATTGGCATAAATCCCACAGGATGATAGGGTTATGTTCTTTGAAAATGTGTTTGTATCACAAATGACTGTTTGTTTCCCCGCTAGGATCCTTTTTCCACGATTTATACTTTTACACTAAGTGTTGCTAAGCTATTCTTTCATCTTTTTTTCCGAGAAATCAAACAGTCACATCACAACATTAAATGAGGGGTTGCAATATATTTGGGCCTTTGCTGGAGACTGCAGAATTAAAAGCTTGTTGCTGTCCATGGTTGTGAGTTTTCAGTTTTAGTGAAAAATGTATCCAATTTAGATTGGACAATAACCATTATCTTTACTTCATAAAGTTCCTTGTAGCAGGCGAATGCCTTGTGAACACTTTGGTGCACCTTTGAACTGTGTTGTCCACCTGGGTCTATGCTGGGCTATTAGCAGGTGGATCCTGAGTTTCACATATCTTGGGGTCATTCCCTGGGGTATTCATATACTCAGACTTCAATGGAGGGGTTTAACGCCTATTTCAACAGCTTTGTTCTCTGGCATTAAAAAAAGAGAGATAGTTCAAGAGGATGACAATACCACATTGAAAAGTAAATGCTTATGTAAGTGAACATGCAAAATAAATTGCCAATTTACTAATTATTGGTACGTATTTACAGTGTTGTTTAACCATGTATCTTGGAGTTTTTAATCCCTTTAAAATATATATTGTTTGGTCAAATTTTTGGATCTGGAGGATGTATCAGCGCGCTTAATTGGCTATGGGAAGCTATACTTTGACACTGCTTTACTTATCACTCCATTTTCAAGGAACCTTATTAAGGGTGCTAACCTGCATCTATAGTAGAAAATATTCAAAGAAATTGAAATGTGAATCCTGAATGAAAATGTCACATTGGTGATTTCAGTCTGTCTTGGTTATTTCTCTTTATTTTTCCTTAATCATCCCTTTGGTCTGAAACATTTGGAATTACAGCCCCTTTGCTTTTAAACTGCTGCAGGGTATCTCTTTTATGTCTGTCCCAGGGATGCAGAATAAATTGGAATGGGTTCCCTGGGATGGCAGTTTCTTGAGGTAAGCTTGTTGAGGGCAGGGACTGTGTCTGTTTATTGTTATATCTCCCAAGCTCTTAGTACAGAGCTTTCCACACAGTAAATTCATTCATTCATTCATTCAATCATATTTATTGAGCGCTTCCTGTGTGCACAGCACTGTACTAAGCACTTGGAAAGTACAGTTTGGCAACAGACAGAGACAATCGCTACTCAACAAGGGGCTCAAAGTCTAGAAGTGGGGGAGACAGACAGCAAAACCAAACGAAACAGACAACAAAACAAAACAAGTAGACAGGCGTCAATACCATTAAAATAGATCAATCAATCAATCAATCAATCGTATTTATTGAGCGCTTACTATGTGCAGAGCACTGTACTAAGCGCTTGGGAAGTACAAGTTGACAACATATGGAGACAGTCCCTAGCCAACAGTGGGCTCACAGTCTAAAAGGGGGAGACAGAGAACAAAACCAAACATACTAACAAAATAAAATAAATAGAATAGATATATACAAGTAAAATAAATAAATAAATAGAGTAATAAATATGTACAAACATATATACATATATACAGGTGCTGTGGGGAAGGAAAGGAGGTAAGATGAAGGTGATGGAGAGGGGGACGAGGGGGAGAGGAAGGGATAAATAGATAAACAATAATAGATAAATAGATAAATAGAATTATAGATATATACACATCATTAATAAAATAGAGTAATAAATATGTACAAATATACATAAGTGCTATGGGGCGGGGAAGGGAGTAGAGCAGAGGGAGGGAGTAGGGGCCGTGGGGAGGGGAGGAGGATCAAAACTATAGAACCAGCCTGTCTGTGCTTTATTTGGTAGAGACATGGATATTAGGAAAAAAAACCCATGAAATGAAAGGGGAAAAAAGTACATAACCAATTATATTCTTCATTTGGTACTCTCTGGGCATAACTGGAATATTTATTTTTAGCATCTACCACAACATATATACCTCTCTGTCACTTACCATAGTGTGAGTTAAGATTAAAATCATGGCCATAACACTTTGTGTGGCTCTCTTCCCTTTCCTCCTTTCCCCCCCTTTCCCTCTTCTCTGTCCACATCCCCCTTCCACCCCCTTCTCCTCCCCCGAAACTTTCTTAGAGCTTTCAGGCAGCCTCCCCAAGTGGTTCTGGGCATAATTAAGCCTTGTCATTTTTACATCCATCATCTTATTATGACATAAACTACAGTGCTCTTGAACAGTCAGGAAGCGGGTGAGGCAACTGATATACTAAGAAGATATATGATTAGGGATGAGGAGAGTTTATCCCTAGTGCATCTGAATGTCATACGCAGTTTATAGAGCACTTACTGTTTAAGACGTTGCGTTTACTAATATTGAGGCAATACTGCATTGGTAATAATGGACTATCAAGAGCGGAAGCAATTTTAGGTTGTATTAAAAAAGTTCTAACTAGTTTGTGTTCTTCTCTGGGTGATTCTTCTCAAATCCCCTTTGATATAATGGGTGAGGTACATGACATCAGTGAGAGAGAAATAGGTATTCCTCTGGTTTTCAGCTGGTCTGTCTTAGGTCCCATACTGAGGATGGTAGCGGGGGACGGGCAGAGTATTCATGGGTGCTGTTAATGCCACCTCGCCATGAGAAACAGTAAAATCTCTGAAGTGTCAAAGCCCTAGAAAGTTTAACAGAATAGCCCTGGGAATAGCTTTTAAGAGTCCCTGTTTCTTTTGGTCTTAACGTGATGCTCTCAAAAGTAAATATTCTCATGGGCCGGGAACTTGTTTGCTATTTGTGTTGTATTGTACTCTCTCAAGCGCTTAGTACAGAGCTCTGCACGTAGTAAGTGAGCAATAAATATCATTGTTGGACTGAATGATTGATACACTCCGTCTTGAGCCATTTGCATCAAGCGGCGGAGTCAGTTCCTGGCTTGCAGAGTTTCTTGAGGCTGGTTCACTTTAGTCTCCCCTACCATCTGCAAGTTCTAGTTGTACCTGCGAGTCAGAAGGACCTGGGTTCTGATTCCAGCGCCTCCACTTGTTTGCTGTGTGACCTTGAGTGAGTCACTTCACTTCTCTGTGCCTCAGCTCCCTCATCAGTAAAATTGGGGATTAAGACTGTGAGCCCCATGAGGGATGGGGACTGTGTCCAACCTGGTTACCTTATATCTACCCCAGTGCTTAGAACAGTGCTTAACACATGGTAAGCCCTTAACATATACCATTATTTTTATTGTACACCATGGGAGTTTGTAGATTTCCTCCAGATGGGGTGACTCATCTCGCGGGTTTCTTCAGGCTTTCAGTAATCCTTTCAACTTTTCCCCCTCTTTCTCCTTTCCCACTTCCCTCAGGTCGCAGGCTTTTCCTAACTCATTACAGCTTCTCTGTGAAAAAAGTCCCCTAGGCTTTACCTGGTATGAAACAAAGGGCTCGCCATGTCCATTCAGTTTCTTGTTTCTTTTGACATAAACTTAATTGGGCAAGTTGTGTCCAAGAGAATTTATGCCTAAATGGCTGTCTGGCTTCATTTCTCATCAGCCATCTTATACGGTCTTCAGATTGCAAGGCTAAATCAAGATCATTCGGTCTGAGCTGAATTGATTCCTTTTGCCATCCAGCTGTTTGTCCCAAACCAGAATGGTTTCTGATTGTCCTCACTAGGTTCGGTGTGTATACATTTTACTGAGTTTCATTGCCTATTGGCCACATACACAGCCTGACCAGCTATTTTCATAATATTCTCCAGGGGACCTTCTGATGGGCAGATTATTTATTCTCCTGCCACACGGCAGGACTGCATTTAACTCACTCCCCCTGAGTGGGAATATGCTCTGTTTTGGAAATGCTTCAGGTAAAAAGATGACGGTACCTCATTCTAGTTTCTCCTTTCACAGTCCGGAATGTTTTGTTTAACCTGAAGCTATAGAGCTTGAGTTTATACCCCCTTTCTTCTGTCTTTTTGCTGAGGAAGACTGTCCGGTCGTCATCATTTTTTTTTAAATCCACTTTGTCTTGATCCTTAGGTTGCCTGTATCAGTTGTTGCTTTGTCTTTGAGGTGTAGTATTGTATTTTTTAACTGCAAAAGAAAAACCATCCTTATATCTTTCCTTTCACATAGTTATAGGTATGAGTAATGCATGGAGTTGTAGCTCCCTGGAACCTATTAGCAAGAATGTGTAAAGTCTAATCAGTTTGGAAAGGACAAAATGACTGCCTTGCCTCTTCCTTAATGGTGTTTGTTGAGTTAACCAATTCCCCATTGAATTGGGGGTTCTAGTTTAGCGGCTTCTTTTGGGTGTGCTTCTAACTTCCTTAAGGTTAAAGGGATGCTGGTATAGGAGAAAGCAGATTATCTGAATGAAAACTATATGTTGGGTTTGTTTGTTTTTTTTAAGAAAAGGAAAATCTGGGGAAAAAAATTTGGCTACTTCAAGTGCTTATACAGTACTCTGTATACGGTAAGCGCTCAGTAAATACGATTGAATGAATGAATGAATGAAATTGGGTCTTATGTGTGCCACGGAACATCAATCCCGATCATGATTGATTATTTAGTTTTCTAATGGTCCCTGAGCCTACCTCAGAAAATCTGAAGTAGCATCAGGACAGTTAATAAGGATAATTATATTTTTTGATAATAGTTTTAAAACCTCTAGGGATACACATACCAGAATGACTTTAAGACAGAAGTTGGGACAATCTGAAGAGTGTGTCCATGGAGTCTCTTTGGGCCAGAAACGACTGGACACCACTTGAAGAAGAAGTTCTAGGAACTTTTTTGTCCATTTCCTTTGGTCCTTGCCCACCTGGCTCATAATAAGATGCCATGATTGCCCCCGAAGGCAGCCAGGGCCTTGGGTAGAAGATTATCTTGGAGGGCAGCCAGGGGCTTGGAACGTGGCTTTGTTCTTTCCTTTCCAGTAATATTTGTCCCAGGGTGAGGCAAGGGTGTTGGAAGATGCCTTCCTGTAGACCCAGTTCATTTCCAAGACTGTTGGCAGTCACCATCTCAACCCACACTGACCTTCAAGTGGAAACTGAAGACTTTCAAAGCCATACATTTTCTGCCTACTGTTAGACTGGGTAGAGTCATGGTTTTAAGCAATTAACACAGTACCTCAGTGGAGAATAAACTTTGTCTTCTGCTTTATAATTAAGTGATGACTTATCTATTTTTACCTCCATCTGGGAGAATGCCAAGGAAGTGACTGATACCAAGGTTGAAAAACCCCCAAGAATACGTTCAAGTTTAAATCCTAATGAATCTCTTAGACTCGAGACAGATTTATTTTCAGTAACTTGTTAAGCGGTTACTGTGCACCGGGGACTAAGCCCTGCAGTAGATACAAGATTATCATGTTGGACCCAGTCCATATTCCATGTGGGGCTCACAGTCTTCATCCCCATTTTACAGATGAGGTAACTGAGGCACAGAGAAGATAAGTGACTTGCCCAAGGTCACACAGCAGATGCGTCAGACCTGGGATTCGATCCCAGGTCCTTCTGACTCCAGGCCCACACTCTTTCCGTTAGTCCACGTCGTTTCTCTTATTGTCTTATGGTAACTATACTCTTTCTGTCAACCATAAACCAGTTTGTGAATAAAGACTTCATTCTTATTTCCTCTTTTAAGAAACCTTTCATGTTGTTCAAGCTAAAAGCAATAGGGTAGGACTTGGGTTGTTACGCCAAGGCTGTGTCTAGTAAATATGGACCCTGTTGACTCAAGGAAAGAAATCCAGAGATGGCATTTCCCTTCTTTGGGATTGCCTAGCTTTCAGTAACCTTGATTATGAACAGTTGAAACTGTCCCTTAAAAGGACTCGTCACCTGGGCGGTGCATGAGTGGAAAGAGTAGTCACTTGGGGAACAAGGATTTTAATGGCATCCGTGGCTGAGAGTAGCTCCATCGGTCCATGTCTTCGATGTGTGGGCCTCTGTGCATGCCTCAGAAGGCACTTCTACCTACCCCCGGCCAGACTAACGCTTCCTGGTCTCTTCTGCTCCTCTACTCTCCCCTGACTATCACTGCCACAGCAGAGACACTGTGGAGGTCATGGCAAGGAGGAGCATGATGGTGGTCAAAATAAAGTGTAAAACTCCAGAGCCTTGCTCCATGTGGCCACATCTGAATCAATCAATCAGTGGTATGTACTGAGTGCTTGCTGTGTGCAGAGCAGTGTACTAAGCACTTGGAAGAGCATGGTAGAGTTGTTAGACATGATCCTTGTCCTCAAGAAGCCAATCCAGTCAGGGAGGCAAACATTAAAATAAATTACAGATAGGGGAAGGGGCAGGGCACACTGTAAGCGCTCAATAAATACGATTGAATGAATATATACGTGAGTGTGTGGGGCTGGGGGTAAGGTGTGGGCCAAAGTACTTAAGGGGTACAGACAGACCTAACTGCATAGGTGATGCGAAGGGAGGGCAAATAGGGTGGGGAAGAGAGGCTAGTTGGGGAGGCTTCTTCAAAGAGATAGGATTTTAGTAGGGCTTTGATGATGGGGAAAAGCGGTAGTCTGGTAGATAAGGAGGGAGTTTCCAGACTAGAGCAGGGATGTGAGCAAGAGTTTGGTAGTAAGAGAGGTGAGATTGAGACCCAGTTGGTGCTAGAGGAGTGAAGCGGGTGGGCTGAATTGTAGTAGGAGATTAGCAAGGTTAGGTCGGAGGAGGAGAGCCGATTACCTTAAAGCTGTTGGTAAGAAAATTCTTTTTGATGCAGAGATGGATGAGCCATCATTGGAAGTTTCTGAGGAATGGGGAGAGGTGTGCAAAACGGTTTTTTAGAAAAAAAGATCTGGGCAGCAGAGTGAAGTATGGACTGGATTGTGGAGAGACAGGCAGGGAGGTCTGAGTAAATTAGAGCTTTGTAGTGAGTTCCCAAGTGGCACTCACAAGCACTGGAGTAATCAGTGCAGAACTTTAATATGAAGATCACCCTTCCAAGGGCCTTCCCCTTTAGGAAGTCGAGGTTTACTCTCTTGATAAGCTGAGTAGTCCAAGTGAAAGGACTCTACATAAGTCTTTTAGACTGTGAGCCCACTGTTGGGTAGGGACTGTCTCTATATGTTGCCAACTTGTACTTCCCAAGCGCTTAGTACAGTGCTCTGCACACAGTAAGCGCTCAATAAATACAATTGATTGATAAGTCAAGCCTGCTTCAGAGGATGTGATCTGAGCAGACTGCATTCCAGTAGCTTAGTCGGGTAGGATACGAGACATGAACTCAAGTGAAGTCATGAGGATGAGGTCAAGTATTTGTGCCAAATTTAGATATGGGAGAAAGGAACCCTTGCGGTGATTTGCACTCTAGAAGCACTTTTAAGGGCACAGGAAGTGTAACCACCCACCCCTAGTGGAAACCCCACTAGACTTCTGTAGTGGCAGGAACTCTGACTCAGAATTCAGTCAGTCAATGAATGGATGGTATTTATTGAGCTTCGTGTAGAGAGCTGCACTAAGTGCGTGGGAGTACAATAGAGTGTTTACTTTGTGCAGAGAAGTGTATTAAGTGCTTGGAAGATTAAAACACAGTTGGCAGCTCTGATCCCTGCTCTCTAGAGATGGGAGATGGATAGCCAAGTGAGAGAGCGGCTTAGGGGTCTGCCACAGGGACTCTATGACTGGACCAGACTCGCCCAGCTAGGTAGGACAACATTTGCCAGCTGCCTGTCATTATGATCTTCAGAGCCCTGGAGAGACTGCAGTGGTTTATAACTAAGGACTGTTTACGTGGACCGGTGGGGAGTTTTGAGATCTCTCCCCTCCAAGATCTGTTCGTATACTTGCCTATCCGTTGTAGTCTTGGTTTGTGGACTCTGTCATTGTTTGCTATCCATTGGATCTGTCTTCCACCCCACTTAGATTGTGACCCCATTATGGGAGCCTTTTTTTTTTGGAGGATCAGGAATGAAGAGGGTACACTAGTTCTAAAGCAGAAGGCCTCAAAAGTTCTCTAACTTCTCAGGGAGGCCAGGAGGCTGCCTCCATATGGTAGAAACCCAACAAGTTTAATGGAAATGAGTTGGGAGGACCTGGCCCTTTTGGTAATCAGTCAATCAATCATATTTATTGAGCGCTTACTGTACTAAGAGCTTGGGAAGTACAAGTTGGCAACATATAGAGACGGTCTCTACCCAACAGTGGGCTCACAGTCTAGAAGGGGGAGACAGAGAAGAAAATAAAATATATTAACAAAATAAAATAGGATATGTACAAGTAAAATAAATAGAGTAATAAATACGTACAAATATATACATATATACAGGTGCTGTGGGGAAGGGAAGGAGGTAGCAAAGTTTACTTTAAAATAAGTGTCCCCCTCTATTCGCAGTCCGCAGTCTAATGTTTTTCTTCCCCTGCAGACTATAAACCTCTTGTGGGCAGAGATCACATCTACTAACTCTGTGGTTTTGTAGTTTCTCAGGTGCTTAATGCAGTGCTCTGCCCACATGCTCACTAAAGACCATTGGTTGACTGATTACCAATCTGCAGATGTGGGATCTTGTCATAAACCTTTAGGATCAGGTGAGTCTCAGATGGGTAGAATGAGAATTGAGGGTGGACTTGCTGACAGATTTGAAACATGCCATTTTATCACCTGGTGCTGATGCCACCATTTCAGGGTCGATGACATAACTGTTCATTTTCTACTGAAATTGTGATATCAAGATTCAGTGTAAGGTTGGAGATTCTTCTGCTCCATCTCTTCAGGTGCTGAGTGCATCATGTTTTTTCTCCGTCCTTTCATTTTAAGACACATGAAAAAATATCCCCAAACACCTTCTGACATTTTTCATGCAAATTTAGACTGAGGGGAGAGATTGGCCTCCAGGCTTTGGAAGTTCTTTCTCAGGTTGTCAGTGGAAAACAGACGCTGCAGCTGCAGTCGGAATTTCAACTGTTGTGTTGCAATGACAAAGTTTGGGCATAAGATGGTGCCTTCCGCCTTTGAAGCCAATTCTTTTCCCTCGTCGATTGCCAGCTCTAGTCAGATTTTGTTAGCCCACTAGATTATACCCCCACGAAACAGAAAGTTGCAATTGAAAAGAAAATCCAAAGATTACCTTGAGGTGAAAATGTCTGTCTCCAAGAGAGTTCATGGGTTTTGTTTTGCCGCGAACATTCAGCTAAATTGGTTCTGTCAGAGCTGCTTCAGGGATATGAAGTCTCGATGGGAGCGGTTGAAAGGAGTGGAGATGAAGAGAAGTCTTTAGGGGTCTGGGTTTTCAGCTCCAAATAGAAGTAGAGGCCTATTTAGGCTAAGGCCAGCCCTTTAGGACTCAAGATTAGCGTGAGTAGGGTAGAAGATTTCCAACACAAGCAGTCTTGGACACATTTCTCCCTCGATTCTAGTTCGGATCATTGAGGCCTGGGGAGATCATAATGCATTTCAGCTCTCAGTTGGACCAGATTGTTGCTGGAACTCTACACACATCCCAGTATTGAGAGCTCACCTACTCCAGGAGGCCTTCCCAGACTGAGCCCCTTCCTTCCTCTCCCTCTTGTCCGCCTCTCCATCCCCCCGTCTTACCTCCTTCCCTTCCCCACTGCACCTGTATATATGTTTGTACATATTTGTTACTCTATTTATTTTACTTGTACATATCTATTCTATTTATTTTATTTTGTTAGTATGTTTGGTTTTGTTCTCCGTCTCCCCCTTTTAGACTGTGAGCCCACTGTTGGGTAGGGACTGTCTCTATATGTTGCCAACTTGTACTTCCCAAGCGCTTAGTACAGTGCTCTGCACACAGTAAGCGCTCAATAAATACGATTGATGATGATGATGATCAACTGTATGTGTTGGAATAAATTATTCAGCCTCAACAACGCACCCCAAGAACTGAGGCCTATGCTTCTTTCTGGCATTCTCCAGATGTAGGTTAGACTTGAAATCCTGCAAGAGCCAAAAATCCACAGTTGGACTCATGTCAAGATATATTCTAAGACTGTGGGGTTCATCTGGAGGCAAAAAATGTGTCTCTATGACTTGGTATAGCACTGGTAAATACTTAACTGTGTTTAGAAGGAAGCTCATTAAGGACAGGGATCATGTCTCTTACTGTTTTTCGTATGCTGCCCAAGCTCCAGTTATAGTGCTCAAAAATACGGCTCTTACAGGAAGGAATGCTATCTAATATTATAGCAAAATGTTTCTGTTTGCAATTAACGTAGTACTCTGTAGTGAATTTGATTATCACTGGACTTTCATTTTCAGATCTTGAATCCTGTAAGCCTTGCCTAGTGTGTTGTTCAAAACATGAAAAGTCACCAAATATGATTCACAGAAATATATCAATTCCCTGAAGTTGGGGTGGCTGGTTCTGTCAAGGTGTTGTTTGGCATTATATCAGTTTGGGTGGCCATCGGAGTGGAACATCTCCTTTTCCACAATCCTCTCCGTGGGATATTAGGCCCCACCAGAAACCAGGGTCTCATCAAGTTTTGGTATCCTGGCAGAAGATGGACAAAAATGAGCACATTTCTCACAGACATTTGTATCATGGAGCATTCTTGGGGTCTTCTGGAAACTTCCTGAGGATGGGATGTGTGATCCAGATTATCTCTAGGTTCCCATCAGCCCTATCATGTGCAGAGGAACAGATACTTAGGAAATGTTTCCCTTAGGCACACTGCTTCTGAAGGTACTGTTTCTCAAGAACAACATTTTTCAAGAGGCAGCAGCGGTATGGTTGTAGAGTTTTATGGGATTTGGAGAGCACCTTCTTGGCACCGTCTCCCAAGAGAAGATCTCATCATTCCTTGGAGAGCCATGGGTGAGGGAGACAAGAAATTTAGTTTGTAGTTCCTGCAGTGCTGTATTGGTCTAGGGTGTGAGATCAGTTATTTAAACCTCTATTGTTTGGTGTCCCCAGTCATAAATGGGGGGCTCCCTGGAGTTGCTTTATTCCATCGTGATTTTGTGAGAAGCAGTTGATTTATTAAGTGCCTACAATGTGCAACTGAACTAAGTGCTGTGGTGAATCACCATCATCATCATCAATCGTATTTATTGAGCGCTTACTATGTGCAGAGCACTGTATGAAGCGCTTGGGAAGTACAAATTGGCAACATATAGAGACAGTCCCTACCCAACAGTGGGCTCACAGTCTAAAAGGGGGAGACAGAGAACAAAACCAAATATACTAACAAAATAAAATAAATAGAATAGATATGTACAAGTAAAATAAATAAATGGTTGCTGGTTTGATCAAAGTTATGTTGCCCCTTCATCTAGTTTTGATTTTAATATGTTTCCAGTCTGCTATGGATATAGCACTGGATTGCTTTTTCAGGGCCCAGCCTCCCTTTTCCATGGCTCCTGCTGCCACATTCTGTAAGCAGCACCACCATTTAGAGGGACTTAGGAAGGACCCTCTAGCCTGCACTCCTTGTGGATAGGAACCCTGTCTACCTACTTGGTTGTATTATTCTCTCCCAAGTGCTTAGTACAGTGATCTTGCTGCATACAATAAGTGTTTAATGCATTCCATTGATTGCTTACCTAGGGAAACACAAAGGCCCTGGAAGACATATGAGGGCCAGGGCCATCTCCCCAGAAATATGTTCTGAGTTTGGGTCGTCTTGGGCAGACTTCCACAATATCTTCCTTTTGATACCATTATGTTGTGCTGCAAGAGCTTGGCTCAGTGGAAAGAACCCGGACTTGGGAGTCAGAGGTCATAGGTTCGAATCCCAGCTCCACCACTTGTCAACTGTGTGACCTTGGGCAAGCCACTTAACTTCTCTGTGCCTCAGTGACCTCATCTGTCAAATGGGGATTAAGACTGTGAGCCCCCCCGTGGGATAACCTGATCACCTTGTCTCCCCCCAGTAATTAGAACCGTGCTTTGCACATAGTAAGCGCTTAACAAATACCGTCATCATCGTCATCAAGTGAACATCCTTGTCCGATATACGCGAGGGCTTTCAGAGACCACACTTTGTCATATCCAGGACCCTAAGGGGTTTACAGTCTAAAGGCAGGGGGTGGCGGGCACACAGAGGAAGAGAGAGGAAAAAAGACAGGAAACGGTAAAAAAAACAAACAAACCCAAAAAACAAAGCTGATTGCTTGGGGATTGCTTAGTCTCCTTGTGCTATTCATTGCTACAACCTTCCCAGCGCCCTACTGTTGTGACAGTGAGGGATGGCAGAGCTTCACTTCCATAATGTTGGGCAGGAGGTAGAAGTTGCCCAGCTAGTGAGTGGCTTAGTGGCATAGAGACTCTGGGCTGTGGGGGGTCCCAGCTTTTTCTTGCCCTCCACTCCTTTGGGGAGCGGGGCTTCATTTCCACTATGGAAGCCTTCTGAGCTCTTTGGATGAAAGGCACTATATGTAAATACACCACACAATAGTATTAATTATTAGAGCCACTCTTTGTGTAAGAACCCCCTTCTCTTCTGGTGGAGAGAGCGCCACAGGGCTTGTGTTTGCTTTGTAGAGTCCTTCAAAACTGCTTCTACTTAGGTTCTGTGAGGCGTAGAGGTCCAGCACAGTAATGAAGCAAAATGAGATTACAGTCAGGGGTGGTCTTCACTGGATTGGAATTTAGCTTGTTTTCAGATCAGGTAAAATAGGTTTAGCTTCCAAATGGAAAGGATCTTAGGGACTGAGATTGTTATCCCACTTGAACCCCTGGTTCGCAGCCCGACTTTGGACATGGAACTGAACCAGTCATAGTCTCACGTAGGAAAAAGGAATAGCAAGGCTTTGTGGGATTTGGGATGAAATAAATAAAAAGAGAAGAAATCCTTTGGTATTTATTCATTTATTCAATTGTATTTATTGAGCGCTTACTGAGTGCAGAGCACTGTACTAAGCGCTCAGAAAGTACAGTTCAGCAATAAAGAGAGACAATCCCTGCCCACGTCAGGTTTACAGTCTAGTTTATTGAAAACAACAACCAAAGCTGTATTACAGGTCCCAAAGAAGCAGTAGCTTTTGGCCCGTGGTCCCTGAAATTTGTCTGAACTTCACTCCTGATAATAGCTTTTTTGGCAAGAGAAGGCTTGTGCCTAATAATGGAGTACGGATACCCAGATTGTCTTGTTGGGGAAGAGAGTGCACACGATCATTTCCCCTTCATTCTTGTGGCGGATTACTGCTGCAAAGTCAGAAGCAGATTTGTTTCTCTTTCAAAAGACTTTTCTAGGGCAACTGAGGCCTTTTGTAAAATATGTATTTATATCTATCTCTGTGTATATATAGATTGATATATATATTTGAAATATATGTCCCACAGATTTGGTAGTGAGTAGCTTTTAGCTTGCAAATGTACTCCTACTCTCCGGAGCAGAGCGGCTGATTAGCCTGCCTAGAAACCTGTCCGAGTGTCCAGTGTACCCTTGTCAGTCAGCCAGAAGTCCCACTGACCTCTTGCAGGTTCAGAGTGAGGCTTTCTGGCAAGTTATTCAGGCAGTTTGCCGTTGACTCATCAGAAATTCCCTCCTTCTGGTGTTTCAACCAGAAATGTTGGGTCTACCAGTCTTGATGTGGTGAGCAGTGACATTTCGCGATCTGTCAAATCTGGGGAGCTGGCCAGAGTTCCCAGACCTGACACTTCACTGGAGTTTGGATTCTTCTTCTAGTCAAATGTGATTCCATTAATATTTCATAGCCACACTTTTTTGCATATTTTGTGTTTCCATATTTAAAATGTCATTTACATATTCATAGACCTTTTTAATAAGTTTTTATTGTTAAGAGATGAGGAAATGGATAAAATGCGAAGCTTTCTACTTCTTATTCAAGCCATGGAAAAATAAAATTCCTAAGAGGGAGATCAACTTCTGAAAAGCGTGATTTTTGTACTCAGGGAGGAGTAATGCAGCATGTCTAAAACAGACCTGGAAGCCACATGTACTTGGGATTTTCTTTAGACCAGCTCATTGTGACTTAATTGACCAGCTGGAAGCTACAAAAAGCTATCCCGTCTAAGTTAAGTTGGGGATTTTTCTCTTTCAGGGGCTGCATTTTTGAATCACTGGGTTGTTTGTTTGAGTCCTCTACTCTGCTCCCTCTGCACTCATTCTTTTGGGAAGCTCCTCTACTTTCATGGCTTCAGGTACCAACTCTGTATGGGCGCCTTCCAAATATGCCTGTCAAGTAATCTACAATTCCACATTTCTTCTCACCCCCCGAGTCATCTCCACTCGGATCGGCTATTGAAACCTCAAATTCAACATGTCTAAAACTAAACTTCTCACTTTCCTTCCTAAATCCACTCCTCCGCCTAACTTTCCCATTTCTGTCAACTCCACCATCTTTTTTGCCAGAAGAGCCTGCAAGCTTGATATCATCTTCCACTTCCCCCGGTCTTCAGCTCTCACATTCGGTCGGTTGGTAAGTTCTGTCTGTTCTTCTCCACAGCATTTCCCGGATCCGCTTCCTTCCTTGTGCCCAAATAGCCACTGCCCTGATCCCAAGTTCCTATCATGCCTTGTTTTCACTACCACATCCTCCTCCTCACTGGTCTCTCTGTCTTCAGCCTCTCCTCCCCTCCTTTCTTCAGTCTGTACTACATGATGCCGCACAAATCTTCTCGAAATGTCAGTGGGCATCCATCTGTTCACTCCTCAAAAATCTCCGACGACTGCCCATCTCCCTTTGCCTCAACCGAAAACTCCTCCACCATCGGCAGGAACTTGGACATCAGGTCTCCTCACTTCTCTGGGTGGATGTGATCCAAACCGGCCCAGAACTCCAGGGAGGGTTCAGGGTGCCCTTGTAGGGCTCCAGCATTCTTAGCCAAGCCAAGAACCCTAGACCCTCACGGAATGGAGCTACCGCAGGTTCCAAAGGAATTGTGGCAAGAAATTCCACAATTTAAGGTAAGTGTGTTTTTTTTTAAACGACCTGAAAGCCCACCCACCTTGTGATAACAAATCAGGTAACCATAAATTGGAAGGAGGCCAGTCCACCAAGGGTCAACACCTTAGAGGAGCAGGAAGAGAGGCAGAGGAAGGAAAGGGCACAGGGGAAGAGAAAAAGGCAGTTTGAGAAGCAGCGTGGTCTAGTGGATAGAGTATGGGCCTGGGAGTAAGAAGGACCTGGGCTCTAATCCCAGCTCCTCCACTTCCCTGCTGAGTGACTTTAGGCAAGTCACTTAACTTCTGTTTCCTCATCTGTAAAATAGGCATTAAGACCGAGCCCCACATGGGACAGGGACTGGGTCTGACCTGATTGGCTTGTATCTACCCCAGTGATTAGTATAGTGCCTTGCACATAGTAAGCATTTAAGTACCATTTATAAAATAAAAAAAGAAGACAGATGGGGTACAGTGAGAAAAGTCAATACCTTCAAGAGTTGTTCAGCGACTTCTCCCTGTACATGCTGCCCCTCTTGTGTATGTGATTAACTGATGGTCGGTGGTAGTTTCTCTTGACTTGAATTTTCTAGTGCGCATTATCAACCTCCTCAAAAATGTCTACGTCTTTTTCTCCAATGAGTAATTTACATTGTGAACATCCCTATCTTTCCTGAAAAGTGAGATCGCCAGGGTGACTGTCCTGTGCCAGCATGTGGGTTTTGCAGCTGACCACAGCAAGATGTGACTAATGGAATTAATAGAGTTGAATGTGCAGCCAACACCAATCAATCTATCAGTGGTATTTATTGAGTGCTTCCTGGATGCAGAACATTGGACTAAGCTCTTGGGAAAGTAGAGCATAATACTGTTGGTAGATGTAATCCCTTACCCCAAAAATCTTACCGTCCACAGGGAAAGACAGATATTGAAATAAATTACAGAAAAGGGAATAGAGTAAAGGATATATCTGTAAGTACAGTGGGTGGGGGGTCAGAATCAAAGTGTTTAAGGAGTACGTAACTGAGTTCACAATGGAGGTTGAGGGGAAGGAGGATATGGGAAATGAGAGCTTAATTAAGGAAGGCTTCTTGGGGGAGATAGGATTTTAGGGGAGTCCTGGAAGGTGGGTATTGGGGTGGGCTGTTGGATAGGAAGGGGAGTTCCAGGCCCAAGGGAGGACTTGGGAAAGGGGTCTGCGATGGAGTTGGTGATTTTAAGGTAGGTTGGCGTTAGAGGAACAGAGTGTGTGGGTTGTGACAGAAGATCTGAGAAGTAAGGTAATGAGGGAGAGAGTGGATTGAGTGTCTTAAAACTGATGGTAAAGAGTTATGTGTGACGTGGAGGTGGATGATTGATGTGGAGGCTTTAGAGGAGAGGGGAGATATAGACTGATTGGTTTTTTTGGAAGAATGGTCTGGGCAGCAGAGTGATGTATGGGCTGGAATGGAGAGAGACGGGAAGTGAGGAAGTCAGCGAGGAGGCTCATGCAGTAGTCAAGACAGGGTATGGTAAGTGCTTGTATCAGCATGGTAGCAGCATGGATGGCGAGGAAAGGGCAAATTCTAGTGATGTTGTGAAGGTAGAACCATCAGGATATCATGACAGATTGAATGTGTGGGTTGAATGAGATGAGTCGAAGACCCATTGATGTTTCCATATTTGAGTACCATTTAATTATGGACCTTTTTATTAGGCATTGACCAAAAACTGAGGCTTCCCACTGATCAGTCAGTGTTAAACCCTAAAGGCAACTCACTCTCCTCTTCCTCCCAGCCCCCCCCACCCCTCGCCACCGACCCCGGTCTGGAGTTGGGACGGCGGTTCCAGAAGTGGGTCAGACCTGAAGCATGGACTTGGACTCAGCAGGGGAGCCGTGCCAGTAAGGTCCTGTTGAGCCATGATCTCCTACGAAAGTGCAACTTGTTGGGATCGTGTCTACCAACGATTTTGCATTCTACTTTCTCAATTGCTTAGTACAGTGCTCTGCACACAGGAAGCACTTAGTAAATACCACTGATTGATTGATTTTTTTTGGGGAGGGTTGTGAACCCAGGTGGGAAATACTGGACTTGGCTATTTGGGCAGCTTGTCTCCTCCATTAGACTGAAAGGCCTTTGAATGTAGAACTTGTGTGTTTTTCTTTCAGATGTTTCCCAAGCACTTGGTGCAGAGTGTTTTGCTCAAGCCAGGCACTTAGTAAATGGTGATTATTGGAGAGGTGGAAAAGGAAATAGAGACAAAGGGGAGGAGAAAAAGGGGGCCAAATAGGGACATTGAGGAGGGGGGCCTGCCTTATTCATGCTTGCTTGTCTACCGCAAGTTTGTCCAGGATGAGGGCCTGGTGAACAGTGGGTGTTGGTTCATGGTAACTGTGGCTGCCTGGCTGGACCATAACTGACCTTTTCTGAGGTAGTGATGGGAGTGTCCGGCGATACTGGACCAGTGTGTATTCCCCCTGGGTCTAAAAGTCCTTTTAATGGCTCGGGGGATGCCACAGTGGTGGTGGCAGCTGCTTTTTCAACTGCTAAAGCAGAGGAGCTTGCTTCCTTAGCTGTGAAGTTTTCTTGTGCCCCATCAACCCAAATGTAGGCCCCAGTGGATCTTGCAATGTGGTCTTTTGAGTGTGACAACAGAACTCCAAAAGCCTGACTGACCCATCCATTTGGATCTATCTGGTTACCTTAAAAAGCAGAACTGGCCCCTCTGGGGACAAAATAGAGCCCTACAATAGAGGGGAGTATCCACCTAATCTCCACATACTGTCCATCTTGTGCTGAACCAGGCAGTGTGAATGATCGCACTAAGGCTTTTGCTGCTGCATCAGGAGTTTCAATCCCGCTCTTCAAACGGTTACAAGTATTGAGCAAATGATGACAAGGCCAGAGCAAAGGGACCCAGCTTTTTGTCTTGACCCTATCAGAATAGATGCAGTTCTGCAGTCCCCGAGTCAGGGTGGATTGTAATGCCCCCCAAACCTGAACTGATTTAGCTGACTTGGTGCTGACGGTTGTTAGCTGCATTTTAAAGGGCTGCAAACTTCAATTTAGTATTCATTCCCTGAATCCTCACCTCTCTTTGTGTTTCTCTCAGCATTGTCAATAAAATTATCTCTTCCTCCCCCTCCCCCCCTTCAAAATTCATATTGGAGGACTTATCTCTCTCAGCCACTTGGTTTCGGCAGCCAGCCTGAACCTCCATCACAATGATTTCCAAGCACGCCTCACTTTATTTGGCCAAATGGGTTCTAGAATAAACATGTCCTAGTAGAAGAAACTGTTTTCATCTACAGCATTTTTGAAAACAGTGCTACTTCTGATATTTGTGCTAGACCACAGTAGGGATTGATGGAGCAAGAGAGTGGAGCAGGTCTGATACCAGAGTGTCTCTAAGCACATTAAATGATTGCCTCTCTTAGTGTTTAAAGCATTGGTGCATCACAGACAAGTATTAAAAGCTGCTTCTGCTGTTCCTGTGAAGCCATTTTAGGGTCTCTAGATTAGGAATATTATTGATGGTACAGGGACTTATTGCAGGCAAACCAACGTTAGGTTGGGCAGGTCTTTTCAAACGGCATCTCAGTCACCTCCTCTCCCCAACCGAGGCCGCAGAAATGCTTTGTCAAATGGCAGAAATGACATAGCTGCTCTTCAATGGGGAATGGAGCTTTTTGGAAACCTACCATTGTGGTTTAGGATTTTTGGAATGGACAGAGTCCCACTGTTTCTCTCAGAAGCTTCCACTTGAAGTCTTAGAAGTTGAGTTGTTTCTAATGGAGCAGTGGAGGGGCAACTCCAAAGCTGTTAGCAATTCTCCGTGAATTCAGCAACCCCAGAATAAAATATCTTGGTATTCAGCTACAAAAGTGCTGGAGCTGTGGCAGCCTCTGGCTCTTTGTAATGAGCAAGTCTAAGAAAAACACACATATTGATTTTCAATGTACAAGTGTAAGGCAGAAATTCTCTAATGCTGCAATGTGAACTAACCGTGCACTTTCCTGTTGTGTTTTGTCAAGGAGAAGAAAAAAAAACACTCCCCAAAGTGTTGTTTCTTCACAAAAACAGCATACACTTTGGGAGTCCAAACTTGAGGTCAGGAAGTGCATCTCAACCCTTTCCTGTGGGCCATGGGGAAAGGCTAAGCTAGAAGCTGGTTAGATCTGACATTGAGGTTGACAGACTTTCACCCTCTAGTTCCTGTAAATGTGGAGATGCTGATTAGATGTCCTCTGACACTATAGGCTGTGATGTTCTGAATGCAGAAAAGTGAGTGACTCTTGGAATGATAGATCTGTTAACTTTGGTCAGCTTCCAGGAAACTTCTGGGCCTCTCACCCAAGTTGAAAGAGATTCAAGTCCTCGGTTCATTTAGAACATTATTTCTTCAAGGGCTGCCTGCTGCCACTTTCAGTGTTTACATATTTAAAAAAAGCTCAAATCTTGATTTTTTTTTTCCCTTCTAAAAGCAGAAGCCCTCACAGGCACCTTCTACCAAATGCTTTGCACATGGTGTGAGCTCTTTCTTTCTTAGACCTAAGTAGATTTTTAAGAATGCAGTTTTTCTCTGTCTTTACCACCTGGAATATGTTAGTGTCACTTTACCAGTTTTAGATTCCTTCGCATACTCCTTCAAAATCATTTATGAAGATACTAAACCAATAAACCAAAGAGCCCGGGCTTGGGAGTCTGAGGTCTTGGGTTCTAATCCCGGCTCCGCCACTTGTCAGCTGTGTGACCTTGGTCAAGTCACTTTACCTCTCTGTGCCTCAGTTACCTCATCTGTAAAATGGGGATTAAGATTGTGAGCCCCATGTGGGACAACCTGATTACCTTGTATCTCCCCCAGTGCTTAGAACAGTGCTTGGCACACAGTAAGCACTTAACAAATACCAAAATTATTATTATTATTATTATTGTTACTACAGAATCCTGGGGATCCCCACTAAATACAATTCTTCTGTATATGCTTCTTTATTCTGAAAGGGCCATTCATCCCTCCCTTTGTTTCCTATCTTTTAGTCAGTATCAATATTTGATGCGGCACACTCGCCAAACCTGTGGTTACTTGGTTTTATACAAATATCTTTTAGAGTGGCACCTTGCGAAAAGCAGCAGAGCCTGGGGGAAAGAGCATGGACCTAGGAGTAGGAAGCCCTGGGTTCTAATTTTGTTTCTACCATTTGCCTTCTGTGTGACCTTGGGCAAGTTACTTAATTGCTCCGGGCCTCAGTTTCCCCCTCTGCAAAATGGAGACTAAATGCCTAGTTTCCCTCCTTATTACACTGCAAACCGCATGTGGGATGGAGACTGTGTTTGACCTAGTTATCTTGTCTCTACTCCTGTGTTTAATACAATGCTCGGCACGTAGTAAGAACTTAATAAATACCACTATTACTATTGTCAAGGACCTTTTGAAAATCTAAATCTATTATGTCCACTGCTTCCTCCTAGCAATAGTCTTTGACTCCTTCAAAAGTTTCCAGCAGATTAGTGAGGCATAATTTCCTCTTTTTGAAATCTGATGGTGGTGGTTGAATGCCTCCAATGTGTGAAGCACTGTAGTACATACTTGTAGTACATTACCCAAAACTCAATTGAACCCTTGTCCCTGGTCCACTAGAGTGTCTCAGTTTAAGTGGAGGAGGATAGGCATGTGCAAAGGATATAATCCAATCTACAGGAAAAGCAAGTTAAGTTTCGGCAGTAAAATATGCACACAGTGCTTGGTGAGAAACTGCCTCAGTCTTCCAAATGTTCCAAATTTTGTGACGGTAACTCACCCTGCTCCTCACACCTCTGCTTCTGGGTTAGGAGAGTGGGGAGAGGCAATTTCATTCCTTTGGTTTTTTGGGAAAGGAATGCTGACTTTGTCATTTCCAGAGGTTCTGGGTCCACCTTTTAGCCCTTCTAGGGAATGGAGATCCACTCCCATATTGTTGGCTGTAGGGAGAGAAGCTGTTTTTCCATTTGAGGTCATGTAAAACACACAGTGTGGCTGGTTCTGGATCCTGCATTACTTTATCAGTGACACACATATTAATTGATGAACTTTACCTATCAGGTGGTGTTTTCTTTGGGTGGCCACATATATATGTAAATATATAGTTTTCTATATTAAGCATATGAAACATAAAAAGGAATATGCTGGATCAAGAGGAGACAACCTTGGAGATGAAAATCCAAGGATTGAGAGTTTGTCTACTAACCTTGTCATACTCCTTGATGGTTTCTTTCAGTGTCCATTCTCCTGGGAGCCCAGTGTTCATACTGACCTCACCATCTGAGCTGGGCATCTCTGTAATTCATGTTAGGGGATTATGTGGCAATCAGCCAGTGAATCAATAGTATTTATTGAGTGCTCATTATGAGCAGAGCTTTGTACTGTTTAAAAATAATGAGAACCACTCCAGGATAGACTTCCACTTTGGCAGATTTGAAGGGATGAGAGTGGTGGAATCTTCCCTCTGCTCTTAAACTATTTTTTCTTCAGGTGAGGAAGGAAGATTTCCATTCCTGGTGACTTCTGCCAAGACGATTGATGGAGGGTGTTGGGGGTGGGTGGAAGAAGCGGGTACTGAATATTGATCCTGTTTTCAATCATGTCCAACCCTTGGCTCCAACCCACTTCCACAAGAGGCACACAATTTCCTCCTGTGCCTCCTTTCTCTGTAAATTTCCAGTCATGCTTCTGGGCTCTGTTCACCGTAGTTCGGACCTGGGCTTGAATTCCTTGTCTGTCTTCACTATCTCAGCTCCTCCCAAACACACCATCTCATCTTTGGCCACTCTTCACCTCCCCTATCACTGACCTGCTCTGATTGCCCCTTTTTCTCTGCCTTCTGGCAGTGTTGTGATGAGCAAGACTGCGGGTGCTGCATGAGCAAAGATATTGGTTTGCTTTAGGCAAAGTTGCACACTTACAAAATCCAGGTTTATGGGGTTGCAGTGTTAGCATCGATGTAGTCATTTGTGGGCCAGACTCTGAGAACCACTGCCCTAGCACTGAAGGACTCTTTTCTTCCACGCCCAGGACCCTCTTTTGGGGAATGAGTGAAGCGTTAAAAGGAAATCTATTCAGAGACTATTAATATGGACAACTGGCACATACCGAAAAAAGCTGTGGACGATGATGACAAATTAATTACCATATAAATGTCACCATTTTGTAAGCACCTTTCAGAAGTAAACCTGAAGGGCTGTGGAGACAATGCCAGTCAAATGAATGTGTTTAATGTCCTCTGGGACCCCACTAGGTGGGGAAGGGGAAATGGCAGTTTGAATTTTAAATTGCTAGATGGAAAGGAATTTCAACCAGTCTTTAGCTGTTCTTTGTCCCTAGCTTCTGGAAGAGTATTTAGGACCCCTTTGTTTCTATGCTTGACTAATTTTATTATCCTCCCATTTTTTCTTGCCACAAGTGGAATTGATTTTATTACATTTAAACCAGGTTTTAATACAGCTAGTTGTAAAAAGCCAAAGAACCTAGTGGGAGCATGCATTGCAGTGATGTCTGAATTGGGGCCTAGAAACTGTATAAGATGGCCACGTTTCATGTTAATGATGAAATACAGCATTTCCTTATCTATCTGTAATTATTTATATTAGTGTATGAGTCCCCCTCTAGACGGTAAGCTCATTATAAGCAGGGAATGGGTCTACCAACTCTGTAATATTGTACTCTCCCTAGCACTTAGTACAGTGCACTGTA
Source organism: Tachyglossus aculeatus (assembly GCF_015852505.1). NCBI lineage: Eukaryota > Metazoa > Chordata > Mammalia > Monotremata > Tachyglossidae > Tachyglossus > Tachyglossus aculeatus. The sequence goes on from NC_052086.1 coordinate 61,082,237, forward strand.
CACAGTTAGTGCTCAATAAATACCATTGACTGATTAAAAAAAAACTGAAAGAGAGGGGCTTGCTTGACCTAGGTGGATTCCTGAGACTGCCTCATGCCATCTCTGAACCCCTCTAATGGTGTTCCCAGGGTGTTTTAAGGGTCTGGGTCAGTATTTATGCGCAAAAGCATTCACAGTGGTTGTGCTACATCTTGTTTCTCTACGGAGAAGATTTACCTGTTCTATGCAGTTCAGGGCCTCTTTTGGAAATGAGTTTAATGCTTCCTCAGTTCACCAATTGTACATAGTCAAGAACATTACTCCCAGAGCAATTTCTTTTTAGGGCATCTAGATTGCATGGGCACAGGTTAGAAAAAGTTAGCTGGAATCATAAGTACTCCTTTCAGAGAAATATGAAATCATATTCCTCTTTTCTGTTATAGATTTCCATCCATCATGTGTACTGTGTTTTCTTGCTGGCCTGGATTTGCATCCAATTTTAGAAGTTGGCTCACTGGACCTGAAACCAGTGGGGGCTAATATTTCAGAATGAAAATCTTGGCATTGCATCTTGGGACAATCCAGCAATCAACATTGGAGTGAATTTATTTGTGCTTAACTACGATATAAAAGATTTCACCCAGTCTGTAGGGGTTAAAAATGTTTTTCAAAACACAAAGTGGCTGAAGCAGCCATTAGTGAGGGTTAAGAGTCCCATACTTTGGAAGAATTTACTAAGTTTTGTGACTGCTGAGAACTTCAGGTCTCGAGGGGGTGCATTTTCATAACTTGTAAAAATAAATGGTCACTTCCAAATTCCTCAAGGATTGAGCCTGGAGGGCTTCTAGTCCTTCCTCTGGTTAATTATAAAAATTTCTCCATGGACTATTTTTCAAAGTCTCTGTAGGGAGAAAGAGGCAATTCAATAAAGGCTGGTTTATTGTTTGCTAAAGCTTAATTATCAAGTGGAGATTGAATTTCCTTGTCTTCAGGAGCTGATGATCACTCAGGGCTGGTTAGTGTGGTGGAATCAAATGCTGTATAATAGTTACAGTATTTATTTAGCACTTATTGTGTGCCAAGGCCTGTACAAAGCATTGGGGTGGATACAAGATAATCAGGTCGGTCACAGTCCTTGTCCCTCCTAGGGCTCACAGCCTAAGGGAAAGGGGGAGCAGATATTGATTCCCCACCTTACAGATGAAGAAAATGAAGCACAGAGAAGTGACTTATTCCAGGCCACACAGCAGGCCTGTGGCAGAGCTGGGATTAGAACCCAGGTCCTGCGACTCCTTGGCCATGCTGTTCCCAACAGGCCACACTGCTTCAGTAGAACTTGAATCTTCCAAGTGGTTTGTGTTGTTGTTGGTTTTTTTTAGATTGGGAATATTTAATGTTGAATTTGGGCCAGGTCAGCAAAGGGCTTTCATTGAATTTCCTTTAACATCTGCTGAGAGTGTTTCGCCCTGGATCTTGAAATGGGTGAGGAACCTCTCTGATGGTTTGTCATAGTAGGAGTGCCAAACAAGTTGAAAGATTATTGTGGTTTTTTTTTCTGTGACATGACATTCCTTATACTTCCATTAAGCATCCCCGTAGAACAGTCCTCTGGTAAAGCTGTCCCGTTTATAATGAGGTTGAACTCTTTATTGTTAGAGTCCTTAGAGGAAAGTTATCTTCAGACTGGTGCCCACTTACTGTGACTGTGGACAGTGTAATTCTGATGAGTTCCTCTAGCACACTTTTGATCCAGGCCAAGATGAAGATCAGTATATTTATAGAATGTCTACTGTGTGCATGAGCTCTGTACTAAGCTCTCAGATGAAAGATATGAATGCTGACCTCAAGGAATTTACAGTCTTGAGGGAAAGAAAGTGAACATAAATGGATAGATATATGGTAGTTAGGAGTGAGAGGATGGATAAATAATAGACAAAAGTGAATGAATAAATGACAATCCAGATAAATAGATGAGAGCTGAGGTGACTGATAGGATAGCAAGCTTGGGAAGGTGGGGGATTAATCAGGGAATGCTCCCAGGAGGAGCCTGTCTGTTCATCTCTACTGTCAAGAGTTGTTTTGAGCAATGTCTTTGTATCTGGACCGACCTTGGGGTAGAGCTGTCAGCCAGAGCCTGAGATTGCTGACTGCACCCATTGTATTCGATCCTCTAAGATAATAGAAGTCTCTCTTCTTATGGGTTTAAAAATAACTGCATTTTTTTTCTGATTCAAGGGCAGGAGAGAAGTTTCCTGTGTATTTGGATGTATCTCCTCTTAGGTTGTTTTTGCTGAATCAGGGAAGCTGCTTCCTTCACTCAGTGGTGCTCAAAGTAACAGTATCTAGGTTTACGAATGTAGGGTGATGGTACTGCTATTTCTGGTTATGTCGCTTATGGCCGTAGACGTCGGACGGCTAGAGCCAGCCTGCCAATTTATTGCCTTCGGCCCCCACCATGTCCAGCAGCTCTGGGGAGCCTGGCATGTGGGGGTGGCTGACTGCATTTTTTTCTCGGGGGAATCAGGAGCCACGGTGGGCAGAAGCTTAGTGGCTCTTACCTCTCAAATTACCCCAACTCCCCTCTTCTTGAGTGCTAGCCAGGGGAAGTTTGACAATCGGTGGGAAAGGTACCGATTTTGAGTATGAAACTGCCTCTCCATTTACAAAATAAGTTCCAGATATTTCATGGGCATGGCACTCAAGTTAAGGCACCCCTCGAAGGGACTCTCCAGTTGAAACTATTGTTCATTTTTTTAAAATGATATTTGTTAAGCACTTATTATGTGCCAGGCACTGTACTAAGCACTGGGGATGATACAAGTTAATCAAGGTGGACATAGCCTATGTCCCACATGGGGCTCGCAGCCTTAATCCCAGTTTTACAGATGAAGTAATTGAGGCCCAGAGAAGTTAAGTGCCCTGCTCAAGGTCACACAGCAGAAAAGTGGTGGGGCCGAATTAGAGCCCGGTCCTCTCTTTCCTGGCCCATGCTCTTTCCACTGGGCTGGGCTGCTTCACTTCTGCCGTAGCAGTGGGTTTGTGTAATATGAACTAGGGATGTGGGAATGATAGATAGCAGGTAAGAGATGCAGTAAGAATGATTTCCCATTTTGGCTCTCTTTTGTTTGTCATAGTGTTGCAAGGGGCCTCAGATGACTGCCTAGCCCAGTCCTCCGTCTCCAGACTGGCGAATAATAACATCCACCATTACAGATGGTTTCCGATCTTTCAGAAATGATCTCCAGGACTGGAGGTGCCACAACCTCCCCTTGGCAGTCTATTCTATTGTGTTAGCGCCCTGTCTGTCAAAGAGTTCTTCTTTATGTGTATTTGAAATCTCTCCTGATTAAAAAAAAAATCCACAGAGAGAAAAAAGGAGCTGAATGTGAGAGTTAAACCCTGACTAAAGGACCTTAATCACCCTCACTGTCTTCAGTGGAAGCCTATTCATTATCTAGGAATGTATCATTCTGAGTAGGCACTGGAAGAGTTTTGGCTTGAGGACAATTCATGAGCTTCCAGCTTCTCATCCCTGACTGCTGTCCCTGAATCCTTTGATCCATAGCCAAGGCTGTTACTGAGATGAGCTCTGAAGCTTAGCAGTGCAGTGACCTGCTGGGAGGGGAAAATAACAGGTCATTCTGCTGGCTTCTTATCCATTATGGACTTCCTCCAAAATGAAATTTAGGAATGGTCAGCGTTGTGCCAGTGGGGTACCAAAGGTTGAAGTTACTCCATATGCCATTAATTGATGGCTGCAGTTGAGGAGAAGCAGTGGGGCCTAATGGATAGAGCTCGCGCTGGAAGTCAGATGTACCTGAGTTCTAGTCCTAGCTCTGTCACTTGCCTGCTATGTGACCTTGGGCAAGTCACTTCACTTCTCTGTTCCTCGGTTATCTTAACTGTAAAAGGGGGAATAAGAATAAGAGCCCCATGTGGGACATGGACTGTGTCCAACCTGTTCATCTTGTATGTCCCCCAGCACTTAGTTCAGTGCCCGGCACACAGTAAGAGCTTAACAAATACCATTAAAAAGCAAAACCAAAAAAAACCAATAACAACCCTACTCTGAGGTGGCATATGGGCACAAGCACAAGGCATGAAGAGGATGTAGACTTCTGCTGGTTTAAGCACTCCCATTCTGCTCCTCCAGTTTTGCTGCTGTTTCCCACTGTCTCGCAGAGTGGGAGGAACGTATATGGGACCGGAGAGGAGGGATTATGTTGGGGACCCCAAAATGGCCACCCGATGTGATGGGAATGAATTCTTATACTCCATTACAGTGAATGGGGAGACCTGAACGGCTAGCTAATGGAAGTTTTTTACCTTCATTCAACCAGATGAATCACCTGCATTTTCTATGTATGCCTTTGTAAGGCTGTCTATGATTTCCAGAAACTCCATTTGGGAGCAGGCCATTTCTGTTGTTCATGGCATAGGGATGATTATGCATCTTTTTGGTGTTTCTTTTTGAGCCTCAGTGCAATGTGGAATGGTTTAGATTAACCTTGCTGTTAAAGCATCCCACATATACCATCCTTCAGTTGGTACAACTGGCTTGGTATGTAAGGGTTAAAGAAATAAGATCAGTGTTTTGTTTTCTGTTTTGTTTTTTAAATGCTAGTACACTATTAATTCCAAAGATAGACATGAAGGCAGGTACTTGCTGGCAAGGTCAGAGTTAGAGAATTCCTAGTTTACAACAGCTTTCGGCAGTGGTGGGTGTGACTGCATTGGCATCAGGCACAGAATGTGATGACCTCTCTCTTCTAATCTATTGTTAAGCTTTATAGTTCTCAGACTTCTGTTGCCTGAGGACAGTAATGGGACAGTTACATTACCTGCACATTTGGTAATTATTCCCCAGGGAATTGGGAAGTTGTTGTCCCTGCTCCCCGCCTGTTCCTTCTCATCAAAAATGTATTCCCATTCGTTGTGTGTACTGAAACTTCGTGGCAGTAATCTCATTTGGATGCATATAAAGGACTGGAAAGGGGGGGCTCAATATCAAATCTGTTCCATATTATTCATAGAACACCTGACTTCTAAGTAGCTCCAAGTACCCTTCAAAGATGATTGCATTAATCCTCAAAAATCTAAAAGTTGCCTCTGTGACCTCCCCAAGGTGAGAGCAATCCAGTTCGTGCCCTCATTCTGGTGGTCCATGATATTGGAATGCATGTGTGTTGGTAGGAAACTGGAGACCAGCCGTTTCTGTCCCCCTGTTTACCGTGGGATGCGTAAACCATGGGATCTTGCTGTTTTTTGGGTCAAGGGGCTATTTGTAGCAGATTGGTGTTGACTGCTGAGGTAAACAAGCATAGTTCCCAAGGAGTCGCTATTGAATGAAGAGCCAGAGACCTAGTGGGAGTTCAAGTGCCCCCTCCAAATACCTAAAAAGGTCCTTGAGTAGAAAGGATGTCTTCAATTGTGGCTTCACACTTTAAGGCAGAGTACAAAAGATCACTTTTAGAATGCAAAATGGATATTAGAAGTTTCAAAACATTTTTCAGAGCAAGTCCGTTTCTCAGCTATTCCTTGGGCTTATTTGGAAGAGTTACAATGCTCTCTAAATAGCTTCCTCAACTTGATATAAAGTTTGCCTTTCCCTTTCCCTCCTCTTTGGCAACAAGTTTCTCTTCTCTGTTTTTTTCCCCTTTTGTCAATATTGTTCTGCCCTGTTTTACTCATTAGTCATTAGCCACTGAAATCAAGCCTGTCCCTACCTCTGTCTCCTTCAGAAAAGATGTTTCCTCCAGCTTTTTTGGCAGATTAGCTCTTTCACAGGCCAATTTCAGAATGTTCCAGTAAGTACCGGTGTGGAAACTTAAATCAATCAATGGTATTTATTGAGTGTTTACTGTGTGCAGAGCACTGTACTAAGTGCTCAGGAGAGTACAGTACAACAGAGTTGGTAGGCACAATGAGTTTACAGACTGGAGGGGGTGACAGACATTAATATAAATATTATTTATAGCTATGGTCATAATTTCTGTAGGGCTTGAGCGTGGGGAGAATATCAAGTGTTTAAAAGGTATAGATCGAAAGGCTCAGAAGGGAGAGGGAGTAGGGGAAAAGAGGCTTAATTTGGGAAGGCCTTTTGGAGGAGATTTTGATTTTGATTTAAATAAGGCTTTGAGGGTGAGGACACTGTGGTCTGTTATATTTGTGTGGTGAGTAAGTTGTTCCAGACCAGAGACTGGGTGTGGGTGAGACGTCCGTGGTGAGATAGATGAGATCAAGGTATAGTGAGCAAGTTGGTGTTAGAGGAGCAAAGTGTGCAGGCTGGGCTGTAGTAGGAAATCAGCAAGGTAAGATAGAAGGGGGACAAGTTGATTGAGTGCTTGAAAGGCAATGGTAAGGAGTCTGAAGCAGAGGTGGAGAGGCAGCCATTGGAGGCTCTTGAGGATTGGGAGACGTGGTTTGAGGTGGGTTTTTTTGTCTTTGGTTTTTTTGTTTTAAGAAAAATGATCCAAGCAGGAGACAGGGAAGTCAGCAAGGAGGCTGGTGCAGTAGTCAAGGCAGGATAGGATGAGTGCTTGGATCAACTTGGTAGCAGTTTGGATAGAGAGGAAAGGATGGAAAAGACCCAACTGATACATGCCACCTTTGCTGCCTTCCTTTCTAAACGACTCAGGGTAGAAGTGATTATTTCATCCCCTGCAGAGTAAGTGTCCACAGTGCCCACTTGCTTGCTCTCTCTCCTATTCTCTACCCAGATGAGTAGAGAAGAGCCTCTTAAGGTCAATTTCTCAGGTGAATGAACAAGAGAGAGCATTATGCAGTAAGGTAGAGAAGAATGGTAAAGCCACATGAGTAGTGAAGAAGAGCAAGGATTGCTGGACAGTTTAAATCTAAAGATTTTATAGGTGGCAGAGAGGGAAAGGCTATCTTTGGTCCCTTTTTTCATTTTCTGGGGAGGGTAAAGTTCTGTGGTTTTAAACAGCTTCCCGGTGTATTAATAGGATGAACAGGTCTACCGGAAACCTAGCTTTGTGGTTGTGATGTGGGGTCTACTTATTTAATAATAATGATTATGGTACTTGTTAAGTTCTTCTATTGTGCCAAGCCCTGTTCTAAGCTTTGGGGTAGTTATAAGTTAATCAGGTTGGACACAGTACTTGTCCTACATGGGTCTCAACACTCTTAAATCCCCTTTTTACATGTAAATGGACAATGCAAATGGATGAAGCACCATTAGGGCTGCTCTGCAGCTTCATCCCAGCCATCTCTCTGCTGCGTTCATATCATGACAAGAATTATTAGGGACGAAGATGGGCTCCAGAGCAAAATTTGAGCCCCGGTCTCCAGTCAGGTGATGGTGTGGGATAATTAAAGTGCAGAGATCAGAAATGGGGCCTGGCCAGACCCATGTACTGAGCCTACATCGCAGAGCTGCATCTCAGGGACAGTGGCGGCCTAGAGCCCAGGTCTTTCCTCTTTTTCCCTGCAGAAGTGAAAGATTTTATTGTTCCTATCAAATATGACTGGGAACCCATAAGAATAAGCCTTTTCAAAGTAACATCATCCACTAAGGACCGCTGGATTAAACTACTCCCACCTGAACAGAAGGAATAATGTAAAAGAAGTTCATTCTGAGTCCAAATACCCACTTTTTTGTAAACATCATCATATTTTCAGGGTTTTTGGAATCTGCATCTGTTGAGTTGATTGTTTTATTATAGCCGAGTGCCTCTGTTCTTAATAATGGCCTGACCTCTGAGACAGAGTTTGATCAGTGTACCTTCTAAAATTGTGTCCAAATGTGTCTGAATAAAGATCGCTAACCCATCTGCTGATTCAGAAATCGAGCCATTCAGTCAGATTAAGAAAAAAAAACATAACTTGGCTCTGGTAGACGGTAGAACCCGCAGATGAAAAATGCAGGTCGGTTTACGGAAATGTAAAATAATTAGTCTGGGATCAGAAAGCTATAGAGAATATATGCAAAATAGAACCGTCAAGCAGTATACTAAAAACCAAATCAATTTGGAGGTAATTTGAGAGAATGGCTTCAACAGTCATGGGAGTAAACAGCAGCATTAGAAACAAGTGCGGTACTCTGCCTAGGTTAGGTATTGAATTTCCTGCGAATTGGATAATGGTGGTTCCACTCCGTTGGTTGAAACTAATGCCATATGTATTTCCAAGAATTGCCCCATGGTAAAGGTTATGGTGTATGCCTAACTTTTCCCAAATTGGTGTGACTTTACAGACTGAGACCAGTCAGACTTGAGCCTAGTTGGATGTAAGGTTGTTAGGCAGTTCAGTGACGGGGGCTTCCTCCAAGCCTGGGCAATTTCAGTGCCTGTAGTTATTAGCAAGTGTGCTAAGTTGCCAGTACATTGGAGGACCCTGTGAGTCCCCAGCCTCTCAAGTTTAATGGTACAAGTTGACAGTTGTTTCTGCAATTAGCCATTTGTGTGTCTGCTTTGGTGCCGAGTAATTGTACACCCACAAAAAAGACAGGGACTTTGAAGAGCTCCTTTTAAAAATATGGCTCTAGATGTCCTCTTCACATTTATATTCATCCTTCCCATGAGCTAGGTCCTTGAATGTGCCTGTCTAGGTAGGCGATCATTACTCAAATCGGCTGTTTTATTATAGATTCTAGGTTTTAATTCACCATTGGTTAGAATACCCTATAAGCACCATAACACAATTTATCAGCGTCGTCGTCTGATGGGGCTGTTTATTTTGAGGTCTGTGATTTCTAATAAAGCTGGAACTAAATGGAACAACCACAGAGTTGAACGCTTGCTTTGCAGCAGATTTATTCATTATCTGTTGCTGATTCCTAGAGTCAGAATTTCCCAAACAATTATTGGGTTGCTTCCCTATAAAAGTGAGTGGTACAAAGCTGCGTGCAGGTTTTAAAAAATCTATTAGTTGACAAAGTAACCAGCCCACAAGAATTTCCCCAGCCCAGTCCCAAAGGTCCTAAATCCTACAGCAACAATACATCTTGTGGCCCTGAGCATCTGAAACCTAAAGAAATATAATACAACTGCTAAAGGGAATTATTTTCCCTCTTCTCTGTCTCTTTTGAACCGATTTCTAGTTTGCCCAAGGGCCTCACTTCCCTTAAGCCATCCTAATTTCTTTCAGACTCCAGAGCTGCGATCCCATGTTAATCACATTTTACACTGTGGATAGGAATTCCAGGGACCATGTCTATCACACTGCATCAAACAGAAACTTACTCACTGCCCCACTTATATCTATTTGGCCACCGGCCCCTTTCCCGCATCCTCCCCCACAGCTGGAACTCCCTTCACCTTCATGTATTCCAGACCACCATTCTCCCCACCTTCAGAGCATTAGTAAAGGTTACACCTCCTCCAAGAGGCCTTTCCTGATTAAGCCTCCTTTTCCTCAGCTCACTCTCCCTTTTCATTCATTCATTCAGTTGTATTTATTGAGCTCTGACTGTGTGCAGAGCACTGCACTAAGCTCTTGGGAAGTACAAGTCGGCAACATATAGAGACGGTCCCTACCCAGCAACGGGTTCTTCTGCATTGTCTAACACTTGGGCCTTTGATATTCAGCCCACCCTCAACCCCGCCGCACTTAGTACATATTTTTAAATTAGAGATTATCAATTATTTATTTATATTAATATCTGCCTCCCCCTCTATTCTGTAAATCCAATATGGACAGGGAATGTCTGCTAATTCTGTTGTATTGTACTTTCCCAAGTGCTTAGGACAGTACTCTGCACATAATGAGGGCTCAGTAAATACCATTAATTGATTGATTGTTAATAGTGTTCTCTCCCAAATGCTTAGTACAGGGCTTTGCACACCATAAGCACTCAATAAATACCCTTGATTGATTGAATTCCACGTGCCGAGGCTCAAGCTTTACTGAATGCTGCCTGTACCGTGACTGGACACTGGATCACAAGTAACTCGTGGCTGTAGTTTGTCAAAGGAAGTATGGTGCCTAAATAACCTTGCCCACCAGAGCCTCACTTCAGCATAAATGCTAATGATATCGAAAGTGTTTACAGCTCTCTGTTCAGTGTGGAAGAATTTCAGCTGTGTTTTTGAGACCTGACTGTGTTTTACCTTTTCAACACAATAGATGGGTTAGAATGACTGATAGAATGGGTTGGATGGTGGAATGTGATCCAGAAATCTTGGGGAATGCATTTCTGTGATATTTTTTCTTTCATTTTATTAAAAAGCCAGTTGACCAGAAGCCAAACTTGAATTTAGTGAAGAGAAATCATTTCAGAAGAACCTATCCTTCCCTGCTGTGCTACTCCTTTAGTTGTAGAAGGTGGTTGGTGGTTGGGTTTTAATATTTCTCCAACGTGTGGATGAGGGTTGCCTGTAAACACCCTTCCCTGTTGGAAAGCCACTGTAAGTCCTGATCCAACTTCATTAGTGTGGTGAGAATTTATAATTGAGTTGAATCAGCCAAACTAATCTCTTGACTCAGATGGTTCTGTTTCATAGATGTACAAGTGATCTTTTTTCATGTGATCAAAATGTAGTTGACGTTCTGAATACCTCCCTAGAAGCAAACAAACCCAGAAGCAACGTGATTAGTGGAAAAAGCAGTGTCCAGGAGTCAGAGGACCTGAGTTCTAATCCCAGCTCTGCCAACTGGTTGCTGCGTGACCTTGTGCATGTCACTTAACTTCTCTGTGCCTCAGTTTTCCCTCTTGTAATATGGGGATTAAATTCCTGTTCTTTCTCTTACTTAGACTTTGAGCCCCATGTGGGACAGGGACTGCATCCAACCGGATAAACTCGTATCTATCTCAGTGATTAGAACAGTGTGTGACACAAAGAAAGTGCTTAACAAATACTGTTGGAAAAACTATGAAGCTAAAGTATTTCCTCTCCCTCGCCCTTATACTTAAAGTATAAGGTGTTCCTCGTCTGTCATCTTTGTGCCCTTGCACATTTGCTGTCATTTTGAAAAGGCTGATGGAACCAGCATTAATGTTCAGTTGGATTCATTACAGAAATAATAGTTGCTTCTCTGATGCCTTCTAAAACTACTCCTCGTACCTTTCCCCACACTGCTAACAACAGTGTAAACCCAAAAGGCGACTTTGTCACCCACAGATGGGAAAGAGGACCGGTTCGCTCCAGTTGGTGACCCCGGCAAAATGACGAAGGCTGGAATGGCATATGGGAAGTCATTATTCGGAACCAGATGACTTTCTAGACTGTCTTCCCCTTCTAGACTGTCTTCCCCTTCTAGACTGTGAGGCCACTGTTGGGTAGGAACTGTCTCTATATGTTGCCAACTTGTACTTCCCAAGCGCTTAGTACAGTGCTCTGCACACAGTAAGCTCTCAATAAGTACGATTGATGATGAATTCCACTGTCCTCTCTGTCCCAGACATCTGCCACTTTGTTGTTGTCTTTGACTCCCTTCTGTCTTTAATTTTCCCCATCCAATCTGTCTCTAAATCCTGCCAACGCAGCCTGGTAAATGTAGTGCCAGTAGCATTTCATGCTGGATTGGTCCCTTCCAGACCCAGGCCCATGTAGTGCCCTCATGCTTTGCCAACAGGTCCAGTCCTCTTTAAGTACTCAGCACAAGCGAGACATAATTGTTGCTCCACTGAGGCCAACGTGTAAAGTGGAATTTGCCGTGGGTCTTTGCTGGGCCGTAAATTCCTCCAGGTCACAGATGATGCCCGCAGTTCTTTGAGGGGAACTCACTAAACATTAAATGTCTCCATTTGGGTAGCACAGAGATGGCTCCCAGGATGTTTATCTGGGAGGGATAGCGGGAGCTGGGACAGGAATATAAGAGGGTGCGTGAAGGAAGAAAAGAGAATGGAACCGGGGAAGCAGAAGAGCAAGGGGCCTAAGAGCCTGGAGATGTCAAGTCATGCAAATGGGGGCCAAGGAAGAAGGGGCAGGGAAAGAGAGGAGAAGAGAAGAGAAAGGAATGAGAGGAAAGAAGAACTAGCAAAGGCAGAGACACCTGGGATGCAGACTGGATATCTCCTAGTTGAAAGGGACTGTGACACTGGTGCAATTTGCATGAGTGGCATGTGGTTGGCTTACCCTGCCGTCGGCATTTCCTATCCATTCTACCAATCCTGAGGCAAAGGGGTTGAACTATGGTTTAACAGGATCAATCAATCAATCATATTTATTGAGCGCTTACTGTGTGCAGAGCACTGGACTAAGCGCTTGGGAAGTACAAGTTGGCAACATATAGAGACAGTCCCTACCCAACAGTGGTCTCACAGTCTAGAAGGGGGAGACAGAGAACAAAACCAAACATATTAACAAAATAAAATCAATAGAATAGATATGTACAAGTAAAATAGAGTAATAAATATGTACAAACATATATACATGTATACAGTGAAGCAATATGATGTTTCTCCCATTTTTCTAGATTTACCCTAGGCAATCTCTATAAAAACAGGCTCCATGCAGCTGCAACTCATTCTCTGTATTGGGGAAGGGGGTGCACATTAAAAGGAGTTGAGATCCCGCTCCCCCCTGCCCTGCCCCGCCAACCAAAGTGATATGACACAATCTGATGCTACCTTAACTCCCTGTCTCTCCCCGTCCACCCCCCAATCACATGATGCGATCCAGATGTGTCTGAGTTCTGATCAGACTCGTACTATATATATCTTCAGGCCCTTGATATTCACCCCACAGCCCCACAACAATTCTGTACATGTCTGTAATCTACCATTGAGAGATAATGGGGATAGATTTACAGTGGATCCTAGATCATGCTATTGTGCTCTCCCACATGCTCAGTACAGTGCTCTGCACACAGTAAACCCTCAATAAATACCACTGGTTGATTAATTGATCAGGACCTGTGTTTGTGATTGAAATTAAGTAAAAACTTGTGAAATGGCTCAACCCAATTTTTAACATTTTGTTTGTGTTTTCTGCTGTCAGGGCGTTTTCTTTTGCTTTAGCTTTTAATCTTTCACACTGGTCTTCACTGTCCAAATATTCATTTATTGTCAAATAGCCTATTTAGCAACTAAGTATTATATGTATGAGACCTGCTTTGGAGAAACTTGCGCTGTAACTTTTTATTTTCTTACTGAGAAGATGACCTCATGGCTATATTTATGATGGTGTCTTGAATGACCAGAAAGCAAATAGTGGTCAAAAAATGAGAAGCAGTGTGGCCTAGTAGATAAAGCACAGGGCTGGGAATCAGAAGGGCCTGGGTTCCAATTCTGGCTCTGCCACTTGTCTGCTGTGTGACCTTGGACACCTAACTTCTCTGTCCCTCAGTTACCTCATCTGTAAAGTGGGGATTAAGACTGTGAGCCCCATATGGGACAGGGACTGTGTCCAATGTGATCATCTTGTATCTACCTGTGCTTAGAACAGTGTCTGGCACATTGTATGCGCTTAAAAAAATACTATAAAAAATTGGGCACTGTCATAGATGTGTAACCCCATTGTTGCTGCCTGTTAAGCCTTCCTAATGAGAAAAAGAAAGGGACCAAAGAGGGACAAAAACTGTTCTCTCCTGGAATACTTGCTTCATTCATTCATTCAATCGTATTTATTGAGCACTTACTGTGTGCAGAGCACTGTACTAAGCGCTTGGGAAGTACAAGTTAGCAACATATAGAGACGGTCCCTACCCACCAACGGGCTCACAGTCTAGAAGGGGGAGACAGACAACAAAACAAAACATGCGGACAGGTGTCAAGTCATCAGAATAAATAGAAGTAAAGCTAGATGCACAGCATTAACAAAATAAATAGAATAGTAAATATGTACAAGTAAAATCTGAGCAGTCTGAGCATTATTGACTTTTTCTGAATCTTTTTCTAATGACTCTATTTTGTAAACTGGGCTGTGTTCATTCTACCTTGAGAATTAGTTCTTTGTCAAGAAATTCTCCATTCTCTTTGGCATGTCCCCTTTGGTTTTTAAGGGTCAAGCTTTTGCGTGAAATATTCGGGGGAATGTGTGTTTTCTATTTTTTAATGATATTTCTTAAGCACTTACTATAAGCCAGGCATCCTATGAAGCGCAGGGGTAGATACAAAATAATCAGTTTGAAAACAATGCAGTGTTTGTCCAAACTTGCAAATAACTTCTTTCAGATGCACTCGTAAGTAATAATTCTGTGTGTTTTAATTCATTTATTCATTTATTCAGACTAAGCCCCCTTTTCCTGAGCTCCCCTTCCCTTCCATGTCACCTTGACTCACTCCTTTGTCTCTTCCTCCCCCTCCCCACAGCACTTATGTATAAATGTGTATATCTATAATTCTATTTTTATTGATGCCTGTTTAACCTGTACTGATGTCTGTCTCCCTCCTCTAGACTGTGAGTCTGTTGTGGGCAGGGATTGTCTCTCTCTACTGCTGTATTGTACTTCCCAAGAGCTTAGTACAGTGCTCTGCACACAGTAAGTGCTCAATAAATATGATTGGATGAATCAATTAATTAATTAATTAATTTTGCTACCCGTGTGACTTCTGGGGCAGCGGCTTAAGTGGAATGTGAAAGGAGAAGAGGACTCATGGACGAGGGGGAAAGTGTGAAATAATTTTTTTCAATTTATTCACAAGGCAGGAGTAAATGTCCATGGAACAGGTGGAAAGGCAACAGTGGTTTCACTCAGAAATGACTAATTTCTCCAGTTAGGGAAAGCTGAGACTGTGTGATTGCAATCCAGGATGCTGTAGTTGCTGAGGGAATTGGCCCCATGCTTGAAAACTGGAAACAATCCTAGGCTCTTGTTTAAAAATATTCTTTTATGGTATTTGTTAAGCTCTTAATATGTGTCAAACACTGTTGTAAGCGCTGGCGAAGGTATAAGTTAAATTGGTTGGGCACATTCCCTCTCCTATATGGGCTCACAGGGGAAGAACAGGGATCTCCTTTTTACAGTTGAGGAAACTGAGGTTTAGAGACGTGAAGTGACTTGCCCAAGGTCACACAGCAAGCACTTGGCAGAGTCAGGATTAGAACCAGGTCCTTTTGACGTCCAGGCTCTTGCTCTCTCCGCTAGGCCATGCTGCTCTCTCTTATTCGGAAGAGGATGCTCAGTAGGTCCCAGGCCTTTGGTACGATGGATGATATTCCTGGAGATTTTCATTTTAGGCTCATTGGAGAAGAGTGTGTGCAATAGGCTTGCCTTTTTCCTGTGTCCATTAATAACTCTGTTCTTCTGAGTCCTTCATACGAGTCAGATACTTCAGTCTCCATCCCAAGGCAGGCTGGATCATTGGCATGAATTCCAGTGCTAGAATCCCCCGAATCTAAGACACCATAGCTAGTGTGCCCATCTGCCTGAGCTTCTATTTATATTTTATGCTGCATTATTCAGGTTACATAGAAATATTGTGGCGTATTGGAAAGAGCATGGGCATGGATGTCAGAGGACCCAGGTCCTAATTCCAGCTCCGCCACTTGTCTCCTGTGTGACCTTGGGCTAGTTACTTCATTTCTCTGTGCCTCAGTTACTTCATCTGTAAAATGGGGATTAAGACTGGGAGCCCCATGTGGAACAGGGACTGTGTCCAACCTGATTAGCTCCTGTCTACCCCAGCGCTAAATACAGTGCCTGGCACATAACACTTAACTAATACCATGAAAGAAACAAATGGCACATGAAGGCACCTGGGTTCTGTGATGGTTTTAGGGAGGATGTGGTTACAATGAAAAGAAACCAAGGGTGCTGGCTAATTGAAGTATTAATTCATTTATTTTGGGGTCTTGATTCCTCTGTGGGAGCCATCAGGAGATTTGCCTGACTGATTTGTTACTTGCAGGAATGCAGAACTAGGGGGAATCTATTGATTTAGCACAGCCCATGGAACCCACTATGTAATGGCCTTAATTGATTTGGGAATAGTTTTTCCAAATCAATTTTCCTGCTAGACATTTTCTCTGAATTTAGAAGTTTATTGAAGATCTCAGCCCCTGACCACACCCCGATCATTTATCTGCAGAGTGGTTTTGTGGGCTTGTGTGAGGGATGGGCTTGGCAGTAGTTTGAAGTTTGGTATGTTGTGGACATGAACTCTCTAACTGGAACCATCCATCAATCAATCAATCAATCGTATTTATTGAGCGCTTACTATGTGCAGAGCACTGTACTAAGCGCTTGGGAAATACAAATTGGCAACACATAGAGACAGTCCCTACCCAACAGTGGGCTCACAGTCTAAAAGGGGGAGACAGAGAACAGAACCAAACATACCAACAAAATAAAATAAATAGGATAGAAATGTACAAGTAAAATAAATAATTTGTCCCCTGTCTCTGCAACTTTGCACAACATCCCAGCCTGGCTTTCCTGGTCAGTTGATTAGTAGTCGTAATAGAATTTATTAGACACTGTGTGCAGAGCACTATATTAAGTGCTGGGAGAGAAGACACAGATGAGAATTAGACATGGCTCGTACCCCTTAGGGCAGAGTTGAAGTCGGAAGAAGGGATTAGAGATAGATGCATCAGAAGTGATGAAACATTAAAATACACCACAAATGCACAAAATATTCTCAAAGTCTTGGTGGGATTGGAGGAGGTTGAGAGAGCACAGAAGCAGCTTTTACTCCCGGCCCAGTGTTCCCTCAGTGTGTCAGGAGGCCTTCGGTGGCGGGAGGGAAGGCAGCTGTTACCATGGTGCTTTTCTCGGTGGGCATCTCTTAGAATATTTTATCTTGCACACCAAAACGAAAAGATTCATTTATGGATTTGCATCTGAATCCAGGATCGTAGTCAGAGATGCCATGTCTTCAGTATATGCACAGGGACAAAAGTGGGGATGGGGTTCTTGGTGGGGCAGCAGGGATGAAGACTGGGAGGGGGCAACCTCCAAATGGGTCTGAAAGTCACCACTTTGAGTTGTTTTCAGCCATCATTGAAAACTCCCAGATCTTGACAGAGACCTGGATTTAGCAGGTTTGGGAGGCCAGGTCAGAAAATTGGAGAGGGCACCTGTGGTTGTAATGGCCCTCTTAAAACAGACTTCCAAACTTCTAGAATCGTAGAGCTGGAAGGCACCTCAAGAGACCACATTTTCTTATCATCCATGCTCTGATGGCAGGGTTCAGTGCTTTTCATTTGATAGAGCCAATTATTTTTTATCTTGTCATGTTATTCCCATTAAGAGGAGCAGTGTGGCTTTCTGGAAAGAGCACGGGTTTGGGAGTCAGAGGACATGGATTCTAATCCCGGCTGTGCCACGTGTCTGCTGTGTGACTTTGGGTAAGCCACTTAACTTTTCTGTGCCTTAGTTACCTCACCTGCAAAATGGGGATTAAGACTGTGCGCTCCATGTGGGACAACCTAATTTCCCTGTGTCTACCCCAGTGCTTAGAGCAGTGCTTGGCACATAGTAAGCACTTAAGAAATACCATTTAGCTAGCCCTGATCTGAGTGGGCAAAATGACATGGGTAAAATTCAACTCCTTGAAACTTTTCACTTTGCCTTTGAAACTCAAGTCTGTTGCATGGGAACTGAATTTTTTTCAGTGGTATTTGTTAAAGTGCTTACTCTTTGCCAGGCATTGGACCAAGCCCTGGTGTAGATATATGATAATCAGATTGGACACAGTCCCTGTCCCACGGGACTCACGGTCTGAATCCCACTTTACAGATGAGGTAGTTGAGGCACAGAGAAGTTAAGTGGCTTGCCCAGGATCACACAGCAGACAAGTGACAGAGCTGGGATTAGAACCCAGGATTTCTGACTCCCAAGCCTGTGCTCTATCCGCTAGGCTAAGCTGCTTTGGGTCTTCTACTAAATGAAAATTAGGAGGAAGCTGAAAGCTTCAATTTGAATTCAGACTTCACTCTTGTTCTGCATCCCTCCCCCAACCCCGTTGTTACCCTCCGTGTACCATATTTGAACTTTAATCAGCTTTTGTGTGCATTTTACTTTTCCCGATATTGACCAGTGGGTGTTGTTCACTGCCTTAGGCAGTCTACCACACTGAGTGGAGGAGTGATCTGATTTGGAAAGCAGACAGTTCCAGGCCTGTCCTAATCTGCAAGATAATCTCTTGTCCCAGTCTCTCATGATGAGCTGCTAGGTATTTGCCTCCAAAAGATGGAAGATTAATGAAATTCCTAATGAGCTTCCTTCTCTGAACCATGAAGTTATGCCAACCCACCCATCGGGTTTATCCAAGCGGGAGGGCAACGGCTCCTTGGCACTGCCTATAATAAATGGCATGTGGTTTGTTTACAGCCTCGCTCCGATCCCCAGAGTCCTCCTGTCAGGGCTGTGCAGAGATGAGCCATCCAGTGGCCCAGAGGAATGTGGAGGTGGGGGTGCTTCTGAACTGATATTAAACCTCCAGTCGGGGGAGACCGTGGCCCTGGGCGTAAAAACAAACACAATTAAACTGCGCATCCTGTGTTCTTCCGCTCCATCCTAGGGTATTTATCATTTTGACTGCACAGCGGGATCATGTTTGACTCAAGAGCAGAGAGAGCATAATAAATTGTTGGCGGTAAGTTTGCTAGGTGACTAACTTTGTGATTTGCCTAGACGCTGGCGTGAGGGGTTAGTTTCCATGGGCTTTCTGCAATGAGAAATCCGTCAAATTTTGAAGAAAGCCGATGTTTGGCCATACTAAAAATGTCAGCTCTGGCTCCTGGGGGCGGGACGTACCTCAGTGCAGTAGATGTTTGCCCTGGTTTTCCATACCGCCTCCATTCCCAAAGCACTCTTAGATTAATTCATTTCAGCCCTCATAGCAACCCTGTGAGGTAGTTGGAGGAGGCAGGTAGTGTCATCCCCATTTAGATGAGGACACTGAGATGCAGAAAAGTGACTTTTCCATAGTCTCATGGCAGGCTAGAGACACAGCTCGGACTCGACCCGGGTCCTCTGGCATCTAGAACGGCTGTCTGACGCTTGGCCACGCCGCTTCCCCTAATCCTCCTCGATGTGCTACTGGAGCTAATCTAATGGCATCACCAAAAACGGCACCACTCAGGCCCCATGGCCAAGTTCAGGTCTCTCTATCAGTTTGTCACTGTGTACTGGACAACAACAACCTCTGATCCTTCCCAGAAATGTCCCAGCTTTTGGGTGGTGGTGTTACCATACAAGGATACCTGATATCTTAACCAACATTACCTATCACAGGCTCTCTCGCTTTCTGCCTCCCGAGAGAGAGAGATTCTGTAGATAATTGCTTCCTATGTTTTCTTCTAATGAGTGTGAAATATTCCCAATCTGGGACAGTGCTTTTCTGAGAGTAGTTTACAGGCAAGGCACAGTTTTCCATCATAATGCAAGCTTCTCCCCTCCTTGGCCCACCTTCTCTTTATCTAGATCCAACCTCTTGGGGTTCAAGGTGAACATTCGTTCTGCTTTGTATCAGTGGCAGAGCCTTTGCCTGTTCTATTCTTGGTACAGTCGTGACTAAAAGCGTGGGGGAGGAGGGAAAGGAGATGCAGGCTTGGGCCATCTAGGCACCTGGAGGTGTGTGGGCATCTGTTTTCTTAATTGTAATGAGACCATTTTGTTTGATTAGGACTTTATTCCATTGGTCTCTCCTATCACTGCCCCAATTAGAGCAAATGCCAGGTATGAGGTAGTAGACTACAATGTAGTGACATATCAGCCAAATTAAAGAGCAGATAGATTCCCTTTTACGCCGCTAAGTTGAAATGACAAATTCTCAGGCGAACTTTATGAGTACCCTTTTAGAAAATGCATTTTTAAATGAACTTGGAAAGGGAGTGCCAATTCAGGTGACCCTCCAGGTACTGACCCCACAGGGCCTCCAGAGGTGCTCTGTTGTGTTCCCAGAAATTTGCTTTCTTCTGGCTACTGAGCTGTGATTTTTTTTTTTGCCTTTTGGGAGATGAGTGGATTTTGAAAGGTGGTAGTTTGGCTAAAGAAATGTTTCCGAGGAAATGAAACACTACAGAAGTGGAACTTGGACTGCCCAGCATGGGACTGTCTTCTTCTGTGAAAACACCACTTACTCAAGAGAAATTTACAATTTTCACCTCTCAGCACAGGAAATGTATGGTTTTTTACATGTCAACCATTTAGCAAACTGTGGAGAAGGTTATAAAGCTTACTATTATGATTTTCTTTTTATTGCAGGTTGTTGATAGCCAGCTGGAACAGCTGGCTGAGGGGTCCCTGGGTCTTCTGGGCGGGGAACATGTCCACCAATTCTATTGTATTATACTCTCCTAAGCACTCAGTACAGTGTATTGTACTTTCCAAGTGCTTAATACAGTGCTCTGCAAACAGTATACGTTCAATAATTATGATTGAATGAATGAATGGTCTGCACATAGTAAGTGCTCAATTAATACCGCTGATTGATTGATTGAAGAATGCCATGCCTTAGGTTAAGTGCAATTCTGAGAGGACAGTGAGTTCACTGTACAATGAGTACAGAGTACAGTGCTCTGCACTCAGTAAGCGCTCAATAAATGCGATTGAATGAATGAATGAGGGATGGGGAGATGAATGTTTAATTTTCTTCCCTCCATGCCGTAAAGATCAAACCTTTTTACCTGAAAAGAAGCATCTGGGTCATGCCGCTGTTAAATGCCAGATGATTCTTTCCGTGGGAGTTTAGTTTTAATCAGTTAAACTCTGTATTGATTTCTGTTGGAAGTGTTTGAACAGTGCTTGGCACATAGTAAGCGCTTAACAAATACCAAAATTATTGTACACCAACCATCTGAGGAAAGTTCAGTGGGAGAGCCCGTTTATTCAATGTCTTATGGGGTGACTGAGGAGCTACTTGAGTTTCGAGCCGAGTTGTCCTGAGAGGAATGAGGATGTTTGTACTTCCCAAGCACTAACTTGGTAACTTGTACTTCCCAAGCGCTTAGTACAGTGCTCTGCACATAGTAAGTGCTCAATAAATATGATTGAATGAATGAATGAATGAATGAATGTTTGCGTTATACAGCCCAGGGTCTACCTTGGAAGTAAACTCCGTGGAAGAGAGTGAACCCCATGTCCCTTTCTGCCTCTTGAATCAGTTGAGGCTGCCTGCTCTTTGGGAGACCATCACTGGGCCCAGTGTCGATTCAGAATTGCCTTGAAGTTTTTTTGTTTTGTTTTAAGTAGTATTTGTTAAGCACTTAAATGGCAGGCGCTTAATTTAGGGCTAGCCCTTAATTTCACGTTTCAAAGTGGAGAAGTAATTGTACCCCTCTCAGTCCTCTTCTGCTTACCTGCTTATCTTCTGCCGTGTATGTGTGTGTATGTACACACAATTTCCTATTTTTGTATGCTCTCTGAATGTCTGGGCCTGTTTGTTTCTCCTGAGCTTTATTTCACAGTAAAGAGTTTCCATCTCAAAAACTTTCCCTAAAGAAAGACTGGAGTCTTTATGAGTGTGTCAGGGGCTGGGCATTTAGGCCCTGCCTTTCTTCCGTCACTGATAGTCTTGCTGATATGTGGAAAGGAAGATTTTTTTTTCTTATTTATCCCTGTTTTCCTTCTTGGAGGAGAGACTTCAAAGTGATAGGGATTGCAGCAGAGAGGCAGTAGGGAGAGGAGATTTAAAGGAGTCCAATGGTCACTGAGGTAAATATAAAGAGCCAAGATGCTTTCTGCAGTTAATTGACTATTGGTTTTAAGGTGATTAAATACATATTGAGAAGGAAAAAAGCCTTTTAAAATGAACCTCCTGTGCCCAGGCACAAAAACAGATTTAGTCACATAATTTATATTTAGAGAACTCTCCTTGTATTAGAGGATGAAAATACTGACTGGGTGTATTTTTAATACACGTATATGTGGCTGAACAATCCTAGGCATGACTATCCATTCCACATTGTGTAGTTAAACAATGTACTTTGCCACCCCTATATGCTCACCCCTTGCATCACATCA
The DNA here is from genome assembly GCF_015852505.1 of Tachyglossus aculeatus. Classification (NCBI taxonomy): domain Eukaryota; kingdom Metazoa; phylum Chordata; class Mammalia; order Monotremata; family Tachyglossidae; genus Tachyglossus; species Tachyglossus aculeatus. The sequence goes on from NC_052086.1 coordinate 61,104,032, forward strand.
ATTTGCCAATTTTTCACTCTCGGCTCAAGGAGTATTACATCGATTTACAGACGCCAGACAGATCTGTCTAATGCTATTTTTCTCCCAGCTACCCATTTGGAGATTGGGCATACTGTATCTTAAAGTGTTTATTATGCTTTTTTTCTTCACAAATGCCCAACTCCAGGTCACAAGACAACTGCTAGGCTCTCCTGCACTCATCCAGTCTCCTCCCATGTCCAGGCCAGTGAATTTGTGCTGCAGTGACATCCCCTTGATGCTCAGGAACTGTATTCCAAGAACTCATTGTTGGTGATAACTGCCTTGCTATTTGGTGCAGAGACACTACCGAAACTACCCAAAAAGGCAGAGACGCCTTCTGATGTGGTCAGGTCTCATAAAATGTTGTCTTTTGTTGAGGTTTTGAAGGGCTTTAGTTGGAGGTGAAGCTTGATGGCCCATAATCTTCATAATCATCCATCAGCCTCCTAATATTAGGGCACGTTATATTCCTACTTGTGTCATTGAATAGTGGACAGTGTAGGTAGCAGGGTGTGATAACAGCATTAAATTCTCATGGCCATTAAAAATCTTCGGTTTTGTGAAGGATTTCTAGATAATGAAAAGGTTATGGAGAAGGTGTGTGTACCTTTCCAACAGTCCTGCTGTTGGTCCAGTGGAAAGAGCAGAATGCCGGGAATCAGACCCGGATTCTAGTTCCAGTTGTGCTTGTAACTGGCTAGCTTGGGTGAAGGTCAGGCGTGCTTAGTAAGCGCTCAATAAGAACCATTGATGGTGGTGGCAAGGGAGAATAGTGGGATAGTCCATTAGTTCCCAAAGTCGACTCTTGACTTTCTTCCTTGAAGACATCTGTAGCCTTGTTGGTACCCCTGATGTCCTGTGACATGTTCTCAGTGGTCCATTTGTTGAAGCAAAGTCTAAGCATGTGCCTTCCCTGCATGCATATTTCTTTAGGAATGCCATCATATCCTGGCTGTGACTTAGCCCCCGGGTCATGGCTATGGCAGGGGTATGAGTCACATTCCAAAAGTGGAATTAAAACCATAGCTTCATAATTATTCTGGTTTTCTATGCTTTCCCAAAGGCCTTAGGCATTGTTTGTTATGGATGCAAGGTTCCCTCTTTTTAGTGAGTGCTACTCCTCAGCAGAGCTCTGGAAAATATGTTTTGGCCATGTAACTTTTAATATTTTGTCAAGTCCTTCATTTAGTGGCAGTCAGCCCATCCTTGGATCGCTTAATCTTTAGCCTCCTGGCGTTGGTAAAAACTGAGTAAGTTCTTACTTAGGGAAGCAGCATGGCCTGGGGGTAGAGCACGGGCCTGGGAATCAGAAGGCCATGGGTTCTAATCCCGGATCCATCACTTGTCTGCTGTGTGACCTTGGGCAAGCCACTTAACTTCTCTGTGCCTCAGTTACCTCAACTGTAAAATGGGGATTGAGACTGTGAGCTCCACAGGGTCAAGGACTGTGTTCAATTGATTTGCTTGTGTCCACCCCAACGTTTAGAACAATGCCTGGCACATAGTAAATATTTAACAAATATTGTTATTATGATTATGATGATGATTATTATTATGTCCTCTCTGTAGAAGGCTAGACCTTAAGGATGTGGTGTCTCAGGTAGAGTGAGGTTCGCAAAGGAGACTGGGGGCGTCTCGGACCAGGGTGAGAAGTTGGGGGGACCAGTGCAGAGAGGCAGTGGGAGGGAATCGGGGTAGAACCACTCAGAATGGCCCAGTTTCTCCCAGGCAAGCCAAGAATGGCTATGGGAAACAGAAGTCTGTGGCTATAGTGTAGGTGATTGAAATCCAACCCAGTCTGTAAGAGCCGCAGATCTGGGCCCACCTGACTCTGATGGCTTATCAACTTGAATGGTCTCTAATCAATTCTTATTCAGGGTGTTTGAATAGTATTGGGCTTTTCATGAGGAGCTGAAGCCCAGTGCTACTTTACCACTTACTGGAGTATAAAACTAGATTCTAAGAAAATTATTTTTCAAGGCAGTGTCTCATTTCAGCCCGGTTCATCGGAGATAGTAGGTCATACTGTGCTTCTCTTTGGGCTGTCATTCAGAGAATCGGTCATTCCATAAAGTTAACTCGATTTGTTTTATACTCTGTTGCTTCGCCTACTTGTAACTTATTTTAATGCCTGCCTTCTAAACCAGATTGTAAGCTGCTTGTGGGCTGGATCATGTCTACCCACTCTTTCATACTCCCTTCCCCACCTGGAATGTTTACTCTGGGTAAATTGTGAGGATCTGGGTTTATTGCTGTCGCGGCTTTTCACCAATGGAAGTTCCTCTCTCGATCACATTTGGAAGTTGGGCTGTGCTGGGAGGATCTGGGAGTTTGATTCTTCACTGGAGGAGATGGAGCTAGGGGATGGTGTAGTTCACTTGGTAAGCTTCATGGTGCTGAATTTTGAATTGGTCACTAGGAATTTGCTACTTGCCCTCTTGTGCCTTTAAATTTTCTGTGGACTTGGTGTTTTATAACTTTTTCAGTCTCCCAGCCTTCTAGCTCTTCTAAATTATTTCACTGGTTCTTATTTTGTTCTTGCCCTTCACCTCCCTATTTAGCCACATTGAATTGATTTATGCTGCCCTTTCTACTTTTTCTATTTCTCTGGATAAACTTTAGGATGCAGCCTTTCTGACTACCTGAAGCGTACTCTCTTCCTCTTCCAATTTCCCGTGCACGATGATCAGATTCTAACTTTAAATTTCATGAGTTGTCGAATACTCTGAAGTATAATAGCAATGTAATTTATTGATAAAGAGATCAGTATGACTTCTGGGGGGCACAGTCATCTTCAAATGGGTGCAGATTATTTAGGATTAATGGTGACTTGTAGTTTAGAGATGATCCTCTTTTTTCCACTGTATAGCTTGACTGTTGATAAGAATTTCATTATAATACCTAGATCAGAATAAAACAAAGGGAAAATTATTGCATTGTGCAAAATATACCTCTGAAGTACCCTAATTACATATCTCAATAGGGATCCAAAATAGCACTTGTAATGGCATCAATCATAGAGTTGAAAAAAAATATGTTATTGGGAATTTTCGTGCAATTATTGAGGCATTTTTCAAAATAGTGCCATAATACAGTGAGAAGGACTTGCATGACTATGTGTAACTTTTTTTCCGGCTTTAGAGTAAATGCCTTTGTTTTTAGCAGTTTTTGTTATAATAATAATAATAATGGTGGCATTTGTTAAGCACTTACTATGTGCCAAAGCACTGTTCTAAGTGCTAGGGGGCATAGAAGGTAATCAGGTTGTCCCATGTGGGGCTCACATTATTAATCCCCATTTTACAGATGAGGTAACTGAAGCACAGAGAAGTTAAGTGACTTTCCCAAAGTCACACAGCTGACAGGTGCCGGAGTCGGGATTAGAACCCACGACCTCTGACTCCCAAGCCCGGGCTCTTTCCACTGAGCTACGCTGCTTATAGGGAGATTCCCAAACATCTGCCTACAGATTTTTCAATTCCAGGGCCTTTGCCGTGTTTCTGCCTTTCCGTGCACAGTGGTAGTAATTTGGGACCTAAGCAACTTTTATGCATTAAAAGCAGAGGGAATTAAAGTAGGGCCCATCATTCAATCAATCAATCAATCATATTTATTGAGCGCTTACTGTGTGCAGAGCACTGTACTAAGCGCTTGGGAAGTACAAATTAGCAACATATAGAGACAGTCCCTACCCAACAGTGGGCTCACAGTCTAGAAGGGGGAGACAGAGAACAAAACCAAACATATTAACAAAATAAAATAAATAGAATAGATATGTACAAGTAAAATAAATAAATAAATAAATAAGTAGAGTAAGAAATATGTACAAACATATATACATTTATACAGGTGCTGTGGGGAAGGGAAGGAGGTCATTCCACCTATCATTACTCCAGTCCTGGATCCATAGCTCCGGGGAATTTAGTCAAAGTGCAGATTGTACCCCATAGGTATTGTGACCATTAAAGAAGTTAAATCAGGGAGGACATTGAATAAATAGCATTTTGGAGGCCCCTCTCCTCTTTCCTTCATCATTTACTTTGGATTTAAATAAAAACCTCAAGTCATTAGCTCCCGTGGTTGCTTTATTATTTCAGATCTGAAAGGAGATGAAAGTTTTTCACACTCCAAAAAGAGAGAAAACCTAGAGCAAAAACCCCCTAGATTTCTTTGAAAAACAGTCCTTTCCTGGTAATCAAGTGTTTACAGTAGAGTGCTTTGTTCAGAGGCTTTCTGGGGCCTTGTATGTTTAAACAAAGAGCTCTTAGACTTAAACACAGCTGTTCATTCGAAAATGAAAAATCAAATTAAAGCAGAACCAGCTTTTGAAAGTTAATGCCTATAGCAACCAAGACAAAGGAAGGAAACTACTGTGTTGTAAATTTCACTTAAATAACTTTTATTTTAAATAAAGTTTTAAACAAAAAAGTGTCATTTGAAAGCCGCTAATCTCCCTCTCTATCCCCCAATGGAACATCTGTGCTCATTCTGACGCGGATGAATGACATGAATTAAACTAAAACCGTTGAAGTACTCTTTTTACCATAATTACACCTTGTTCATTTGGGAGACACAATGTGGGGATGAAATGCCAATTAAGCCTGGTATGTTAATGAGATGGAGGCTGAATAGTGGATTAGAACGGACACAAATCCCACCGGAATGGATTTTGATAAAATCCCCCGGATTTGTTCAGTTTTAATAGAAATGTTACCATACATATAAGACTCTCCACTCTTGGTTTGTGTTTCATAATGATCTATTTAGGCTTTATGGCACATTTGATAATAGGTGTGCTCTTGGCACCTGGTCTATAGATTAGGGCATGCTTCTTAAATGCTGGTTTAGGAGTGAGAATCTGTAGAGGCAACTGATGCTCTCTCTTTTTTTGACTCTGAAGGGGTAAGAAGTTCTGTACCTCTAATAATAATAATAATAATGATGATGATATTTGTTAAGCGCTTACTATGTACAAAGCACTGTTCTAAGCACTGGGAGGATACAAGGTGATCAGGTGTCCCACGTGGGGCTCACAGTCTTAATCCCCATTTTACAGATGAGGGAACTGAGGCACAGAAAAGTGAAGTGACTTGCCCAAAGTCACACAGCTGACAATTGGCAGAGCCGGGATTTGAACCCGTGACGTCTGACTCCAAAGCCCGGGCTCTTTCCACTAGCCACACTGCTTCTCTAATGACCACATCCATTGAAGGAAATTCCTTTTGAGCCACTGGTCGCCTTCTTATGGGATCATCATTATAATGGTTGGGTTTAAAAAAGCAAAGGAGGGAAAGAAATGGCCTAGCAAAGCAGCTAAAATTGTAAGTAGGCGCGCGTGCTCGTGTGTGTGTGTGTGTGTGTGTGTGTGTGTGTGTGTGTGTTTGGGATCCTTTATGCCAGCCATTTTCTTAGGAACAGAATGCCATTTCAAAGAAATCCCATCTGATTATTTTCTTTGAAAGGAGGCTCTTTTTAACTGGGTCACCTTATATTCGTAAGAGAACAGCTTTGGGTTCAAATGGAAGGGCATGTTGTACTCTGCATGAATGTAATTTAAACAATTGAGATTTAAGACAGAGAGGCACCAAGATGGAAATATTTATTCTGGTCTTGCTCATGTGTAACTCTAGGTAGTCCTCTTTCTGAGTCCTGTGCCTTGCTCTACACAGTTTTTTTTTCAGACCCAGAGGTTGCAAAAGACCTGCCTTCTGGCTCGACAGGGTCTCATGATTTCTCAGACCAAAGTTGCCAGTCACAATGATGCCCTTTACTTCCTGATGTTGAGCATGGACCACTTGATTTAGTTTGCTTTTGCTTTTGCTCATTGGACAAGGCCATTTTGCCCTTGAATCTTTTTGCTAGGTGGCATGTTATCTGCTGTACAAATCACTGGATTGGGCTCCCAAAGCCTGGATCCGATTAACTGAGGGATATAGGCTCTGACTGGAAACATAATACACACTTTGGCTTTGGCTTAAAGCAGGGGGAGAGAAAAATAATGCTAGAAACAGACCATTGATCTTGGTATTTTAAAATTGGTATTGTAATTTCTGTGCTACCAGGTACTACCTCAGAAGGAGAGTCCCAGTGCGAGCATTTTTTAATAATCCGGAGTAACTCTCCTCATTATTGTGGGTTGGGAAGGTAGTAGTATCCTCACCATCTGTATCACTTAAAGGAAATAAACCAAAACCAAACGCCTGGGTTACCGGACTGTCCACAACAGGCAGCAGTGTAGGAATGGCAGTGATTTATATGGACTACACAAATTGGGCTCACCTGTGTACAGATAATTAAAGTGGGATTTGGAAGTGTTGTCTTTAATATAAAGGGTATTAGGGTTGTCAGAATGAGGCGTGTAAGTATGAAACAGTTATGTTTTCAGGTTAAGAATTTAACAAGGAATAAATTCATTTACCTAGAGAGCTGGCTTAAGTAGGCTTTCTGGATATAAAAATGGGTAGCTGAAATATTTTTTCTCCCTGGCATTCATTCTTTCTCATTTAAGATATCAGCCAGTCTTACTCTGAGGAACTTGGGACTTAGAGGAGATGTAAATAAATGAGCTCCCTTTCCTCTTGTCCTCCCCGATGCGAGTCTTGTTGAGCAAAGATGGCATCAGTTATTAGTTGACACTGCATGTCTGTGGAATGGCGGCCTTGTAGACCTTCATTATATTTAATAAAATGAAAGGGAGGGGCACTAAAATAACGTTTGGTTTGGTGTTTTTTATTAAATGTTATTGTTTGGTGTCTTCCATTATAAGCAAAGTTTGGCTCAATCACAGGTACTTCAAGATTGATAATCAGTCAATCAATCAATCAATCGTATTTATGGAGCGCTTACTGTGTGCAGAGCACTGGAATAAGCGCTTGGGAAGTACAAGTTGGCAACATATAGGTACAGTCCCTACCCAACAGTGGGCTCACATATGCTTGAAGTAGTGATTGTAGTGCAGATGATTTATGAGATGCCACTTGTAGGCCCATCCTGTTCCTGCTGGGCAAGGGAGACAGTTCACTGTCAGATGCTGACAAGAATCTTACACCCCAAAATCAATCAATCAATCAATCAATCGTATTTATTGAGCGCTTACTGTGTGCAGAGCACTGTACTAAGCACTTGGGAAGTACAAGTTGGCAACATATAGAGACAGTCCCTACCCAACAGTGAGCTCACAGTCTAAAAGGGGGAGACAGAGAACAAAACCAAACATACTAACAAAAAAAAATAAATAGAACAAATATGTACAAGTAAAATAAATAAATAAATAGAGTAATAAATATGTACAGACATCTATACATATATACAGGTGCTGTGGGGAAGGGAAGGAGATAAGATGGGGAGGATGGAGAGGGGGAGAGGAAGGAAGGGACCACCTACAGCCAAAGTGACCTGGCCCATAGCCCCATGGGCTAGCAGGTTGTTTCTAGAGTTGGTAGCATTCACAAGCAGTTTGATATCTTTGAACATAGTGGTGGGTGGGGGTTGTTATGATTTCACAATTTTAATCCCCATTTTACAGATGAGGTCACTGAGGCACAGAGAAGTTAAGTGAGTTGCCCAGAGTCACACAGCTGACAAATGGCGGAGCTGGGATTTGAACCCATGACCTCTGACTCCAAAGCCCGGGCTCTTTCCACTGAGCCACGCTGCTTCTCCTGAAGGGTAGTTGATCCCTTTTTCTTCTTTGTAGGTTTCTAGTATTCAAAGCATCTTTGAATAACGGATCTTCCCTGCTTGTGTAGTTGGATTTCGTAGTCCTGTTCATTCCTTCTCTGACTGGAGATGTTTTGTTCCAGGCAGCTGGACAGAGAAATTCCTAATTTTTCCTCTTTTGGTTTTGAGCATCGGGTGCATTTAGCAATTCAGTTTGGGGGGGAATCCCATCTAAGACACCCTATAGAGGATTTTTGATCACATCTAAATCAGAGAATGCAGGTACCTAGTGAGATTGACCTTTTATGTTTGTTAATGTTTTGGAGTTGACTATTTGAATGTTGCAGCTAGATTGAGGGCTAGGGCTCTGTTGGACATCTTTTCCTGAAGAAGACAATCAATCATACTGAGCACTTACTATGTGCAGAGCATACTTTACAAAGTGCTTGGGAGAGCGCAATACAACAGAATTAGCAGACAGTTCCCTGCTCATGACGAGCTTACAGTCTAGAAGGGGAGACAGTAACTAATAGTAATAAAACAATAATAGTGGCCTCTCAAATATAAATGCCTCGCTTAATGGCCTTAGTACAATTAGTTTAAGTGTAGTATTGCTTAACAGACATGTTCCATCATGTTCCTGTGTGAACCTACTGTTTTAACAGGGCTCTTTTTTTACTTTCTTATTATTTATTCCTCAGTTCCATTTCATATTTTTACGGTAAACCAGTCTTTGAGGTATGGGTATATGTAGTAGTTGCCTTACCTGGTCTGATGGGTTTGGAGGAGGGTGATAGATTAGTAATTAGTTTTCAAAGAATCCTTATTGCCCTTTGACAGAATTGCACAAAGAGACCCATTCTGCCTTAATTGACTGGAGGAATGTTGGAATTTAATGTCAGCTTTGTCTTTATGTTGCCAACTTGTACTTCCCAAGTGCTTAGTACAGTGCTGTGCACACAGTAAGCGCTCAATAAATGCGATTGATTGATTGATTGATTTATGAAGCTCTGGGAAGCTCTCCCCTCCTTCCTCTCCCCATCCCCCCTACCTTACCTCCTTCCCCTCCCCACAGCACCTGTATATATGTATATATGTTTGTATGTATTTATTACTCTATTTATTTATTTATTTATTTAATTTGTACATATTTATTCTATTTATTTTATTTTGTTAATATGTTTTGTTCTCTGTCTCCCCCTTATAGACTGTGAGCCCAATGTTGGGTAGGGACCATCTCTATATGTTGCCAACTTGTACTTCCCAAGTGCTTAGTAAAGTGCTCTGCACACAGTAAGCGCTCAATAAATATGATTGAATGAATGAATGAATGAAAACATGATGTTGTACCAATCTCACGCCTTATTTGGAAAACCTGTTTTGTGATATCATCCTCTAAGTGGACAGAAGTAAAGATCGTATTGGAATTGGGGACATTTAATAGAAATTTTGCTCTGGAGGAAAGGGGAGCTATTTAAACTTCATTTTTCCCAGAACCTCCCCTAGATTGGGAAAGCTGGAACATAAAAATTATGAAGTAAGATTGGAAAGTCAGGTTTTAATTTATGAAAATATGTCAATAGCTGGGACAGGTCTGCACATAAAGCCAAACTCATGGCCCAACATTTGTAATTAGGATTTATAAAAATGTGTAAATTGGTTGGGAAAGACCTTTCCTTTTAGTAATTCAGTGATTTTTATTTTCCAGTGGTCATGGTGAAAAATATTGTGTTGCTTAGGGCACATTGGTAATTAGACTCTGTCTAAACTAAAAAGATGACACTCAAAGTTGGTACTGTAGGAAGTAGATGATTAGAAGATGCTTCTCAGCACACATCTGACAGAATTGTTAATTTCTTCTCATTAACTGGGGGGAGTATAGGAAAGGATGGGAGGATAGTAGATAAGCGCTTAGTATATTGTTCTGCACACTGTAAGCGTTTAATAAATACCTTTGTTGATAGCTGAGATCCAATCAGTAAACCCATCCTTCCCCATGCTTTCCTGTTGGGGAAAACTTTTAATTAGGCATTTCTGATGCATGAAAATGAGACTTGGCAAATAAGATTTGTTCCATAAAAATTTAAAGCAAATGTCAATTTGCCTGGTGTGTCCATGGAGCCAAAAGGGCCCGGGGACGATGTTCAGTGCTGGGCTGTACTGGACCTGTCCTGGCTGAGCCACTGTTAGGGGCTGGAGTCCATCTTCTCTTCTCGCTTCATCTCTGCAAATTACTGGGGCTCTACTGTGGTTAAGTTGGCTGTGGACAATGGGCCATTTGTTTCTCTCTCTCCAAGTTCCTTCAGGGCTGGATTAATTATTGAATAATAATAATAAAAACAGAATAGATAGCCAAGATGGAAGTTATGATGTGCAGCGTTTGCCTGAGGCTCATGGAATCCTAGTTTGCAAAGAGGAGGTAGCCTTCCTTCTGTTGTGTTTCCTTCATGCAAATCTGGGTGGTGGAGTTTCTGTGGCAAATATATGGCCACTGGTATTTGTGCTCAAGAGAACGGGACTTGGGGATTGTACTCATTCAGTGCAAGGAGCCTTTTAAATAAGCCTCTATTGTACTTTAGCAAGCACTTAGCATAGCGCTCTGTGCAGAGTAGGCACTCAGTATCGTTGATTGGAGTTCTATCTACAACATTGCTGATTACCTTGTGTCTATCCCAGTGCTTAGAACAGTGCTTGGCACGTAGTAAGTGCTTAATGAATCAGGGTCTGGGCACCCTGAGCTTCGACGGTATTGCTGTCTTGGGCAGGAGGTGATTTATCCTTTGACCTGGGTTCTTTTCCCTAAATGCAGTCAGTTGATTTTGGGTTTCACCCTTGTCCATGATTTGGACAATTGGAAGGTTTAATCAGTCAGTCAATCAGTGGTATTTTTTGAGCGCTTACCCTGTGCAGGGTACTGCTACTAAGCTCTTGGGAGAGTACAGTAGAACAGACACATTCCCAGTCCATAACAAGCTTACAGTCTAGAGGGGCAGAAATAAATCGAAATAAGTTATGGCTACATACATAAGTGCCTTGGGACTGGGAGCACTTAATATTGCTGGCTCTCCATCATGGGCAGGGAATATCTCACTTTTTAAATTTTGTTCTTTCAGAGCATTTAGTGGAGTGTATTGAACCCAATGTTTGATCAATAAATGCTCAGTAAATCTTGTTACGGCTACAGCTACTCTTCTCTTGTAGTTGGTTGGTGGCTCTGGGGATGAGACCAAGCTGTAGGTGTTGGTTCTCTTCTGGCTCCCCTGCTGCTGCTCGTTGAAGCTCCCCTTCAGTTGTCAGATTTTGATGAACACATGAATACGTGGATCTGGACTGCCAACATCAATCCCATAGCGGATGGCCCCTTCCTCGGGTATTTCAGTTAACATAGAAAAAAACCAATGGCCCAACATTCTGTGTCCGGTTGTGGCCTTGGCCTTCTCAACACTTCTCAGTAATGAGAAGCAGTGTGGTTTAGTGCATAGCTCACAGGCCTGGGGGTCAGAAGTTCCTGGGTTCTAATTCCAGCTCCGCCACTGTCTGTTTTGTGACTTTGGGCAAGTCACTAACTTCTCTGGGCCTCAGTTACCTCATCTGTAAAATGGTGATTAAGAGTGTTTATTTTATTTTGTTAGTATGTTTGGTTTTGTTCTCTGTCTCCCCCTTTTAGACTGTGAGCCCACTGTTGGGTAGGGACTGTCTCTATATGTTGCCAACTTGTACTTCCCAAGTGCTTAGTACAGTGCTCTGCACACAGTAAGTGCTCAATAAATACAATTGATGATGATGATGATTATGACAGGGACTGTGTCCAACCTGATTAACTTGTATCTACCCCAGAACTTAGGACAGTGCTTAACAAGTACCATAACTATCATTAATGATTATAATAGTATTATAATAGTATTTTTTAAGCACTTACTATGTGCCAGGCACCGTACTAAGTGCTGTGATGGATATAAGCAAATTGAGTTGGACACAGTCTCTATCCCATGTGGGGCTCACAGTCTCAATCTCCATTTTACAGGCAAGGTAACTGAGGCACAAAGAACTAAAATGACAGGCCCAGGATCACACAATAGACAAGTGGCAGAGCCAGGACTAGAACCCTTGACCTTCTGACTCTCAGGCCCAAGCTCTATCCACTCTGCCATGCTGCTTCTGTATTATTAATACTGGTTAATTGGGTCTCTATTATAAGTAATAATAATAATAATAATAATAATAATAATAATAATGGTATTTGTTAAGTGCTTACTGTGTTCCAGGCACTGTTCTAAGTGTTGGGGGGGATACAAGGTAATCAGGTTGTCCCTGGTGGGGTTCCCAATCTTAATCCACATTTCACAGATGAAGTAACTGAGGCCCAGAGAAGTGAAGTGACTTGCCTAAAATCCCACAGCTGACAAGTGGCGGAGCCGGGATTAGAACCCGCAGCCTCTAACTCCCAACGCCGGGATCTTTCCACTAGGACACGCTTCTTCTTTGTACCTTTTCCTTAGGCCTTCCAGGTGAGTGGATTGGCATTTGATGGAGAGGGCTGAAATTTTGGCACTTTCCACACTGGGGTGTCAAGCAGGAATTTTGTGGATGTCTGCCAGGATCAAGGCTAGCAGGCTGTAAATACTGGGGAGAATGGTAGCTCTTTTTTTATCAAATTTAAAATGAGAGTTCATTTTTTTAATTAAAAAAAACCTCAGCTTGAGCATTTGCAGCTGGGAGATAGCAGAGATTAGAAATGTTACTTATCTGTGTAGCACAAAAGCAGGAAAAATCGAGAAGAATAAATTGATGTTGAATACTAATGTAGAAGAGCCAGCAGTATCCAGGAGAGGGAAGATCGAACTTGTTCAAAGACTAAGGGAAAATTTCGCAAGGACTAGGAGGCTCTGGTAAATCAGAGATTCTGAGGAATGGCTGAGGAAGGTGGGCTCAAAGGTGGGCTCAGTATTAGGATAGTAAGTTTGGATGAAGCCAATGCTTCGTAGAGACTGAGCCTCTCTGGATAGAGTAGTAACAGAAGGGAACATACTCTTTCCTAGTCCTGAGGTTAGAGTGGGGAACAGAATGGCATCCATTTTAGCAAAATATTTTGCTTTATCTTTGCTCCTGGAGATGAATAGGGCCTTCTCGGCAGGAACTGCGGTCAAGAAGTGTCATTTGCTCTGACAGTCAAGCAAGCTCTGAACTCTGTATAATTTTTGGTGCCTATATTGTCATAGGCTAGAGTTGGTTTAATGGGCTTTAATTAGCTCTACCCTCTACTCACTTCACCCCACTTATAACTTGGCAAACAGGGATTGTTGACAAAAAGCAGACAAATGTAAATCTCCCCCCCCCCCCCCTTTTTTTTGTAAGCTAATGTCATTGCTTGAGGTGGAACTATACATTTGTGTGTCTTCCCATCTCCAGAGGAAAGAACTCAATAATTAAGAGCTAAAATGTGCAAAGGGAGGGTTGGAGAGAGGGAAATGGTGTGTGAATGAGGTGAGAGCAATCATTTAACGTAATTACCAAGCCATCTCATGTTTCCTTGCATTTTGATAATCAAACTGTATTTTCATATATTTTGTGGCCCTGTCCCCTGTGCATTTATTTGCATTGTTGGACAATGGTAGAGGTCATGGCATATACGTTTGTTTTTTTCCCTTTTAAATTCTGGGCAAATAATGGAAATGCCCAGATTCTTCCAGTGTTCTGAATATGTGGGGCAGCCTCAGATCTAGATTTATTGGTGGGGGGCAAGTGGGTGGGAAGAGGGTTAGGTGTGAGGAAGGGAGAACAGTGGTGGCCCAAGTTGGTGAATTCTAAGGGAGGAAAGCGGCAAAAGTAGGAGCAGATAAGAAGAAAGCCTGCTGCTACTGCCTGACTCCCTAAAGCCATCTAAGCAGCTGTAGGCAAAAGCTAAAATACCTGGAAAGCATAGGGACTATGCTGGTTGTGATTAAAAAGCAGAGGCAGGAACCAGGGAATGATAATAAATCAATCTGCGCATCAGGCAGAAACTCCTCACCCTGGGCTTCAAGGCTGCCCATCACCTCGCCCCCTCCTACCTCACCTCCCTTCTCTCCTTCTACAGCCCAGCCCGCACCCTCCGCTCCTCCGCCGCTAATCTCCTCACCGTACCTCGCTCTCGCCTGTCCCGCCATCGACCCCCGGCCCACGTCATCCCCCGGGCCTGGAATGCCCTCCCTCTGCCCATCCACCAAGCTAGCTCTCTGCCTCCCTTCAAGGCCCTACCGAGAGCTCACCTCCTCCAGGAGGCCTTCCCAGACTGAGCCCCTTCCTTCCTCTCCCCCTCGTCCCCCTCTCCATCCCCCCCATCTTACCTCCTTCCCTTCCCCACAGCACCTGTATATATGTATACATGTTTGTACATATTTATTACTCTATTTATTTATTTTACTTGTACATCTCTATTCTATTTATTTTATTTTGTTAGTATGTTTGGTTTTGTTCTCTGTCCCCCCTTTTAGACTGTGAGCCCACTGTTGGGTAGGGACTGCCTCTATATGTTGCCAATTTGTACTTCCCAAGCGCTTAGTACAGTGCTCTGCACATAGTAAGCGCTCAATAAATACGATTGTTTATAATAGTGGCATTTGTTAAGCACTTACTAGGTCCCAGTCACTGGGGTTGATACAAGCAAATGGAGTTGGACAAAGTCCTTGCCCCATATGGGGCTCACAGTTTAACGCCCATTTTACAGATGAAGTAACAGTCCCAGAGAAGTGAAGTGACTTGCCCAAGGTCAAACAGGGACAATTGGTGGAGCTGGTTGTGGAACCCAGGTCTTTTTGACTCCCAGGCCTGTGGTCTGTCCACTGGGCCAGGCTGCTTCTGTACAGAAATGGCTGGCTACTTGTTGGACGCCTTGGCAAATGGTAAGATTGGATAATGAAGCTTCAGACCCTGCTGCTGCAGCCCAAATGTCTGCCACTTGTGGGACGATCTCATCTATGCCCTGCCTATCCCAATGCATGAATTCTTCCCTGAGTCAGAATGGGGAGATGTCAACCATAACCCAGTTTTATATGTAATAATAATATTCATTCATTCATTCAATCATATTTATTGAGCGCTTACTGTGTGCAAAGCACTGTACTAAGCACATGGCAGAGTACGGTGCAACAACAAAATATACCCGACCCACAACAAGGTCACAGTCTAGAGGGAGAGGCAGACATTAATATACATAAATAAATAAATTACAGATATGTACTGTGGAGTTGGAAGGGAGGATGAATGAATAATAACAGTGATGGTATTAGTTAAGTGCTTACTGTGTGCCAAGCACTGGGGCTGTGTAGACCCCTGAGGTGTGAAGTGGTTGGAAAGAATTAGCAGAAAGTCTCATTCTCCTCATTTTGAAAAAGAAGTCCTTGTGGCTGCTAACCCAGTAATTATCTATTGGGGTAAATGTTACGAGATACCCTACTTCCTGTTCATACAGTCAAGAGTAGTTATGGAGGGACTGTTGTGTGCCGAACACTGTAAGAGGTGTTGGGGAGAGTGTCTGCCTTAATTAGATGTAGTTGAATGTAAAATAATAATAACAATAATGATGGCATTTATTGAGTGCTTACTATGTGCAAAGCACTGTTCTAAGCACTGGGGAGGTTACAAGGTGATCAGGTTGTCCCACGGGGGGCTCACAGTCTTAATCCCCATTTTACAGATGAGGTAATTGAGGCACAGAGAAGTGAAGTGACTTGCCCAAAGTCACACAGCTGACAATTGGCAGAGCTGGGATTTGAACCCCTGACCTCTGACTCCAAAGCCCGGGCTCTTTCCACAGGCACAACTTGAATATTCACTGTGGGAACAGGAGGAGAAGCAGAGATGCAATTGGTGAGAGAACGAGTACTGTCAGTTCTTCCGCACTATGGGGGTTGTTTTCTCAAAAAAACCCCCAACAACCTTGCGTTCTAGAAAACTTGCTTTATGCCGAACACACTGTGACCCATGCCACATGCAGGAAGAAATCTGATTCTTCTATCTCATTTTCCTGCTCTGATTCATAGATCACCTTATGTTCAGAAAGACACGGGTTATAGGAAGAATAAGTGAATAAGTAGACATTTGCATTTGATATTTGTCCCACAGCAGTTAAATGCATACCTACAAATTATATATTATAAATCGATTCATAATATGTCTCACCCTGTAGACTGTAAATTCACTGTGAGCAGGGAACGTGTCTTTCAACTCGGTAGAGAGGCAGCATGGCCTAGTGGATAGAGTGTGAGCCTGGGAATCAGAAGGACCTGAATTCTACTCCCAACTCCACCCCTTGTGTGCTGTGTGACCTTGGGCAAGTCACTACACTTCTCTGGGCCTCAGTTACCTCATCTGTAAAATGGGGATTAAGAGTGTGAGCCCTGTGTGGGACAGAAACTGTCTAACCTGGTTAACGAAAACAAAAATCCCTAATTCTGTTGAGCTGAAATTTCAGGAAGGTTTTGAAGATGGGGAAGGCCATGGTGTTGCAGAGCCAGGCAGAGGGAAGGATGCAAGGACAGAGGGTTGGAGATGGGAAAGTCAAGAGCGAGATACAGTAAGAAGGTTCTCGTGGAAGAAGCAAAGAGTGGGAACTGGGATTTAGCACGTGAGGAGAGCAGATGGGTAAGGAATCATGTTAATAGACAAATAGAGGCTGGCAGGAGCGAACCTTGAACTTACTATTCCAAGTACCTCTGGCGAAGATAACGTAGAAGTCAGTGGTGCAGGTTTCCGGTAATCTTTCCCCACAGGGGAATCAAGCAAGCAAATACCTGTTCCGAGCCCAACGTTTGGGTAAGGAATGCAATTTAGCTTACTGCCTGCCTTCCTAGGAGGTGAGCCCAGCTAGTGTCCAGAAAGTCTGGTTTTCCTATGTGCAGGAGGGACAAATAAAGTATTATTCTGTAGACTTTTTCACATGAACTTGTAAGTGGGCAGGTCAAATTAATTTCACTTTGAGGTCTACTGGTTTGAAACCTGCAGAGCATGTGTGTGAGAGTGCCTGTGTCTGTGCATATGTTCCGTCGATTGATCCAGGTGCCCAACAGTGAAGGGAGGTTTAAGACTCACTCTTCTCTACTAAGGAGCCTCATTACCTCCAGCCCAGGATATGGGAGGCTTTCATGAAAGATCTTCAATTAAAATGAACTTTTGGGAGCTCATACTGCTTATATGCAAAAAATGGTTATCACCATAAAACTCCCAGGAGGGGAGCTGAAAAATGCAAGGAAATTTCAAGCGGCTTAATGCTTATCTCCTCTGGGTATCTATAAGGATTCCGCTAACTAAATATGAATGTGAATTCCATCATCTTTTAGTTGCTGAATATGTTTTATGATCCAGCTTTACAGCATTGATGCCCACAGAGTGAAGAAGAGCAGAAAAGGGTCAGCTCTGAATATTGTCTTCCAAAATGTATTCATTTTGGGTTTTCTATTCTTTTCCCCCCTTACTGCTTCAAAGGTGCTCTTTAAATGCTAATTACAAAGAGTGAACAGCCTGCTGAGCCCCATTTGCTTTCTCATTCTCCATCAACTTTTTCAGTCTGGATTTTGGAGTGCCGAGCTTCGGCGTATGCCATAATCTTCCACCTCTGACTCTGTCTTCTCACTTATCGTTTTCTTTTCTTCCCCCTACTAGTGATTTATGGTGGATGCCTACAGTTGCCTAAGTCCTAGGGTCATCAGAATATCTCATCTAGCCATCAATAAGTGAACCTTAGATACTGCTTTCACATCTGAAACCCTTTTCTCAAGGTTCTGATGTGGTGAGCAGGCACCCTGTTACGCTGTTGATTTTCTTTTCCTTTCTTTTTAGCCCTCTGATCTCTCCCAGCAGAAAGCATCTCCAGCTCTGACTCTCACATGGGGCTCGAAGATCCGAATTGATACAGCCTCGGCCCCTTACCGATTCAACTTAGTGGCTGCCCACTCACACAGCTGGGGCGGTCAAGAGGTGCATCCTCCTTTGCATCTTGGGTTGAAGCATTGGGCTGAATCATCGGGCTTGCCAGCATCTGAGGCCATCATCTTCTATCTTTCTCACCCTCCTTGTGCCCTCTACCCCTCCCTGCCCTGCAGCCATCCCCTCCATCTCTTTCTCCATCATCCCAAGTTACAATTACAGTGCATTTCCTCTCAGCTGCATCGTGACCACAAAGCGCAGTCAATTTCTTTTTACCACAGCTTTGGAAAGCAGCATTAACTCTCTTTGTTGATTTCATTTCCCTTCTGTTACCTAAAATTAAGGCGATCCCCCTCCCTGCAACACACACTTGTTGGCCATCCTTGCCCTGCGATACATGTATGTTTGCTGTTTGGTGCATATATATCAATATGCTCATTCTTTCTGTCTTTCCCTGTGTCTCTCCCCTCTTTTCTCGGACAAAATCCAACCCAAGTCGCAACGTTTCAGTATATATTGGATCTTGCGAGCCATTTCTTTTCCCTCGAGATTGCTGGTTTCCTAAATGCCATTCTTTATTGCCAAAAGAATGAGACTCTGCATGTGAAAGTGCCAATTCAGGAGCGTGTTCCTTATTTCGGGGTCTGGAGGTGTCTCTTCAACTTAGGAATCCAAGGATTGCCAAGGATCGAAGAAGGCCTTCATTCAGGTCTTGCTAGCCATATGTATGAGGGGTGAAAACCAGTCAGCACAGATCCATGATTTCCTGTTTGGATGCCTTTAGAGCAGGGCAGCTGTGTGGGAAGTACTGTTTTGCATGCAGAATGTTATGAAAACATTTTGCTGCCTTACAAATAAGTGATCAAATAGAGGACCTGTTGTAGGCAGGCAGTAAAGTGAATGAACTCGCTTTCCCCAAACTCTTTTTGTCTAATGATTACTTGCAACATAGCTTTCTTTATTCCATTAAATGCAACCGAAGGAAAACATAGTGATTAAAGGGGGGGAAAAAATCAGCTTTTTAAAAATAGCAGTCATTCATTAAAACTTAACTGCTCTCTGTCATTTGTTTAACAACTTGAACTTGATTCACATTTATTTTGGTGAGTAAGCGGATTGAATTAGAACATCGTGGTGATAGCTGTGTTTCCAACACCTTTGCCCCACATTTTAATTTACAGGTTTTAATTTACGCACTCGGCAAATTATGGGTTGAATCAAGCTCTCAAGAATTATTTTTGAAAAGCCAATTTCTAGCTGCATTGTACAAAGGCCAAATTTAGATTGAGGGAAGCCCTGGCATGTGGGATTTAGTAGTTGTGGTTTCTCTCATATGGACTTACTGTGTTTCTCGAGGTAAGGTTTTTTTTGCTTTGATTCTGTATTCCTTAGTTAAAAACCCTGCGTCCTTATGTGAGCTGGAAACCGTGAGAGGGCAGGGGCCAGAAACCATGTGAGTGCAGGGGCCATGCCTGGTAATTCTTGGAACTCTTTCAGGAACAAAAGTTAGCTTGATGACTATTCCTTCTTGATAGTGGGAAACTTGCTGCCAAGTACATTCGATTCAGTTGAATTTAATTAATTTAATTAACTGGAGAAGCAGTGGGGCCTACTGGAGAGGGCATGAGCCTGGGAGTCGGAAGGCCATGGGTTCTAATCCTGACACTGCTACTTATCTGCTATGTGACCTTGGGCAAGGTCACTTCATTGCTCTGGGCCTCAGTTACCTCATCTGCAAGATGGGGTTTAAGACTGAGAGCCCCATGTGGGACAGGGGCTGTGTCCAATCTGATTGTCATGCATAGGACAGTGACTGGCAGAGAGTAAGCACTTCACAAATACCTTAATAATAATAATGATAGATTAAAAGGATAATAGATTAAAAGGTGCCTGATGTGGAGGAGTTGAAATGGCAGCCTCCAGTATGAAGGAGGTTAGTTGGAACAAGCCTCAGTCCTTGGAGGTTATATGCTTCAGCTACATTGTAATGATCAAGCCAGGCCTCTGGCAGGTTAAATTCTGTTGGTCTTTTTGAATATGTCTAGGATGTATGGACTGTAAGGCTCACACTTTTACTTAGAGCAATTTTTAGATTTCCCTGGGATTAGGCAATAGATTGCTAATGGCAAGGGAAGGATGGGGCAGGCTCGAAGTGTGTTTGCAAATTCACAGGGACCTAGACTTAGAGTACAAGATTTGGAGTGAACTTTTATCTGGGAAAAGACCATATCTTTACATTAATCAATCATTCGTTTTTATTGAGCGCTTCCTGTGTGCATAGCTCTGTACTAAGCATTTGGGAGACTGCAATGTAACAGGGTTGGTAGACACATTCCCTACCCAGTTGAGATTCTAAAACTTTGAATGCCATTGTCCTATTAAGAAATGATGTATGAGGTGGGGATCAGAGAAAATGATTAAATAATAAGGCAAACAAAATGTTATGGTGAAGTAGTCCGGGTCAGAGGACCTGAAGGGAGAAAGCACTTGTCAAAGCGAAGAGCATGTGGCAGAGTCTGTAGCAACTCTGACTGCCTGAGTAACTTTTGAAACCTCTAAAATTATAGATCCCTGTATCAGGAACATGTAGGCCAAAGGGAGGCATTTCTATGTTCTTTTAGCCTCATACTGATGTCATTTTATCAGCTATAAACTTGTTATACACCAGTTGCATTTAAGGGCAAGCATTTGGTAAAGAAAAACTAATTTAAATGGTAGTAAAATGTTTTTAATCCCGCCCTCAATATAAAATGGAATGCCAGAGTAATTGATGTTCCAAATGCCCACATCCATATTTGGATTATACCCTGAGAGAAAGGAAGGAAAACCCATCCCAAACTTGCTGTTTTCTCAGACAGAAGGTAGAGCCAGGTAGACTATCCCAGTTTTTTCTTATGCTGGTATAGGGGAGTGTAAGATTCCAAATATGGGTGGGTAGACTATTAATTATGTGGTTTCGGTGGGCTCAATTCGGAAACATCCCCTAAAAATGTAAAGAAAGGTGAGGCCATTGGGATTACAGAAATTCCGACAGGTTGAGATTGAGAATCTGACTGCGGACTGCATAATGGGCCTGGTCCAGGATCACGTGAGGCTTTTGAGAAACATTCTGTAAGCTCCCCTTTGGCAGGAAATATGTCTACCAATTCTGTTAAATTGTACTCTCCCATCCACTTTAGGACAGTGCTCTGCACACAGTAAGGGCTCAATAAGTACCACTGATTCGATTACTCTAGAAAAGCCTGGAGTGCACTTGATATGGGCTCAAAGGCTCTGTATTTCCTTCTTACAGTGAAATTAGAAATTCCGCTGCTGGGTGTCTTGTTTCTGCACATGGAAATGTGTGTGTGTGACTACTGTTCCAATACCGTTCCGATAACTCTTGGCCCCAGGAGCAAGCAAGTGCTTTAGTGGTTATAAACTAAGATTCCCTGAGCCCAGGATTTCCATTGTCACCAAACATCAGAAGTTACTGCATTTATGGAATAGCTTCAGTTTTCCATGAATGTAATTAATGTGTTTTTCTCAAAGTATAAAAACCTATGGAGAATAGTCCTCTTCACTCATCTTTCTTAAATGAGCAGGAGGACTCTAAGAAACTCAGGCTTTTTTATTCAACTGAAATCTCATTTCTTCAAGAGGGCCCAGCTATCTTGTTCCCTAGAAAGGTAAGACAAGGCAAAATCAGTGGCATGAAAATGGAATATGACAAAATGAGATCGGTGTTCAAAATTTTGACTTTGGTGTCAAGATAAAATACTTTAGGGGTGATGGAGAAAATCAACTTTTCATTCCACTATTTCTCTTCCCTAGGCCCCCAGTTTGACATTTTGATAACTCTGCCCAGAGGAGTTATGGATTCCACAGAAGTTTCTCTGGCATTTCCATAATAATAACAATATCAATTCCACCTTGAATTTAAATGGAGCCTTTTTTAAAACCCCACACATTTCCTGCTACATAGTTTGATGGATAACCTTTGTCTAAACTAGTTCTTTTTGTACCTCATGGCAAATTTCAGCGGCTAACTTCATTTTAGTTCTGCTTTTTCCCTGAAACATATTGCGTCTTATGGATCATTTAAAAAAACAACACTTGAATAGAGAAATGAAATGGCTTATGAATATTGTCACCTATCCTTCATGGTGAAAATCCTTCTGAACCCAGTTAGTAAGTTCTTAAAGAACAATTCCAGAGAAAGTGATGGACCCCAGCTAGAAGAGGGCAGGACTCAGTTATAATATTAATAATAATAATAATGGTATTTATTAAGCAGTTACTATGGGCAAAGCACTGTTCTAAGCGCTAGGAAGGTTACAAGGTGATCAGGTTGTCCCACGGGGGGCTCACAGTTTTAATCCCCATTTTACAGAACCCATGTTAATAACAACTGCATTTGTTTTTGCTTATTATGAGCCAAGCACTGTTATGTACTGGGATAGATAGAAAGATCATCAGGTGGGACACATTCTGTGTCCCACATGGGGCTCCTAGCTTAGACATGTTCTTGTCAAACACTTGGGA
This sequence comes from Tachyglossus aculeatus, assembly GCF_015852505.1. Classification (NCBI taxonomy): domain Eukaryota; kingdom Metazoa; phylum Chordata; class Mammalia; order Monotremata; family Tachyglossidae; genus Tachyglossus; species Tachyglossus aculeatus. The sequence goes on from NC_052086.1 coordinate 61,126,139, forward strand.
GAACTTATGAATGTATGGTACTTTCCCCAGTGATTAATAATAATAATAATAATAGCATTTATTAAGCGCTTACTATGTGCCAAGCACTGTTCTAAGCTTTGGGGGGGAAACAAGGTAATCAGGTTGTCCCATGTGGGGCTCACAGTCTTAATCCCCATTTTACAGATGAGGGAACTGAGGCCCAGAGAAGTGAAGTGACTTGCTCAAAGTCACACAGATGACAATTGGTGGAGCTGGGACTTGAACCCATGACCTCTGACTCCAAAGTCCAGGCTCTTTCCACTGAGCCACGCTGCTTCTTGCTCTGTGCCCTTTAAACACTCAATAAAATCATTGATTGATTGATTATCTACCATACTGAAGGCGGTGTCTTCCTCGTTGGAAAGTTCTGCTGCAGTTAACTCTTGGTTATTCAAGAGGTAATTTATTCCGGTAGCAAATTAACCATGTCCCTTAATGTTGCCCTTGGCTGTCAGAACCAGCTGATTGTTGGGAGTGAGGTGGCACCCAGATGAGATGACAGGACCTCTCTTTCTTGCCATACTTGGTGGCGGACTGCTCACAAGCCCCCAAATCTGTTTGCTCAGAACCAGGAGGAATCAATCAAAGGCATTTATTGAGCACTTACTCTGTTTTAGAGCACAGTATTAAGCTCTTGAGAGAGTACGATACTAGAGAGTTGGTAGATACGCTCCCTGCCTGCAAGGTGCTTACAGTCTAGAGGGGCAGGGAGACCGCAATATAAATAAATTATGAACATGACCATAAGTACTGTGGGGCCGAGGGTGGGGTGAATATCAAGTTCTTCAAGTGTACAGAGTCAAGTGCTGCACAAGGAAGAGGGAATAGGGAAAAAGAGGGCTTAGTAAGGGAAGGCCTCTTGGAGCAGATGTGATTTTAATAAGCCTTTGAGAGTGGAGAGAGTGGTGGTCTGCTGTATATGGAGGGGGAAGGAGTTTCAGGTTAGAGGGAGGACATGGGCAAGGGGTTGGCAGCAAGATCAGGGCACAGGGAGCAAGCTGGTGCTAGAGGAGTGGAGTGTGCAGGCTGGGCTGGAGTAGGTGATCAGCGAGGTAAGGAAGGAGCTGACCGAATGCTTTACAGCTGATGGTAAGGGCGTGCTGAGGAATTCCTGATTGACAGCTTCTGCAGTGCTGTCCACTGGTGGTGGTGACGGCGATAGGAGGGTTACTTTCAGAGACGAACTCTTTCCTGGGCTCCCAGGGCTACTCTTTCACTCTGGCCTGGTATGGGGCCCTACGATTTTTTTTTGACTTCACCTGTTTAATTTGTCTGTTGTACCTGTTGCAATCACCCCATCAGGACGTGGGTAACGTACAGAGCCTGCCATTATCTTCCACAGTAAGCCTCAGCCAGGAGGTGGCTTGGCACTAGGATTAGAGTGGAATCAATAAATATGTGATAAATGAAACAAATGAGAAATGACCAGAGACGTGTGTTAGAGCATGTCTCTGAGAGTGAATATTTGAGTGAAAATACAGACCAGCCCCTTCTCTGTCCAGGAAGTCACTAGGGCCCTGGAGGGGAGGAGCTGCACCCAGCTCTAGGTTGGGAGGACTGCATTTGAACAAAACCCTGCCACTTTAAGGAAAATTTACATGGTAATCCCCCTATCTACTGCCATGCTTATGTGCCCAAGCTTTTTCTTCCCTGTAGCCTGTACCCAGCAGGCTCGAGTTGTTTCATGAACATTCTCTAATTCTGTAATGATGTTCTAGAATGTGAGCCCACTGTTGGGTAGGGACTGTCTCTACATGTTGCCAACTTGTAAATCCCAAGCGCTTAGTACAGTGCTCTGCACACAGTGAGCGCTCAATAAATACGATTGGTTGATTGATTGATTGACTGGTCGAAATGTATAGTGTTCGGGCAGAACTGAGCATGCATGCCCTATGATTCTGCATTTGTCAACCAGGCAAGTCTTCTCTTCTTTTCTCCTCTCTAGTGTTCCTAATGTAGACAACTTTAAACTACCATATTATGATGTTTCTGCAAAAATCCGCATTTGACTAATTGTTGAGAAAATGTCCACATTGGATTTTGTGGCAGGATATGGGTAATTTGAAATGTGGTTTCTTTGTTCTTCTTATTGCATGAGGTTCCCACCACTCATTACCAGTACGTACTATTAAGTCCATTATCTCATGAATACTATGAATACTATGGGATTGAACTCTTCTTTTTAAATAGTTTATTAATAACAGAAAATTGCCAACTAGCTTGTTAGCCATGACACTTCCTTCACTAGTTTCAGACCTTGCTTTTTCTGGGTAATGGAAGATTCCTGAGCCTCTGCTATTGTCCACTTTAGCTTTGGGAGTCTTTAAGTTTATCCAAAATGATTTTTGAGCACTAGATGTTTGACAGATGGGAAAGGGATCAGAAATTAATTTTTTTTTTACCTTGACTGGAAAAGGACCTGTTCCACTTTACTACTTTTGGACAGTGAAACCCAGCAGTTGATGTACTGTTTATAAATACTGAACCTTGTATTTGACTGAAATGTTCACTGTTGGGTTTGGTGATTTTGTTTTTTTGTAAGTAGACTTTTCATGAAGCATGCACTTAATGGCAACTATGTTAACAGGCTCACCCTTGCCTGCCACTACTGGATGGGGTCCCCCCACTCCCCGCCACTTCAGCTCACAAAATACAGTTTTATCTTTCTGAGGGGCTTTCTATGAATTCAAAGTTTTTAACCCCTAGATGGCAAAAGTCCCCCATTTCCAGAATACTTAATCCCTAGTCTGCATTTCAGTTTAAATCTAGAGAGAATAATTTCTCTCTTTGCAATGCTCACATGTGGAACTCTTGTAAAAGGAGGTATTTGTTGATGGCTGTGGATTGGCTTCCTCATCTCTCTGCCTATAATTCTATTTACCGTTGTGAGCTTCCTCATGGGTCACTAATTAAAAGAACCCTTGACAGATTTATTTTTAATCATAATTTTGAAAGAACCTTGGTGGCGCACGCTTTAGAGGTTAGGAAATATTGCCAACTGGCAAAAGATGTCCTGTGGTATTTAACTACTCTTGCCTCATTTTTTCCTAGACCCTCTTCTCCATTCTTTTTAAATCTGCTGTGTGTGTTTCCCTTATCATTTGGGAGGATTTCTGCTACAAGAATCATATTAGCCAAAAAAAAAAGGGCACTTGAACCTTTTGGGGAGCTGGGAACTGGGCTTATTTGATGCTCTTTCATTTCTTTTTTTGTTGTTGTTTTGTTTTTCCTTTGTTTTGTTTTTCCTTTTCCATCTCAGGTGATAAATTTAAGAAATGCCCCATATCTTTAGAATGGAATTGAAAAAGATGTCTTAACCCTTCCCAGGGCAACAGTAATTACTGGCTGGGTGGCAATCTTAGTTCACTCACTGCTTTTCTACTAACAGTACTGGAACTCGTAGGGGTATGTCACAACACACCTGGAGTATCATTAGGCTGAACCCTATGGTGTTTACTAATGGAGGGGGTTAGGAAGCAATGAAGCAGATTACTGTTTTGCTCCAGTTTAGAGGAATTCACAGGGGTTGTTTAAAGTTTGCATTGTTCTTGTAAATGCTGTTTTAGCTCTCTGTCTTGGGATCCCTCAGGGGCCTGCATCTTCCTTTGTAGGGGCTCTCTGTAGAGCAGGAAGGTGATTTGTTAGTAGTTAATTAAAAAGTTCAAAAGCACTTTCTGAAGTCACCAGACTATTGGTGTCCCCTGTAGAGTGAATGCCACCTTGGTCTTTTCAGACCACCCGGGGTGTGAAAAAGGTTTTTACCAGCAACTAGTTACCTTAAAAAAAAAAAAAAAAGAGGAGGGAAAGATATAGATTAAAACACACACACACACACACACACACACACTCTCTCTCTCTCTCTCTCTCTCTCTCTTTCTCTCTCTCTTTTCCTCTCCCTCCTCCCTCAGATTTCATGTTTTCACTCTGCAATTTGGATTGATAGGGGCAAGGGACAGCAGAGGCTGCACATTCATTCATGCCCACACTGGTTTACATGAGATGGGGTGAGTACCACACTGCAAATTTTCCTGAAAGTGGAGTTGTGCACAAAGGCAACCACTGTGTTCTCGAAAAACTCAGTGTATTAAATTATGGGGCGGGCCAGAGAGGCCTTTCTCCCTGAAGCTTTGAGAGCTACTAAAGTAATGCTTACTATAGTGAATAGAGCATGGGCTTGGGAGTCAGAGGTCATGGGTTTTAATCCCAGCTCCACCACTTGTCTCCAGTGTGACCTTGGGCAAGTCACTTTACTTCTCTGTGCCTCAGCTACCTCATCTGTAAAATGGAGGTTGAGACCGTGAGCCCCACGTGGGACAGGCACTGTGTCCAACTCGGTTTTGCTCATATCCACCCCAGTGTGTAACACAGTGCCTGGCACATAGAAAGTGACTTAACAAATAGAATGCCCTCCCTCCGCACATCCGCCAAGCTAGCTCTCTTCCTCCCTTCAAAGCCCTACTGAGAGCTCACCTCCTCCAGGAAGCCTTCCCAGACTGAGCCCCATCTTTCTTCTCCCCCTCCACATCCCCTCACCCTACCTCCTTCCCCTCCCCACAGCACCTGTATATATGTTTGTACAGATTTATTACTCTATTTATTTTACTTGTACATATTTACTGTTCTATTTATTTTGTCCATGATGTGCATCTAGCCTTACTTCTATTTATTCTGATGACTTGACACCTGTCCACATGTTTTGTTTTGTTGTCTGTCTCCCCCCGCTAGACTGTGAGCCCGTTGTTGGGTAGGGACCATCTCTATATGTTTCCAACTTGTACTTCCCAAGCACTTAGTGCAGTGCTCTGCACACAGTAAGCACTCAATAAATACGATTGGATGAGTGAATGTTTCTTGGGCAGCACACTGCCCAATGATGCATCATTAGACACTCTAATAAAAAAGACCAATATTTCCTCCTGGTGACTGTCAGAATGTGGCACTAGGCTTTAAAACAGACTGAAGATTGAGGACTGGCCAATTTACCATTATGATTGGGATCTACCACAAGCCCCACACCCAACTCTTGGAACAATTCTGTGCGCATTAATTACAGGCAACATTCAACATCAAGTGGCAGTTCAGAATCACTGTCAAAGAAGTCAGTCTCCTAGCCTTGAAGCTGTGTTTGCTTCAGTACAACTTTGTTGGGTCTAGCATATTATGGGAAAATTCACTCACTCATTCAGTTGTATTTATTGAGCGCTTACTGTATGTTGAGCCCTGTAACAAGCGCTTGGGAAGTACAAATCAGCAACATATAGAGACGGTCCCTACCCAACAACGGGCTCACAGTCTAGAAGGGGGAGACAGTCAACAAAACAAAATAAGAAAACAGGTATCAATACCATCAGAGTAATTAGAATTATAGCTATATATACATCATTAATAAGAGTAATAAATATGTATGAATGTACACAAGTGCAGTGGGGAGGGGAAAGGGGTAGGACAGAGGGGAGGGGGCAATGGGGAGGAGGAGAGAAAAAGGGGGGGCTCAGTCTGGGAAGGCCTCCTGGAGGAGGTGAGCTCTCAGTAGGGCTTTGAAGGGAGGAAGGGAGCTAGTTTGGCAGATATGTGGAGGGTGGGCATTCCAGGCCAGGGGGAGGACGTGGGCCGGGGGTCGACGGCTGGACAGGCGAGAACGAGGCCCAGTGAGCAGGTTAGTAGTACAGGAGTGGAATGTGCGGGCTGGGCTGGAGAAGGAGAGAAGGGAGGTGAGGTAGGAGGGGGCGAGGTGACGGAGAACTTTGAAGCTGAGAGTGGGGAGTTTATGAGAGTGAGGAGCCGAGGGAAAATGTGGCAGCAGGATAACAAAACCTGCAGAATGTGAACTAAACTTGGACAACCGAAAAAGAAGGTGGGGTGGAAGAAATAAAGGCTGCAGTCAAACATAACTTCAGACACAGAGGCATCTTAATTGAAAATTGTGAGACAGTTGGGTTAGTCAGACCCGACCAGTGTGGCTCACGGCCATCAAGGCAGATCAGCCTTTTAGTGATATCTGTTGATTGCTTACTGTGGACAGAGCAGTACTCTACTAAGCACTTGGGAGAGTCCAGTACAACAGAGTTGGTAGACACGTTTCCTGCCCACAAGGAGCTGAAGAGGATTGGGAGAGTCAAGCTAAAGGGGAGCACCACCCGTGTTAGGTGCTGCAGACAATACACACAGCAGCACAACAGAGGGCTGTTTTTGTGTGGTCTGTGTTGGCTGTGAATTCCACAATAGCCCTTTAAGGTATACATGCACCTAGTGATCAACTTCGACATTAATGCCGCTTTCTTTGAGCCCCAAAGAAAACTGAATATGAATACGAATATATATGTATATATGTTTGCAAATTAAGGACTTGAATGAAATGAAAGGCTATATAAATTAAGATAGTAGGGAAGCAGCGTGGCTCAGTGGAAAGAGCCTGGTCTTTGGAGTCGGCGATCATGGGTTCGAATCCTGGCTCTGCCACATGTCTGCTGTGTGACCTTGGGCAAGTCACTTAACTTCTCTGAGCCTCAGTTAACCTCATCTGTAAAATGGGGATTAAGACTGTGAGCCCGACGTGGGACAACCTCATCACCTTGTATCCCCTCCCAGTGCTTAGAACAGTGCTTTGCATATAGTAAGCGCTTAACAAATGCCATTATTATTATTATTATTATTTCAATCAATCAATCATATTTATTGAGTGCTTACTGTGTTCAGAGCACTGTACTAAGCGCTTGGGAAGTACAAGTTGGCAACATATAGAGACGGTCCCTACCCAACAGTGGGCTCTTGTCAACTGTGTCAAAACTGCCCAATTGCTGTGTCTTCTGTAGTAGTTCCCAAACTCCCAGTTGCCTAGAAGGCTGAGCCCCACAAATGTATTATGTACCTGCCACTTAATATGGAACTTAATGTCCTTCATTTGTAAATATCCCCCAACTCCGGCCATTTTTATGCAGTTTTCTTTATCTACCTGTGTGCTGTTTAATAGTGTACTTCTGCTCAAATACCATAACTTGGGGGCAGCATTAAGTTCTGTGTTGTCACTGAAAATCTTGGGTTTATTATAGAATATCTTAGAGACTTGTACTTAACTTTAGTTTTCGCCTGAATTTTTGTCAGTTCACTGCACACCTTCAAAAGGCCTTCACGTCTCCTTCAAGAGACTTTCCCCAACTAAGCCCTCCTTTCCCCTAGTCCCCCTCTCTCCTGTGTTTCCTATGCATTTGAACCTGTACCCTTTAAGCACTTGATATTAATTCCACAGCACTTATGTACAGATCCCCAATTTATTTTGATGTCTGACCCTTGAGGGTAGACAACATGTCTACCAACTCTACTGTAATGTTCTCTCTGAAGTACATACATGGCGTAGTGGATAGAGCACGGGCCTGAGGGTCAGAAGGTCATGGGTTCCAATCCCGGCTTCGCTACTTGTCTGCAGGGTCATTTCTTTGTGCCTCAGTTACCTCATCTATAAAATGGGGATTGAAACTGTCAGCTCCACGTGGGGCAGAGATTTTGTCCAACCCAATTTGCTTGTATCCACCCCTGTGCTTAGCACAGTGCCTGGCACATAGTAAGTGCTTAACAAAAACTGTAATTATTATTACTACCATGCTGTCCACATAGTAAGCACTCAACAAGGACTATTGATTAATTAATGCTCAGGAGAACAGGGGAGGAAAAAAAGTATTCTCCCCTCAAAATCCAAAGCAGAATGTCTAAACTTGATGGCGTAGGAATTCACTCTCTTGGAGTCTGAGCATTGGAATCGATGACTTACTGAGGCTTTATTTTTCAGCAATATGACTTTTTGATCATTCCACCAGTTAGTCAGGTGTACATGGCAGCTCATAGAAAAGTGGGTTATACCTCTCATTTAACTAACAGGTTATTTAAGCATTTGGATGCTCCTCAGTGTTAAAATAGAAGAGTTATTTAGATATTTAAAATCAAGAAGGAAATTATTTTCATAAGAAAGTTATCAAACTACTTTTGAGGAGGGGGAAATTGAATTAACTCCTAGCTTAAGAAATCTGTTTTTCTCCCAAGTTCCACTGAGTTGCAATTTCTATGTCTTAATCTTCTCACTTGCAGTTAGGGCAATCTCGGGGTATCAGCAAAGAAGCCACACTCATGAAATTGACACTATTACAATTCCCCGGCTATATTATTTCTGCCTGCATAAAAAAGAACAAGAGATGGTCTGTGTGAGGGAGAGATATCCGCCAGCCACACACAAGTCTGCACTCAAGGTTTTAGCATTTGAAGAGTTTGTGTAAATAGTTGAGATGTTTCAGGAGAGTAAATGGTGATGACCTAGGAATAAAGCCTTTGTCATTTCCCTTGACAGCTCTGGCTCTCCTGGAAGGCCAATTTTTCATTCTTCATATCTCTCTACTTTTCATGCTGCTGCTTACTGATGAATGGTTGGAGGCTGTAGCATTGCAGGTTCTAGGAGACTCACTCGTTTGGGGGTACTCGAGCCATGGGATGGCTTGCACAGTGTGAGCAAAGATGATGCATCATTTTCCTGTGCTTTGGCCATGACTTGGTTCATGTTCTCATGTCCCTTCCCCCAACTTTCTGGTCTGTGCCTCCCACCTGCTTCTCTTTCCTCCCCGGCCCTGGATCCCTCTTGTTGTGACTGGTGACAATGTGAACATCACCCTAACAAGTACAATGAAAGATCCACCATGGGTGCAAGAGGTGGCTATGAAAGGGTAGAATCAGCGGCGGTAGCAAAATCAGTGTGGCAGAAATACCCTCAAAAGTGTCCTGTGGAATCCAAGCTTCGAAGAGTAGTGGAAAACAGCTGGTTAGCTGACCCCATCGGGACCCTGGAACCAGCAGCTCAGAGCCCTTTGGAAACAATCCTTCCTTTCAGCAAGTTCTGGATGATCTTTGTTCCACTGAGCTGATTTTCCCACTGAAATCTCATAGGCTTCCCTTGGCAGTCCCTCCCCGACTCCCTCTCTCGCTCTTCTCTATGTGCCAGGAGGAGGAAAAGGAGGAGGACACCTCAGCTGACCCCTCAAAATGCATTATGTCCAAAACAAATACCTTCCCACCCAGACCCTGTCCTCCCCATAGCTTTAGACCTCACCACTATCTGCCCTGTTTCACAAGGCCATAAACTTGGCACTGTCCACAATTCATCCCTCTCATTCAGTCTGCATATTCAGTCTGTCACCAAAGAAGTTCAGTCAAATAGTTGCCCATCTACCTCCACATCAAATAGAAATTCCTTTCTGTCAGCTTTAAAACACTCAATCAACTTTCTTCCTTCTATCTTACATTGCTGGTTTCCTACTACATCCCAGCCCACACATTTTACTCTTCCAGTGCTAACCTACTCACTTTAAAACATGATCCCATCTACCTAGTCCCTGACCCCATAAACACATCCTCCCTCTGGTTCGAAACTGTGCCCCACTTTGTATATAACAGAGAACCATCCTCCCTGTCCTCAAAGCCCTTTTAAAATCACACCTCTTACAAGAGGCCTTCCCTGACTAAACCCTCATTTCCCCTACTCCCTCTTCCTTTTTTAAAGTTGTATTTCTTAAGTGCTTACCATGGGCCAGACACTGTACTGAGTGCTAGGGGTAGCTACAAGCTAATCAGATTGGACACGGTCCATATCCCACATGGTGCTCGATCTTAGTCCCTCTTTTGAAGGTGAGGTAACTGAGTCCCAGAGAAGTGAAGTGACTTGTCCAAGGTCCCACAGCAGATAAGTGATGGAGCTGGGCTTGGAAGCCACATCCTTCTGACTCCTAGTCCCATACTCTATCCACTAGGCCATGCTGCTTCTCTAGCCACATTTCTTCTCTTCTGTGTTGCCTGTGCACTTGAATCTGGCCCCTTTAGCCACTTGATATTCACACTTTCCTCAGCCCCAGAGCACTTATATACATTTCTCTAATTCATTTTAATATCTGTCTCCCTTTCTAGACTGTAAGCTCCTAATGGGCAGGGAATGTGTCTGCCACCTCTATTATATTGTTCTCAGGTGCTTAATGCAGTGCTGTGCACACAGGAAACACTCAATAAATATTGTGGTATTTGTTAATCGCTTACTGTGTGTCAGGCAGTGAGTTCAAATGCCGGCTCTGCCAATTGTCAGCTGTGTGACTTTGGGCAATTCACTTAACTTCTCTATGCCTGTTACCTCATCTGTAAAATGGGGATTAAGACTGTGAGCCCCGCGTGGGACAACCTGATCACCTTGTAACCTCCCCAGCGCTTAGAACAGTGCTTTGCACATAGTAAGCGCTTAATAAATGCCATCATTACTGTTATTGTTATTATTACTCAAGAAGCAGCATGGCGTAGTGGATAGAGCATGGGCTTGGGAGCCAGAAGGTCTGGGTTCTAGTCCCGACTCCACCACTTATCTGCTGTGACACCTTGGGCAAGTCACTTTACTTCTCTGTGCTTCAGTTTCCTCATCTGTAAAATGGGGATTGAGACTGTGAGCCCCACGTGGGACAGAGGCTGTGTTCAACCTGATTTCCTTGTATCTACCCCAATGCTTAGTGTACAGTGCCTGGCACAGAGTAAGCATTTAACAAATACCATTATTATTATTATTATTATTACTAAATGCTGGGGTTAGATACAAGATTATCAGGTTCCACATTGGGCTCACGGTCTAAGTAGGAGGGAGAACAGGTATTGAATTCCCATTTTGCACATTAATTTTAGTCCCCATTTTACAGATGAAGTAACTGAGGCACAGAGAAGTTGAATGACTTACCCAGTGTCACACAGTAGAATACTGGAAGAGTTGGGATTAGAACCCAGGCCCTTCTGACTGCCAGGCCTGTGTTCTCTGCACTAGGCCTTGCTGCTTCATCATTAATTGAATGATAGTCTTTAAGCACCCAAACCTATGAATAAAAGCACTGAGGGAAAAAAACAAAACCTTCCCATTCACATTGCGTTCTTGCAGTTAAAGATCTCCTTGCCACGGATGCAGACATTCCCAATATTTCCAAGTCTTTGGTTTTCAGCAGGAATTCTGAGTGTCAGATATTTTCCTTGAAAATGCAGTTTCCCAATCCTTGGCTGTCCCAGTGACAGGCCACATCATCCGACTGCTGAATATCTGGGAAGAGAAGGAAATAAGGAATGGCTGTTGACAATTACCATTTTTTTTCCTCAGGTAGTAGTTTTTCCAGGCCGGTGTCTGGTTGACCCTCGATAGTTTATCTCTTCGCTTGATTTCCTGAAGCCTTAAACTAATTGAACTCTTAATGAGTCTCACCCAGTGAAGGTGGGGAGCCCTACTGAGGGAATTTACTTAGCACCTCTGCATGTTGTGTAAGCGGAGAACTCCGAGCAGTTGGAACAAGCACTAACCCTGCCTTTTAAAGGTCACTTCTGTCTCCGTCAATTCTTAAAGTTCAAGAGGAAATAAACTGCTTAGAGTTGGCCTTTTTGTCAAGTCAAGTGTCAACTTTCCAAGCTCCCAAGCTAGGGGGTGTGAAGGAAGAGAGAGATTAATAAATGAGCTGCTCTGTTGACATAGTGATTGGGAAGCAGATTCTTTCTTTGACTCTTCTTCCTTTCAGAAAAAATAATAAAATGGAGACTAATGTGTTTTTTTTTTAATCTAATTTTCTCCTTTCATTGGGTGACGTGTGAACATTGGAAACTCTTTAGAGATATTTCTTTATTAGCCCAGTGACAGCACACAGAGAGGCTGTCAGCTTGAGTTAAGGGCGACAGTAGGCGAGCTATGAGACAACACTGTGATTTGAGAGGCCCGTCAACCTGAGATGGCTTGCGGGGTCGTTCCGAATCTTGTCATCCAATGGGAATACAGGGAAACCTGGAGGAGAGGGTTGAATGCCGAGATCCCCGAGAAGGTGCCGCACCTAAATGTCTATTGACTTCTCTTCTTTGGGTCGAGGACAGTAAAATCAATAGGGAAATAAACAGGAGAAATGGGCTTTATTAATCAGGTAGAGCGGAGGCAGTTGGGAGGATTATAATGGAACACTGGTGTCGATCGAAAGGAGCGTTGAGCGGAGACAATCTACTCAGGCTTGCCGAACTGCCGGTATTGATTGCGGGGGATGTTTGGTACAGCAGCCGCCTCAGAGCCGCTAATTGGCCTAGCGGCTAACTCCAAAGAGAAAGAAATAGTGGAGCTGCCTCAGTATCTGGCTCATTTTTTAGCCGTTGTTTCACTTTACATGCGATCCCAATCTGACCCTGCTTCTGAAGGCTCCGTAGTTTCCACATCCCCTTTTTTTCTAAGGATGCTTCAAAGTTGGCATCTCCTGATTTCTTCTTCTCCCCAGCTGCTGGCATATGCCAGCCTCTCCCCATTTTCTTCTTTTAATTGATTTAAGAATGTAAGGTCTAATTCTCCTTGCAAAGAAACTTAAGCACCCCCCCCCAAAAAAAAATTTCAGTCCATTCACCACCCCCAAAGTAACAAAGGACCAGATGGCAGTCAGTAATTCTGCAGTTGTGTTTTTGCTAAGCTCTATTCTATGGCAGAGCTCTTCCCCGGAACCGCACGCATGCATGCACGCACGCATGGAAACAGTCATTTCCTCTCACATTGGAACAAGCAGTATCCAAAATGAGCTTGTGTTATGGGAAGACCCAATAGTGCTCTAGCCACCATGTGAGGTGAATGCACCTGTTCTGGCAGAACTGAATATTTAGTGCTTTGTGCCCATCGTTAAAGATGTCTTAATTGCCTGTTGCCTCATTTCTTGTGTGTTTCATCAGGCTGGGACTCTACTACCAAAAACCCTGCATTAGGAGACATAATCATGCTTCTTAGATCCTATCCTGCCCTCCAGTATGCTTAAGGTGGCCTCCCTCATGATTCTCGTTTTTGAGGGGAAAACCACTTAAATGTAGGGGCAGTATTGGCAGTTGTATATGGCCTAGTGGAAAGAGCATAAGGCTGGAGTCAGGGGGTCTGAGTTCTAATCCCAGCTTGCTCTGTACCCTTGGCAAGCTACATACATTCTCTGTGACTCAGTTTCTTCATCTGTATAATAGGGATTAAACATTTATCCCTTCACCACTCTCCCTCTGAGAATGTGAGCCCTAAGTAGTACAGGGACTATGTCCAACCTTATTGCATTGGATCTACCCCAGCCCTTTCCACGGTGCTTGGCAATAGTAAGTGGTTCACAAATACAATTATAATTTTGTTTTTATTATTGTAATTGCTACTATTGAAGAATAAGAAGAGGAGGAGGAATTCTTTTCATCAGCATTAGCCACAGCAACTGGTCCAGATACCTGCCACTGTCAAAGGAGCTGCCCTGTTCATTTTGATACAGGGTTAGGAGTTTTTGGAGCCTCCAAAAACATGTCATGTGGCTGCAATGGAAGCTTCCACCTCCTTCTTGAATGGGCCAGCTTGTTTGTACTCTCCTAGATGCTTAGTACAGTGCTCTGCACACAGTAAATAACATTGATGATGATGCTGAAGAGAGGTCAGATGACCATGGCTGTTGGCCTTCTGGGGCACCCCATTGTTGAGGTTCCCTGCTGCCCAGAGCAGCTCGGCTGGGTGGTGGCAGTACATGGAGATGGTGGAAGCAGCGGAGGAAGGAAATTTTTCCTTGCACTCTTTCCTATTCTAACCTGTTTTTCCTTGACTCTTCTCCCCTCCTTCAACCCTCCCCCTTTTTCCTCCCCCCCTTTCCCTTCCTCACTTTTCTTCTCTCCTCTCCCCATTTCTGATCCCTCTTCTTTCTCTTTCCTCCTTTCAATCAATCATTCATTGAGTACCTACTGTCTGAAGAGCACTGTCCTAAGCCCTTGGAAAAGGACAATATGAGTTAGGCAGGATCCCTCTCCACAAGGAGCTTAGAGGGGAGACAGACATTAAAATAAACCACAGCTAGGGGAAATGGCAGCGTTTAAGGATGTGTACATAAGTGCTGTGGGGCTGAGGATGGGGTGACTATCAAGTGCTTAGGCGGTACAGATCCAAGTGAGTAAGCGAATGAACTTAAGTAGGGAAGGTCTCTTGGAGTTGTAATTATTGGTTGGCTTTGAAGATGGAGAGAGTAATGGTTTGAGAGATGCGAAGGGGGAAGCAGTTCTAGTCTATGTTCTGCCCATATCTAAGGTTGGTGGCAATATAGATGAGATCAAGGTACCCCCATCCCTGTTTGTGCCCTCCCCCACAATTCTGCCCACTTTACTGGTAAAACAGATTCCCATCTGATTTCCTGGCTGGGTGTGGGTTTAAAATGAAGTTGTTAATTGATTATAGTGTTAATGACTCCGCCCTTTTCAAATCTTTACACAGTAATGAAAAGTGATTTTCTTGTAACTTGGCAGACGTGCCATAAACACACCAGCTCAGAATAGAGGAGTTACACTCTCCCTCACGACTGATTTTTGTTAACCATTCATTGACAGGAGTTTTTTGGGTTGTAATAATAGTGCTTTAATTTTTTTGTTTAAACATCAATTCAAGGAATTGGTAAATTAATCCTCTGAATTTTGTCACTGTCAGTTTTATTCATGGGGCAGTTTGTGCTCTTGTCTGGACCTGAAATTAGAAGTCTGTATTCTCCAATCAAGAAAAAGTATTGACTGAATGAGTGTAGAACACTGTACTAAGCACTGGAGAGAGTACAGTACAGTTAGAGGACGTGATCCCCAGCCTCAGGAAACTTACAGTCTAGTGGGGGAGAGACACAAAGTATAGGGTAGTTAGAAAGAAGAAGACAGCTGTAACATGGATATTGGGATGAGTAAGTGCTTAAATAGAGTATGTAACTCACTAGATGCAGAAGTGGTAGTGGTAGTTGTGAGTGCACATGTGAGGAGGGGAGTGCTCAAGTACTGAGGTGGTGGTTGGGAAGATATGACTTGGGGAAAACGAAAATAAATTGGGGAAGAGGTGGGATTTCTAAAAGGCTTTGAAGATGGAAAAGCTGTGACCTTCTGGATATGAAGTTGGAGTAAGTTCCAGACAGAGGTGGGAGAGAAGAGTCTGGGGCCCAAGGAATAAATTAGCTTGAGATCATCAAAGAGTTTGAGCTGGGGTATAGCGGGAGAAGAGTGGATAAGTAACTGTAGGGGTGCCTCGGGTTCAGTTCGTGTTCCCTTCTATTCTCCATCAAAACCACTCCCTTGGTGCACACATTTGCTTTCATGGCTTAACCTACCATCTCTATTTGGATGATTCCCAAATCCATCTTTCCAATCCTGACCTGAATCCTCTGGAGTCTCACATTTTCTCCTGCCTTTGGGACATCTCTAATTGAATGTCCCCCTGTCTCCTCACATATAATATGTCTGGAACAAAACTCGTTGTCTTCACACCCAACCCCTGTCCTTCCCTTCATTTTCCTGTCATTGTAGACACCACCACCATCCACCCGGTCTCACAAACCCATAATCTTGGCATTTTCCTCGATTCATGTCTCAGGCATCCCTCATATTCAGTCTGTCACCAAGTTCTCTCAATTCTTCCTTCATACCATCAATCAGTTAATGGTATTTATTGAGCAGTTACTGTGCGCAGAGCACTGTACTAAATGTTTGAGAGAGCACAATTCAACATAGTTGGTAGACCTGTACCCTGCCCATAAGGAGCTTACAATCTATTGGGGGAGACAGACATTAAAATAGAATAGCGATAGGGGAATACAGGAATATAAATGTATGAATATTTATGTAATGTTTGTGGGTCTGGGATGAGCATCAAAGTGCTAAAGGGGTAAAGGTACACAGCAAAATTCATAGCTGATGCAGAGGGGAAGGTGGATAGGGGAAATGAAAGGCTTAGTCTGGGAAGGCCTTTTGGATGAGTGTGGTTTTAGGTGAGGGCGGGAGTTATAGATCCGAGGGAAATCATTGACCAGGGGTTAGTTGAGGGATAGATGAGATTGAGATACAGACATTAGGTTGGTGTTAGAGGAGCAGAGTGGGCAGGTTGGCTTGTAGTAGGAGATCAGTAAGGTTACTTGGGAGGGAGAGAGCTGATTGATTGATTCAATCGTATTTATTGAGCACTTATTGTGCGCAAAGCACTTTACTAAGCACATGGGAGAAGACAATATAACAATAGACAGGCACATTTCCTGTCCACAACGAGCTCCCTTTTTAAAAAGCCAGTGGTACGGAGTTTCTGTTGGATGTGAGGTGGATGGGCGCAGTTGGAGGTTTTTCAGGAGTGGGGAAATATGGACTGAACAGTTTTTCAGAAAAATGATCTGGGCAGCAGAGTGTAGTGTAGACTGAAGAATGGAGAAGCAGGAGGCAGGGAGGTGAGTTGAGAGAGAAGGGTGAGGCTGTAGTCAAGGCAGGGTAGGGCAAGTACTAGGAACAGCAGGGTAGCAGTTTGACTGGAGAGGAAAGTTGATTCTAGAGATGTCATCTGTGTACTTGGATCTCTTCCATTGGGCACTTAGTATTCACCTCAGCCTCATAGCACTTGTGTTACTTCCCTGTAATTTATTTATATTAATGTCTGTCTCCCCGTCTAGACTGTAAGCTCTGTGAGGGAGATGATGGAGCCCCCAAAACCCATCGTTTGGTGCTTCTGTTTGATGCAGGGTGGTGCAGCGTGGCTCAGTGGAAAGAGCACGGGCTTGGGAGTCAGAGGTCATGGGTTCAAATCCCAGCTCTACCGCTTGTCAGCTGTGTGACTTTGGGCAAGTCACTTAACTTCTCTGTGCCTCAGTTACCTCATCTGTAAAATGGGGATTAAGATTGTGAGCCCCACATGGGGCAACCTGATCACCTTGTATCCTCCCCAGCGCTTAGAACAGTGCTTTGCGCATAGTAAGTGCTTAACAAATACCCAAATTATTATTATTATTATCATGTGCAGAACGATCTTTTAGAAAAGTGATCCGCGCAGCAGAGTAAAGTATGGATGGAGAAGCCGGGCACTAGGGCTAGGGAGAAACCTGAGGAAGGAGGCTGATCCAGAGTCAGGTTGTGATGAGTGTTGGTTCCAGAGTGGCGGCCATTTGGTTGGAGAAGAGGCAGGGCTGGAAAATACCACAGAAGAAAAACTAATGGGATTTAGCTGCAATCTGAATGTGTCAATTTAAAGACTGTGAGGAGGTAAGGATAATAACCAAGGTTGTGGGCTTCCACAACAGGGACGATTAGTGGTGTTGGACCGGTTAGGTGGAGGAGTTCACTTTTAGACGTATCGATACAGTGCTCTGCAAATAGTAAGGACTCAATAAAAACCATTGATTGATTGATTGGGTCAGCTTAAAGTATGGGCTAAGCTAACTGGACCTCAGCCTAAGGCCCAGGGTTTCAGGAAACCAGCTGGTGTATTTTTACCATAAGATAGTTATGTTTAGATAGAACAGAGATGGGTAATTATTTGGTCTCTGAGGCCACTTTCCCAATTTGATCAATGTTTTAGGTGTCCCGCTACTCTCAGGTATTTCACTGGGGAGTGGGCAAGTTTAAGCAGTTTAAATGGAGGGAGAGACTGCATTTTACCCCCCGGCAATTCCTAAATGGCTCTGAGCCTGCTGTCCAGCAGCTCAGATGTGAGTTGTCTGGGCTGCTGTATACATCCCGGAATTCTTGGAGGTTGTTCAGTGTCGAAGTAGCCAGAAATAAAGGTGCTTCTGCTGCTACTCCGAGGGTTGGGTTGAATCATGTGGTGGCTCACTCTTGGCCTGTGGGTCATTTTTTGCTCATCTCCGATTTCAGAATTACATTTTATAGTGTGCCCTTCCAGGTGCTGAGGGAAATTACAGGGAACTCACAATCAAGGCCTCTGCCCCTGATGAGTTTATGGTCGAAGGTGGGTGGAGGGACTATCTGCAGGCCGGAGTTAGGGGTAGGCTGACACGTTTGGAGATCTACAATGCTATACCTCTATTTTTTAAAAAAATTCAGTCAGTCAGTGGTAGTTATCAAGGGCTTACTATGTTCAGAGTACTGTACAAAGGTCTTGGAAGAGTGCAACTCTTCTAACAATCACAGCTGGTTCTCTTGTAATACCAGGGTCTTATTTTTGATGAGTCCCAGGTTGAGAACTCACTATTTTTGTCCAAAATACCCTATTCAGTTAGAATGATTCCCATTCTCCAGGAGTTTAAAATTTTTCGGTATTTAGGACACGAGTCCTGTACACCGAAATGTGTGTGTAGGTGTTGCTCCTCTCTCCACATCCATTCCTCCACTCCCCACCCCTCCCCAGTGAACTGAACCACTGTCCCTACCACCCACAACCATTTGAATTGCAGGAAAATAAGAGGTAATTCTGTTCACCAATTTCATTTCCTTTTGTTCTGGTTAATAATACTGTATTACTTTCTGAACAGCTCTCCAAATAACGTATTAGTAATTTGCATCTGTTTAAAAGTAAGACCTGGGTATGTATTTATAAACTGACTAGGCCTCCCATTCATAGGAATGAATTCAAAATGCCTGCTCTACATGAGGTTTTGGGAGCTTACAAAAGCAAGTTGTCAACATCAGTGAATCCGTGCTCCGGTAACCATTAAAAGTTTGGCCACTCTGAGAAAATCGAACAAAATCCAAAGATTATTTTCACAAACTTATTGCTGCTTGTTCTATCCAAGCATCCTTGATGCAGCCAGGAATCTGGAACTTGTCAAAATACAATTCTGATCCTATGGGAAAGTCTCTCTCTTTTCTTTTAATGGCATTTGTTAAGCACTTACTATGTGCCGGGCACTTTACTAAGCCCTGGGGTAGATACAGGTTAATCACCCTGTCCCACATAAGGCTCACAGTCTTAATCCCCACTTTATAGATGAGGTAACTGACCCAGAGAAATTAAGTGACTTGCTCAAGGTCACACAGCAGATAAGTGGCAGAGCCAGGATTATAGCCCAGGTCCTTCTGACTTCCAAGATTGTCCTCTGCCCAGGCAGGAGGCTGGGGGCATGATTAAAAAAAAAAGTCTTTGTATCACCAATGCAGAAGCTTCTAGGCACTGATTATTTCAAAAGCTCTCACGCAAGCAGTCATGGAGATGATTACAAGCAACTTTCCAGAATCAGCAAAGCACTGTGGATGCATGATTAGTCTGAAGAAGTCTGTAGTTATATATAACAGCTAAATCCTGTTCCATGGTTTCTGTGAATTGAGAGGAATCTCCAATGAAGACACAGAACCGAGTGGTGTCACAAATTAATCCTAGGGAAGAGGCATATAAGCAAGATGACATAGGTGATTATGGTCACTTGGCAGATTCAGACCAGTTGCAGGGTCCAATGGTAATAGGAAGAAAACCAGAGTTGAGTTCTAGTTTCAAGAGGCAGAAAGCCTCTTGAAAGCCCTACACTAACATGGGTTTTTATTGATTTTCATTGAGCAAAGACTTTATAAAGATTCAGCTAGTAAGAGGTGGCCTCAAAAACCAAGGCATGCTTGTCAAGGAATTGTCAGAGTGCAAACCATGCAGGAAAGGAATTTTGCTTCCATAACATTGTTTTTCAGCCACACTTGTATGCATGGATAGGATCTCTATCCATGGTATTTTTTCCAAAGATTCAAGACTAGACAGAGGAAGAGCAGTGCATTAAGATTTTTCTTAATGTAGGGGACTAGAATGCTATTTAGAAGCCTGACAGAATGCTTATTGTGTGCAGAGCACTGTACTAAGTGCTTTGGAGAGTGCAGTACAACATAATACGAAGTTGATAGGCATGCTTCGTGCCCACAAGAAGCTTAGTTGGGGAGACAAACATTAATATACATTGTGGATATGTACATAGTGCTGTGGGGCTGAGGGTGGGGTAAATATATGCTTAAAGGGTACATACAGCTCCAAGTGCATAGATGACTCAGGAGGGAGAGGGAATTGGGGAAAAGAGGGCTTAATTGGGAAAGGCCTCTTGGAGGAGATGTGACCCTAAATAATGATTTGAAGGTCGGGAGAGGGGTGGTCTGGCGGATATGGAGGGGCAAGGGGTTCCAGGCCTCAACCGGAGGCATTTGTTATGTCCTTGCAATGTGGAAGGATGGAATTCTCCCTTAGGGGTTGTCAGCCACATGTCTTGTCTTATGCTGTCAAGTCATCCATAATGACTTCATAGACACATCTCTCCCAGAACACCCCACCTCCACCTGCAGTCGTTCTGGTAGTGTATCCATAGAGTTTTCTTGGTGAAAATATGGAAGTAGTTTACCTATTGCCTTCTTCCATGCAGTCAAGTTTAGTCTCCACCCTCGACTCTCCCATGCTGCTGCTGCCGCCCAGTACAAGGGAGTTTTGACTTGTAGCAGATCATCTTCCACTTTCTAGTCACTGCCCAAGCTAGGGATGGAATGAGTATGCCTCTGCTTGACTCTCCCTCCCGTAGCCGAGACTGGTAGAGTACTGGAAACTCTCCAGGTGCGATCCTGAGAGGGATCTCAACCACATAGATGTTGATAAAAAAAAAAATCTCCTCGCCAGCATCCTCTTTGACACCAAGGGGGTTCGACTCACAATAACATGCACAGATTCATTCATTCAGTCAGTCAGTCAATCGTATTTATTGAGCACTTACTGTGTGCAGAGCACTGTACTAAGCGCTTGGGAAGTACAAGTTGGCAACATATAGAGGTGGTCCATGCCCAACAACGGGCTCACAGTCTAGAAGGGGGAGACAGACAACAAAACAAAACTTATTAACAAAATAAAATAAATAGAATGAATTTGTATAAATAAAATAAATAAATAGAGTGTATAAACATATATACAGGTGCTGTGGGGAGCGGAAGGACGTAACGCGGAGGGGATGGGGAGGGGGAGAAGGGGGAGAGGAATGGGGGAGGCTCAGTCTGGGAAGGTGTCCTGGAGGAGATGAGCTCTCAGTAGGGCTTTGAAGGGAGGAAGAGAGCTAGATCATTTTGGTAGTTGTGTAGGCCTGTATTTGAGGCCAGCAAGGCCAGAACCGCAGCCCGTTGCAACCTATTGTTTAGATTACAATTTATTTTAAATGTGGGGGAGTTATGTGCTTATGAAGTCAGAGGGGAAAGTTTGACACTCCGTGCAAGTTTACAGCATGTTCCCATGTTCAAGTAGAAGAACAGAACATTCAGATCAAAAGAAGTGAGAGAAGAACAAGGAGCTGTGCCCATTTTTTGCTAGCCTAGGGTAATGCATATTGGAAATGAGCTCTGATTGGAAAAGGTCATTTTAGACTCTCTTGCAGCATCTCTCTGAAGCAGTAATGAGTCACAAGTCAGCCCAGGCTACATGTCGTTAGATTGCATTGGATGGTTTAAAGCTGTTTATCCATCATCATGCAAGCATATTTTCTGCCCCTTGCTTTGATGACATTAAAGTAATGGTTGGCCCACGCAAGGGCAAAGGATCACAGAATGCTTTTGATCCATCGCAGGAATCATCTCCCTC
This sequence comes from Tachyglossus aculeatus, assembly GCF_015852505.1. NCBI lineage: Eukaryota > Metazoa > Chordata > Mammalia > Monotremata > Tachyglossidae > Tachyglossus > Tachyglossus aculeatus. Next base: position 61,147,497 of record NC_052086.1, read on the forward strand.
TTTCCCCCTTTTCAGTCTCTCACTGTCTCCTTAAGAGAAATCTTTATGTGGGAGGGGAGAGAGAGTGAGAGTGTGTGTGTGTTTGTGGGGAGTCGGGGAAGGGAACACTCTGGTAAATACCATCCTTTGTCTCATTTCTGTTGTCAGTGTCTGTGCTGCCCGTCTCTGGGTATTATCTGGGGCGTTGGGTTCTGTGTGTATGTGAGGCATTTGCTGCTCAGGCCAAGAAAAGGTGCTTTTCAGCCTGATTTATTTTCAGAAAATGAATGATTCCCTGGAGCCTCTTCTGGCCCAGTACAAAAAGGACTTGACATGTGGTATTGTGGTATTCAGTTTAGAGAGGGATTTCAGGGAGTCAAGGGGCTCATTTACAATTCCAAGTACATATAAACCACCAATGGGTGGATTACCAAGAAGAGAACTCCAACTCATTCATTTTAAGAATGAGAGAAGGAAGTGGTTAAAATGATGGGAGTGTTCAGATCATGGTCAGTCCTCTTGCCCCTCTGTCCATTAGCATCAGTCAGTAGCATTTGTTGAGTGCTCTTTTAGAGTGTGAGCCCACTGTTGGGTAGGGACTGTCTCTATACGATGCCAATTTGTACTTCCCAAGCGCTTAGTACAGTGTTCTGCACACAGTAAGCGCTCAATAAATACGATTGATGATTGATGATGATGCAGAGTGCGGGTTTTAAGCTATTGGGTGAATACAGTAGAGTTAGAGCAGCATGGTCTAGTGACAAGAGCACAGGCTTGGGAGTCAGAGGTTGTAGGTTTTAATCTCGGCTCCGCCACTTCTCTGCTGTGTGACCTTGGGCAAGTCACTTATCTTCTCTGTGCTTCAGTTACCTCATCTGTAAAATGGGGATTGAGACTGTGAGCCCCATGTGGGGCAACCTGATTACCTTGAATTTACCCCAACACTTAGAACAGTGCTTAGCACATAGCAAGCGCTTAACAAATGCCATCATTATTATTCCTCAATCGTATTTATTGAGCGCTTACTGTGTGCAGAGCACTGTACTAAGCGCTTATTCATTATTAGTGACATGATCTCTGACCTTAAGGAGTTTACAATCTAACCGGCAAGACAGAAAAGGAATTTCAGTAATTACAGTAAGGAAGTAATGGGGGACGTGTACATAAGTATGAGCATGTGAGCATCCAAGTGGCATGGAAGTGCTGAAGGAGCATTTGGGGTGGATATACAGTGTGGAGAGAGCGGTCAATCAGTGAGATGTGTTTTCAACGTAGTGATTGAGAACTGGGAGTTGTGTTCATTCTTTCCAAGTATCTCGAATCTCCACATACCATTGCTCTCTCTAGCTCAGGTGATGTCTTCAGCCCAATAGGTTTGGCACTGCATCCTGAATCCCAGCAAGTGTTCCTTCCCAGTAGTGCCAATTACAGAATCTCAGCCCTGTGGATACCATGTCCCTTTACTAGGTTCTGAGAAAATCGCTTCGTTGTGGAGTGATTTTTTTCTTTTGTTTTGTTTTTCCTCCCCAATTCTTGAGCTCAGGAGGCTAGAACTGGTTGGACAGTGTGATTCCCGGGACTCAGGGTGACCAAGGATGAAAAGAGAAAACCCGTTTCAGTGACACCTCACAGTTATGCAGGAGAGAGTGTTTCTCCAGTGCGATTTACAGGTTGGGTACTGATAGGGTAAATTGGATTATTCATTATGGTTGGGATTGAATTGAAATTGTGAAGGGTAATTTTCATTCCCACACTTCAAGGTCAGATGAGAGTATTCACCATTCGCCCTCTGTTTATCTGTGAATGCAAATTGAATTTGGTGATTCAAATTGATGAGATGTTAGAATTATAAAACTCATCAGAGGCGACACGAAGCAAAATTACTGGGTATCGCTGGACGGTGGCTTCACCATTCCCCACCCTGGCCTTTCCTTTGATTGGTAATTATTTCAGTCTTGGGTTTTCATTCTCAGTTTTGTTTCAGCTGTTTTGATCTTCTGTTTTCAAGGAAAAGTGTAATGACACTTTGAGCTATTTAGGATCAGAATTACACAGCGTAAATAAAGCCAGCTGCCTAGCACACAGAGGGCTGTTGTGGGCGCGTTCAAATTCTTGGTTTTACTCTGGGTGACTCTCTGCCCCACCATTCCCAAACCTTAACTTATGGCCGGATTGCTCTGAGAAAGGGATGGCACTTTGACTTTCATTGCAACTTGGCTGGGGCAGAAAACCTTTTGGCACTATCCTTTGTTCTTTGCCCGGTTGGTGATATAAGAAGCGAGAGGATAGGGAGAGAAGGGAAGGTCTAGTGGCCACCAACACTATGGCTTACTCATGAAATGACATCCTTAGAGTCAAAACATCCATGGAACCCGTGGCAAAAGACTCCTCCATATAGCTTGTTCCTGGTCTTGTCCTATGCTGTCAAGTCATCTCTTCTGACCCACAGCAACTCCATGGACACATCTCTCCCAGAACGCCCCATCTCCATCTGCAATTGCTCTGGTAGTGTATCCATAGAGTTTTCTTGGAAAAAATACGGAAGTGGTTTACCATTACCTTCTTCGGCGCAGTAAACTTGAGACTTCGCTGTCATCATCATCATCATCATCATCATCATCAATCGTATTTATTGAGCGCTTACTGTGTGCAAAGCACTGTACTAAGTGCTTAGGAAGTACAAGTTGGCCACATATAGAGGCAGTCCCTACCCAACAGTGGGCTCACAGTCTAAAAGGGGGAGACAGAGAACAAAACCAAACACAGTAACAAAATAAAATAAATAGAATAGATGTGTACAAGTAAAATAAATAAATAGAGTAACAAATATATACAAACATTTATACATATATACAGGTATATACTGTAGACTGTCTCCCATACCTCTGCTGCCCAGCACAGGTGAGTTTTGACTTGTAGCATATTGCCTTCCACTCTCTAGCCACTGCCCAAGCTAGGAATGAAATGGATATGCCTCTACTTGACTATCCCTCCCGTAGTCGAGACTGGTAGAGTACTGGAAACTCTCCACGTGCAGTCCTGAGAGGGGATGGCTTGTTCCTTAATGCCAAATAAAGTTAGACGCTTTCTGCGACACTAAAAAGTCTAATGTCATTTCAAACTGAAGTTTGGGAGCAGAAGCCTGCCAGGGTACACAGGCTGATGATGGCTTGGTTTGTGTGTCCCAATACGGGCTGTGTTTCTGCTTTGAGTTCTCTTTCACGTGTCTACTCAGGAGACCATCTGACCTCAAAAACCACTGTCAAAAAGTCTGCGGTTTGTGGAAGCATATGTAGCGTACCACTGTTTCTCTCACGTAGTGCTTTTGTGCTGATTTACAGAGCAGCACAGGCTGAAAAATCCACTGCTCTGGGGCCCAGGCTGAGAACGCTTGCCGTTGACTTAAAAGAGACTCAGTATCCAGAGACTCGATTTCTTGGCAGAGATGCAAATATTTAAAGCCTTCTCTCCCGAAGACCAAAATAGCTCAAGCATCACTATAGTTCCACCCAGGAAGCTCTACCTGTTGGAAGTGGATTTTTACAACAAATCCACTCCATTTAGGAACTCAAAAGAGGGCTGCCAAGTAGTCAGTCAATCATATTTATTGAGCGCTTACTGAGTAGCTTATTGCCAGGCTACTAGTAAAAAATCAAATACCCGTGCGTTACCATTATCAGATATACACATTTATTGAGATCCTAGCTTGGCAGTCAGGAGTTAGCATATGCAGTATTTTTGGATGAGTGTATTGGAGGCTATTCTAGATTGGATAACAATCATCCTGGGTTCGGTCAATCTAGGTTGCATGTTTCTGCAGGAGTGGTTTCGTAAAGCAGAGTGACTGACCTCTGTTCAAATAGTTGATAAGTTTCAATGGGAATTGTCTTTGTTGTTTTGCAAATCATTTTAATCATGGTTGGTTTGGAGGCAAGAACAAAGCAGAAGTGATATTTTGGTGTAAAAGTTTGGTTCCTGTTGGCCTTTTTGTGAGCGTGATGCCCCCTCAAAGGAGGTGGTCTTAGGAACTTTTAATGGCCATTGCAGATTGGATAGTTAGCTTAATGGAAAACAAACAAGTAAAAGCCAAACATGTGGCAACCGAAATGCGCCTTTATGGGGAAGTCACTCCCCCAATATGCTTCCCTGCCCCGTACTTACTACCCAATATCTTTAAAAATGATTATCTGATGCATCAATCAATAGTATTTACAGAGTGCTTACTCGGTGCAGAGCATTGTAGTAAATGCTTGAGACTGTACAGTAGAGTTAGTAGGCACTATCCCTGCCCTCAGTATAACAGGGGAGGCAAACACTAAAATAAATTACAGATAGGAGAAGCAGTGGGGCCTAGTGAAAAATAGAATGGGCCTGGGAATCAGAGAATCTGAGAATCTCTGCCTCGTACCTGCTGTGTGACCTTGGGTAAGTTGCTTAACTTTTCTGTGCCTCAGTTTCCTCATCTGTAAAATAGGGACTCAATAGCTTTTCTTCCTTCTACTTATACTGGGAACCCCATGTGGGACAGAGACTGTGTCCAGCCTGACTATCATATATCTATCATGTAGAAGCAGCATGGCTCAGTGGAAACAGCATGGGCTTGGGAGCCAGAGGGCAAGGGTTCTAATCCTGGCTCCCCCACATGTCTGCTGTGTGACCTTGAGCAAGTCACTTAACTTCTCTCAGTTACCTCATCTGTAAAATGGGGATTAAGACTGTGAGCCCCACTTGGGACAACGTGATCACCTTGTATCCTCCCCAGCGCTTAGAACAGAGCTTTGCACATAGTAAGCACTTAACAAATGCCATTATTATTATTATTATTATTATTATTACTCCAGTGCTTAGTATAGCCCTTGGCACACAGTAAGCACTTAACAAAAACCACAATTAGTATTGTCATTTTTATTATTATTTAGGGGACAGCAATAGTTTCAAGATAGGTACACAAGTAGAACTAGGGGCAAGGATAGTGAGTACCCAAGTGGTTATTAATATAATTTTTATAATAAGCATTTGGGTACTCACTTTCCCTGCCCACTCATTACTACTTATGGACCTATCTTGAAACTCTGTAATGGTAATAATAGTAATGATAATACCACTACTACTACTAATAATTCCAATTCATTCATTCATTCAGTCATATTTATTGAGCGCTTACTGTGTGCAGAGCACTGTACTGAGCACTTGGGAAGTACAAGTTGGCAATATATAGAGACGGTCCCTACCCAACAACGGGTGTTAAGCACTTACTATATCCCTCGCACTGTAGTAAATGCTGGGGTAGATACGAGGGTGGACACAGTCTCTGTTAAGGCTTACAGTCTAAGGATGAGGGAGGAGGATTTAGTCCCCATTTTCCCAATGAAAGTGCAGCACTAAGAAAGTGAGTTCATCATCAATCGTACTTTTTGAGCGCTTACTGTGTGCAGAGTTGCCCGAGATCACACAGGAGAAAAGTGGCAGAGATGAGATTAGAACCTAGGTCCTCTGACTCTGAGGCCTGTGCTCTTTCCACTAGGCCAAGCTGCTTAAGCCACCGGGAAGTGTTGAAGTGGGGAGTTGAGAGATTGATCAGGGAAGGCCTCCTGGAGGAAATGTGGTTTCAGAAGGGCTTTGAATATGGGGAGCCCAGTGGTCTGCAGGATGTAAAGGGGGAGGGGGCCCAAGGAAGGACATCCTGGTTCCTGTTGAATGGAGGGTCCTAGGAAGGACGTTCGTCGGTGCTTAGTTTGTTGGTGTTGGAGTTTCCCTGTTGCGATAAGGCACCAAGTAGAATGATGGAGAGAATGATTTATGTGGACCAAACCGTGAAGCTAAAGCGATGAACTAATGTGGGTTGTGGAAATACTCTGGCTTCTCCAGATGGTTTATCCTGCTGGGAGGCAACATTGGCAGGCCAACCAGCCAGGCAGGTTCCAGTCAGGAATAGTGGTGCTCTTGTGCACGGGCCTCAGGCAATTCATGAGTCTCAGGAAGAATTGAAAATGGCATCAGGTGGCAAATAACAATTATAGCCGCAACTGGAAGAACAGCGTAAAAGGAACTCTTGGTTAGGCGTCCGTCATTTTTTTCAGTCCTATCACCCCACAGATCGTCACAACTCAGAGGCACCTGCATTGTACATAAAAATGCAACGTACTCTACCATTTCCCCTGACTTTATTTTATGTTAATGTTTGCCTCCTCCATAAAGTGTGAGCTCCTTAGCAGCAACAACAACAACAATAATAATAATCATAATTATGGTAGTAAGCATTTAGAACAGTGCTCAGTGCTTAGAACAGTGCTTTGCACATAGTAAGCACTTAATAAATGCCATCATTATTAGTAAGCATATACTATGTGCCAACCACTGTACTAAGCATGGTCTCTGTCCCACAGGGGGCTCATAGTCTAAATAGGAGGGAGTAGGATGCGATTCATTTTTTTTAAAGATGAGGAAACTGAGGTCCAGAAAAGTTGAATGACTTACCTAAGGACACACGCTGGCAGGTGGCAGAGCTGGGATTAGAACCAAGGTCCTTTAATTCCCAGGCCAGAGTTTTTTCCACTATACCACGCTACTCCTTTTCCAAGTGCTTAGTATGGTGCTCAGTACACAGGAAGTGCTCAATAAATAAAATCGGTTAATTGATTGAACCACTCATTTGAGACTGGTGTATGTAGCCATAGGTGTATGTGTACGGAAAATAATGGTAACCTGTGAAAGTTATTTGTTCATAAGTCTATAAGAAATCAGGTTGTGATCTGGGAAGAATCGTAATTAAAATAAAATGTTAGAATAACTACTGGCGATGTTCAGGGCCTTCAGACGACTCAACACTGTACATTTAGTCTAGAGCAGATTAGGATTTTCTTTGTCAATCAATCACATTTATTGAGCAATTACTGTGTGCAGAGCACTGTACTAAGCACTTGAGAATACAACATAACAGAATTGCTAGACACATTTCCTGCCTGTAGTGCGCTTACAGTGTCATAATAATCGTAGTCTTTTTTTTGTCCATCTTGGTTAATGCCACATTCTCAGTTGTGTTTCAACTTTACAGTGTGGTCAAAGTGGTTTTGGCTCAAAAGACATGAATGGAATAATGAACTTCACGGGGGTTATGAGAAGACAGGACTGTCAGTTTGTTGAGTAGATCAGTTGAATGGCTCCTATAGCCCCTGAATTCAGTTTCCTCCTCCACTGTTCTTTGAAAGAGGATATTCTGGGAAGTGATGTCTTTTCAGGAAGATTGCACTAAAGTTGGCTGCAGCACGACGTGGAAAGTACAAAGCTAAAGCCTCAAACAACCAGGACTTGGCTCTGTGGGGAGGGGGCTGAGAGCAGGCAGGATCCATAAACGGACCCAAGATTCTTTAAGGTCCCTCAAAGGACTGGGGTTTTTGTTTTGAACTTCAACCAAAGCTTCATAGAAATGTCAGGGAAGTCAGAGTTCAGTTTTAAAAATGGAGTTTGGGGTTTAATTTTTTTATGAGCTCTTTACCTCTTTCCCTTAAAAAAAATGTGTACGGTGAAGAGGGGTGAACCCATCTTCATCACAGGAAAGTCAGCGTCTCGGTTTGTGTCCATACATTGCACTGCTAGAGTTCTATTAAATGGCAAGTGAAGACCACTTGAGCAAGGCAAAGTAGGCCTCTCATGACCACCTTTTGTGTCATAAACTGCCTTACCGGAGTGAAATCATTTCTGTCCTTCTCGCTACTCCAGTTCAGTAATCAGGAGAACTCAAAAGCCCCTTGAAGGAGTTTTGAGAGAGCTCAGAATGAGAAATATTTGGAACACTGTAGCAGTCAGGCTCCAAAGTGCCAGAAGGACATGACTCCACTAACAATGCACAAAATTGTGCAGCTCTGGTTTGTCACAGACAGATGAGATTATTTCGAGCAAGGAGGTTTGACAGAGAGGGTAAAATATATAGTGTGTTTGCTCTGCTTGGCCATAACCTCGAAATGTGCAACATGTGGGTAACTTCCTTTCCAATTTGTTTACTTCCTAATCGACACACAAAGTTCAAAGCCAGTGTGCTGCTCTTATGTTTTGAATACAATCCACTGTATTATCTTGATTTACAAATACGCTTTCTAGTCTTGCTCAGAGCACCGAAATAATCTTGCAGTACGCTTGATCAAGGCAGTCTGGAAACCTGGATTGGCGTTTGGTTTTTCTTGCTGTTTTCTTCTCTGAGAAGCTTTGCAGTTGAACGAAAATTCAGATATATTCATTCAAATGCAAATTTATCTCCAAGTGCATATTTAGTTGCTTCCGAAACAGAACTCCTCATCTTTCCACCCACACCCTGCCCTCCCCCATGACTTTCGTATCACTGTATGTAACAACCAACTTCCACCTTTTCATAAACCCATTATCTTGGCATTTTCCTCACACATTCCATCTGTCACCAAAACCTCTCTATTCTACCTTCATAACATCTCTGATATCTTCACTTTCCTCTCTCCCCAAGCCACCGTCCTGCTGACCCAAGTGCTTATCAAAGCCTGCCTTAACTACTGCGTCAACCTTTTCATTCACCTCCCTGCCTCCTGTCCTTCCGCTCTCCAGTCTGCCCAGATCATTTTTCTGAGAAGCCATTCAATCCATATCTCCTCACCCCTCAAAAACCTCCAGTGGTCACCCACTCACCTCCGCATCAAACGGAATTTTCTTCCTAAAAGGCACTCTTTAAGATACTCTATCAGCTCTCCCCCTCCAACCCAACTCAAACACTTCACTCCTCTAACACCAACCTACTCTCTACACCTTGATATTGTCTATCTTGCTGCCGGCCCACATCGCTACCTGTTCCTGACCGTCAGACCACCACCCAGTGTCAAAGCCCTCCTAAAATCCCATATCTGAAAGGCCTTCCCTGACTAAGCCATCATTTCCCTGACCTGTCTTCCCCTCTGTGTTGCCTATCCACTGAGGTCTGTATTCTTCAAGCACTTGATATCACCCTATTCATTCATTCAATTGTATTTATTGAGCGCTTACTGTGTGCAGAGCACTGTACTAAGTGCTTGGGAAGTACAAGTTGGCAACATATAGAGACGGTCCCTACCCAACAGTGGGCTCACAGCCTAGAAGGGGGAGACAGAGAACAAAACAAATTAACAAAATAAAATAAATAGAATATGTACAAGTAAAATAGAGTAATAAGTACATGCAAAAGATCACTATGGCTTAATTATGAAGTAGGATTTGTGCCCTGCCAAGCACAAAATGAGAGTCAAAGGTCATAGTGGAGAAGCAGTGAGGCCTAGTGGAAATACCAAATACCTGAGAGTCAGAGGACCTGATCCCAATCCTGCCACTTGTCTGCTGTGTGACCTTGAGCAAGTCACTGTACTTTTCTGTGCCTCAGTTACCTCATCTGTAAAATCTGTTCTTGGATGTCCTCCTGTCACCTCAAATTTAGTAAGGCTAAAACTGAACTTCGTGTCTTCCCACCCAAACCCTTCCTCCTGCTCACTTTCCCATCACTGTAGATGGCACTACCATCTCTCCTCACAAGCCTATAACTTCAGCATTGTGCATGACTCCTCTGTCATTCAACCCACATGTTCAAGCCATCACTAAATCCTTTCAGTTCTACCTTCGCATCGCTGAAATCCACCCCTTCCTCTCCAACCAAGCTGCTACCCTGTTAATACAACCCCTTATCCTATCCTGCCTTGATTGTTATTTCAGCCTCCTTGCTGAACCTCCCTGCCTCCTGTTCTCTCCCGACTCCAGTCCATACTTCATTCTGTGGCCTGGATCATTTTCCTACAAAAATGTTCAGACCATGTTTTCCTGCTCCTCAAGAACCTCCAGTGATTGCCCAGCCACCTCCACATCAGAAAGTACTCACCATTGGCTTTAAAGCACTCAATCACCTTGCCCCTTCCTACCTCAACACAACCCAGCCCACTCACTTCACTCCTCACTCTTCACTCCTCGAATGCTAACCTTCTCACTATACCTCAATCTCATCTCCCTCGCCCACATCCCGCCTCTGGCCTTGATGCCCTCCCTCCTATCAGACAGACAATTGCTTTCCCCCCCTTCAAAGTGTTATCAAAGACACATCTCCAAGAAGCCTTCCCTGACCAAGCCCTCCTCTCCTCTTCTCCCTCTCCCTTCTGCATCACCCTGACTTGTTCCCTTCATTCATCCCCCGCTCCCAGCCTCACAGCACTTATGTATACATTATTTATTTATTTATTCTAGCATCTGTCTCAGCCTACCCTCAGCCCCACAGCACTCAACAATAATAATAATAATAGTAATGTTGGTATTTGTTAAGAGCTTACTATATGCCAAGCACTGTTCTAAGCAGTGGGGTAGATACAGAGTTATCAGGTTGTCCCACGTGGGGCTCACAATCTTCATCCCCATTTTACAGATGAGGTAACTGAGGCACAGAGAAGTTAAGTGACTTACCCAAGGTCACACAGCTGACAAGTGGCAGAGCCAGGATTAGAACCCATGACCTCTGACTCCAAAGCCTGTGCTCTTCCCACTAAGCCATGCTGCTACTGTACTTATCCTTACACTCTGCCATTTCCCCAATTTGCACTGTATTTGAATTTCAGTATCCACCTCCCCTGTAAGGCGTCAGCTCCTCGTAGCAGGAATCGTGTGTATGGACTCAATTGTACAATACTTTCCTAGATGCTTAGTGCAGTGGTCTGCACACAGAAAACACTCAGTCAATGCCATTCATTGATTGATTGGATTCTCCATCTCAAGAGTCTTTTCATTTCCCGCCCTCTCTTTTAGTAACCATCTGTGGTCCATGTGGTCCTTATGCTGAGTTCACAGTAGGGGGCTGGAAATTCATCTGAGATACAGATTCCCCTGCTAGTCTCCAGCCACCTTAGGTAATCCAGTGAGATGTATGTTTGCATTCTTACATATAACTAATTAAAACAGAGCCAGGAGAATGATGACAGTCTTCTAATTAAATTACCCAGTTTTGAACAGTGATTTAAAGCTCTTGTGAACTTCTCCACCTGAGTCCAATGATGAAGAGTCGATTTCACAGTCCTTGATTATTAAATTGGTCTATGAATAGTTTTAAATTGAACTCAAAAGAGTCTTTTAATTTGTCTGTTTCTAATGAATATTTTTGCGCACGCGTGTGTGTGTGTGTGTGTGTGTGTGGTGAAGGGGGAAGGCTAAAGGTACTTAAAAAGGTTACTGGGTACTTTTGTTTGCATTTAGAGTACATTTTCCCAAGAGGGAACAATTGAAGGGAAATCTCTTGGCCAGTTACTTTTCAGGGGCAGATGAGGTCTTCCTGGTATTTGAAGTCTATTTACCTATTTTAGAAGAAGTATGACCTAGTAGAAAGAGCTCGGGTCTATGTGACAGAATCAATCAATCAATCAATCTATCTATCCATCAATGGCATTTATTGAGCACTTTCTGTGTGCAGGACATGGTACTAAGCTCTTGGGAGAGTACAGTTGTTGCTAACTTGTACTTCCCAATCGCTTAGTACAGTGCTCTGCACACAGTAAGCGCTCAATAAATACGATTGATTGATTGATTGATACAGTACAACAGAGTTGGTAGTCACGTTCCCTGCCCTTCAGGGCTCCCATGTGTTTAGGTTGTAGACAGTAGACTATAAGATCGTCACTGAGAGCAGAGACTGTGTCTTAGTGTTATATTTTATTCTCCCAAGTGCTTAGCACAGTGTTCTGCACACAGTAAGCACTCAGCAAATACAATTGACTGACTGCAGTCTTTAGGGGGAGACAGATACTAATATAAATAAATAAATTACAGACATGTACATCAGTACTGTGGGGTTAAGGGTGGGGTGAATACCAAATGACAAGATCTGGGTTCTAATCCCAGATCTGCCATTTGCCTGCTGGGTGACCATGGGAAATCCCTTAACATCTCTGTGCCTCAGTTTCCTCATTTTATAAAATGGCGATGAAATACCTGTTCTCCCTCTCCATTAGACTGTGAGCCCCATTGGGGCAGGAACTGCGTCTGACCTGATGATCTTGTATCTACTATAGCACTTAGGACAAGGCTGGGAACATAGTGCTTAACAAAGACTGTTATTATTATTTTCATTATTACTGTTATTATGGTTTTAAAAATGTTGACATTACGTACTAGGAAACTGCCATTTTATGAAAAAAATGATGTTCTTGTTAAATGAATTATGTAGGGAACTGACCAGTGGCATTTCATAGTTCCTTTTTTAATGTTTGTTACTCATTTATCTTTGGAGTATTTTAACAGTTCTCTTTGTGATGGACTTCATTGTGATTATCTGGCACCCTAAAGATCTTTATTTCCTGGACTGAGTGGAATATTTGGTGGGGGGCAATATGAGGTGCAATAGTAGATCTTTGGCCAACAAGTGTTGCTGCTTTACATTTGAATAAACTTATTGGCTTCAATAAGTGCTCGGCCTGGTAGTTAAGCTTGCACTTGTAGTCTCATTCGTTTGCAACAAAGTTGGTGATCACATACCCTGTTAGGTTTTCAGAACTTTGTAGGCAACTGCAACATTTGAATTTCCGGAAAATCCTTGTTTGAGAACCTATTGAGTTGAATGGAAAGTATCCTCGTATGAATCTGTTAGGAACTACCGATCCATGAGTGACATTTCTAAAACCAGAATAAATCCAATAAATAAATAAATAAATCTTGGGTACTTTGTTTATACACACGAATTCCTGCCATGAAACCTTCCTCCTCCGTCATACCTTCCTCGTCATTTGCCGTACTGTAAGGAGTCATCACCCAACAGAAAAGTGACCGTGTTCTTATTCTCTCGTAGTGCTCGAGTATTAGAAAAGGCTCGGCAGCAGCTCCAGGAGGAAATGCTCCAGATCCAGAGTCAGCTGCTGGAGGAGAAGAAGAAGCGGGACTATAACGAGGCCATGGTCCGACGCCTGCAGAAGCGAAACCTCCTACTCACTAAGGTAGGGAGCCAAATTGGAGTTGGGGAGAAACATCTCCGTGATGGCCTTTACATTTGAATGCATGGCAGATGGCATCTTCAGGACTGAGACTTTCCAGAAACTCTGGCCTGTTTTGCACCTATCTTCTGTCTGAAGTAATTTTGCAGAAAGCTTAGTCTTTCTCTTGGTCCCAGCCTGTTTCTGATGGGTGTCCCCAAGATCCTGGACCACTGAGTCACAAAAGACTGTGTGTCCCCAAATGGGAAATCGTTGAGATACCTAGGTCAGGTAGTGAGCACCCTGCAACTCATATTTTCCACTTAATGTTCCAAGTGGATCGGGTCAAATCTGGTTGTACGTCCAGGTGTGAGAGGAGGAAATTCGACCCTGGGAGTTGAGGATGGGAATTGCAGTCTGTTTGGGGGTAACTCAGTTTTCCTCTAGAAAGCAGGAACTATTTCACCGCTGGGAGTTTTGTCCTATGTAGTTGACTGAAGCATCCTGAGATGTTTGAATTGTTTTGTGCTCAGTTCACTAATTTTGGGTCATTGCTGAGTTCATTCATTCATTCAATAGTATTTATTGAGTGCCTACTGTGTACAGAGCACTGTACTAAGCGCTTGGAAAGTACAATTCAGAATATGATTGAATGTTGAGTTGTTGCCCCTTCATGGGGCTCCCTTCCTGCCTGTGATGAGGGTTAAACCAGTTGTATTCAACAGTTGCTGTGGTAGTGTTTGTTTTGTTTTATGATATATGTTAAGTGCTTACCAGTTATAGGGTAGGGATTGTCTCTATCTGTTGCCAAATCGTACTTTCGAAGCGCTTAGTATTTCATTCATTCATTCAGTCGTATTTATTGAGTGCTTACTGTGTGCAGAGCACTGTACTAAGTGCTTGGGAAGTACAAGTTGGCAACATATAGAGATGGTCCCTACCCAACAGCGGGCTCACAGTCTATAAGGGGGAGACAGAGAACAAAACAAAACATATTAACAAAATAAAATAAATAGAATAGATATGTACAAGTAAAATAAATAACTAAATAGAGTAATAAATATGCACAAACATATATACATATATACGGGTGCTGTGGGGAGGGGAAGGAGGTAAGATGGGGAGATGGGGAGGGGGAGGATGGGGAGAGGAAGGACGGGGCTCAGTCTGGGAAGGCGTCCTGGAGAAGATGAGCTCTCAGTAGGGCTTTGAAGGGAGGAAAAGAGCTAGCTTGGTGGATGTGCGGAGGGAGGGCATTCCAGGCCAGGGGGATGATGTCGGCCGGGGGTCGATGGCGGGCCAGGCGAGAACGAAGCACGGTGAGGAGATTAGCGGCAGAGGAACGGAGGGTGCGGGCTGGGCTGGAGAAGGACAGAAGGGAGGTGAGGTAGGAGGGGGTGAGGTGATGGAGAGCCTTGAAGCTGAGGGTGAGGAGTTTCTGCCTGATGCGTAGGTTGATTGGTAGCCACTGGAGATTTTTGAGGAGGGGAGAAACATGCCCAGAGCGTTTCTGCACAGAGACGATCCAGGCAGCAGCGTGAAGTATGGATTGAAGTGGGAAGAGACAGACGGATGGGATATCGGAGAGGAGGTTGATGCAGTAATCCAGTCGGGATAGTATGAGAGCTTGAACGAGCAGGGTAGTGGTTTGGATGGAGAGGAAAGGGTGGATCTTGCTGATGTTGTGGAGGTGAGACTGGCAGGTTTTGGTGACAGATTGGATGTGAGGGGCGAACGAGAGAACGGAGTCGAGGATGACATCAACTTTGCGGGCTTGTGAGATGGGAAGGATGGTAGTGCCGTCAACAGTGATGGGAAAGTCAGGGAGAGGGCAGGGTTTGGGAGGGAAGATAAGGAGCTCAGCCTTGGACATGTTGAGTTTTAGGTGGCGGGCAGACATCCAGATGGAGATGTCCTGAAGGCAGGAGGAGACCCGAGCCTGGAGGGAGGGAGAGAGAGCAGGGGCAGAGGTTTAGATTTGGGTGTCATCAGCATAGAGATGATAGCTGAAGCCGTGGGAGCGAATGAGTTCACCAAGGGAGTGAGTGTAGACAGAGAACAGAAGGGGACCAAGAACTGACCCTTGAGGAACCCCTACAGTAAGGAGATGGGAGGGGGAGGAGGAGCCCACAAAAGAGAGTGAGAATGAACGGCCGGAGAGATAAGAGGAGAACCAGGAGAGGACAGAGTCTGTGAAGCCAAGGTTGAATAGCATGTTGAGGAGAAGGGGGTGGTCCACAGTGTCGAAAGCAGCTGAGAGGTCAAGGAGGATTAGGATAGAGTAGGAGCCATTGGATTGTCAAGCAGGAGGTCATTGGTGACCTTTGCGCACAGTAAGCACTCAATAAATACAATTAAATTAATGGATGAATGAATGAATGAATGTGCCAGGCACTGTACTAAGAGCTGAGGTAGATACAAGCTAATTAGATTGGACACAGTCCATGTCCCATATAGAGTTCATAGTCTTAATTCCCATTTTACAGATAAGAGAATTAAGGCACGGAGAAGTGAAGTGATTTGCCCAAGGCCACACAGCAGACAGGTGTCTGAAACTGGATTAGAACCCAGGTCCTCTGATTCCCAAATCTGTGCTTTATTCACCAGGCCTCTCTGCTTAGACAGGGGATGTGTTGATCAGCTCTTCTGTTTTGTACTCTCCTAACCACTTCGTACAGTGCTCTGCAAGCTGTAAGTGCTCAATAAATACCATTGTTGATGATGATGATAGAGCACTCTTATTGATGAGTAAATGCCATGGATCTGGTGATGGCCAGCAAAATTCTGTATGTCTTCAGACTGATAATAATAATTATGGTACTTGTTAAGCTCCTACTATGTCCCAAGCACTGTTCTAAGCACTAGGGTAAATACAAGTTGATCAGGTTGGCAGAGTCCGTGTCCCACATGGGGCTCATACCCCATTTTACAGATGAGGTAACTGAGTCACAGAGAAGTGAAGTGACTTGCCCAAGGCCACATAGCAGGCATGAAGTGAAGCTGGGATTAGAATGCAGGTCCTTCTGATTCCCAGGCCCAAGCTCTATCCACTAAGCCACACTGCTTATCTCCTGGCATCCCAGCAGTGGTTGTGCACCCTTCTTGGCTTTTCTGACATCCAGCTCATGATTCAGATTCTCATTAGTCTCACATTTGTTTTCATCATGAGGCACCACAAGGTATTTATGATCATTTTGGGCTTTGTGCAAGTAATTTTTTCAAGCTCTGAATCATTTTCATCAAACCTCTCTTGCCATACCCACAGCCTTGTTGCTTGCCTAGTAGGCGTTATCTCAATGAAATGTCAGTAAGTTATTTAGGCTGGAAATTGTAGCTGGGGTTCTTTGCTTTAAAAAGGCAGCTGTGATGTCACGGATTTTCTTTCAGGTGCCTTCATTTTCCAGCCTCTTGGCACTCATCTTGCTGTGCACAGCCCTGTCCAGGTAATTTCCCATAAGTTGTAGTCTTTATTGCCTCAGCTCTGGACCTGAGCATTGTGAGGCTCAGACAATTAAAATGTTCCTAGCGGGGGCGGGTGAGCAGGAGGATTGTTAATATGCCATTTGAGGCTAATGTAGAAGCAGGGGATATAGACAGAAATGTCTTTTTTCCACCAAGAACTCACGGCTTCATCCCTCTATGTAGAGGAAGGAGTCTTTTCACAGGGCACCATTTCAGATTCCAGGCTCAATGCAACCTAAAAATCAGGGTCTAAAGATAAGAGAGCTTGAATCTGTCAGGCTCCAGGCTCAATTCAACCTAAAAATCAGGACCTAAAGATGAGAACTTAAATCTTCACTTTTTACTCCCGAGGAAGGATTGAGGAAAAGCTGGAACTCGGTCTGGGTTTGTTCATAAGAACAAAGGAGACAAGAGATGCCACCATTTGTCCCAGCATGGCTGTACACAGGCTGGGTACAGAAGCCCGGGGGCTCTTTCTGTCTCTCTCTTCCTCCTGGGCTGAGTGGGGTGAACTATGCTATCTCTAGGAAGGAAAGGCAGTTGCGCGTCGAATGGGTTTAGGAACCATTGCCACGTTTGATGTTTCCGATATGGGGTTAGGGAACTGCTCAGACACAGATCTCCAGTGCTGTAGTGGATTCAGTCCCCCTGCCTTCCCCACATTTTCACTGATAGTCGGGATTATTCGTCCCAGCACGGCTGTACGCAGGCTGGGTACAGGAGCCCGGGACCTCTTTCTAACTCTTTTTTCCTCCTGGGTGGAGAGGGGTCACCTGTGCTATCTCCAGGGAGCAATGCCAGTTACCAGGTTCTGCTCTTCTTCCACTGCCTCTGTAGACTTTTCTTTCACTGCCACTGTTGAAGAAAGCCTACTTCCAGTAGGGCTCAGGGCTTGAACCAGACGTGCTGCTTCAGTAGCCAGTGGCTTGTGTGGGAGTGGAGAGGAAGCTTCTTTGGGCCCAAACGCACGTAAAGTAATCTTTAAGTGCTTACTTAGGGCCAGTGCTGGGGTAGAGGCCAAATAATTAGGTCAGACACAGTCTCTGTCCCTCATGGGGCTCAAGGTCGAAGTAGGAGGGAGAGCAGGTATTGAACCCCCCAATTTTACAGAATGAAGAAACAGAGGTTCAGAGAAGTTAAGCCACTTGCCACAAGGTCACACAGCAGACAAGTGGTAGAGCCAGGATTAAAACCCAGGTCCTCTGACTCCCAAGCCTGAGCTCTTTTATCTAGGCCACACCGCTTCTCTATGGGAACCACGTGAGCTTCAGAAGTGTGAAGGGTTAAATAAATTGAGGTGGAAAAAAAAGGCGGGTTCAGAACTCGGCTCTGCTGGGCCGTGCTTCGATGTTTAGAAATGAAGGTGGAGAGGGGAAAGGTAGAAATGAAGTGGGAAAGGGGAAAAAAGACAGTTAAAGGACCTTTGAGTGTGAGAGTGTTAGGGTGGTCAGGGGGACGGAAGGATGCGAGTGGAAAGGGGCAGGGAATGTCACTACATAGTCCCTTCCCAGCTGTGCTCCAGGGCTGTTCTTAGTTCCTTTTTGCAGCCCCTTCCTTCCCTTATTTTTGGCCCCCATGCTTCGAGCCCCAGAGCTGGAAGTTTTGGGGGAGGGATGTGAGGGAACTGCAGAGACTTTCCTTCACAGAAAGGAGGACTCAGGCGGTCCCCCTCTAGACTGTAAGTTCCTTATGGGCAGAGAATGTGCCTGCTGATTCTGTAGTTCTCTTCCAGGTACAATGCTCTGCACTTAATAAATGCTCAGTTAAATACCATTGACTGGTTGATTGATTGATTGAAGCTTGGAGCCAGTATGACCTCTTTCCATTTCATGGTCTGTTTAGTGGATTCATCAGTGGGCCCCTTAACAGCAATTCAGATTTGCTTATTCATTCATTCAAGCGTATTTATTGAGCACTTACTGTGTGCAGAGCACTGTACTAAGTGCTTGGGAGAGTACACTACAATGATAAACAGACACATCCCTTTCCCACAATGAGCTTATGGTCTAGAGGGTGATGGTCGCGGAGACAAAAGAGTTGATATCCTTTGGATATAGGCTAGGTAAAGGCAAAAGGGAGGAAGTGACTAGAAAAGCAACTGAAATGGTCAGCTAGAGGTTCCTTTAGCTCCTTTTCTATCTGGCTTTGCCATGGGCTTGGAACTGTGGGGTCAGAGCCAGTCTCCATTAGATCCTCGCTTACCCCTGTTCAAACTTTGCTTTGCTTTAGCACCGTATAATAATACTAGTGGGAGTGATAGTAATATTTATTGAGCACCTGCTGTATGCCAAACACTCTCCTAAGACCTGGGAAACAAGTTACACAGGTGATAATTCCACATGTTCCCTGACACACAAGGGGCTCAAATTGAATAATAAGGGGTAGGTAAGGGAGAGTGTGAGGGTCATCCTCAGGGGAAGATGGTGGGAGTGCCTGATTTTTTTTCCTCAGTGGTTTGATAGGGTGAGAGGCCAAGGTTGCTGTTTTACTGCTCAACTCCCTTGCAGCCCCTCCAGTTTTCAATTCTCAGATTTGTGCTATGTCCCTTATCATTTCACGCATCTCAACAACGAACTGAGGCGTCTGTCCCATCTCAGAAGGGAGTGATAGGATCAGGCTGCTGAGTGACTTTCATTATTTACAGTGCATCCAAAGCTGCCGTTTTGGAGCCACACCTCCTGTTTTGGGTAGGCATGAAAGAAATGAAGAAGCACTGTCACCTCTGAGGGATGGTGCTGTATCTGATCAGATAGCTAATTGACTCCCTTTTTGGATGGCCTGAATTACTGAAGCCGGATAAAGAGTAAAATCGTTTGGGGAGCAGCCAGAAGTCCTGCTAGCTCCACTGTTGCTATGGATGCCGGTGCAAGGCAGTGAGCACTCTCCCTTTTAAAAAGGAATATTTATCAAGATTTAGTCAGTCTTTAGTCCACTAAATGTTCAGATCCATCAGCTTCAGTGTCAAATGATGCCCTTTAAATGAAAGACTCAGAAGTTGGGGTTGATATTAGAGTTGTTGTAATTTTTGAAGCAGTTCGTCTGTTTCTGTGTCGTTCCCGTGTCTGGACTTGTTAAGCTGCTTGAATCAAATTTCCTGAATGTTTTGTTTGAGCTTTTTATTTTTGCTTCCTGCTTGAGGATTTTCTGTCCTTGAAGTTCACTACCCTGATCTCCAAAGGCAGAAAATTTCCATTCCCTCTTTCTCTGGCTCAGCAGGTTAATTGATGATTGTATTTTCTGGTTTAAATCTGGCTTCACCTAGACACATGCTTTATTTTGGGGTGTTGGTTTGAGTTAGGGATTAAGTGCGTATTGATTAACTAGCACTGGCTGATTATTTATACCGATTGTCCCTCGAAGGCATATTCTTGAACGATCAATACCAATCGTACGAGTAACTCCTGAGGCTTAGAACTGCAGGGATCCATCAAACGGAGCCGTGTGATTAAACTGTT
The DNA here is from genome assembly GCF_015852505.1 of Tachyglossus aculeatus. Classification (NCBI taxonomy): domain Eukaryota; kingdom Metazoa; phylum Chordata; class Mammalia; order Monotremata; family Tachyglossidae; genus Tachyglossus; species Tachyglossus aculeatus. The sequence continues at coordinate 61,167,316 of NC_052086.1, forward strand.
CATTAAGCATAGCAGATTCAGAATTCATGGCTTGATTTGCCACCTGATTGCTTTGTAACTGGTTTGGATTCCTATATACGTCTTTGGACTAACCTCGTTTTAACTTCAGTCACGTTTTAGACTTTTTGCCTAGAGCACCTTTAGTGTTAGGAGCCTGGTCTCTCAACTTTGCCCCTTCATCTCTTTATTTAAAAATTACAAAAATATACATCAAATGTGTTTGTGTGTGCATTCGCAAACACGCACACAAAGCTTCATCTCCTCCAGGCCACCGACCATATTAAGCATTTCCTCTAGACTGTAAACTCAGTGTGGACAGGGAGCATGTCTACCAAATCTGGGGTATTGTACTCTTCCAAGTGCTTAGTACAATACTCAGTAAATACTATTGATTGATTTGGTCTTCTTAGCTTGCCTACAATGTTAGACTTGCCTCTTCCTGTAGCACTACTGCCCTTTCTCTAGTGTAGTAATCCAAGGTCCAAGGTCCTGAGTGTGAGATAGAGCCTGATTTCATGCTAAAATACTCTATGCCGATTTCTGGTCCTTGGTTCTGTATTTTCACCTTAAGGTCTTATTTGCACGCTTGACATTTAAATAGTGTGTTTAGAACGTGCAGTTTTATTTTGAGACCTTTATTAAGCATCTCCAGTCTAAGGGTTTAATTGTTACTGATAGCTAAGAGTATAATTACCTTGGTAAAATATCATGACTATATTAAGCAAATGGAAATTGGCTTCTAGGATTGGGTGAACACAAACCATTTTCTCATTTGAAACGGGCTATTTCAAGAGTGCTAGTAATATTCAACACTTGCGGAATCACGTTATTTATAGAAAATGAATAACAAGAATACATTTCCAGGAGGACGTTATTTGCTGAAAAGAAAAACTCCTCACAAAATCCCCCCAAATACCTCCAAATTGCAAGGCTATTGGTGATCTAGACTGTAAGCTCATTGTGGGCAGGGAATGTGTCCGTTATATTGTTATTGTAATAATAATAATAATGGTATTTGTTAAGCACTTACTATGTGCCAAGCACAGTTCTAAGCATTGGGGTAGATATAAGGTTGTCCCATGTGGGGCTCACAGTCTTAATCCCCGTTTTTCAGATGAGGTAACTGAGGCACAGAGAAGTTAAGTGACTTGCCCAAAGTCACACAGCTAAGTGGTGGAGTCGGAATTAGGACCCATGATCTCTGACTCCCAAGCCCTGCTCTTTCCACTAAGCCACTCTGCTTTCAAGCGCTTAGGACAGTGCTCTACACACAGTAAGCACTCAAGAAATATTATTGACTGAATGACTGCCTAAAACCAAGCTCACCGGAGAGGGGCAGATGCCGTAATTCAAGGAGGAGCAGTTCCCACCCCCGGAAAATTTGTAAATATGGGGATTGAGCCAAGAGTTGGCATTGATACTAATTGAATTGCAAGTGGTCAGCAGTCCAATTATGCAAGTGAGGTTTCCCTGGGGAAAGCAGTATATTTTGGTGAAGGAGTCGGGCACCTAGGCTGCAGCCCGGCAATGAACTTCCTTCCCCTCAAAATGGTTGTACCATAATAATAGGGAAATTCCTTGTTGTAGTTCTGTAGCACAAGTCTTGGAGGGGCTTAAAGCATTTTCATCTTTTCCAACAGAGACTGTGAAAGTCTGAGTATGAAGAAAAGTTTTTGAAAGTCTTAAGTGGATTTATCACCTGCAATTAAAGATGGGTGCAAGAAATTTACCTTGGAGGAGTTCAGGGAGGGTCTGATGAAGAAAGAGAGTGGTTCTCTCTGCTCATTGATCCTTCCTGAATGATTCCAACTTTCAAGGGACTGACAGGAAGGCACAGACAATTTCATGGCTAGATTTCATAGAACATTTTTGGCAATCCATTGGAATGTCTAGCTGCCAATCCCCATTTGTGCACTTGCCCCTCCCCTCAATGCCCTATGAAGCTAGCATAGCCTAGTGAAAAAAACACAGATCTGTGAGTCAGAGGACCTGGTTTCTAATCCTGGCTCCACCATCTGTCTGCTGTTTGACCCTAGGCATGTCACTTAACTTCTCCATATCTCAGTTACCTCATCTGAAAAATGGGAAATGAGACTGTGAAGCCCCATATGGGACAGGATCTGTGTCCAACCCGATTATCTTGGGTCTATCCCAGTGTTTTATACAGTGCCTTTTACATAGTAAGCGCTTAACGAACATCATTAAAAAAAAGTTACGATGGGAGCCAATTACCACCCCCCCCCCCCCCAATTCCAGCACTTTACTCCAGAAAAAGAGTATTTGTCACAGATAACAAAAACCGCATTCCAGGACACATATTAACTCTAATGGCAAAATGGAGAAATGGACAGCTCATCCCTGGTATTGTGCTAATTTGATTTTGAGCCCACCCCTCAGTTCCCTTATTTACAAAATGGGGACTCACTACCTCCTACTTAGACTGTGAGCCCCGAATGGGACTTGATTACCTTTTTTCTTCCCCAGCGCTTAGTACAGTGCATGACGCAGAGTAAGCATGTAACAAAAATGTAATTATTATTCATTATTATTGTTGCTGCCCTGGCTCAGATGTTCACTGGGATGTTGTGGGCAGAAGATTCCCAATAATTTTTTAAACTCCAGTTTTTTTGAAATCATTTCATTCTTTTAGCAGCAATTCCATTGGTTTCAATTATTGAATAGGGCAGAAAAGTGTTAACAAGGTAATTTTCCTCACCTTTCAGCCTATTGGTTTGTCAGAATTGAGCAGTGCTGTCATTGTTGGTTGCGGAAGAGCTTGCCTGCTCTGAGGCAAGGAAGTGGGAACTTGATAGAACCCTTGCTGTGAGTTCGTTCATTCCAGCCAGTGTAAGTTGCACAGTCTGTGAAACTCTCAGGGTCATTAGGAAGAAGGCAAGCTATAAGAACTCATGTTCCTGTATGTCACTGAGAATATTTGATGCTTTACAAGGGGAGTCACGGACCTTGTGAGTATTATTTGCTGTTTAGAATTAAAATGCCCCTGAAATATTGCCTTAATATCTCCAGTTCGATTTAATGGGTGAGAGGTGCCATAGCACCACAGAAGATGTGTTCTTTGTTGAAAGGAGCACAGGGGAGTAATCAGGAACTTGAACCAGGTGCCTTTCTCATGAGCAATAAAAGAGGTAGCAGTCTTCTCTGTCTCTGAACCCAGGTTGAGAAGGTTTTCGCTTTCTTGTAACCTAGTGTCGTTCTGCTTCAGTAAAAGGATGTTTATTCTGTATGCTGGGATGTTGAGAATTTGACTCTTCCGAGAACAACAAAACCATTGTATAACACCTCCAAATCATTAGATCAACACATAGTAATCAGAAATGTCAGTATATATGGAGAAAGTCCTGGAATAATAATTATCGTATAAAGCAGTTCAGAGACCATATGTTTCTCCTTGGATGAGAGCCGCTCTTTAAAAAAAAATTCTTCAGGCATGTTGAGGCAGTATGTATGTCATGTTTGGCTTTTATGAGAAATGATTTTCTCATTGCCATTATAGTGTTTAGCATGTAATAAGCACCCTCAGTGACTGTGCTTACTCACATGCTAAAGGCAGTGTCCTTTTTCTCAATCAAGCTTGCATTCTTTAAGCACTGTGTTTCTGCTTGCCCTGCATCATAGAAAGCCTATCTTTTGTTAGTCCTGCATCGGGTTGCATAGCTTGAAGGCAGCCCAACACACAGATTATGAGTTCTTTTTGTGCTCTGCACTTTGTTTATCCCGTCAGTTCTCAGAAAGCATGCATTGACCCAAGATTGTCACTGAGCCCTTTGTCAGTCATTCAAAGCTTTGGGTGAAGAGAAGTTTGATCCCTTCGTTCTCTGCTAGATTTTGATCTCAGTTTGATGCTCTTGTCTTTAAACCTCAATAAAAAAATCTAGTGCCTCAGAGTAACTATGCTTGAAGGATCCGCAGTTTGTGGATCATCATCAATTAGTCGAATTTATTGAGTGCTTACTGTGTGCAGAGCACTGTACTAGGTGCTTGGGAGAATACAATACAGCAGAGTTGGTGGACACATTCCCTGCACGCCAGGAGATGGATGTATCATATCCCAGCTGTTTCCACTGGAGTAAAGTGGCTCTCTCATTTTGTGGTGATTTGGTAGTTCTTTTTAGTGGAAAGTCAGGATTGGGTGGTAGCACATTCCGGCTTTCATTCAAATGAAAGACTCAAAGATGTGAAGCATCTCAGAGCTGGTTTCATCCAGGGTGGCTGTGATTCAGATACTGTCCTTGTGGGCTTACACTAGGTACAAGTTTCCTTATTTCCCAGAGTGTAACATTACTCCCAGTTGCAGTCACTAACCCCTCCAAAATACTTGATTTTTTTCCTCACTAAATTCCTTGGTGCAAAACTTTTAGCTATGGGTTTCAAGGAGCTCCACAAGGTGTCTCTGGGGCCGAAAGCGGGATAGCGTGAATGGCTGGAATTCATCACTGTAGGTGATGTGAATGGAAACGTGTCCTGTATGTAAATGAACACTGGCAGTAATTTTTGCTTTTCAAATTGAATGGGTTTCCAGATAGTTACTTCTTTCTCCTTTGTCTGACTTTGGCTAGCCCGTAGTTTGATGCAAGAGCAAGGATTAAACCTTTTTGGGTTTGGGTCTCGGTAAGGTTTTTGAAAAGATTGAGGAAGTACGCCTTAAACCGAGAGTCAGTTTGTCAACTGAACTCCCACCTGTGTGTGTTTGGCTGTTCTCAAGCTAGGTTATTTTATGCAGGAATATCAAAGATAGGCCTTCTAATAATAATAAAAATGATGTTACTTCTTAGGCACTTACTGTGTGCCAAGCACTATTCTAAGCACTGGGGCTCACACTCTTAATCCCCATTTTACAGATGAGGTAACTGAAGCCCAAAGAAGTGAAGTGACTTGCCCAAGGTCACATAGCAGACATGTGGCAGAGCGGGATTAGAACCCATGACCTTCTTACTCCTAGGCCCGTGCTCTATCCACTAAGTCACGCTGCTTCTCTATTATGCAGGGAAAGCAGAAACAGATTGCTTAGAGAATGCAAGCTTTATTGAGGGAAAGGATATTGCCTCTGGCATATTCTTCACAGCACCCACTGAGGGTGCTTACTGCATGCTAAACACTGTGTGCTCCATATGTCCCTGTTGAAGAGGGATAGCCACTAACAAGGTCTGCCAGTTTATGGCACTGTGGCCCAGCCCTGGCACAATGTTGTGGTCCCTTTGGCGGCAAATAGGTCCTGCAAGTAAGTCGCTTTTGCTTTCTGCACTTCTAACCCACTTACTAGTTTATTGCATTGCATGCTCCAGCGAACACTATTGGCAGGCAGAAGAGGGAATGGGAGATGTTACGCAAACCATGATCATTATGGTCAATTTTGCCATGCTGGTTGTTGGGTCCTGTAACCCTAGAAAGCTCCAGGGTTACGTTTTTTATAAAGAGGCAGAAATTGCGTTTATCATTGTTATTGTCCCTTTGGTTCATTCCGGGCCTCACTCTGCCGTGTGCTTCTATAGAGCACACAGTGAAGAAACACGTGTCTCGACCACAACTGGTATTTAATGCCAAAGCCATCCAAGTTTGGATCTGGCCTGCTCTGTTTTATTGAATTTTTTCTGTTTGTTTTTTTTTTCCTTACTTAGCCATAAGTCTGTTAAGAACAGCCAATAGTGGAAGAGACTGTGAAAGTTTTTTCTGCTCTCCGTTTCTGATTTAACATTTGCTCTACTCAGAGAAGATTACCCCTCTCTTTTTCATAGATAAGGAAGAATCTTTTTGGCTTCAAATTTAATTTTCAGGTGTTAATATAGCACCCTTTTAGGTTACCTTTCTAGGCTGACGTTTTTATTATATCTATTTAAGAAAAAGAATCCACCTGTTTTGTTATTGGAAAATGCCATTTGCAGAATTATTAGAAAGCCAACCTTGTCAGAAATATTATTGCAGTAGCCTTCTCTGAGGGCAGCTGCAACTGGGCGACGGCAGAGAAATTCTGGTGAGAAAAGCAATTTCAGGAAATTTAATGAAATCAAAACAAAATACCTTTTATCCTTCTCCAATTTGAAGATGTTTATTAAGATAGGGTTGGTCGGGTTTGGTTCGGGGTCAAGAGATGGCTTGTGAACCATCTCCTGCAGCTGTTCTTTTTTTTAAAAAAAAAGAAGCAGAGGATGGTGGAGAAGAATATGGTGAACTGTACATTAAGGGAGTTTAAAAAAAATGATATTGCCTACCAGGATTTTGAATATCTAATCGGTTTCCTCCTCCAAATTACACACCTGATTTCCATTTGGCTCCCTCTGTTCTCCCAAAGTATGGTCACACCTCGAGCTGAAAAGGAGACTAGCAATCATTTAGGTATTTGTTAAGCATTTACTATGTGCTAGACACTACTAAGGAGAAGCGTGTCTGAATTTGGTGGCTCCTCTTGACTGAGACTGACCCCCAGGAAGAGCTCCTTCCCCAGGACCTTTGTGTTACACCTCTAGTTCTTACCAATTCTTCTTGCTTCCTAGGCAGGTACCGAGATTCTGTCTCCTCCTCTAGGGTTTCCTTCACTCCCTAAACCAGGGTAGCTCTCCTGGTTGTAATCACGTCACGTAACTGATACCTTCACAGGAAAAGTGCAATGTCCATGGACCAGACCGTGAACTGCAGGGCTTGGGGGAAATTTTTCACACAGGCTCCTCCAGTGTGGCCTTAAGATAGCTTCTGGATGATATCTGACAGCAGAATTTTAGGTAGATATTTTTCAAACAAACAGAGAAACAGAACTCTTTTGTAGCAGAAAGGAGTTTGCTCTTTGCTGTGGACTATTGAGGATTTTCATAACTCAGAAAACTAAGTTCAGTTTTTCTTATGAATACCAGAGTGGCTAAACGGTGTGACTGCCAGAGTTGCAGAGGGGAGAGTGCCAGTCTTTGCCTCCCATTGACTTTGCTGAAGTCAGGCTGGTGCAGAGAATTGCTGTACTGATCCTGAGCCTCTCTCTGTACGTCGCTGAGGTGCAGCTGTAGACCCCTGCATGGGCCAAGCTTGGCCTGGGATTCCTTTGAGACCTTGGGGTTGGGCTGGTCCAACTCTTTGGAGGTTTTGGGCTGCGTGTAGTTAGGGGTGGAGAGTGGCTCAGGGGCACATGTTGCACCATTCCTTCTCCCCCATTCCTCACTTTCCCTTCCTTCGAAGCCCGTATCGTCCACCTCCAGCTCCAGATAGAAGTCACAGTCACCTACCATCCCACAGGCCCCACTTCCAACTTTCTGAGCCATTTTGATCCCCTTTTCAGATTCCTTCTCTCTTTTTACAGTGATCCTTGGGGACTTCATTTTCCTTAGAGAAAGTGGGCAGAGGAAGGATCATCAGGAACATTTATCACTCCCCAACTCCACTGACCTCCTTCTCCAAACTTTGTCCAAGTTGGACACACACTTGATCTCAACTCTAGTCGCTGTACAGTCTCTACCCTCACCACCTCGGAAATCCTTCTATCTGATCACAACTTCCCCACCTGCCTTCTCTCCCCCACCACCTTGCTACAAATCTGTCCTGTTCCTCCACAAAGACCTCTGGTCTTTTGACCCCCATCCAGTTTTCTCAAGTCATCATTCCCTATTTAGCCTCCGTACCTAAACTACCTTTCCTTCCTGACCAAATTGACATCCTCAACACCACTGTCTCTACTGAACTCAGCTCTCTCGCAGTACTCTCCCACTTGCACTTTCAGGCTCACTTCTGGTCCAAACTGGGTTGAAGAGGAGCTGGGTAGGGAGGCACTGGGAAATTTGATTTCTGGTGTGGTTAGGGTGTATGGACCCATCATTCCATATCCTTTCACTCCTCAAAAGCCTTCAATGGTTGCCCATGTATCCTCCTTTGGATGGAGATCCCCGAAGCCCCTTACCGCATCGGACATAGTGATTATGTACGAGTCTAGTTTTGACCCAGGGGAAAGGACGGATCAAGAGGAAGACACTGTCCCGAGTGAACATAATATTCAGTGCATTTTGTATCACTCTAAGGACCCCTCCCCATCAGTGACCTGCTAATGTCTCTTTTGCAGCCTCCTTCTGTCAGTCAGGAAATACACTTTGGGGCAATGATGTAGGAATTAGAAGAAAATATGCCAAAGCTTCTTTGAACATTCATTTCCTAAAGACTCTTTGCTCTCCTACTTTGTTTTTATGTCCATTCCCTGATTATCTCTGCAAAAGATGCTGATCTCTGATCTGACTTTGCATGCCTCCCCGCAGTTAAATTACCATGAGGCCCAGTATGTGAAAGGAAATGTTTATATTGGTGAATCGTTGCTGAAATGAACATAACTGCTACCAACATGCTCTGTAAAGTGGGTGTTTCAAACCAACTGAAAATATAAGCAACTGGTTGATGGATGAAGACAGTTCTATTTTTATTCGGCACAGGGAGTTAAAATTAGTAACTCGAAGCAGTGTTAATTATTTTTTCTCACAATGAAAGTTTAAAAAATAACACTTTCCAAAATGAAGGCACATAAACTGGGTAAAGCAGTCCAGCCCCAACAAGAGGTGGGTTGGATTTTTTCTGTTCTGTTAGATCACTTTATAAATACTCCAACACCATCTGTATATTCTACCCAACTTAGGTCCAACTTTAAAGGGAAAGAGAGAAGAGGGTGAGTGTTCTTAGATTGTATATAAAGACTTAATGGGGCGGGGGGAACTTGATTTGTTTTTTCCAGTGATGGTGAAGGATTGCCCAGGGTGATTAGAGAAGCAACTTGGTGTAGGGGAAAGAGTGTGGGCCTGGAGTCTGAAGACCTGGCTTCTGATCTCAGTTCTGCTATTTGCCTTCTGAATGACCTTGAGCCAGTCCTTGACTTTTCTTTGCTTCGGGTTTCTCCTCTGCAAAATGAGGATCCAATACCAGTTGTCCAGCCTATTTAGACTGTGAGCCCTGGGTGGTACAAGGACTGTACATGACTGACTTTTCTGGTATCTAGCCCAGCTCTTAGAACAGTGCTTGGCACACACTAAGCACTTAACACATACCACAGTTATTTTCTCCTACTTACCCCTTCCTTGAACTTTACTGTCCTATAGGTAAACAGCCCGATATCGGTCCTTTGCCTGATGAAGAGGAAGCAGCATCTCATAGCAGCACTCTTGGTATCTGAGCAGGCCTCTGGCTTAATGAGCACTTTTTTGAAGGTGGACTACCAGTTTTCACACTGGATTCTAGTTACAAACAGCTTGTTTTAGCTGTTGTTGGGACCCTCCTGGGTCTCCACAGTAATCCAACAAGATATTACCCTAGGAGATTGCTGAACCTCTTTAGATTTAGCCCTCCTCAAAAGGCAGAGGAAGCATTTGGGGTTCGGCTAACTAATCTTGGGTAGTCGTGTCTCCAAATTAGCAAGTCCACCACATAATGGACTCATGAACCATGTGAAGACTGATCCCACTAGCTCTGATTTTGCACTTGTGGTTCATGTTGTGCTGGCATTCCCCACCTCAGCAGGTGCTCTGTAAGCGCCCTGTCTGCAGTGTGCCGTTCTGGGAGTCAGAAGGATCTGGGTTCTAATTCTAGCTTGGCCACTTCTCTGCTGTGTGACCTCAGGTAAGCCACTTCAGTTCTCTGTGCCTCCATTTCCTCATCTGTTAAGTGGGGAATTAAGACTGTGAGCCCCTTGTGGGTCAGGAACTGGATCCAACCTGATTATCTTGTATCTACCTCAAAACGTAGAACAGTGCTTGGCACATAGTAGGTGCTTAACGAATATTATTATTATTATTATTATTGTTGTGGAAAAGGGGCAAGGTGCCTTGCTACTTTTACATGTTTTGTACTATAAAGAGACTTGGTTAATTCGATCCTCTGTGACAGCCGATTCAAATGATTAAGGCCCCAAACTCCATCTTGTGGAATGAATAGACTCATTTTGCAAATTGCTTAATCAGCTCCCCTATGTAACTGCCTAGTTTCCACTTTATTATGTGCTGTGTAGACTTGTTCATTAGTAGTTTTGTCAGGAAGCGATACTGCAGTTCTGTGTGGCTTCCCTCTCCTTTAAGTGAGTCTGGACGCTTAAGTCTATGTTAAAAAGTATTGTTTCATGTTCTTGGAGTTGCCATCCTTCTGTGTTAACTAAACTTCTAAGAAATTCAAAGCTGAATAACCTTGATCCTGAAAGGGAGAAAAGTAGGTTGCAGGTGAAAATTGATGCTCACAGTCAAAGAAACAGCTCCCTGTGAAGCAGCCTCCAGAGCGTTGCTGCTAAAAATAATTTTTGTGTTGGATTTTTTGGTGCGTTGTCTGCAGAGCAGTTAGTGATTATCCTCAAGGATTTTTTACAAGGCGGTCTAAGCTCCTTGTGAATATTTCATTCATTTCCATCTTCCGTTAGCGGGCCAGAGGATTCAGCAGCAAGGTCCACCGCTGTGCTGAAACGTATTTCAAGTCCTCTTTGAGCTATTTGTTCCACTGGGTTCTCCTAATTGAATTTACTCCTACCAGCCTGGGGCCTCATCTGTAATCGTCACATTCTTTACCTCTGTTAAGTCCTTAGTGCTGGCTTTTAGTAATTCCCCTCATCAGCCCAGTGAGGCAGATCACTGTTACTTTCTTGGATTAAGCTAGGATGGACTGGGCCCCTACCAGTATGAATTTATCAGAGTCACCCAGGGAGTGTTGGTGGGATCCAAGCTACTCAGAGGAGTGGCCGTACCGTGCTCCACCCTGAAGTCAAGCCCACATCTTCGGGGCTGTGAAGGCTTCCACTTTGGCTGAGCCAGGCTGGAAGCAGCAGGTGTGGCCCTGCCACGTACTAACTCCTTTCAACCCTTTTGGACTTCCCTCCTGAGCTCGAAGCTGCTCATCCAGAGGACGGCTTGGAGCTGCCCATCCTGGCCCCCAGCTGCTCAAGGAAGAACAAAGTAACTTATAAGTAGAACACCAGCAAGTCAGGTTAGAGCACACAGAATCTCGGTAGTTTGCTCCCCTCCTAGAGTCTGGGGGCCTTGTTCGCTGTGCTGACCAGCTTTGCCAACACCTTGAGCCATTGGTGGCATAGGACCAGAATTAACACATTTCAGTGCAGTTAATCTCACTTACCCTAGTTTAAATTTTTTATATTTAATATGGCAAGACCATCCAAAGGGAACAGTAGTGCATCAGTGAATTGGGTTTTGCAAGAATAGCTTCTTTGCAAATTATCCTGATTTATGAGCTGCGCTGCTTATGAATCGGTAGTCAGTGACTTGAGTGGAATTGGGTTGCACTGTGTCTTCACGCTGGAGCTTTCTGCCGTAAACCATGGGTGCCTCAAGCAATGGAACTTTGACCCAGTTCTTGGGGCTTAACTCAAACAGGATATTACCGGTTCTGATTCTCTCTCCTTTTCTTTCTTTTCTTTCTTTTCTTTCTTTCTTTCTTTCTTTCTTTCTTTCTGTCTTTCTTTCTTTCTTTCTTTCTTTCTTTCTTTCTTTCTTTCTTTCTTTCTTTCTTTCTTTCTTTCCTCTCTCTCTCTCTCTTTCTCTCTCTCTTTCCCTTCCTTCCTTCCTTCCTTCCTTCCTTCCTTCCTTCCTTCCTTCTTTCCTTCCTTCCTTCCTTCCTTCCTTCCTTCCTTCCCTTCCCTTCCCTTCCCTTCCCTTCCCTTCCCTCCCCTCCCCTCCCCTCCCCTCCTCTTTCTTTCTTTCTTTCTTTCTTTCTTTCTTTCTTTCTTTCTTTCTTTCTTTCTTTCTTTCTTTCTTTCTTTCTTTCTTTCTTTCTTTCCCTCTCTCTCTCCTTCCTTCCTTCCTTCCTTCCTTCCTTCCTTCCTTCCTTCCCTTTCCTTTCCTTTCCTTTCCTTTCCTTTCCTTTCCTTTCTCTCACTCTCTCTCTCTCTCCCTCCCTCTCCTTCCTTCCTGCCTGCCTGCCTGCCTGCCTGCCTGCCTTCCCTTCCCTTCCCTTCCCTTCCCTTTCCTTTCCTTTCCTTTCCTTTCCTTTCCTTTCCTTTCCTTTCCTTTCTCTCTCTCTCTCTCTCTCTCTCTCTCTCTCTCTCTCCCCCCTCTCCTTCCTTCCTTCCTTCTTTCCTTCCTTCCTTCCTTCCTTCCTTCCTTCCTTCCTTCCTTCCTCCTTCCTTCCTTCCTTCTTTCCAAGCACCTGTGTTCTACGCCTAAGCTACGTTGGACAGCCACTCTAAAAGAAATCAAATAAGTTCTCTTTCTTTCTGATAACCTTTTTCTTGGGTTTTCAAGGTAATTTGTATGTTGGAGGAAATTCAAGTTTATTTGTATGCAGGTGCCTTTGTCGTTTTAACCTAGTCGTTTCTGTCTTTCTAGTGACAGAAAGAGAGATGTGTTTTGGTAAGGAAGTGGATGGCTTTTTGGTGAATGGGGGTGGATTTAGGGAAGTGTGCTTTTGTGAATATTGGGGCTTGCATTTGTCTTCAAGGCAGCATTTAGTTCATGTTGCTTTTTGGTGTCCCTTTTTCGCCTCAATTAGTATTCTGGTGTTTGTATACAAGAGTTCCAAAAAGGCAGTTGCTTTCACATAGTTTAGTTTGCCCATTTTTCTCACTAAGTTCTCATGGAGCTTTAAATCATGTAGACCCTTGCCAGTGCTAGATATTTGTAATGGTTATTAAGTAGCAATAAAGTGTGCATGTATGTTTTCAGTGTTTTTAAGTCGTAGATAACCAAAAATGAGTCATACTGTCATTAATATTCTTTTGGTTAATTTGATGTCACAGTGATGTGAGCAGCTACCAATAAAGCTCCAGAGAAAGGAGTAAATACTTCCGAACAAAAGCAATAACAAATCCAGTATATCTAGAAATAGACCGGTCGGTTTTCCCTTTATTCACTTTTATTGTAGCTGGTATATATAAAATGGTCATCTATAAATAACATGTTCATCAGTCAGTAGCAATTATTGAGTAGTGAATCTGTGCTGAGAAATGTACTAAATGCCTGGGACTTAGTAGACACCAGTGGGGGAGGCACACTGAAATAATTACAAGTAGTGGGAAGCAGCAGAGTTAAGAAAATATGTACTTAAATGCGGTAGGGGAAAGAAGGGGGTAGCCAAGTGCTTATTAAGTACTCGAGTACATTGATTAGAAATGGAAAGTGGGGAGATAGGGTAGGGGAGGTGAGATATTTGGAAAGGAAGGCCTTTAGTGGTTTTAGTAGGGCATGAAGATAGGGAGAATGATAGACTCTTGAATGTGTTGGGGGAGGGAGTTCCAAGCCAGTTGGAGGGTGTGAAGAAGAGGCCAATAGTAAGTTGGTAGAAGTTGTGGCCTGGGATGGAGAGGGAGAGGAGAGAATATAGGTAGTAGGAAGAGAGAGAGAGAGAGAGAGAGAGAGAGAGCACTGATTGAGTGCTTCCCGCCAATGGTGAGAGGTTTCTGCGTGGTGCAGGGAGGGAAGGACAACCATTAGAGACTTGAGATGAGCCACACTGAAGAAAAAAGAAGTGGACTCTATTCCGTTTTCCTTTTTCCTTGCCGTATGCTAAAATTTGTTTAAAGACTTTTTTTTCTGTGGTGTCATTTGATTTCGGGCATATTTTAGAAGGCACACCTCCCTAAACAACCTCAGAACGAAATGTGGAAATAAGGCAAAGTGGTCTGAACGGAGTGCCAGTGAAAGAGTACTTGCCGATCCATTCATTCATTCAATCGTATTTATTGAGCTCTGACTGTGTGCGGAGCACTGTTCTAAGCGCTTGGGAAGTATAAGTCGGCAACATATAGAGACGGTCCCTACCCAACAATGGGCTCACCCGCTTTGAATTGCTTCCAAGCGGCCTTTTTTTTGGAGGATTTATTTCCAACCTTGAGCTGCTTGGATCGGGGACTCCGCTGACAACCCAGGGATCGGCTGCCCCTCTCTGGTATGTGCAGCAAGGGGGAAGCCTGGCCCTGACGAGGCAGTGGTCCCTGACCAGAGCCTCGGCCTTGCTGGCGCTCACCCTGGTGCTCACCCCCGCTGCTCCAGCTCTTCCAGCCTCAGGCTGTCACCCAGGCCTCGGGGTTATGCTCTCCCACAGTGAGCTGCAGGGCGAGCCAAAGACCTGGTGCCGATCAGTCAATCGATCAATCCGTCTAATTTATTGAGCTCTTTCTGTGGACAGAGCACCGTATTAAGCACTTGGGAGAGTACACAATAACAGAGTTGGTGAACATATTCCATGCCCCCAAGGAACTTACAGTCTAGGTGGACATTAAAATAAAGTAGTTTTATACATAAGTGCTGTCGGGCTGAGCATGGGGTGAATAAAGGGTTCAAATCCAAAGTAAGGATGACACAGCAGGGACACAGGAGGGGAAATGGGGGCTTAGTTGGGGAAGCTGACTCTCTCTGTCTCGGAAGAGATGTGATTTTCATCAGACTTTGAAAATGGGGAGAGTGGTGGCCTGTTGTATATGGAAGGGGAGGGAGTTCCAGGCCAGAGGCAGGACGTGGAGTAAGGGGTTAGTGGCGACACAGATGAAAATGAGGCATAGTGAGTATTAGGTTGGAGAAGCAGCACGGTCTGGGGTTAGAACACCGGCCTGGGAATCAGAAGGACCTGGGTTCTAATCCCAGCTCGGCCACTTGTCTGCTGTGTGACATTCGGCAAATCGCTTCAGTTCTCTGTGGCTCAGTTATCTCATCTGTAAAATGGGAATCCTATGCTGGACGGGGACTGTGTCCAACCCGATTACCTTGTGTATATCTCTGTGCTTAGTACAGTGCCTGGCACATATTAAGCACTTAACAAATACCACAGTTATTTGCATTATCATTTTCGTAGCTTGCTGGGTTGTAGTAATAATAATAATAATAGAATTTATTAAGCGCTTACTATGTGCAAAGCACTGTTCTAAGCAATGCGGAAGTTACAAGGTGATCATGTTGTCCCACGGGGGGCTCACAGTCAATCCCCATTTTACAGATGAGGTAACTGAGGCACAGAGAAGTGACGTGACATGCCCGAAGTCACACAGCTGACAATTGGCAGAGCTGGGATTTGAACCCATGACCTCTGACTCTGAAGCCTGGGCTCTTTCCACTGAACCACGCCGTTCACAGTTTTTTTTTCCTCATAGAAAGCCCTGCTCACGCCACAGAAGACCACTGACGACTGGTTTGAGGGGAGGGGTGAGAAGGCCGCTGAGTTTGCATGGACTGGAAACATCCGGGCTTGGCTGAGTCTGCCATCCAGGAGGGGTGTCCCCTCCAAGGGGTCACGTACTCCCTTATGGGCACCCACCAACTGTGGTGGGGGGCTGAGTCAGGTAGTAGGAAATCAGTGAGATAAGATAGGAGGGAGCAAGGTCAGTCAGTCAATCAGTCAATTGCATTTATTGAGCGCTTACTGAGAGTTTATTAAGAGCAGCGCTTGGGAGAGTACAATATAACGGATAAATTCCCTGCCCACAATGAGCTTACAGGTCTAGAAGGGAGACAAACATTAATATAAATAAATAAATTGCTGAAATGTACATACCTACTGTGGGACTACGAGGGGGGATGAAAAAAAGGGAGCAAGTCAGGGTAAAGCAGAATGGAGTGGGAGAAAAGGAAAGGAAGACTAAGTCAGGGAAGGCCTCTTGGAGGAGATGTACCTTCAATGAGTCTTTGAACTGGGGAAGAGCTAAGTGATTGAGTGCTTTTAAGCCAATTACCATTGGATGGATAACCACTGCAGGTTCTTGAGGAGAGGGGTGATATGAACTGAACACTTTTTTAGAAAAATTATCTGGGCAGCAGAATGAAATAAGGACTGGAGTGGAGACAGGAGGCAGAGAGGTCAGCAAGTATGTAGTTAGTAATAATAATAATTACGGTATATGTTAAGCACTTATTATGTGCAAGCACTTTTTTAAGAGCTGGGGTAGTTCCAAGGTATTCAGGTCCCACATGGGGCTCACAGACTTAATCCCCATTTTACAGATGAGGTAACTGAGACACAGAAAAGTTAAGTGACTTACTCAAGGTCACACAGCAGACAAGTGCTGGAGCCGGGGTAGGACCCACGTCCTCTGACTCTCAAGCCCAGACTTTTTCCAATAAGCCATGCTGCTTCTCTAGGTGCAATAGATGCAGTAGTTAAGGCAGGGTGTGGGTTGTTTAAGACACTGCAACACCATTAATCAGTCAGCTCTATCAATTAATCAGTAGTCTTTATCAAGCAAATACTCTGTATTAAGGGCCTGGGAGCCTATACTAAGCCCCTGAGAAAGTACAATTCAGTAGAGTTGACAGGCACAGTCCCTGCCCACAAGGAGCTTACAGTCTGCATGGGGCGACAGACATTAAAGTAAATCACAAATGGGGAAATAGTAGAATATAAAGATATGTACATAAAAGGGCTGCTCTTTTCAGGAACTCAGTGTGATACTCAGTTACTCAATGTGATAAATGCTTGGGTCATAGTGGTCATTTGGATGGAGAGGGAAGGGCAAATGTTAGAGATGTTGTGAAGGTAGAACTGACAGGATCTTCTGATAGATTGGATATGGTTTGTGAACTGTTGGTCTCTGCCCTGCCCAATGTTGTCCAACTTTAATTGACATTGGACTGACCGGGCTTTTCTTAGTGCTGTGACCCTCACCCCCTGTTTCTGTGTGAATTAAACTTTACTTTAAGTTCATCTCAAAACACTTGTCAAATTAAAAATGCACTCAACCTTCCACCATGGCAGGTGGGAAACCTGAGAACGGAAGCAGTGTCGGTAGGGTTGGAAGGGTAGGCAGGGCTGACGACGTGGCTTCTGTGTTCTTCAGGGATCTTGATCTCCTCTTAAAGATTCCTCTTAAAACTTCTTGTCTTCTCAACATTTGTATTGCGGGGGGGAGGGGGGGACTTCTTATCATTTTACACAGTGGCTCCATCACCTGACAGATCTTTTCTAAATATCCAATTGTCTTTGACTGAAATGCTGGTGGTGGCCAAAACCTCTCTATATCCTTTGAGGTAGAATGACTTAATATAAAGCTTTTCCTCCTCCTCTCCCTCCTCCCAATATTGCTGCAGTTCATAGTCAAAACTGCTGTGTTGTAGTTTGTGGCCAAGGTGGAAGGATTAAAGAAGCAGCCATAATTTGCCCATCATACTTCCACTTGGCCTTATTTTCTGCTGAGTTTTATACCATCCTCTCTTCCGTATTAAATGATCTTGTTCTTTCAGTGTCATCTTTTATGGATGGGTTCTAAACACTTCCTCCTACCTGTCTCTTTTTTTATTTCTGCTTTATCCTTTCTGAGATGAAGCAACCAAAGCCAAATAGAGTAATTCAAGGTGACTTTGACAAAGCCTGTTATTCTGTGTATTTTTCAGCATGCTATTCTTAATTCAGAGTAACATCTTATTCACTTTTTTGACTGCTCCTGCATAATTAGTAGACATCTTAATTGAACTGTCCACATTGATGTCTCGATACTTGGGAAGCAGCAGTGATTCAAGACCCATCAGTATGAACCATTCTGTGCAAGCACGCGGCCCTGGACTTAGGCCCTCTGGTTGTTTAAGACGCGGCAACACCATTAATCAGTCAGCGCTATCAATTAATCAGTAGTCTTTATCAAGCAAATACTCTGTATTAAGTGCCTGGGAGACTATACTGAGCCCCTGAGAAAGTACAATTCAATAGAGTTGACAGGCACAGTCCCTGCCCACAAGGAGTGTACAGTCTACATGGGGCGACAGACATTAAAGTAAATCACAAATGGGGAAATAGTAGAATATAAAGATATGTACATAAAAGGGCTGCTCTTTTCAGGAACGCCCTTCTCACCACAATTGGGCAAGGAGCAAAAAGATGTTAAGTCACGTAGAACATGACTAGTGAGCTTTCCATTTGAGGGCATAGGTGCCAGCTTTGCAGCTGGAGTGCAGGGGGAGTGATGGGAAGGGATTTAAGAGTCGATGCGGTCTGGTAAGGGACAGACTTCAAAGATCTTATAGGCCAGAAAGCTGCCATTTTAGGTCTTTTAAGTCATGATGAGAAACTCCAAGGTCTTGACAGAGACCCAGGATGAGCGGGCCTGAGTGTCCCTTTCAGGGAAGCAGCATGGCTGAGGCGAAAGACCCCGGGCCTGAGAGTCAGGGGACTTGGGTTCTCATTTTGACTTTGCCATCTGCCTGCTGTGTTGGGAAAAATCACTTTAACTTCCCTGGACCCCAGTTTCCTCATCTGTAAAATAGGAATTCAATGCCCATTCTCCCTCCAAGTTAGACTGTGAGCCCAGGGTGAGACAGAGACTGGGTCCAGTGCATACACTTCAACAACCCCAGTGCTTAGTACATCGCTCGACTCATAGGAAGCACTCAGCAAATACCCCAGTTGTTGTTATCGTTATTACATCGTGCTTACATTCCAAATGGGTGAGACACACATACAGATTCATTCATTCCATTGTTGTATTTATTGAGCGCTTACTGTGTGCAGAGCACTGTACTAAGCGCTTGGGAAGTACAAGTTGGTAACATATAGAGACGGTCCCTACCCAACAACGGGCTCACAGTCTAGAAGGGAGAGACAGACAACAAAACAAAGCATATTAACAAAATAAAATTAATAGAATAATAAATATGTACAAGTAAAATAAATAGAGTAATAAATCTGTACAAACATATATACAGGTGCTGTGGGGAGGGGAAGGAGGTAGGCCGAAGGGGAGAGGAAGGAGGGGGCTCAGTCTGGGAAGGCCTCCTGGAGGAGGTGAGCTCAGTAGGGCTTTGAAGGGAGGAAGAGAGCTAGCTTGGCGGATGTGCGGAGGGAGGACAGTCCAGGCCAGGGGGAGGACGTGGGCCAGGGGTCGTCGGCGGGACAGGCGAGAACGAGTCACAGTGAGGAGGTTAGCGGCAGAGGAGCGGAGGGTGCGGGCTTCGTCAAAATAAATACATCTAGGGGTCCTATGTACATTAAAACAATTCCAGAGTTTTCTTCTGATAACACCTGTAGATTTAAAAGCTACTTGGTAGAGACCACCTACAGAGGCACCTAATCATTCTACAAGAAGCTTTCTTATCCGGATAGGGCTGCTGTGATGCTGCTGTGAAGTTCCTATCTTCATTCTTCAAGAGTTTGACATTCAGGCCGTCAAGGTGGTTTGGATGTCATTCTGAGATACATTAGTGAGGGTTTTAGTGAGGGTTGGAAGCGCAGCAGGCAGTGATCAGTCCAGTACTTGGCTTCACATACAGCAGCAGTAAAGAAGCACTTCAGTGATTTTCCTATCGGCCTGTGCCAAGCACTACCTAGTATATTTCAAAGGGCCCAGATTAGAAGTATCTCTCAGTACAAATAGGACAAAGTTGAACTTTTTCTTAGACTTTCTCCTCCTGGTCATCTCACGCAAATCAATCACTGGTATTTATTGAGTGCTTACTTTGTGCAGAGTGCTATACTAAGTGTTTGGGAGAGTAATAATAATAGGTGCTTAACAAGCACCATTGTTACCAGTATAAATAGTCATTATTATCATTATTGTTCATTCATTCAATCATATTTATTGAGCGCTTACTGTGTGCAGAGCACTGTATGAAGCGCTTGGGAAGTACAAGTTGGCAATATATAGAGACGGTCCCTACCCGACAGCGGGCTCATTGTGCTTGTTAATCACTTACTATGGGCTGTGCAGTATCCTAAGTGCTGAGTTAGATACTAGATAATACGATTGGACACAGAATGAGGAATCTGAGACTCCGAGAAGTTAAGTGACTGGCCCAAGGTCACACAGCAGGCCCCCTAATCCTAGGCCTGGGCTCTTTACACTAGGCCATGTTGTTTCCTGAGTACAGTACAACAGAATTGGTAGACCGTAACTGTATCCTCAAGGAACTTACAATCTAGTTGGGAGACAGACATTAAAATAAATTACAGTTAGGGGAAGCAGCAGAGTGTGAGGAAGTATGCAAGAGGGCTATGGCCTGGGGGTAGAGCGAGTAACAAAGTGTTTAGGTGGTGCACAAGGTAGGGTGAATAGTGTGAGGAACGGAGAGGTTAATCAGGGAAAACATTATTATTGTTATTATTGATAATAATTATTATTGTTATTATTATTGATAATAATAATTTATTGAGCACTTACTGAGTGCAGATCACTGTACTAAATGCTTGAGAGTGTACAGTGCAGCATCAAACACATTCCTTGCCCACAACGAGCTCACAGTCTAGAGGGGGAGAGTTCTCCTCTGGGACTCTTCCATTTTATTTCTTTCCTGTTTTCCCTTCTTTTGCATGTAAATTTTCAAGAAGTGCTAGTCTGTCAGATGTAACCAGGTAGTTACCAAGGCTCCCTAGTAGGCTTTTATGGGGATTTTTGTCTAAAGCCTTTTTGTAAGTCTCTAAATAAATTATATCCACTGGTTACCCTTCATTTGCAATTTTATTAACCTTCTTTTAAGAAAATGTAGCTGGTCTAGAAACCTGATTTATTCTTGTTTAAACCATCCTGGTTTAGCCACCTGCAAGAAAGATCCTTGAAGAAATGGTGCTATATAAATGCAAATTATTCCAGTAATAGTGATAAGCATTCAGATAAATACTCTGTGGCAGGAGGGCACCTATAAATTGACTTTTCACATTTCACAGGGTTGTTTTCTTGGTACTCCAGTGAGCATCACTAGTGTAAAATTTCAAGTCCAGAGAATCTCCTTTTAAACTTCAGTCCTTCTAATAATGCCATATTCTTTGTAGTTCTGTTGACATTTGGCTCAGCTTCAGCTTCTCACAAGTTTCCATCTGCCCTTTTTCTTTGACTGTGATATCCCCTTTTCGACTTGATTTAACTTCTATGTCAATTAATCATCTATATATATTCTGAGGAGGTGCTGGCAAAGAGACTATACCCACCTGTGAGATAGTTTAGCATATATGTGTAAATGGAATAGGTCAGCCTCCTTCGCATTAAATCTTGACTTTTCGTAGCCATATAATTTTAAACCAATCCTCTCATGTCCCCCAAATGACCTCATTTTAATTAGGCTCCCTTCTTCCCGAATTGGAGGGTTTTTCTGAAGGAGTGGAGGAATAGCCCTTTTTGCTTCTCTGCCAGCACACAGCTGGCTTGATTTCACCTCTCTGCTTGGGGCCTCTAACTGGGGCAAAAGAGAGAGCACAGTGTCTCTGACGTTTCCTGCCCATGTTCTTTTTACTAAGTGAGACTTTCTAGGAATGTTCTCCTACACTGTGGAAGTAAAGAATCAATGCCATATTTAGTGACATTGCACCATGTGCAGCACACCCTACTAAACACTTGGGAGAGTACAATTCTACAGTATAACAGAGTTGGTAGATACGTTCCTTGCCCACAACGAGCTTCTAGGCAAGAGGAGAAGAGGAGCTGAATGGGGAGGAAAGTTAGGGCATGGTACCAAACGTGCAAGCGGGATTGGATGATAGGTGATAAGGCAGTCTAAATTTATAGTCATTCTCCATCTGATGACAGGTTTGATAATGCCAGGTGACTGTTACCAGGGCAGCATTTAATAGAAGCAAAATGTCCAAGCACTGTTTCTCAAGTTGACTCGTTCCCTCCCTCCCCTTCGTTCTGGTCTGGCAGAGATCCACAGTCAGTGTTGGGGGACCTCCTAAGAGGATTCAGGGTAGAGAACTGTCAGAGCAGATTGCTGTATGGATTTGCAGAGGATTAAAGTTAATTAAAGAGCTCTTCCTTGCTTTCAGTTCCTTGTATCTGCCAGCTATTTACATGCTAATGTAGGGCCTGCCAGGGAGAATACCAAAGGTGTCAGCACTGGGCATGTTATCATAAAAGGAAGCAGTTGAAAAATAATGAGATGAGCAATATTTTATATATTTACAATGTATCTAAACGTATATGGACATTTAAAGTCAGGAGCATTCTAGTTTTGCATATTTCCTGGACTAAGATGTGAGTGAATAGTTTTTCTTGCGCTAAGGTTATAGCTTACACTGCATAATTTAATAGTGCATTATTCTTGGTAATACCATAGCATTAGTACTTTTATAAATAAGAAAGAATAGAGGGGGTGTAAAACTATCTCTTTCTAAATGAGAAGTCATCTTCTGTAGAGACACTTTCCAAGAGACTCTTACATCTCTGGCCCTAATGGCAGGTGTAGCTATCCCCACCTCTTGGAGTGGGGATACCCACCTTCTCCATTTCCAGAAGAGGGGAGGAGGTGGCTGGCTAACTGGCACTCCATTCGGGTTAGCATTTTCCATATTTGGTTCAATTATAACCTAACGGTAGACATTCCAAGAGCAATCAATTAATCAATCATATTTATTGAGTGCTCACTGGGTGCAGAGCACTGTACTGAGTGCTTGGGAGAGTACAGTGTAATAACATAAAGTTAGTTGACCCTTTCCCTGCCCACAATGGGCTTACAATCTAGCAGATGGGGGACTGCAAGGACCTCCGATAATAGATCATCTTGCAGTCCTCAGTGGAGATCTCTTTTTGAAATGATGAATGAAAACTTTTGAAGATTTCAGAACTGGGAGTTGACCGCTTTTCCTCTCCTTGTCCGGTTTCAGTAAGAGACACCAAGGTCTAATTTGGCCTTCTCCACTGACATTTTTTACAGTAGGCATTTCGTTCAAGTGCTCCGTGGCTCAATTTCCCATTTGTTCAATGGGAAACAAACCTGTTCCTTATTTGTTTTACAGATGTGTGAGCATTACTGTGTGAGAGAATGTCACTACCAACTCTTTTATATTGTACTCTCCCAAGCTTTGCACACAGTAAGTGCTCAATAAATACGATCGATTAAATTGATGAATTCAGTGTATAAGGTATGAATATTATTTGTGTTATGAGTAACTGGAACAGTTGGAAATACTGATATAGTTTAAAAAATGTCCAAAACCTACATACCAAGGATTTTCTTATTACCTTTCAAGTCACCTGGGGAATAGCAAAACTTTTCAGCTTTAAGGGCCACCCATAAAGAGAGTCTGTTAATGGAGCCAGCCAGGGCCAGTTTTGTGTTACGGCAACCAAGGACGTTTTTTATGTAGCTTTAGTGAGCTATTATGGAAACACAACTGGAGGAATTTTGGGATCACCCCTGAGTTTTGATAGTTCCACTGTTCTAATTTGACCCAGGCTTTTCTGGTTTGAGGCCTTAGTCTAATAATGGCCTCCTTCTTCAGTGCCTCTGAATGAGTATTTATTGAGCACTTAATGTGTGCAGAGCACCGTTCTAAGCACTTGGGCGAGACACATGTTGTGGCTGGAACAGGAGAAACTCATTTGTCAATGGATTTTAAACTATTCTTTGACTGTAGAAGTCAGTGTGATACTTTGTGAACAAGGTGGAGAGATACATGGCCTCTGAAGAGTTACGGCTTTCAGACGATTTTTGGAGCTCTCCGTCCTACTCCTTTTGAACCCATTTTTCTAACTAGAACACGTGAGAAGGTTGTCAGAAATACTAGGGTCTACTCTTAGTATATTCATTCCTACAGCTGCTTTCAATGTAATGCCTTGGTTCTTGACAGTGGGGCTGCTTTAATATGAAAAACTTCAAAGGGAACTCTTGATTGTACCTCATAAGTGGAAGAGTGCTGTGAAATAAGAATCCCTGATGGAGGGGACCAGAGAGTCAGAGCATAAAGCAGTGCCAGATGAGTTTATGCAGTCCTGATAAAACCTTAGATTTTTGTATATCACTTCTATTCCCAAAGCTGTCTCACACTGCATACCACATTTGTGCCCTCACCCCAGCCTCGTGAGGTAAGTAAAAAGCCATGTATTGTTGTCCCCATTTTACAGAGAGGCCATGTGACTTATCCACGGTCCCACAGCAGCTGGTGACAGAAGCTTGGACTCGAACCCAGGTCTTAGGGCTTCCCCTCCCCGGGAAATCTCAGTGTAAGATTCAAATGCTGATTTTCCTTTTCTGTTGGGAGCCACTACCACTTTGCAACTACTGAATAATCCAAGGTCCTATAAGTGCTACTTTTATTGTCATGAACAATGGCATTAATTTTTTGTTTGTAGCAACAGAGAGGAAGAGAGCGATTCAAAACCACAAACTCACTCCAGGTCAGAAGCAATTAGGACTCCTCACACAGGGAATGTGTCCCCTTTGGAAAATGGACATGAACCTAGATATTAACTACTCTGGAGTAGCTCTAAATAGGGTAGGTCACCTAGAAGTAGACATTAGCTGTGCTTTTAAGAAATCTTAGTCCTTGGTTTGCCTTGATGTTATTGTAGATCAAAGTTTTTCTTGTTCACATTGATGCTACGCAGACTGGTGGTTAACTATAACCTTTGGGGTACAAGAGATGGAGCTTTTGTGATTGCAGCTTCAATAAGGGAATGTTCTCCAATGACAGACTGACCTTTTGTGGGATTTAATCTGATTTGATTTATG
Source organism: Tachyglossus aculeatus (assembly GCF_015852505.1). Taxonomy (NCBI): domain Eukaryota; kingdom Metazoa; phylum Chordata; class Mammalia; order Monotremata; family Tachyglossidae; genus Tachyglossus; species Tachyglossus aculeatus. Next base: position 61,191,630 of record NC_052086.1, read on the forward strand.
GGGATTTGTATGCAGAAGTGAAAAGGAGTGCAAACTCCTTTCACAGTTGGCTGGATCCTCCTGGACAAACTAATGCTTTTCAGCTCCAAGAAGGGACCCTGGTGCAGCGATGTTCAATGGGTTTTGCCATTTTCTGAAGTTCTAATTTAGTCCTGTAAGAAGGAAGGGCTTAACTCCACGGTTGAGTGAACCTATTGGCTAAGAATGCAATTGAGTCCTTTCATTCTGGGCTCTTGCAGTGGTGCGTCTCTAATACTGTAATAAAGTTGTTTCAGAGAGGAATGAGTGGAGGCTTTGAATGTTGTACTTCCAGCCTGTTGCATGGTTTCAGGGACATTGAGGGGACTTGGAATAAACTAGCAGGGAAGCGGTCCAAGGAGATGTTCCAGTTGGCCAGGATGGAGAGTTACCGAATAAGAATCTTCAGGATCCTTGGTTGCAATGATATCAAGTAATTGGAAGGTGGTGTGTTGGCTGTCTTTCTTGAGATTGAGGTGGTGACATGGCAGGCTGGGTTTGCTCAATCAAGCGTATTTTTTGAGAGCTTAATGTGTGCAGAACACTATTCATCACTTGGGAGAGTACAGTATAGCAGAGTTAGTAGACACATTTCCTGCCCACAAGCTTACAGTCTAGGGACTGAAAGCTCAAGATAATGATGGCTCCAGGGGCAAAAACATTGTATTTTAGATAGCTGAAAATGCTAGAATGATGGGATAGTCAGAACCTCAGATTCGACTGGCCTTATTTTTGTCCTGTGACATCTGATTTGCTCTTCTGCTTTCCACCTATGTGTGATCTCCTGAAGGAGCTTAGTACAGTGCTCTGCACACAGTAAGCACTCAGTAAATACGATTGATTGATTGAGCTCATTCCAGGGTCTTAAATGCTCATGTGCCTCTGTAGGTTCTTCCAAATCCCTTGCAGCTGTTGAAGCCCACTTTCACCAGTTGCATCTTCCCCACCTGAAAATGAAATACACCCAGCCTCCAAAATACAAGCCACCCATGCCCACTTGACGTACCCATTTCTTTAAGATGGACATTATTGGAAGGCAAAGATCATGCATCTTTTATGTCCTGTTCTTCTGATCATTTACAAGCATTTTGCTGTACTTGTTGCCTTTCAAAGTACTTCTGTATTAACAGTGATTACCTGGAACCACATTATGATATTAGATAGTGTGGTTATTTCTATTTATTGGGTGAAAAAGTGAGATTCCAAGTAGATGTCAGATGACCAGAGTGCCAAAGAAAGGTCGTTGCAAAAGGCATGGTGGAAATTCAGATTTGGGATTTTCAGTATCTTAGCCTCCTGATCCATTCTATTTTTCCTGTTTGGGGATTGGGGTAGATTCCTAGTTGACAGAGATTTGTGCAATTTGTGAAACCACTCACCTTGACTCTAAACAATAATCTTTGATCTGTGAGACTCAAAACCAGGTAAAATGTACCATGGAGCTCAAAGACTTGTCCTCAGGCTAAATAAAATAGAGTTGAAATCTTACTTCGTCCCTGAAATCCTCGGTTCCTGGAGTTGATTTCCTCATCTTTGCCAAAGAGAAAGATAACGCTACTTCTATTTTGGGGATGATTGTATCCTTTTCAACTTCTTTTGGTTGGAGTAAGTATATGGGTGTAGTATTTGAGTATATATATATATATAAGTCTTTGGGCTCACCTCCTTCTCCTCCTCCTCAATCCCCTAGGGAGTGTGGATAGACACATAAACTGCTCCTCATGTATTTCTAGAGTTCAGTTTTGATTCACTGCCATCTTTATTTACACTAAGCACATGAAGGCTATTCCGCAGAATTTGCCTGTGAATTCTAAGCTGACATGGTCCTGAAATTCTTGGGGTGTGCCCTGGGTTTGGTATTTGGAAACCGGTAAGATGGTGGTTGTCTTTGAACCTTTTGCGAGTTCAGGCTGATGTTTAGAATGATGAATAGCAATGATTGTCTTTGCCCTATTCCTATTGTTCAAGGATTGAGCAACTTTTTCTAGACACTTAGTCTTTCAATCTCCTGTGAGGTAGGTATGAATTAATTTTACCTAGAGAAAATGGTTAGGAAACCAGAGGCAGTGACAGGTATGAGAGTTTGCCTCCAGGGCATCAGTATATTCCTAGACCACCCAGCCTCTTTAAACAACGAGCAGCATGGCTTAGGAGTCAGAGGTTGTGGGTGCTAATTCCGCCTCCGCCACTTGTCAGCTGTGTGACTTTGGGCAAATCACTTAACTTCTCTGGGCCTCAGTGACCTCATCTGTAAAATGGGGGTTAAGACTGTGAGCCCCACGGGGGACAACGTGATTATCCTGTATCTATCCCAGTGCTTAGTACAGTGATCGGCACATATTAAGCGCTTAACAAATACCAACATTATTATTATTATTATTATTACTATTAAAGAGGATCAAGATGATGGGTAAGATCCTCTCTGTGAATTCTAGGATGGATAGCCAGACTGAATGTGTGCAAAGTCTTTCATCTAGGTGTTGTTTCCAGTGATGGTTTTCCAGATTATGTTGAGTTTCTTTCAACCACCCCCCCATTTTTTTCTCCCACAGTTAAATAAAAATTTAAAGTAAAAAACAAACAAACATTTTTTGGGTGGATTTAAAGCTTATTTTATAAGACATATTTAGACAAGTGTTAGAGTGGACTGATTTGGCTGAAGAAGAACTTCACATGCCCATATGCCCCTTGGGAGAAATGATGGGTTAATGATCCGGAAAGAAAGCAGGGGCGTTCTACAGATCTGAACAGTTGTGGGGAAATGTTGGGAGAGGAGGTGTTCCGCTTTAATCTGGGAAAAAAAAAAATAACACACATGAGACCTCAGCTTCCACTGCAGAGCAACAGTTTATAGCAGGCTTCCTAGTCCTTAGTGTTTGAAACTGTTCATAACTAATTTAAAAACAATTAGGCTTAATTGAAGAAATGGCACAAAGAGAACTGACTGAACTCAGGAAATTATTACAAAGGAAAGACAGCCAAGTCTCCTTCCGTGCCCCTTCCACACCTGGCGGTAACTGGAATGGAATGGGAGAACCGTATTTTCTAAAAACTTCAAGTGTAAAAAGTGATGGCATTTAATTAAGCACTTACTAGAGAAGCAGCGTGGCTTAGTGGAAAGAGGCCGGGCTTTGGAGTCAGAGGTCATGGGTTCAAATCCCGGCTCCACCAATTGTCAGCTGTGTGACTTTGGGCAAGTCACTTAACTTCTCTGGGCCTCAGTTACCTCATCTGTAAAATGGGGATGAAGACTGTTGAGCCCCCCATGGGACAACCTGATCACCTTGTAACCTCCCCAGTGCTTAGAACAGTGCTTTGCACATAGTAAGCGCTTAATAAATGCCATTATTATTATTATTAAGTGCTGATGGTGATCACTGTGAGGAAAAAATGTGGTTCCTTGCCCTTGAGGACTTCTTATCTACTTATCTGCAATTTACTTATTTATATTAATTTCTGTCTCCCCCTTGAGACTGTAAGCTCCTTGTGGGTTCAGGGTTCATGCGTACCAACCCTGTTGTATTGTACTCCCCCAAGCGCATAGGATAGTGCTCTGTCTACAGTAAGCACTCAATAATTACCACTCATTGGCTGATAAAAGAGCGCGTGAATGGGCAAAGATGCCAAGGTAATGGATAGTGTGACCAAGGCAATCTAAAAGGCAAGAGAGGAGACAGGGAACTGAACAGGAAGGGTTTCATGCAGAATGTGGGGTATTAGTTGAAGATTTGTCAAAAAAGAGCGGAAGAGCATTCATGATGTTGCAGTAGTAGGACCAGTGGGTTGCAGTGAACACCCACCTGAAAACCAGGAAAGGTGGGAACAACTGTCTTCCTTCCTTCAATCAGTGGTATTTATTGAGGGCCCACTTTTTCCAAAGCACTGTACTAAATGGTTGGGAGAGTACCACACAACAGAATTGATAGACTGTGAGCTCATTATGGTTAGGGATTGTCTCTTCATTTTATGTACACAGCCCCAAGTGCTGGGGCTAGTAGAGCAGAGGGAGCAAGTGGGGGCAATGGAGAGGGGAGAAGGAGCAGAGGAAAACGGGGACTTAGTCTGGGAAGACCTCCTGGAAGAAGTGAGCTTTCAGTGGGGCTTTGAAGGGGGGAAGTGTGCTAATTTGGTGCATGTGAGAAGGGAGGGTATTCCAGGCCAGATGTAGAAAGGGGGTCAGGGGCCAACGGTGGGACAGGCGAAAACGAGGCACAGTGAGAAGGTTTGCACCAGAGGAGCGGTGTGTGCGGGCTGAGCTGTAGAAGGTGAGAAGGGAGGTGAGTTAACGGGGCTAAGTGATGGAGAGCTTTGAAGCCAATAATGAGAAGTTTTTGCTTGATATGGAGATATAATGATGGTATTTGTTAAGCGCTTACTGTGTGCCGAGCACTTTTCTAAGCACTGGGGCAGATACAAGGTAATCAGGTTGTCCCACATGGGGCTCACAGTCTTAATCCCCATTTTACAGATGAGGGAACTGAGGCACAGAGAAGTTAAGTGACTTACCCAAGGTCACACTGCAGACAACTGGCGGAGTTGGGATTAGAACTCATGACCTCTGACTCCCAAGCCCGGTCTCTTTCCACTAAGCCCGCTGCGTTAATTCCACCTCTCTAATTACTGTGGCATTTGTATATAGTAGTACACAATCTCACTGTGGCATCTCCCTTCATTTGTGGAAACCATCTGCTGAATTTCTTAACTAAGAGTTGTTTCCTTTTGGCTTTGGAATGGTTGATCTATTTTTTATTCTCTCTGAAAAAAAAGCACCAAAATTGGAGTAGCCTTAGGAAAGAAAATTGAACATGACTGTTCAAGTTATAAAGAAATCTTTTTCTGTTGACCATGTTGGGTTTTCTGAGGTGTGCTGGTGTATCAGATGGAGTTCATTTTAGCTGACCTTTGTGATTTCACTCTTATCCAAACCAGAACAGTCCTCCCTTGAGCTATTCTGTCACTGATGTCACTCAGGCCCAGTTATGGTCCTAGAAGTTTGTTTATGACATCCCTGCCCTGAAAAATGATTTGTTTGCTTATGCTATCACAGATGTGTGTGCCCCAACACCGTGAAAGTAGAGAAATGACCCTGATTTTCAGGATTTCTACTTGGACTAAGGCATTAAATATTTTGGTAAAATTAGTTTTTCATTATGAATAATCTATTATTAATAATAACGGTATTTGTTAAGCACTTGCTATGTGCCAAGCACTGTTCTAAACTCTGGGACAGATGCAAGATTATCAGGTCCCATATGGTGTTCACAATTTAAGTAGGAAGGAGTCTATGACATCGAGGCACTTGGGGTTAAAAATATTAAAATCTTCTTTGAAGTAACTGAAAGTGATGTCTAGCCAAATTGTGGTCCTCTAGTCTCTTGCCAAGTCCTTTTAAGCCCCTGTCTCTCTCATCTCCCTTTACCAAGTAGAAATGGAGGGAAGAGCACACAACTGAGTTGATTAATCAAGTGGGCTGTCTTAATCAGTGAGGAGCACTAATCCATTGGGACAGAGAAGCAATAGGTGTAACCTGAGGATTTCAAAACGTGAATTGAGTATTAATCAATCAATCAATCAATCAATCATATTTATTGAGCACTTACCATGTGCAGAGCACTGTACTAAGCGCTTGGGAAGTACAAGTTGGCATCACATAGAGACAGTCCCTACCCAACAGTGGGCTCACAGTCTAAAAGGGGGAGACAGAGAACAGAACCAAACATACCAACAAAATAAAATAAGTAGGATTAAGGCAAATAAGGTACTGAAGTAGTCAAAGGATGCAGCTCCCCACCAGGGAATGGAATCATCCCAATCAGAGACAGGAGCCCAACATGAGACCTCCAGTGATGAGCAAGGGCATATGGACAACATTCAAATCTGCCCTGATTGAGTAGGGAATCTCCAGAGTCTTTCTAAGACAGAGGGTTCCAGTAGTCCCACAGGCTTCAGGTAGTCTTGTATCCGGGTGGGAGATGCTGGGTCTGAGAACATTTCCCACCACTCTTCTCCGTACTTGAAGGATTGGACTAGTTAAGCAAGAATGGATCCTTTTCCTCCATCCAAGTGGCAGTTATTTTTTCTGGTGATTGCCTTGATGAATCTGTAATTCTCTTTCCTAACCAATTCAAAAGAGCCCATTTGAGTTTCTCCTTTAATACAGGATGAGTTCGTTTCTTTCCCTCTCTCATATCAACCTATATTTTTTAAAAAAAGGTCTCAGTCAAATGACAAATGGAGGAAATGAGGTCCAAGGGAACCTCACCCGTTCTACTGCTTGGCATTGCCCATCTCACCAGCCTAAATTACCTTAATGAGTCCACAATGGGAGAAGTGCATCAGAGTTAAGGAAAGAAGTTCTCATTCTGGACACTACCTTCCATCTCATGAGGCAGCACAAGGTATTGCTGCTTATATAGTCTTAGTTTTAGTTCTATAAATGCCACAACTTGTCAATAATTTCACTAGACTGTATGCTCATGTAGCAGGGAACATTTCTGCCAACTCTGCTATATTGTATTCTCCCGAGAGTTTAGTACGGTGCTCTGCAAACAGTAAGTGCTTGATAAATACGATTAAATGATCGATTCAAGAGGGGCTGCTTGAAATTTAGCATGCTGAAAGATGTTAGCTCATCCGTGGCAGCTATATTGTGAGAAGGTTGATGGTATGTAATAATCCTATGCCTATCCAGTACCCACGGGCAAGTCTAATGTGCTTTTGTGCTTAAAAAATACTTGAAATTCATCTACATGATCCAAAGTTCCGGTTATTGGATACGGCTCGTTACTTGTTGCGCTTAGTGCCAGGGATCTGTGTACGGCTTTTGAAGTGCAAGACTATTGAATTGTTAGAAAGCTTCTCTTGTTCAGCTCAATACTGTAGCTGATATTTAAGAAGCAATTGCATGTGATTTGTAAAATAAAAGGGGCTGGGCTGTCTTGGTGCACAATACCTGTGGGGTTTAACAGCTTACTTTGTGATCTTGGTTAATAGTAGAACATGATATTGGAGGGTCTCCTCAGTGGAAAGCCCATTAGTGTAACAGTTTGAAACCCATATCCGGACTGCTGCTTCCTCACTGCCACAGGAGGTAGAGAGAAGGCCTCCCACAAGGTGGGCTCTTCTGCAGGGGTTTCTTACTTGAAATGCTTGAGGAGAGGAGGGAGAAAATTCCCCGTGTGTGTAAATAAAAGCATAATGAGCTCAATGAACAGGTGGGCTGGATGCCGATGCCCGAGTTTGGTTAGGAAATAAATGGCTGAATCCTCGGGAAAGGGCCATCTCCCATGTCGCTACTACGGGAAATGCTACTTATTCAAACTAATTGGAACTGAAGTTAGTTTAAAATAGGCATAACTGAATAAAATGGGGTAGGCTATCTCGGAAGGCACATATCCAGTTTTGTTCTGCTCCCTGGGCTTCTTGATTTTTGGAATAGCTATGCTATTTTTTGATTCACATAACCACTTAGATAATAGGTATTCTAATGTAGGGCATGCAGTCTTTCCCTGGGATATTAAGTAGCCTTCTGTCGACTAGACCAGCTAGTAAAATTAGTTTTTCTTCTACTCATTCATTTAAAACCCTCTCCTTGACAAATATGGTGTATATATTAAATCCATATCTGCAGGAGGTGAAATTTGTTTTTCTCTTCCACTCCTTGGAAGGATTACCTTAGCTGCTTGCTGCTCTGCTTTTTCTACAGCAATGGCATTGAATAGTCCCAGGACCTAATTTTGCTGCTTTTCTTAAGCAACCAAATTGGTTAGTCATCCTTCTTTTCATTCCCCTCATGTTGAGTTTTGCGCTGTCAGCATAGCGCTACACATAAACCAAGAAATAAATGTCCCTCACAAAGCCATGCCTGCAACTATTTGCACTCATTTGTGTAGTACCTATAATAAAACCTACAGCTGGGCTTTTGAAATTTGATTCTCGGGGGAAGTGTATTTAAAGCCGACTAGAAGGCCTATGTGTCACTCCGGTATGGAATCTGGTCTATATAGTGAATTTATTTTCTATCTGATTTTCAAATAATATATTTTGGCTTTGGATTTTATACTACTTTGGCACTAGTGAGTTTCTCTTGACCATTGCCTCCTGAGGTATGTGGAATTTTAGGAGTCATACTTAGAGAACCTCCTCCTCTAGCCCATCAACTCCTTCTCTAGTTCGTAATTTCCTTGTGGTTAGGGATCGTGCCTACCAAATCTATTGTACCGTCCGCTCCCAAACGCTGAATACAGTGTTCTGCACACAGCAAACGCTCAATAAATGCCATTAATTGATTGACTGAGGTTTGCATTGCTATTAATAACATCAATTCTCTCACCATTTTTACCGGCTGAGCAGTGAACGCCAACTCCAAACAACTTGTGTTTTGTGTGTATGGTTGCCAACAACATCAAGAGATAAGCTCCCTAGGAAGCTGGGACTCTGTCCTCTGAATCTTATGTACACTGTCTTGAAGGGGGCTGTGGAAATCTTAAAAATACCATCTTTGAATAGGAGTTAATCTGGTCCTGGACCAGGCCTGAAACCCTGGAAGCCTGACCATTGAATGCAGTTTATGCACTACTAACTGAGGAAGTGGGAGCTGCTGCTGAAAACATGGTTAATCCTGAATCAGGAGGTAGCAAGGGAAAACAGAGAGGAGAGGAGAGAAGTACATTATACAACTAAAATAAATGAAATGGAATTTGTAATAGAACAGTGTGAAACCTAAGCAAAATTGCTTTGGGAAATCTCAATTGATTCCCACTCCTTTCTACAATATGTTCTGTAGAGCTTTTTACCAGGAGGTTGATATTGCGTGAACATGGCTTGTTGGCGAAAAATACAGAACCATCCTTTCATCCTGCTTCATCTGCTCTTCTCCCCCTGCAGATGGGTGTTCTAGGTGGGACGGCTGTGGCAAGGAAGTTTGCCTGGTCATTAGTGCAATGAATCAGGCCATTTATCAGTATCCAGACAGGAGAGAAATGTGTGTTCCCCTGGAGCCTGAAGCAGAATAGGGATAAGTTGCAAGGTGGTGGAATGCATGATGGCACTAATACCTATTTTCAGCATGTGGTCATCACTAGAGTTGTTGGCTATGGGAGAATAAATGGCTTTGCTCTTGATTGTTTCCTGACCCAGAGCACATTTCAGGGCTTGAGAAAATTTCAATAGTGGATGTAGGTATCACGTGCTTAGAGGTTTTTACTATGAGCTGTACCGAGGCTGCGGTCTTTTGAGTCACTGGGTCAGCTCTTCGAGGAAGACTATTGCAGCAAAGCTGCTAAAGCCGGTTTTTTTTGAAATTTTAATTAAGTACAATCTGAGAGGCTTAATTTAGAACTGCAGAGATCACCAGTTCTGAAGTCACCATCAAAGACTGTTTCAGAAAGGTCCATTTGCAAATAGTGCTGGCTCTGTGCTGTGCAGCAGAAATTCACCTGTTATGGTCCTTGCCCACTGGGAACCTACAAAATTTAGGAGACAAAGGAGGGGATCCCAAACTTATACTTCTGGAAGCTGGACTGGCACTTGCCCCAAGATTTTGCATTCATTCTTAGGGTGATCTATTTTCTGTGTCAGAAAGATCATTTGTCTCTTTCAGGAATAATGAAAATTCCCCTCCCCCTGGCAATTGGTCTCATGAAGTTAGAGAATAGGTCAGTAAGCATGTTAACTATGGCATTATTAAATGCTCGTTATGTACCAAGCATTGTGTTAAGCTCTGCAGTAGATAACCTGTTGTATTGTACTCTCCCAAGCACCTATTATAGTGCTCTATACTCAATAAATGATCAATAAATACCTTTTAATAATGCAAGTATAACCGATGAGACACAGTACCTGTCCTACATGGGACTAAAATCAAAGTGAAAATGACTCAGGGAACATAGCACCTGATGTCTTTGCCTTTTGGGATCTTTGGATTCAACCCATCATTCAGTACTGTTTAATAAGCCCCTACTGCATGCCAACCAATGTACTGAGTGCTTGGGAGGATATAATAAAATTAGTGTACCTGAGCCTTGTCCTCCAGGAGTTTACAATCAAACTCAAGAGACAGACACTCTTTCATTCACCCACACATCCAATCCGTCACCAAAACCTGCTGGTCTCACCTTCACAACATCACCAAGGTCCTCCCTACCTCTCCATCCAAACCGCTACCTTGTTGGTACAGTCTCTCATCATATCCCGACTGAATTACTGCACCAGAATCCTTTCTCATCTTCCATCCTCCTGTCTCTCCCCGCTTCAGTCTATACTTCGCTCTGCTGCCTGGATTATCTTTCTACAGAAATGCTGTGGGAGTGTCACATCCCTCTTCAAAAGTCTCCAGTGGTTGCCTATCAACCTTCGCATGAAGCTAAAACTCCTCACTATTGACTTCAAAGCTGTCCATCACCTCGCCCCCTCCTACCTCACCTCCCTTCTCTCCTTCTACAGCCCAGCCCGCACCCTCCGCTCCTCTGCTGCTCACCTCCTAACTGTGCCTCGTTCTCCCCGTCCCACCGTCATCCCCTGGCCCCCATCCTACTTCTAGCCTGAGCATGCCCTCCCTACTCACATTAGCCAAACTATCTCTCTTCCTCCCTTCAAAGCCCTACCTAGAGCCCACCTCCTCCAGGAGGCCTTCCCAGACTGAGCCCCTCTTTTCCTCTGCTCCTCCCCCCGCATCGCCCCTTCTCCCTCCCTCTGCTCTACCCCTTCCCCACCCTGCAGCACTTGTTTATATTTGTACATATTTATCATATTTATTATTCTATTTATTTTATTAATGATGTGTATATATCTATAGTTCTATTTGTCTATTCTGATGCTATTGATGCCTGTCTATTTGTTTTGTTTTGTTGTCTGTCTCCCCCTTGTAGACTGTCAGCCCATTGTCGGATAGGGATTGTCTCTATCTGTTGCCAAATTGTACTTTCCAAATGCTTAGTACAGTGCTCTGCACACAGTTTGCATTCAATAAATAGTTGAATGAATGAATGAACTAAGATAAATGATAAATAGGGGTAAATAGTAGAGAAGTTTATTGATGCAGCTTGGCCTAGTGGATATAGCCGTGGGCCTGAGAGTCAGAAAGACCTGGATTCTAATTCTGGATTCTGTCATGTCTGCTGTGGGGCCTTGGGCAAATCACTTCACTTCTCTGTGATTCAGTTACTCTGTAAAATGGGGATAAGAGTATACCCTTTTGTTGCGTTTTTTTGCCTGTACTTGTTTCAAACATGTTTCGAAATGCCACCATGGGCCTTGTTTTAGAGGAAATAAAATGCAGCTTACCTTTGAAAGGAGGTATTTCAAGACAGTTAGAGAGTTTGGGCTTTTTGTGTTATGTCAATCAATCAGTAATATTTCTTGAGCACCTTCCATATGCAGAACAGTGTACTAAGTGCTCGGAAGAGTACAGGAGAAGAAAAGACAGCATCCCTTTCCTCTAAAAGCTTGCAAACTTTTCCTAACTCCTTTTTATTTATTTGTTTCTGTGGACCAGTAATAGATGGGTGAACCAGAGGAAGTTTGCTGGGAAAAGTAAGTGCACTAAGTTTAATTTCTCCAGTACCATTATAGTAAGGCAGCCTCTACAAAGTCTAGCTGAAGTGCGAGTCATCCAAGTAACCACGAACTGGAATATAAAAATAAATCATAGACAATGGCTTATAAAGGGAAGGTTGAGTATTCATATCCTGTGTGTGACTTTTTCCAAGACTTGTTTATTATGGTTTTCATATGCTTTTATGGGAGTTGAGGTGAGGCTTTTGACTTGCAGCAGATGGGGTTCACAGCAGAACAGACAGCCGGGTTGTCTGGGCTCTCAGCACTTCTGTAGCCAGAAGTGCTCATATGCTGAAATTGCCATATGGATTTAAAGAAACTTTTCTTCCTCTCCTCCACCCCCTTTTAGGCAGGGATTGGATTTTCTGGCACCATTACTGTTACAGTGGTGACAATCAGTGGTATTTATTGAGCATTTACTGTGTGCAGAGCACTATACTAAGCACTTGGAAGAGTACATTGCAACAAAGTTGGTAGACAGACTCCCTGCCCACAAGGAGCTTGCATCTAGAAGGGAGCTTAGAGTCTAGAGGGGACATTGAGGTAGAAAGGAAGAAGTTCTAAGACCCAGAAACAATTTCTCTTCCTAGGGACGCCCTAGATCTGAAAAGAAACAGAAGGTTAGGATTGCTTTTGATGCATTGCAATGGGTTGAGACTGAGGTTTTTCTAACTTTCTGATCCAGAGAAGGAAGATGGGCAGTGAGTGCACTGCAGACTCTTACTGCCTCGGAATCAGCCTGTTTGTACTTGAATAGCTTGAATTATCCTGCTGGAGGTGGGCGGATTTTATGAACCAATTAATGTAGCATTAAAGGATACTATTTAGAGGTGTAATGAAGAGACACTTCAAAAGATCAGGAATTATCTGAAGCCCTTGAAATGTGAGTGGCATTAAGCAAGATCTCCCTGAGATCCTGAGAGTGGTCTGTTGAGCCAAGTAAGCTTGGGGGGATCAAGATGGGTTGCAGTTAGCAAGCAAACAGCAAATGTCAACATGTACCAAGTGATAGCCCAGTCAAGCAGTGGGATCAGTTGTGCAGCTCACCCCATTCAGTGTCTCTATCAGTGACCTGGATGAAGGAATGGAGGAGATGATTAGCATTTGAAGGTGACATTCAGTTGAGTTTGACTACCCGTTGATTCCCAGCAAACCCAAGCTATATAAAGCCATCACTTAACTCTAGCACTTAACGTACTTATGTATACACCCAACTCCAGTACTCATGTATGTTTGATAATAATAATAATAATAATAATGGCATTTATTAAGCGCTTACTATGTGCAGAGCACTGTTGTAAGTGCTGGGGAATTTACAAGGTGATCAGGTTGTCCCACGTGGGGCACACAGTCTTCATCCCCATTTTACAGATGAGGAAACTGAGGCCCAGAGAAGTTAAGTGACTTGCCCAAAGTCACACAGTTGGCAAGTGGTGGAGCCGGGATTTGAACCCATGACCTCTGACTCCAAAGCCCGTGCTTTTTCCACTGAGCCACGTGATTCAACTGTAAATCAGTTATTTTGATTATTTGTACATTGTTTTATGTCTATCTCCCCATTACAATATAAACTTCCTCATGGCGGGGAATATGTACTCTCCATCTGTTTAGTAATAATAATAATAATGATGATATTTGTTAAGCACTTACTATGTGCCAAGCACTGTTCTAAGTACTTGGATAGATGCAAGCTTATCAGGTTGTCCCACATGGGGCTCACTGTAAAACCCCATTTTACAGATGAGGTAACTGAGGCACAGAGAAGTTAAGTGACTTGCCCAAAGTCACACAGCTGACACGTGGCGGAGCCGGGATTAGAACCCATGACCTCTGACTCCCAAGCCCGTGCTCTTTCCACTAAGCCACGCTGCTTCTCTAGTACAGTACACTGCACCCAGTATGAGTTTAATTCTATTACTACTATTCCCCATAATACTTTCGAGCCCAGGAAATAATTTGGTGGCCCAGGCAAGTTGGAGAAATGGCCTTACAAAAGTAGTGTGAAATTCCATAATGAAAAGTAAAGATTTACCCCTATTGGAAATGCTGTCAGAAGAATGCCCCCTAATTCCATAATCATACTATAGCCAAACACATATTGAAAACGTGGGTTATGTTAAAATTGTGTGTGTTTTTGAAAACCTTCATCTGTGATATATCACTCTATTATAAAAGGTAATTTAAAATATCTGGCTTAATTTGTCTCTATATTGCAATGGTATTTGATTCTAGTTTAATTTCCTTATAGGTGGTTGCAATTTATTTCATCATTTGATTTTAATATCTTCTAATAGTATCGATGTTAAGTTGATTGGCTTGTTATTGCCGAAGTCTTCCTAAGTTTACACTTTTAATGATGGATGCAATGTTTATTACTTTCCGGTCCTCAGAATCTTCAAAACAACGGCTGTGAATGGCAAAGCAATGGATGGGTTATAAATTTCACCAGAATGCATATGTTCAGGACCCAGTTTATTAAAAAAAAAATACCCTCTAACTATTTCTCCTCCTATTCTTGTTTGGTTCACCAAACTTCTATTGTGAATAAGGGTGGCTCTGGTCAAATCTTCCCATTAGATCTTTTCTATAAAGGTTGAAGTCATCAGTTGTCGGCTTTCCTTTTCTGCCTACAGGTGGTGGTGATATTTCCTCATATCACTCTCCTTTTTTAATATTATTGAATATGCAATAAGTCAGTTGTATTTATTGATTACTGTGTGCAAAGCACTGTACTAAGCGCTTGGGAGAGTACAATACAACAATAAACAGAGCCCTGTAAAATGGCAGGGAGAAGTGAGAGGGAAGGAAAACTTTAGGAATTTTGACGTAGAGATGAACAGAAGTTCTAGAGAAGAGAAACCGGAAGACTGGTGAGAGAGATAGCTGGAGGATACTTTCTCCAGTCTTTCTTTCCTTCCATTTTCACTGTTTTGAGGGGATGGGGCAGGAAAAGAAGAATATTAAGTTATCAGAATCTTGGTCACTTGAACCAAGGGTTCCTGATAGCCCGTATTCTTTTTTGCATTAATAAGGTAGGTTTTTGTTTTTAGTGCTGATTTCACCTCTTGCATGATCTATCGGTCATCACGCTTCGGTATGATCTGCCTTTGTTGAACTATCCTGATTTTGTTAAGAGGGAGGGACCTCTGTGGAGTTTTGCCATTTAGCTAATTCAACTTCTTTTTATGACTTTGCAATAGAATCATTTCTTCTTAAGCTTGAAGGTATGCCTTTGAAAGACACCCACTTTCCTTGGACTCAGGACTCAAGAAAGTTTTATAAGCTTCCCTTCCATCAAATCTATCCTCCTAGCACTCCAAACCTATTTTCTCAAAGTTTATTTTATTTTTCTTGATGATTTTACTTCTTTCCCTGAGGAGTAGCCTGGTCTAGTGGAAAGAACATGAGGTCTGGGACCTGGGTTCTAATTCTGGCTCTACCATTTGCCTGCTGCGTGACCTTGGGTAAGTCACTTCTTTGTGCTTCAGTTTCCTCATCTGTAAAATGGGAATTCAGTGCCTGTTCTTCCTCCAACTTAGACTGTGAGCCCCAAGTGGATTAGGAACTGTGCCTGACCAGATTAACTTGTAACTACCCCAGTGCTTACAACAGTGCTTGGCACATAAATGCTTAACAAATACAATAATAATAATTAATTCAATCATATTTATTGAGCGCTTACTTTGTGCAGAGCACTGTACTAAGCGCTTGCACTATACTAAGCGCTTCCTCTCCTAACAAGATGTCTATCAACTTTAAGGTCTTCCATTTTGAAGAGTATAGCCAGAAAGACACCTGCTGTTGTGGATTTTTATACCTTTTTCATTAGAAAATTTTTCCTATAACGATCTACAGAGTGGTGACAATCTACAGCTTGCTCTACTGTTTTTCTATTGGGTATCGAGGTACAACATATGAGGAAATATGAAAAAAGTGGAATATTTAACTAAGAAGAGGGATGATTAATAGATGATGATACTTAATAATTGTGTCTATATGAAGTGTCTTTTATTAAGTATCATCTCTTAATCAGCCCTTCTCTAAGTTAAATATTGTGTCTATTGTGAAGTGTCTTTTTAAAGGTTCTAATTAGTTGTTTTCTGTAGTATCCATTGAATACCAGGCAAGAAAGATTAGATTAACTAATACCTGGAAAGTTTGAACTAGGAGAAGACTATCTCAACAGTTAGGGTGATGAAACACTGGATCAGACTTTCACAAGAGGTCGAGGAGGTTCTTTTTCTAAAGATATTGAAATAAAATGTCTGCCCTAAATTTATTAGACTTTAACCTGTGTGGAGGCAGGATGTATTTCCAGATAACATTTGAGTTTCTTTCAAGCTTTAAGGTACTGTCATTTCATTTTCAACTTCCATCTATTTCCTTTCTGAGGTCAGCTCCATTAATAAAGCAGACTGTTGGTTTCTTGGCTTCAAAACCCTCCCAAATTGAATATTGTGGAAAAGCCAATGTTCACTACAAAATAGTTTTTATGGGGCTTGACCCTCTCCTCCCTTTTCTTTATATTAGAACCTAAACTCAAAATAGTAGAATTGTAAGTTGAGGGGATTCTAGATCCCATTTCTGACTTTGAGATGAACCCAGGGCTTCTTTGGATCCCATCCTGAATCTGAAAACTGGGTCCAGTTGTCTACTCTTTTATAGTGTTGGTCTCCAGGCAGGTGGCGAATTAAAAATAAATAGCCCCTTTCCAAATCCGCTCGTCCTCCTAACTGTACCATCACCGTTAACAACATGGCCAGCCACTCAAATCTCTCAAGCCTGAAACCTTGGCATTATCTCCGACTCATCTCTTTAAATCTCCTTATCATGCCAGTAACCAGATCCTGTCAGTTCTTCCTTTACGTCTCCAGAATCCACCCCTTCCTCTCCTTCCAAACAGTTACCCTGCTGAACCATGCACTTGTCATAGTCCCCTTGCCTAGAGCGTCCATTGTTGGGTAGGGACCGTCTCTATATGTTGCCAACTTCCCAAGCACTTAGTACAGTGCTCTGTAACAGTAAGCGCTCCATAAATATGATTAAATGAATGAATCAGTCATCTCTCAGACCTTCCTGCCTCCAATCTTTCCCCTCTCTAGTCCATACATCACTCTGGTACCATTTTTCTAGAACACCATTTATTGCACATCTCCCTACACCTCAGAAATCTCCAGTTGTTGCCCATTGCTCTTCTCATCAAGCAGAAATGTCTGTCCATTGGCATTGAGGCACTAAATCAGCTCTCCCTCCTCTTACTCTTGCTGCTTTCCCACTACCTTCCCTGCTTGCGTGCTTTGCTCCTCCCCCGTTCGCATCCAACTAACCACTGCTGTCCGCATCTTCAAAGCCCTCCTGAAATCTCATTTGCCCACTCTGTTTCCCTTTTTCCTGCCACTTCAGTACTTTGGCATCACTTCAGGACTTGAGTAATCATCCCTTCCCTTCCTCCTCACCTTAGGTGCACTTAGGTACGTATCATTAGACTCTCTTCCTTTCCCCTGCCTGTAATTTATTTTGGTATCTGTCGCTCCTATTAGAATGTAAGCTCTCTGATAGCAGGGATTATGTCTGTTAACTCTTGTATTCTCCCAAGTGCTTAATACAGTGGTGTGCACAGATTAAATATCATATAATATTTATTGATTATGTCCTGACCCTTTAGGGAATAGAAGGTTATTCCAGGATTCTATCTGTGACCTTGTACTGAGGCTTGGGAAAGAGGGGAGGCCCCTGAACCTTACTCTGGGATCAGAAAACTGGAGTGTACCTCTATAATTTTGCAGTTCAGGCTCTTATGTGTCATTTGTTTAGACTACGTATCTGTAGTTGTCCTAAATATTAGAAGTGCGTGAGTGGCTGTAAAAACCAAGGTAGAATCCACAGTCCCAGCCACATTATTTACACAAAAAGGTTGCCCTTTTTGGTGGTGGTACGTGCTGAGTGCTTGTGTCATGTAGCACTGTTTTCTCTTTTACCTCCTTGCCTCTCTTTTCCAGATGAAGCTTTTGCGCAGAGAGCAATTTCCTTCTTGATGGCAATGTGCCATGCAGGCTTGTCCTCAGCGGTAGACTTGCACAATATTATCAGTGGTAATGGATAGCCTCCTAGGGATTGACTGTTTTTGGTGAAAGTGCAGGAAGGAATGTCACACTCTCCTCTCCACTTCCCCTTCTTTTTCCCCTCTTCTTCCCTGGGCAGTAGTGAAAGAAATGACGTTCAAAGCCACAACCCTCCAGTAGAGGATTCGGAGCAGTGATGGTTGCAGAGGAAAGGGCAGAGTGTGGCATCAGCTAGAAGTGAATAAAAGTAATGAGCGGGATGATACCAGAAGAAGTGTGAAAGGATTTGGGGTCTAAATTGGCAAGAGCAACCGGGAGTTTGTAGCTTTTGCTGATGTAAACAAATGAATTTATGAAGAAATTGCAAAGGAGGAGCTGGTCGCTTGCAAATAATGTTTCAGGTTCTTTGCAGATAAACAAATTAAACAATATTTTACCTCTTTTATTTAGAAGAATTATTTTAGTAAGTAGAAGGAAACAGTCTTAGCTCTGGGCGAATCCAAGAGAACATAAGATTTACCTTGTTGAGTCAGAGTAATGACCCAGCCAACGGTAACAAAAGGACCATAGGAGGAACTTGGTGATGGCTACTCTCCTTAACAGCCATTCTCTGAGCTAGCTTACTAGCTAACATCCGTACCTTTTCCCCTTTAAAGACATGGATGATTAGCTGTGTGTGGCTTAGTCAACCAAGGCCATCTTCAACCTTTTGACAAATAGTTATGAATTCCATGTGCTTTCTACACTCTCTGTCTCGAACCTTCTAGTTTCATTGTCTGTGCCCCTTCATTCTTGTGAGCGAGAGTTTGGTAGAGTGCTAAAAATAGTAACTTTCTCCAATATCCATCTTTTTTTATCTCTATTCTGTCTGAACTCCATTCCTGACATTTCCTTTGTATTAAGTACTACCGTCTGTTTACCCATAAGCATTTGTAATGTGTATTCTTCTGTAGAACAAAAAAAATCAACTTAAATCTATCCCCCATTCAACTCTTTCAGAAGGAAGACAAAATGGTATCTAATCTTCATTGACTTCACTTTCTGTCTTTTTTTCCTTGCTGCAAGTGCCTCGTACAAATAAGCAGTTATATAAAAACTTATATTTCTTTAAAGTGCCATTAATTTACATGTGACTACCAAGCAAGTAAATTTGTACCATGCAAGCAGACTTTTTTGGTCACTCTAATCCCAATCATTAAATGTATGTTGCACACATTTCCTTCCCTTTTACTTGTATTTCAAATGGAGCTTGAAATTAACATAGGTTCCTTTTATTTTATCGTTTGTGCATGGTATCACTTGATGTCAGCCCCAGTTTGATAAAAAGGCTTATTGCAGCTAAACCAGTAGAGGTTAGATGAGAAGAAATTCCTGTTTTTAATCCAAGTTGGTTTATTGCTGTTTTGATAACTCCCAAATAGTGAAATTTGTTGCAGGTGATGGGAGAGGAATGCTTGGCACATAGTAAGCGCTTAACAAATACCACCATTATTACTATTATTATTATGGTTGTGAATATTTTCTTTATTTGAAGATCTCTGATGAGATGTGCTTTGAATGAGAGGTGTGACTAAGGTTTGAAGACATGGTGCTTTCTCTGTTTACGTGTGTGTATCTCTCCCCATTCCCCTGTGATTTGGGGATGGGAATATATCGGGGGGGGAGGGTCCCGGATTTGGAAATAAGTGGGTTCGTGTTTCAATCTGGTGTGTAATTATTAATAATATGAATTCTAAGTAAGCACAGTTAATCTCAAGCTGACTGGCTGAGTTTAATAGCCTGTTATTAGAAAGCAAATTTAAGAACCCTTCCTCCAGGGAAGGGGCCCAGAGCTATCTAACTTTAAAGTTCACTTTCTTTTCCAAACTACCCCTTGAGTGTGTTATTGATTCTTGTAATGAGATGCATCGACTGACTCTGGGATGAAGGGCTGAGGAGCTCCTGTTAAGACCAGCTGGGAAGGAGAAAATGTAGACTTTCCGTTAATTTGTAAAGCGAATTTGTCAAAAATGGCTGCATGGTTGCATTTTCTCAGCTGACTTCTGGAATAGTGTCCATGTGTCTTGTTACCTTAGTGAGTTCTAGGCAGCTGGTTGTATCAAATGCAGCTGTCCATCTGTCTGTGTGAAAGGGATTTCCTAGACTGTAAGCTCATTGTGGGCAAGGATCATGTCTGCAAACTCTCTTGTATTCTAGCAAGCACTTAGTACAGTGCTCTGCACATAGTAAGCACTTAATAAATACCATTGATGAGGCTCAGTGGAAAGAACACGGGCTTGGGAGTCAGAGGTCATGGGTTCTAATCCCGACTCTGTCACTTGTCAGCTGTGTGACTTTGGGTAAGTCACTTAACTTCTCTGAGCCTCAGTTATTCCATCTGTAAAATGGGGATTAAGACTGTGAACCCAACATGGGACAACCTGATCACCTTGTTTTCCCCCCAGCGCTTAGAACAGTGCTGTGCACATAGTAAGCGCTTAATAAATGCCATAATTTATTTTATTTTATTTTTTTATTATGAAGGGCCATGGAGTTGCTGCCCAAGCAGCTTGTTGTTGTATTGCACTTTCCCAAGCGCTTAGTACAGTGGTCTGCACACAGTAAGCTCTTAATAAATACAATTGAATGGATGAATGAAAAGAACATGCAGCTCCGTTGGTCAAGATAAATGGCACACAGCCTATCAGTAGTTTGTCTTTGAAATCCACGGATAACAAACTCTCCAAACCAGCCTTATCATTAAAGAACTGAAACCTCCCAAATCTCAAATCTTGCCTGCCAAGGCTCTCCCTCTTGCGGACTTCCCTTTCCCTCCTTGCTGGAAGTTGGAGAGTCTGGGATGTTTTTTGGAGTTCCTTAACCTGCTGATACTAGATTTTACTCAGAGCGTGGGATAAATGCTTATATAGATAGTAGTTTATGTATAAAATCTATAAACTCTAGATCTATCTGTATTTGTATACTACATGTCATAGATTCAGGGAGTGTGAACCTGTTTAACACATTCAGAACTGGACTAGGCCTCTGCTCCTTAGTTTACCAATCCTGATTCATTGAATGGCTTTTCTCTGTATTTCATTCATTCATTAATTCATTCAATCATATTTATTGAGCGCTTAATAGAGCTCTGTACTAAGAGCAGAATACTGTACTAAGCGCTTGGAAAGTACAATACAGCAAATAGAGAGAGACAATCCCTGCCCACACTGGGCTCGCAGTCAGGGGGTGGTGGTCAGTATTTCTGTGTCAGTCGCACTTGTATTAAAGTCACCCAGGAATGTCATCCAAACTATCTAGAAAGGTGACTATCAAACTCTTAGAAATGGAAGGAGCCTGCAAGAAACCTTATGGCAACACTGAAAGAGCCCTAGTGAACCAAGAAACCCTATCTGGTTCTTCCAATGGGACCAGTGATTAGGTGGTCTTTGAGATACTCTACTAGGGAGTCTATGAGACTGTGGGCAAACCTAGAAGATTTTTTGGATGAGAATGTCTCTTAACATGCAGCAGCAGTACCACAAGAAAAAGTTTTACCAGCACACAGTGTCAGTCACACAATGGTCTTGTGAGCCACATTCTCATTGATAAAAATCTCATGGTTAGTGGTGTCCTATACCATAATGGGACAGTTAGGATAATAGTGGGATATTGTGTGGGTCATGTACAAATGAAATCTAATGTTAAGGGCAAAAGGAGAAAAAAAGGAGGGAAGGAGAAGGAAGAGAATGATAAGAAAATACTTTTTATGGTATTTGTTAAGCATTTAGTCAGTCATATTTATCGAGCACTTACTGTGTGCAAAGCACTATACTCAGCTCCTGGGAGAGTGCAGTATAACAATAAATAGACACATTCCCTGCACACAATGCACTTATTGTGTAGTAAGTAAGCACTTACTACGTGCCAGGCACTGTACTGAGCCCTTGGGCAGGTACAAGTCAATCACGTGGAACACAGCCCACATCCTGCATGGAGCTAACAATTTTCAGCCCCATTTGACAGGTGAGATAACTGAGGCACAGATAAATGAAGTGACTTGACCAAGGTCACAGAGCAAAGTGGCAGAACCCAGGTACTCCCATTCTCCCTTTTTCCCTCGCCCCCGATAATGTGTTGTCAAGTTCTCACCCTTCTGAATGTCATTGCCATCCTCGTCCTCCTTTTCCTCCTCCTCCACTTCCTCCTCCTCCAGTGGCTATTGCTGCTTACAGTTATGTGATGCAAAATATAATATTTTGTTTTTCTCAGAAATATGTGTGGGGTGATTACATGGTGGAGTTAATTGGGTGAGTAAATATGGAATATATAACCTGTAATGCACATCGACACATATGTCATGGCTGGCACTTATCCATGCATACTGACTGAGTGGACTCTTCTTACATTGGCATTCTTTAGAAGGTCAAATATGTGCTTCAGTCTTTTTAGGATTTAGCAAAGCTGGTTGGTAACTAAAAAGAATGGGCATTAAATCAGATAAGGGCCCACTTCTGGAGGAGAAGGTTGCCGCTTGTCAGGACTAAGAAGCTTATGAGGCGCTGCTCTGCTCAGTGATTACGTGGCAGCTGTGGCCATAGCTGAAATCCTTGTTTATTCCTTCTCATTTTCCAAGAGTCAGAGATGAGGAACTGCCGAAATAGATAAGTGTTGGGGGACGGATGAGAATGTGGGAAGCACGTGGAAAAGTCATTTTTTAAAAAGTTATTCCCTACATGGTAGGGCTAGTTCCTCCTCAGATTCACTAATTTGCTCCAGATCACTCCCTTCCGTTCCATGGCCTTTTACCAAGAGAAGCACTTGCTTAGAGAAGCCCGGGCTCTTTCCACTGAGCCACGCTGCTTATTATTGATATATAATAAGATATTCATTATCAATTAAAATGATTAATAATAACAATAATGATAACTCATTTTATTTGTATTGATGCCTGTTTACTTGTTTAGAGAAGCAACATGGTTCAGTGGAAAGAGCCCGGGCTTTGGAGTCAGAGGTCATGGGTTCTAATCCCGGCTCCCTCACATGTCAGCTGGGTGACTTTGGGCAAGTCACTTCACTTCTCTGGGCCTCAGTGACCTCATCTGGAAAATGGGTTTGAAGACTGGGAGCCCCACGTGGGACAACCTGATCACCTTGTATCCTCCCCAGCTCTTAGAACAGCGCTTTGCACATAGTAAGCGTTTAATAAATGCCATTATTATTATTATTAAGCAGCGTGGCTTAGTGGAAAGAGCATGGGCTTTGGAGTCAGAGGTCGTGGGTTCAAATCCCAGCTCTGCCAATTGTCAGCTGTGTGACTTTGGGCAAGTCACTTAACTTCTCTGGGTCTCAGTTCCCTCATCTGTAAAATGGGGATTAAGACTGTGAGCCCCCCATGGGACAACCTGATCACCTTGTAACCTCCCCAGCACTTAGAACAGTGCTTTGCACATAGTAAGCACTTAACAAATGCCATTATTATTATTATTATTATTACCATGGTCCCATGGATCAGTAGTATGGCTTGGTGGCAAGAGCCCAGGCTTGGGAGTCACAGGACGTGGGTTCTAATCCTGCCTCCACCACTAGTCTGCTGTGTGGCCTTGGGCAAACCACTTAACTTCTCTGTGCCTCAGTTCTCTCATTTGTAAAATGGGGATTGAGACTGTGAGCCTCACGCAGGACAATCCGATTACCTTTTATCTACCTTAGTGATTAGAACAGTGCTTGGCACATAGTAAGCGTTTAACAAATACCATAATTATTATTATTATTTTACTGCAAATCTGCCATCCAACCCGAACACAAATCCAGGTACTCAGAGGTTCCGAAGAACCTTGCTGCCTAATCATCAGCCCAGCTTTTGGGGCCTTTGCTCACCCTCACAGCTGGGTGAATCCTGGCTAAAATGGCTTAGCGAGTTGTAAGACAAAATCAGCACCAGTTTTTTTCATAATGGTTTTGATGTAGGTCATTTCTAGTTCAAAGGTAAAGTGAAACGGAGTGAGATGATGTAATCATGAATTTTCACCTGAGGCTGAACAACAGAATGGGCATTGTGGGTTAAAATTTCATTTGAATTGTTAAACATTTTCCTGAAAGTGGCTACTTTTGTAAGGGGCTTAGTGTTAGAGTGGGGATTGAAGTTGTGTGCTTCCATAAAATTAGGTCTCTCTCCTCTCTACAGAGACTTGAGTTGTAGGGTGAAGGTGACCCTGGCTTGGTGAAATTGATTGTTGGGGTGGAGTCGAGTGATGTGTTAGAAAAGGTTTAAAAAATGAGAAACGGAAGCGAGAGAGCATCTCAAGCCGAGCAAACCACTTGTAGAGTGAAGAAAAATAGAAAGCCCATTTATGAAAAGAGTTAGATTTGAGTGGGAGGAAAGACGAGTGGATCAGGCATCTATCTAGTGCGTAACAGTGATTCAGGGAGGGAATTTATTAAAAATGAAGACAGGGTAGAGTTTAGTTTCAGAATTTGAAAATGCCCAGCCACATTTCTTCATGGCTTTTAATGGAGGTAGAAAACTACTGATGAATTGGAGAGGGAAGTGAAGAAAGGGGATGGAGGAAGGGGAATAGTCTCCCCCTTTCAGACTGTGAGCCCACTGTTGGGTAGGGACTGTCTCTATATGTTGCCAATCTGTACTTCCCAAGCGCTTAGTACAGTGCTCTGCACATAGTAAGCGCTCAATAAATACGATTGATGATGATGATGATGATGATTTTACTGAATCTTAGCAAAACTTGCTTAGTTTCCCTTTTGCATCTTAGTTTCTGTTGTTTACCTTACTCCCAATGAGCACGTTCCACAAAAATCCTCACATTTTAATGACAACCCCACTGCTTTACGTTGCCTTGCTCTGCGGCATTACCTAGAAACATATATCCTAGTGGTTAGTGATGCCACCACCCAAATTCCCTACCTCTCCCTCATCTAAGTCCCTAATTTCCCTCTAGTAACCCATTATTAATCATTCGTCTAAAATGTAGCCAAACAGCTCTTGAGTCTACTCCTTGCCGATCATCCTTGCCCTTGCTCAGTGAGGAGGGTACATGTCACAGCCCTAGGCCCGTTTTCTGCCCACTCTGAGGTAATAGAGGAAATGGAGTTTGCTAGTGAGCCTTTTGGCATTCTGTCTGCAAGCATGAGTCTAAGCCTTTTTTTCCCCCTGTTGAAAGTGCCAAATCACTTCAGTGCAAAAATCACTTCAGAAATGACCCCTCCTGTCTGTTGACACAAATTGTCCACATTCTGTTATCCCAAAGCCAAAGATGGTGGGGTCTCAGTGGTCATGAATTTAATTAATCATATTAATATTGCATTATTATATTAGCAGGTGCTTACTGGGCGACAAGCACTGTACTAGGTGCTGGGGTAGATACACGATAATGAGGTCAGACACAGTCCCTGCCCCACATGGAACTCACAGTCTAAGTAGAAGGGAGTAGGATTCAATCCCCATTTTGCAGTTCAGGAAACAGAGGTTCAGAGAAGTTGTGACTTGCCCAACGTTCACACAGCAGGGCAATGGCAGAGCCGGAGTTAGAACTCAGGTCCTCGGACTTCCAGTCCCGTGCTCTTTCCACTGGGCCACGCTGCTACTTTCTATTGCTTTGTCTAGACTTTTCGTGTTGTATTTCCCTTACTAATTGGGCAAGTTTGATTCAGAAGCTTACACACAAAATCCTTTAGTTGATTTCCTCATAAGCAACAGACTATTAACATTCTCTTTCAGTCAATGTTAATTAAGCAAGAGGCGAATTTTACTGCCGGAAATGGGCCTGCTTCTGAACCATGGTAAAGACGCCGAATAGAACAGACCGTGATGATTTGTATTTTCCAAGGCAGCGAGCTCTCTCACGCTCTGATCTGTGCAGGAGCCGAGAGCAGCGAGGCGGGTGTTTGTTTTCGGATTAATAGTTGAAGTTTGCTCATGTGGAAATGAAGCGGATTTCCTTGTGACTAGACTCTGTCATTAAAAAGCCATTATCAAAGTCGTCCAGCACAATTCTTGCTCCTTTACGGCTAATGACAAAACAATCTTTTAAAAAAAACAAAACACTTTAATTTTTTATTTTTCTACTTCGAGAGTAGCTTAGTTGCAGAAGACTTAACAGAAGAGAACCTTAGTGAAGTGAGGCAGTTTAGAGATTTATTGATCAATAAAGAAGACAATTACAGCTTGTTTATGAAAGGAAACCACCCCCCCATGGCCCTTTGAGCAACATTGAGACTCTAATAATGATAACTCTGGTAACCAGCTTGAAACAATAAAAGTCGATAGGAAGATATAGGATTTCAATAAAGTTATGACACTAGATAAACTTTACTCCAGGAACAAATTTTCCCTGGATACGTGACTGGCTCCAGCTAGATTTGTAACTTTAATTTTTCACTTATTGGATTTGTTTTTGTCATCAACTAATTATAAAGCCTGTAATGGAGGCCACTAAGTCAGATCGGCAGATAGCAGGGAGATGATGAGCAGTATTAGTCGGTGGGACCATAGGTTTGAAGAGGCGATATGCACAATTGTGGGGGTGGGGGGGGATTTTGGCATCATCTCTCTCCCTGGATTAGGGACTTCCCTTTTTGTTCTTCAGGAAGTTTGCCGGGGCAAGGATGGGACTCCCCTTAGGAAGTGGAAATATGGACAAGATTCTAATTGACTTTTCTCTGCTTCCCCACCTCCACCCCTCACTCTAAAAAGAGTTAAGTCTGCCTGTCTATCTTTGAGAAGTAGCGTGGCCTCGTGGAAAGAGCACAAGCTTGGGAGTCAGAGGACCTGGGTTCTAATCCCCGCTCCGCCCCTTGTCTGCTGTGTGACTTGGGGCAAGTCACTTTACTTCTCTGTGCCTCAGTTACCTCATCTGTAAAATGGGGATTACATCCTACTGCCTCCTGTGTAGACTATGAGCCCCATGTGGGACAGGGATTGTGTCCAACCTGATTAACTTGAATCTGTCATCATCATCATCATCATCATCAATTGTATTTATTGAGCACTTACTGTGTGCAGAGCACTGTACTAAGCGCTTGGGAAGTACAAGTTGGCAACAGATAAGCTCTGTCCCAGAGCTTAGAACAGTGCTTGGAACATAGTCTTAGTAAGTCCCATAATTATTAATCATTACTGTTATATGAATGAAAGCTCCCAGATGGCAGTGGTTGGGTCCTTGGAACGCACTGAACAACAATGAACAAACTGTGGGCATTGAGCAAATATAGGCAGTAGAAATTTGGTTGTAGGAAGGGCTCCAAAGTCTGGGATCCCAACCAGGATCAATCAAGTATTTCTTATTTATTATTGTTGTCATTATTATTGATGCTATTTGTTAAGCACTTACTATGTGTCAGGCACTGCTCTAAGTGCTGGAGTAGGACCCAGTCTCTGTCCCACAAGGGGCTCTCAATCTAAGTAGGAGGGATTAGGATTTAAAATCCCCATTTTACAGAAGAGGCCCAGAGAAGTTAAGCAGTTTGTCCAAGGTCACACAGCAGGCTAGCAGCACACCCAGGATTGAAAGCCAGGCCCTCTGAATTCCAGGCACATGCCCTTTTTGCTAGGCTACGTTGCTTTTCATAGCCTATGTACAAGTATATAAGGATGATGAATAAGTCCTCTGCCACATTCCCATTGTGCCACCCAGAGCCCCTGCTCCCAGTTTGCCCCATTTTTATGTGGGACCGTGAGGGATTGAAACTGGAGCACCACGTTCCTTGGCCTTCTTGCCCATCAGAATCCCCTGCCACCTTCCCACTAGGCTGTACAAATGTGGGGCATTTAAGATGGTATCTATAAATTGGGGAATGTTGGGAAGTTTTGGTTGTGACTGGGCTCTTGAACTGAGTGGCAGCTCCCTGAGGCCCCTTTACCACCAGCTTGTTGGACTCTGAAGTTGGTCTTTTATGTTGTCTGCGTATTATTTCATCTCTTTCACCATGTCCCTTGCCAAACCCATCTGCACCTAATTCTTGAATTGTTTGGGCCAGTCGAATTCTTGCTTGTGCATTTTCTCCCCTAGTGCTGTGTTGTTGTAGTAGTTGTTGCCATGCTAGTAGTTGACGTAGGAGTAGTAGTTGTCGTAGCTGTTGTTGTAGTTGTTTTAGTGCAGGGACCCTGCCCCTGGCCCACATGGGGCTCAGTCTCAGTCCCCGTTTTACAGATGAGATAATTGAGGCACAGAGAAGTGAAGAGACTTGCCCAAGGTCACACAGCAGACAAGTGGTGGGCCTAGGATTAGAACTCACAACCTTCTGACTGCCGGGCTCGTGCTCTATCCGCTTAGACAATATTAATATTCTACTCAATAATTAAAAGTACAGATCTGTACGAACCATCCTTCCCATCTCACAAGCCCGCAATCTTGGTGTCATCCTCGACTCCACTCTTTCGTTCAGCCCACACATCCAATCCATCACCAAAACCTGCCGGTCTCACTTCCACAACATCGCCAAGATCCGCCCTTTACTCTCCATCCAAACCGCTACCTTGCTGGTTCAATCTCTCATCCTATCCCGACTGGATTACTGCATCAGCCTCCCCTCTGATCTCCCATCCTCCTGTCTCTCCCCGCCTCAGTCTATACTTCACTCTGCTGCGTGAATTATCTTTGTGCAGAAACGCTCTGGGCATGTTACTCCCCTCTTCAAAAATCTCCAGTGGCTGCCTGTCAACCTACGCATCAGGCAAAAACTCCTCACTCTCGGCTTCAAGGCTGCCCATCAGCTCGCCCCCTCCTACCTCACCTCCCTTCTCTCCTTCTCCAGCCCAGCCCACACCCTCCGCTCCTCTGCCGCTCACCTCCTCACTGGGCCTCGTTCTTGCCTGTCCCACTGTCGACCCCCGGCCTACGTCCTTCCCCTGGCCTGGAATGCCTTCCCTCCACACATCTGCCAAGCTAGCTCTCTTCCTCCCTTCAAAGCCCTACTGAAAGTTTACCTCCTCCAGGAGACCTTCCCAGACTGAGCCCCCTTTTTCCTCTCCTCCTCCCCATACCTCTGCCCTACCTCCTTCCCCTCCCCACAGCACTTGTATATATTTGTACAGATTTATTACTCTGTTTTACTTGTGCATATTTACTATTCTATTCATTTTGTTAAAGATGTGCATATAGCTTTAATTCGATTTGTTCTGGCGACTTTGATACCTGTCTGCATGTTTTGTTTTGTTGTCTGTCTCCCCCTTCTAGACTGTGAGCCCGTTGTTGGGTAGGGACGGTCTCTATGTTGCCGACTTGTACTTCCCAACCACTTAGTACAGTGCTCAGCACACAGTAAGCGCTCAATAAATACGATTGAATGAAAGAATGGTCATACATGAGTGCTTCACTCACATTTCATCTTGAACTTATTTCAGATCTTTGAAGATATAGCTAGTGAAGGTAGGATCCTGTATTTAACTTTTGATTTGACATTTGGAAGTGAGAGAGTCATGATAAATGACATTTTTCATTGGGGGAGAGGTATAACATATACATGTAAACAATTTCCTTTCCCTTCTGAGAGAGAGGGAAATTATGCTAATAATGCCGGCTGACAAGCCCTTTCAGCTCAAAATAGGATCGAAACAGTTGAGAGGAATCAGGTGGGGCTGTAGCTCACTTGTTAATATGTTATTAGCAAATGAAAGGCCACATCTCTGGGGCTCTATCTAATATAGCAGTGCTTCTTGGGTGAAGAAACTCCTCTTCAATTGTACATTCATTCATTCCTTCTTTCATATATTCTAATATTTCTTCCCGAAGGCGTTACTCTCTTCTCTATCCTTGTTCTTCTTCTCCCCGCACTGTGTATAATTTTTACCTCTCTCTCTCCCCCACTGTATGTGTATCCCCAGACTGTAAGCTCCTAGTGGGTAGGGAACTTGCCCACCAAGGCTGTTACCTTGTATTCTCCCAAGCATTTAGTGCAGTGCTCTGCACACAGTAAGCACTCAATCAGTGCTATTGAATGTTTGTTTAAGCTTCATGTGGGCAGTGAGCTTGTTTGGTGTGTGTGGTACTCTTTTAAGAGCTTAGTGCAGTGCACTCAGTAAATTTTTTGATTATTTTTGCCACTTGTAGACTAGGGCTGGTTGTATATTCTGAAGTGTCTTTGAAATGCACCTACCTTTTCCAGTGAGACCAGAAATTGTACATGGCACTGCCTTCAAGATTCTTCGTCCTACTAGCGGAGGCCTGTGAGCTTGTCTTCCAGACTGTGAGCCCGTTGGGTAGGGATTGTCTCTGTTGCCAAATTGTACTTTCCAAGCTCTTAGTACAGTGCTCTGCACACAGTAAGAGCTCAATAGATACGACTGGATGAATTGAATGAATGAATGGAAGTGACCTGATGGTCATTCGCCCCCCCTTTCTGCTGTCCCAGATTTGTCACTGTGTTCTACTCTTTCTCCTTGACTGAGCGCCTTGGATTTGTTTTTGTCCCCAGGAACGCGATGGGATGAGAGCCATCCTGGAGTCATACGACAGTGAGCTGACCCCAGCTGAGCACTCTCCCCAGCTGAATCGTCGCATGCTGGAGGCTGAGGATATGGTACAGAAGGTGCATGCTGCCAACACAGAAATGGAGGTAAAGGGCCAAAGCTGGGCTTGTCATCCTCTGAGAGCATCTCTCCCCTTTGCAAAATAGCACCTGTGTTTTTACACTGCCCAGCCTCGTTGTGGACAGCGACCGTGTCTGCGAACCCTGTTGTATCGTACTCTCCCAAGCTCAGCTCAGTACCGCGTTCTGCTCATAGTAAGCGTTCAATAAATACCATTGGTTGATTGATTCATTCATACTAATACTTGAGACTTATGAGCCCCATGTGGAACAGGGACTGTGTCCAACCTGATTTGCTCAGATCCACCCCAGGACTTAGTACAGTGCCTGGCACATAGTAGGCACTAAACAAATGCCACAATTATTATTATTTAGAAAGACTGGATAATTAGGATGTACCTTTAACCTGAGGTGGTGTATATAAGTGGAATGTGGGGAAACTGAAATGTTCATCTTTCATTATCTCAATATTTTAAGGCAGTTAGGACCCAGGTAGCAAATTGTCTTTTTTTCAGTTCACCAGAGGCCCGAAAGAAGGACTACATCCTCATAAGTTTGCTTCTGTCTCTTTGTAGGATCAGTCTGTGAATTCTTACCCTTTTAAAGGTGATGAAGCACAGATGCAAAGAATTTAAGTGACTTGCCCAAGGTTAAAACAGAAAAGGGTTTGTTTGTTTTTGGGTTTTTTTCTGCATTTGGTTTCTGGAAAGAGTCCTCTCTTCTGTCCCCAACCTGCCTTTTAGACTCAGATTTCTGAGTCTGTGGCCTTCTTGTTAAAATACCCTCGGGATGTGAAGCCAGCGGAGTGCTCCCAAAAGTGGACATTCAGAAGAAACAAGGGAGATAGGGTGTCTGACCTAGGCTCAGAGGAAAATGCTGAGTGAATCTTTTGAAGAGTTGCCAAACTCTGCTTGATCCTGTTTGAGGGCATTTCCAGAGAGTCAGTTAAATTTTAGCTTTGGCTTAAAACAGGGTTGAAACAAAGAAAAACTAGGGTTTAAACCATGCAATCCAAAAGTAAGCCACAACTCCCTATGTTTCAGGCCTGTTTCCTCCCAAGTGCTAATTAAGCAAAGATTTCTGTTTTCTCTTCCCAGTCTTCCCCAATCTGCTGTCTTCATTCATCCCAAGCCAGCCTTTTTGCTGTATCTTGTCCTCAACTCTCCCCGCTCCATCCCCTTGCTCATGCTGTTTCCCTGGCTTGTAACTCCCTCCCTCCCTCCCCGCATCAGACAGACCACAGCTTACTCCCCATCCACATCCTTCCTAAATTCCACCTCTTCCAACAAGCTGTCTCCAACTAATTTTCCAGCATCCCTAGTCATATCACCCCTCAGTCAACTCTAGCACTTACGAGCTTATTTACGCCCTCCTTAGCATTTGCCCACCTTATTTATTTTTGACTGCTCTAGTTGTAATTATTGTGTCTGTTGTTCTAGCCCATTAGAATGGAAGCTCCCTGTGAGCAGGGAATGTGTGATTTTGTTATTCTTTGCTTGCCAAGCCCCTAATACAGTATTTTGCTCCAAGTGGTTGCTCGATACATGTCGTTGCTGCTGCTGCTTCTTCTGCTACTTCTACTACTGCTACTACTAGTACTACAAAGAGAGAGGCAGCAGTGCCTAGTGGATAGAGCCCAGACCTGGGCATCAGAAGGACCTGGGTTCAAATCCTGGCTCTGTCACTTGTCCACTGTGTGGCCTTGAACAAATCACTTCACTTCTCTGTGCCTCAGTTTCCTCATCTGTAAAAACAGGATTAATACTCTGTGCTCACTGTGGGCAGGGACTGTGTCTATTTGTTGTTGTGTTGTACTCTCCCAGCTGCTTTAGTGCATTGCTTTGCACACACTAAGTGCTCAGTAAATATGATTGAAAGTGGGACATGGACTGTGTCCAACCTGATTAGTTTGTATCTACTTCAGAACTTAGTACAATGCCTGGTACGTAGTAAGTGCTTAACAAATGCTATATATATATATATGTATATATATATATATATATATATATATATATATATATATATATATATGGAGGACTGTGTTCCTTGTCTGTTTGAAAAGCACTAGCAGGTCCTTGTGAATTGTTTCTGTTTATGGGGCTGACCCAGAAACCAGGAAATGCCTGTGACTTTCTGATTTGGGGGTTAGTATCCCAGACATGTTATAGTATTGCAGGGGAAGGACACCATCAATATCCCCTCAACACTAAGTTGCATGGAGAACTGAGTCTTATTTATATCCATTCAAACTTGCCAGGTGGCTGTGGGCCAGACACTTTTCTGTCTAAGACCCTCTATTCCACGAATGATTTGTCACACAACCAATTCTCAATTAGCTCTGCTAATGGGAGAGTCATAACACTGAGAAAAGAAATACACAGATAATCCCCACACCTCATTTCATATATTGGCTCCCAATTCCTCCTCACGCAAGCATTTCACAGAGATGCTCATAAAATATAAAACTGACTGATTTGAATTATCTTCCTCTCCCAGCTCCAGCCCAGCGGTACTAACAAGCAGTCGAATGGAATGAGAAACAGAGAGGAAAGGGCCTGCATGATCAATCCCTAAATAATCATGAGTTTGTCTGGGTGTACTGTATTCCAATCTGAGAGGAAGGGATGCGTTAGAATATCTGTGTTGCTCCATGAAATCCCTATGGCATGTCTGTCGTGTTCCTGCTAATAATGGTGATATATGTTAAGTGCTTACTATGTGCCAAGCACTGTTCTATGTGCTGGGGTAGATACGGTTATCTGGTTGGACACA
Source organism: Tachyglossus aculeatus (assembly GCF_015852505.1). Lineage (NCBI taxonomy): Eukaryota > Metazoa > Chordata > Mammalia > Monotremata > Tachyglossidae > Tachyglossus > Tachyglossus aculeatus. Next base: position 61,224,560 of record NC_052086.1, read on the forward strand.
GTCCCTGCCCCATGTGGAGTCCACAGTCTTAATTCTCATTTTACAGAGGAAGTAACTGAGGCACAGAGAAGTGAAGTGACTTGCCCAGGGTCACACAGCGGATAAGCGAAAGAGCCGGGATTAGAACCCAGGCCTTCTGGCTCCCAGGCTCATGCTCTATCCACCACATCATGCTGCTTCTAGCACAGAGCATAGAATGAGCACTGGAAGCCTGTACCTTCATCGTTTCCTTTTTGAAAGTACGATGAGTTGATTTTATTAGAATAGAATTACAATTTCTTTGTGAATGAAGCAAATCAAGACAAGAACCACAAGTCACAGGAGTCTCTTACCCAGTTGTGGATTGTCCAGGCCTCTTGTATTGCCACCTTTTTCTTCCTGTCCTTTGTTTTTGGTCCATTCCACTGCTGCTGTCTGTCTTCAGGTTGGGCCATGTATGTGAAAACGAGATCAGTCCTATTTGAGTTTGGCAAAAGTTTGTGGTGGGGGAGACAGATATGAGTGATCTCCGCGAGGTTTGCATCCTTGTGTATCACCTCTGCAGTCAGCACAGGCTAGAAATTGTGGTTTGAGTTTTGATCTCTTCCAAAATGGCTTTCCAGAGAGGTTTTAGAGAGTTAAAAAAATTCCCAGGAAGACAGAAGGGAACAGGATGTACAGACCTAAGAGGTAAAGTCTGATGGGGGAAAGATGTGTAACATTACAGGAGTATAGCAAGAGATGAGTTTCTTGGAGGCGCAAGACCAGCAGCATTTATTGAGAACATGTGCTAATCGCTTGGGAAGTACAGAATAGCAGGGTAGCATGTTTCCTGCCCACAAGAAGCCTGTATTCAACAGAGCAGACAATCATAAGAGTATGTACAACTCAAGTGGAACTAGTAAATAAACATTGAGTACACAGATCTATATACACACACATGAATATATATGTACTCAATACATATATATGTATATACTCAATATGTGTGTGTGTGTGTGTGTGTGTGCATGCACACTAGGGAGACTGTTTTAATAACTGGAGAGGCAAACATAAACCTGTTTGCAACTAGAGAGGTCAAAGATAAATTGAGCAAACCCCACTCCTTCAGGAGGAGAGCTGCGGATCAGGAGTGATGTTCTATTCCTTAACCTCTTCTACAGGAAGAGTCAAGTAAGCAGTTCTCTTTGTGATGGAGTGGGAAGTGTGGTGAGGCTGGGTGAGGGCTGATTAGGTAGTCAATAGTCCACTGGTATCGTGAGTCACTGGTGCTGTTAACAGTGATTGATGAGAGGAATTTCGTCTTCATACATCTAGAGATATGTGTGTATTGTTAGGCTCCTGTTCCTGCAGAGGGATGAGAATGATTAGTTTTGCTTTGCTTTGCTCCCTCCTCCCAATACCCCGCCCCCTCTCCACCACCGTTCCTCTTCTCCATCTGCCTTTCTGCTGCTATTATGTGACCAGTTCATTGTTGGCGGTTGGATTTTGACATTGCCCAGACACCCTCCCCCAGGTTCTTTCATTCTCCAGTGATGCTCAAGCTGGCCAACTAAATCCTCTGGGTTAAAGAATTTTCAAATCCTTAAATCATATCTTTTACGGTTCCCATCTGCGGATCTCTTGATTGGCAGGACCCCTTTTGCCTAATTGGATCACCTTTTTGAAGTTGATGCAGTTGATGCAGGGAGCCTATCCATGCTTGTGACCGAGAAGACCAATGAGTGACTAACTCTAATTTTTACTTTCCACCAGTCCACTGGGATAGCGTTATCATTTGAGACTGTGCTGCGCTATCTGTCATCATGTAGCAGGTCTTTGGGCCTCCTGCTCTCATCCATTCTCGTCGCATATATACCACTCAGCGAAGCAGTGTTTCTGTGAGCACTGTTTCAGTGCTGGGGTGCTAACTGCATTTCAGGATCTCATTAAAGTGCACTTCTAAATAAGTAATTAAAAAAATGATCAGCCTCATTAACGTGGTTCTACAATTAAATAGCTTTGGAAATAAAATGTCTAAATTAATGTCAAATTCAATAGAACAACAAACACCATCAAGAGCAATCTAATATTACACCCATAAATCCTTATAGACACACGCACATACAAGCACACACCCCCTATCCTTCATATTTTGAATAAGGCCTCACTAATGGTGAGATTCTTCTCACTCATTTTGGTGTTTGAAAAGACTCATAAACACTGGATGATCTGTAATCATTATGATTACCATATTATAAGCTTCTTCCTGTGCTGATGTGCAGTATTTGCTACTTGCAAGGTTTTCGTGATTGCTTCTTGATCTTCCAATCTCCTTATAGCCTCGACTCAAACAGAGGAACTTCCCTACCAGTTTCTGCATGGCAAACTGGGTCTGTCTCCTGACAATCCATTGCCAGTCCACAGTGTTTGATTAAGGGTTTGTTATGTCTTTAACATAATTTTTTTATTTTCTTTGACTGCTTATGCCCTTTCAGTTCCTATCCAGCAACAACTTGGGAACCCTGCGAACATTACGTAAATGCCAAGGAGCTATCTTGTAGTAATCGTGTTCCGCAGTCTGGTGGTGTTTGGTTCGTTTATGACACTGCTGAAACTGCTCAAGAAACTGGATTTATCTCCAGAAGTAGGTTCAGATCTCTGTCTTGTAAAAGGTTGATCATCAATTTGTAGACTTTTAACTAGGAATGGAGCTCAGTCACTCAATCAGTGGTATTTATTGAGTGTGTGCTCCATGCAGAACACTGCACTAAGCACAATAGAGGAAGTAGACATGATCCCCACCCTCAAGAAGCTTACATTGTAGTGTTATCCTGTCATATCCAAACTCTGCCTGAAAATCTTCCAAAAGCCTTGCTGGACTTTTTGATTTTTGTTTTCTGCTTCTTTTTCTATCTTACACCATGGGACAGTGTCCTGCCTGGGTAGAATTCACTGATGATATTGTTTTATTTTGGTTCTGTGTAGGCTGTTGCCAAACTGTCTGTGATTGGGGGTTTTGTTTCCTTTCAGATTTATCAGTCCATAACATTCTGCCAATTCTGCGAAGTGATTCATAAACATTTGCATGTCTTTTTGTGTATGTGTCTCAAATCACAGTTGTCAGCAGCTAGCAGTTCCTGGATGAATGTCTCATAGACTTTTGATGTTCAGAACCTGTTGAACTAGAAGCCTTTCCTAGTGATTCGTAAGTGCGTTCTGACACCGGCTCCCAGATCTCACATCGCAGCCTCAGGTTTGGCAGCGTCAAATAGGTTGGGTTCAACTGAACCTACCATAGAGCCCTGCTTCACCCTGACGGTGATGAGAAAGGGGCAGGCGAGGGACCCCCTAACTCTTGATTCAGCTGACGTAGGCTAAGGGTTCTTGGTGAACACTCCAGAAAAGCCAGATTTCGCTAACAATTTCCAGGGCCCTGGCCTGTTGATGGTGGTAAATGCTTTCCTGAGGTCTGTGAGCAGAGCGTAGGAGGCATAGGTTGTTCTTTCCACTTGCGTCGTATCTTTCATGCTGCACAGATCCTGTGTGCTGTGCTGTGCTTTGGTCTGAAGTCCCATGGGGACTCAGGGACGTACTGTTCTATGAGTCTATCCGTCTGGACACCTGTTTAGACAGCAGAATTTACCAAAATAGCACCTGTCAACTGGACCATATTGGGATAAAGATGCAACTTGGGTGCAAATGAAGAGGAATTTTGGCCTAAGAAGATTTCCATGTGGGTTGTGATGCACCTGATTGCTTTAAACTCTGGTGAGGGCTGGGAGAGCAATATGGTAATGAAAATGGTGCAATAATAATAATAATAATGGTGGCATTTGTTAAGTACTTACTATGTGTGAAGCACTGTTCTAAGATGAATAGGGTCACATTTCCAGCTGATTCCTCACTGGTGGGTTGCGATTTTTTGTTTCCACATTGTGCCGTCTGTCATGAGTTCCCTGGTTAATACATTAGGCGCCCTGTCACCTCTCCCCTCGAGCTCTCGGGTGCCAATACCATCCCCATCTGGAGGAAATAAGCAGAAAGCGTCCCCGAGTTAAAAATCCTGCCGTGGAGCTTTGGTGGGGTGGTGAGGCTTTAATTACCGCTGTGCTTTAACTTTAAATTTAGGATTTGAAAGGTTAACTCCAGCTGCACCAGGATATCATCATAAATACAAGTCCATTAATAGCCATTTTATTACAACACATTTAGCTCTGTATGAAACGTTAATGAGGAGAGATTTTCAGAGGCTTATATTGACACCTTCAACAGTCCCCAACATTTTTTACATCGAGAGATTTATACTGCCTGCGTGCACCATATGTGCCCTGATCAGTTAATTATGAGGCTGACAGTTTCGCCACATCAAATGCCATATGTTCTCATTTTCTCACACCAGGGGAATTGGGGACTCAGTCAGTGACCTCAAAACTCATTGACCAAATATTATCACCGTATCAGCACCTCGTAAGGCTTACACATCTGCTGATTGTAGAGTACGGCACTGCTGAGGCATGTAATCTTCCTTGTAAAAACTGATGTTTGTAGAGCGAAGTGCTTAGCAGCCACCCTTCTATTTAACATGCTTCAAATTGATATGCACAGGCGGTAAGATGTTTCTCTGATTGGCTCACATCTTATCCTCGTTCATCTCCTCTGCCTCTCATTCTCCCCTAAGTCGTTCTGTCGTCTTGCCTTCCTCTTCCTTAAGCTACCTCTGTGGTCCCCCCCCTCCTGCTGTCGCCCCCACATTTCCCCTTCGTTTGTTTCTCTTTTCTCTTCCCTCCCACCCAGGGAGGCAGGAGGAAGCTTCATTCACAGAGGGAAGTAAGGAGGAAATTGCTGTGATGAGAACGTGAATCTGTCTCTGCCGCCTCCTACATTTTGTGTGAAGGCTGGCTTTTCAATCGATTTTTTTCATATTTTATTAATGCTTTTCATTTACTTATGTTCACAAGTGCACATACACACACATACGCATACACAATTACACACCCACCCCTTCAACACCCTCTCCAGGTGCACATTATCTTGCTTCTGACCTATCGATTGGCCAAGCTTATTGGAGGTGCTCAGTGAGTGTGCTATAAGGAGCTTCCCTGCACACATCCTCTCTCCCATTCCCTAGCCAAGCCCATTGCTCGCCATGGCCGTAAGCTTCCCGATAAAATGATATGGGGAAGAGAATGCCCAATGAAGCTGTCAGAGCTTTCAGGCCATTTCCTTCTGTGGAATAAATAGGTCTCGTATTGTGGCTCAGTGGAAAGAGCACGGGCTTTGGAGTCAGACGTCATGGGGCCAAATCCCAGCTCTGCCAATTGTCAGCTGTGTGACTGGGCAAGTCACTTAACTTCTCTGGGCCTCAGTTACCTAATGGGGATTAAGACTGTGAGCCCCACGTGGGACAACCTGATCACCTTGTAACCTCCCCAGCGCTTAGAACAGTGCTTTGCACATAGTAAGCGCTTAATAAATGCCATTATTATTATTATTATTATTATTATTGTAACCTCCCCAGTGCTTAGAACAGTGCTTTGCACATAGTAAGCGCTTAATAAATGCCATTATTATTATTACTATTATTGTAACCTCCCCAGCGCTTAGAACAGTGCTTTGCACATAGTAAGTGCTTAATAAATGCCATCAGTATTATTATTATTATTATCTCTCCCTATCCTATACCTTGTGGTGGCATTCCCAATTTGGGATCTTCCGGAGCTGGAGCCACACCCTGCTAGCTACATTCCCTTAAGATTCCTTGGGAGAACTAGGATACTGTCTGTGGAGCAGGCCCAAGCTCTGGAGCAACCTGGAAGGTGATCGCCTGGGGAGCACCTCTCTAGATGAGTAGCAGCATGGCTTAGTGGCTGGAGCACGGGCCAGAAAGTCAGAAGGACCTGGATTCTAAACCCATCTCCTGCCACTTGTCTGCTGTGTGAGCTTGGGCAAGTCACTTCACTTGGCCGTGGGAGTGGGGCAGCCCGGTAGCATGACCGTGCTGGGCACGGCCTTCTTGGCTTGGGTCAGGAGGTTGCTCGCATCGACTAAGCGCCTGCCATGGGCAGAGCGCTCTCCTGGGCACTGAAGAGAGTCTGATAGCAGCTATTACCTCTGCCCCGACCTAGCAGAGTCAGAATCGGCGAGTGTGAGAAGAGCAAAGCGGTCTATGCCCGGTGGGGCCGTTGCCCTTCAACCTTGGCTGGTGGGACCCGCACGTCTCCTCCCCTGCTGACACGTGCATTACCTAGTGGATAAAGCCTGGCTTAGCTGATAGAGCCCGGGCCTGCGAGTTAGAAGGTCATGGGTTCTAATCCCGGCTCCATGACCTGTCTGCTGTGTAACCTCGGGCAAGTCACTTTACTTCTCTGTGCCTGAGTTAGCTCATCTGTGAAATGGGGATTGAGAATGTGAGCCTCACATGGGACAGGGACCATGTCCAACCCGATTTGCTCATATCCGCGCCAGCGCTTAGTACAGTGCCTGTCACATAGAAAGCACTTAACAAATACAATAATAATAATAGCAAATTATTATTGTTATTATTGTCTGTCCTTCAGTTACCTCATCTGGAAAATGAGGATTAAGACTGTGAGCCTCACGTGGAACAGGGACTGTGTCCATTCTTTTAATCTTGAATTTACCCCAGGACTTAGAATAGGGCTTGGCACATAGTAAGCCCTTAAAAGGTACCATCATCATCAAATATATCCTTCCCTTCCCCTTCACTCGCCCCCCCCAACTTCGTCGATTAGGACTTTCCTGGACCCCTGGGTAATTTGCTCTTGAACTTCTACTTTTCTGTCTGCCCCTTGCCCCTGGCATTGGATTGGGAATCCTAAGGAAATACTTTTTTGCGGGGGGAGTGATGTTAAGTCTGAAGAATTTTACTGAAATGATAGTAAAGTTCCTGGAGGAACTGACTCAGATAAAATTTAATTTTCCTTGGTCCTTTAATTTTTCCTTCCTCTCGCCCCAGTTTTTTTTTTTTTGGTTTTTTTTTTTGCTGTGTTTCCTTCTCCGAGCCTAATTGTACACTTCCTTGGGTACTGGAGGTATTTCTGCACAGTGTAAACATTTTCTCTTTAGCTGGTGTTTGGAGAGGTCTCAGAAATCTATAATTGTTGTTTCATAAGCAATTGTTCAGATGTTTTAAACAGCCCGGATCCGGCGAGGAATTCAATATTGGCCCCAGTGAACCACCCTGGGGTGATTGGGAAAGGCGACAAGCAGAAGATGAATTGGCCCGGACTTTCTTTGGAGAGTTTGAAATTGGATTATTTTATGGCGAATGTTTGGAAGGAAAAGATAACTGATGTGTGTTTATGATTCATTCCCATTTGCCACAATTCCACAATGCCACTTGGACCTGAGACTTCCATGTGGAGGGTGGCGTGCATTTGGAGATAGGGTACTCACCGTCTCCTCTGATTTTAGGTAGGAATGGGGAGGAGACTTTTTTTGCTTTAAGGAGCCTGCAGTGATTCTGCCAGCCCTCACCAGATGGCAGCAATTAGAGGCTGCACGGGCTAGAAAAACTCGCCTATTGTGCTCAGGATCTTTCCAACAACAATAATAATAATAATAATGGCATTTATTAAGCGCTTACTATGTGCAAAGCACTGTTCTAAGCACTGGGGAGGATACAAGGTGATCAGGTTGTCCCACGTGGGGCTCACAGTCTTCACCCCCATTGTACAGATGAGGGAACTGAGGCCCAGCGAAGTTAAGTGACTTGCCCAAAGTCACACAGCTGACAAGGGGCAGAGCCGGGATTAGAACCCACGACCTCTGGCTCCCAAGCCCGCGCTCTTTCCACTGAGCCACGCTGCTTCTCAGCGTGCCGATTTAGAGAAGGCGTCTCTTTCAGCAATGCCGATGAGAAGGGCTACTGGTTGTTTTGCTGGAGTCTGGATAGATGAAATCCCACCATATGAGGACTGGATACTATTGAGAATGCTGAGCCAATGTGGGGTTGGCGATCAGGGGATTTGACGAAACAAGGCGAGAAGGAGTGAGGTCCTTCCCTCCCCGACCGCAGGCCTGCCTGCTAGTTATCTGGGTGAAGGGAGAGGGAAATCTTACTTTCTCTTTCCAGTTTGGAGGAACATGCAGTACATGCAGTTCTTGTACTCCAGAAATATGCATGCCTTCTATAGGAGGCTGAGTGAAGTAGACCAAAACGCATAATGATTTTATAAGCCTTCCCATCTGAAAACCAATATCAATACTTGACATCGTATCCATGTGTTTCAATGAATGTCCACCAAGAAAGGAGGCAGGAGGTTGCTTTGAAATTGATAGTTTTACTACAGGCATCCCCACCGGATAGCTGTGGTATAGGTCTGAAAACCTGCATGTATCCTGATGACTGACTCGTGGGGTACCCTTCCCATAGACTTACTAGCATTTCATTAGGTTCTGTTTCTGAACCAGCCTTGACATGATGGTCAGACCCTACTGCTATGCAAAATTTATATTGCAGACCCCCTCCCTACCTCCGCCACCTCTGTCCTTTCCTATCTTGAATTTGGCCCCCTCCTCCCACAGCACCTCATCTCATGGGGCAGTATTTTTTTTAAAATTTGTCACCCATCCCCAGCTAGGAAAGGGAAAGGACAACTAGACTCTGGCAACTGCCTCCACAGAAAAAGCAATCTACCCCCTCCCCACCCCAGTCTTACCCATGTCCGTCCCTTACTCCATTTCCATAGCTGTGGCTGGGATGGAGAGGTGGGGGCACAGCAGGACCTGGGAATCAGCTCATTGTGTCAAATGGGATCATGGTAAGAGGGAAACAGTGCTAGACTTGTCACAGGTCCCAGAGAAGTGTGATTGGTACGACTGAATTGCCAACATCTTTCGGCTTAGGTAGGAATGGCTCGGGATGAAACCTGGCCCTTTCTCTCTCTCTCCTTTCTCCCACACCACTGTCTCCTCCCTTTTCCTATCTTTATCTTAAGTCTGTCAATATCACTGGCGAACCCTGCCCAAATCTGTCTCCCGAGACACGGGGCTTTGGGTTGGTGCCCCCTGTTCTGGAGTGTAGCCACTTCAGTTGTGCTTTGGTGTTGGCCCATTGTTTGGCGATGTGAGCCCCTCCAATATCTCTTACAGTATCACACATCAATGTAGTTCGCATCCTATTGATTGTGTTTATGTCTAGACTTGTATCTTGTTTACATGTGTTGCATCTTGCAGAAGCATCTGTGCCCAAGCTGCCATGTCTGTTTTGAAAGGTCATGGGCTCAAGAATAGAACCGTCTACTGACGGGGGGCAAAGGAAAGATTGTGTGAAATTGGAATATGCAAGCATAAATTGGACAGAACTTCCCACCCCTGGCAACAGCTGAGACTCACTTAAGCAAAACATGCGGAAGCTGGAAGAAAGCAACTCCAGCCTGAAAAAGAAAGAACAGTACCCTGACTGAGTCACGTACCCCTAGATCCAACCAAGATTGATAGAATTCTGGAGAAAAAGAAACCTGAAAACTCTGAAAACGTCAAAAGGAGCCTGGAAGCAAAAGCTGAATCTGAAATCACAGAGTGTCTACTAAAGTTGAAACTGTTCAGTGACTGTAGTGATCTCTCTTCTGGCCCTTTTCAAACACACCCTCGCCCCCGGCCCCCAGCCCTTCTGGGCATGTCTAGGGGCCACTGTTAGCATCCCCATTTGAATCTTGGAAAACTAACCATTGGTCTTAGTCCTGGAGGTGGGGTTTCCCACATCAGAAGGTTGCCCCAGTGTAGATGAAAGAGGCAGCGGGATGCTGTGTGTGCTAGGGTCAGCCTCTTTTTGATTCTAATTGACAGATTTTCTCTCCATCCTGAATGATCAGGCTTGACACCTTTTTCAAAAGCCTGATTTAGGCATACCCATTTGAAAAAGGAAGAAAATAAACCGAACGATAGCTATATATCTTTTTTATAAGGGGGTTGAGGGGAGCAGGGAGAGAATAGGGAGAATTATGTTGCCAACTTGTACTTCCCAAGTGCTTAGTACAGTGCTGTGCACACAATAAGCGCTCAATAAATACGATTGATTGATTGATTGATGTAAGATGAAGAAAGTCATTAAAAAATTGCCACAAAGTGCAGCAAAATGCTTCTCCCCAAAATGAAAACACACACTCATAGTGCAGTGGAGGCACCCCGTTGGCTAGTAGACCTTTTGTCATACATCATTGTATCTGGTTGGACAGATTTCACCCTATCCAAAGTCAATCCATTTTGCTTCTGGAGTGACTCCTTGGAAAAGATAGTGGATTTGGGTTAAATAAATTAACCCAATCCTGAATCTAATCCAAAATTTTCCAATTGAAAAACAAGTAAAATAAAAGAATGTTCTAGCGACTTCAGCTCTTACTAAACAAAATTAAAATGTAGAAGTTTGAGTGGGCTTCAAGAATGAAAAGAAAATTCAGCTGTGATTTTTGGATGGACTGGGAAGTAGCAAATTCAGTGATATTTTGGGGGTCATCTTATCAGCCTTCATTTTATTCCATATAGACCTGATCCTCTGAGTCAGGGTGGATGTAGAGGTTCAGGCTTACCCTGATTTTGTTTCTCCAGTTTTATGTTAGAGAACCTGGACTTTTCGAGTTTACTAGACAATAGCATTTTATTCATCAGAATCCATGGAGAACTACCAAAGACTTTGATAGTTTTAAAGGCACTAAAATCAGCCTGTTAAGACTTTATTAGTTGAACAGCATTTATTGATACATAATAAAAATGTATCTAAGTTTATAGAACTCATTTTTAAAGGTCCCATAGTGCCTCACAGGCTGCTGATCTGTTCCTCAGCACTGACTAGCAGACCTTTTCTGGGTGTGATGAATCCTAATAGTCAATCGCACAGCGTGGCCAGCACAAATTCCTCGATTTAAAGTTAGGGCGGTACCCCACGAGTAGTCTGAGCCCAGAAAACGCCATGCCGTCCATTTAGGTTTTGTGTCACGCAAGTGGAAAATGCCTTGTTGATCGTGTCTAACTATGTTAGGAGAGGAATTCACTTTCAAGTGACTTGTTTCAACATTGCAGTGGGCTAGTCCAGGAAGGTCAGCAGGGCGATATCAAGAGAGAATAAGAACACCTTCACCCAAATTGGAATTCCATCAAGATAAGCCTGATAGATAGGAATGTGCCTGTTCTTTTCCTCTCTCCCTCCTCACCTTCGCTCTTTGACTGTGGTATTCATAGCCCATTCTCCTCAGGAAAAATTATCAGCGCATTAATGGCCAGGTGGGTTTAGTACTTTGTACAAATCATGAGTGCGTGATACGGGCATGCAATCAGCACCCATCTATCACAGCCACCCTCATAGCACTGAAGTTGTACATCGGGCCGTTTCTGGAGTAGCAAAGAAGTCATTAGCAGACGGGCTTCCCTAAGGCTGGGTTTGTCAGTGAGGCAGACGAGTTGTTGGCTGGGCAGGTAGAGAGTGAGTGCTTCCTTTCTCTGCACTAGTTTGTTCATATTGGAGAGAAAGGAAGTGGAAAGAGTAGAAGAGACTGCTCGGCTAATGTGTTCCAAGTGATAGAGGCGGGGAGGGTGCCCCGTGGGGCCTTATGAAGAGCCAGGAGAAGGTGGGTGAGTGGGTGACAGGTGAAGATACGCCGTTTCAGAAAACCCGGTGGACACAGTGAATGAGAAAGACCAATTCAGTCATTTCCAAATTATTTCATTTTGTTTCATGTATCGGTTTTAATGTGAACTGTGCTTTGGTACAGGCTAAAAGGGTTTTTTCTAAAACAAATGGAAAGTGTTGTGATTGGAGGAATCCCAGTAGTCATTTGATAGTGGAGTGGGCAATTTCTCTCTGATTTTATTTATTCTATTTAATAAAGCTGCCTGGAGAGCAGCACGGGGTATGTGTCATGAATCGTACGGTGGGGGAGGTGACGTAAATATGCAGTATGTGCCACACTGATTCAACATATCAGTCTGATTTGTTTTTTCAATTTATTTAATTAAAGTAGATTATGGCAGTTTTAGCTCCGTAGAGAAATGGTGGGAAATCCCAATTTGAGATTTGCAAGGAACTGAAATGACTTTTGGTTAGAAACTTAAGTTTAATCACAATATAGCCAACTCCCATCTCCGAATATCAGGTAACTGATTTTTCAGGTATGGATGATGTTACCGCATACCCTTCAACCTTTCTGTTAAACCACTTTCCACCGACAAAAGAATAGTTTGCCGGTCAGTCAGTCAAGATTAGGTTCCCATTCCAGCTTTGTTGTTTGAACCGTGAAGAAAGGCAAAACCCCAGCTCCAGCAAGGAAGAGGTGTTCTGCCCGATAACCTGCACAGGCTCTTGCTGAAAATATGGACCAAAGAGGGATTGCTGCAAGATTTTAAAGATGCCACCAATGCCGCTGTCTTCAGTAACAAAGAGAGGCAGCTTGGCTTAGTGGAAAGAGCAGATGCCTGGGAATCAGAGGACGTGGATTCTAATCCTAGTTCTGCCACATGTCTGCTGTGTGACCTTGGGTAAGGCACGTCACTTCTCTGTGCCTCGGTTACCTCATCGGTAAAATGGGGATTAAAGCTGTGAGCCCCATATGGGACAACCTTATTTCCCTGTATCTACTCCAGCGCTTCGAACAGCGCTTGGCACATAGTAAGTACTTAACAAATACCATCATTATTAAAGAGAAGAGAACTGACTGAGGAAACTTAGCATGGTATTCAGTGGTATTTATTGAGCGCTTACTGTGTGCAGAGCACTGTACTAAGTTCTTGGGAAGTACAAGTTGGCAACATATAGAGACGGTCCCTACCCAACAACGGGTTCACAGTCTAGCTCACAGTAGCTCACTGCCCTCTGTTGCCGACAAGATGCGAGTCGGAGGCCACCTGGACCAACTTGTGAAGAGCATCATTAGCCATGTGCTTCCAGAATCATATTGTAGTTTCACACTTCAGGGTGGCGCGTGACCTGTGCAACCAAATCCTGCAGAAATGTAGGGAACAGCATTGAGATCTCCACACTGTCTTCTTCAACTGCACAAAATCACTTGACTTCATCAGCAGACCTGAGCTCTGGCAGCTACTGAAAAAGATCCTGAGATTATTTCATGATGGCATGACTGTCCATCTTGGAATTGGAGAGACCTTATCTGATCCTTTCCCCATTACCAAGAGAAGAAAAACAGGGATGTGTTTTAGTTGCAATTCTGCACGGCCCTGTGTGAAGGACACATCATGGTGTGTGATTGTGAGTGTGGGCAGGGAATGTGTCCGTTTGTTGTTGTATTGCACTCTCCCAAGCGCTTAATACAGTACTGTGCACACAGTAAGTGCTCAAAATATACAATTAAATGAGTGAATTAGGATTTTGATTTTTATCAGTCATATTTGCATATTTGCCTCCCCCACTTTCCCTTCCTCTGTTATCTTAAAAAAATCAGGCATCTGAAGTAGGTATGGACCCAATCTTTGTGGTCTCGTAAGGGTTTATCTTTTTATTACCTTTCCTCTCCTCACTCCTCTTCAGAACCCAGATGCTAATATTTTCTACCCATTTAGTTTCCTCTGAATGTGGAGGAGTTTTTTTAAGTGGAATAATAACTTGTGAAAACTGTATTTTTCACACAGGCTCTGCTCTGTATTTACATTTCATAATTTGAGAATGTGTGTGCCTTGGAAATGTTAATGTGGGAATGCTATTACATTACAGGCCTTTTGGGATTCTAAAAAATGAATATTACATGGGAGAAAAGCATTAGATGGAGAAACAATATTTTTTGAAAGCTTCACTGCCCTGTCACTCTTTCATAACTGACGGTGTTCATCAGAAAGCTTGCCCAGAGAGGGATTCTGTGCCTATAAATACACATTTTGAGATGATAATACAAAGGATTACAGTCCCAATGGAGGTCCAAACTCTGGAAAACCCTACAAGTAATGATAGAGGATGTAAGAGTAGAACATAAGCGCTCAATAAATACGATTGAATGAATGACGGAATGAACATCCAGAGGACGTGGATTCTAATCCTGGTTCTGCCACATGTCTGCTGTGCAGGCCCATGAGCATCCCTGGTCCGCCACATATCTGTTGGGTGACCTTGGGTGAGTCACTTTACTTCTCTGTGCCTCAGTTGCCTCATCTGTGAAACGGCCATTGAGACTGTGATCCCATGTGGGATAGGGACTGTGTCCAACCTGACTTGCTTATATCCACCCGAGTGCTTAGTATAGTGCTTGGCATGTAGTAAGCATTTAACAGATATCACAATTATTATTACTAATAACGTGGGCTACCGCTGCCGTCACCAGAAGGAGTTGGCTTCTTTGATACGATAACCAGGATGAATTAGGTTGAGGGCGCTGAACTAGATGATCCTGTGAGGTCCCTTTCGGTCCAGTGATTCTGTAGCATACAAAGGGCGCAGGACTTAAGTATTCAAAGAGAATAATTTCTTCCTGTGTCATAATAATAATGGAATATATTAAGCAATTACTATTGTTCTAAGCACTGGAGAATTATGAGCAAGCAAGTTTGCTCCTGCTTGTGGTGCTGTCGTGGCTGCTGAATCTCAAAAGTCCATAAGGGTCATGCAGACTCTACCGACCATAAAGGAGAGTTGGGCTGCTTACAGATTATATTTTTTAGTCAGAAATTGTATACAATCCCACTAAGTGGCTTGATGGATGAAGCTTCTGTTTGCACATTGTTCCCACAACTCCATATGTTTGCGTTACAGATATGTAATTTCCTCTTCTCTTTAGCAGTCTTCACTAATGCTTGTGGATACAGCAAGAACTCTGATGCATTGCTAAGGTGACTTTGGGAAAGAAGGAAGTCATCCTGAGGAACTTTAGTGCTAAGATCCTAGCCAGGTTGCTTTTGTCTAGAAAGACTAGGAAGATTCACTGACCGTAAATTGCAAAGAAGTTTCAGACCAAAACTCAAAAGTACAGACAATGATATTTACAGCTTTTAGAAGATGTGAAGGAAAAAGGAGCCAAGAATTTTATACTGTATTTACAGATCCTTCAAAAGAATTTGACACCAATAGGTGGCCTGAACTCTAGAGTGTTAAGTAAATATAGTTCCTCAAGAAGTTCGCCAGGATATGGAGGGAGTAACACTTTGGCCATCCTCATCACTATTGGAGTAAAGTGGGTTATCTAGTATGTCTAATACTGTTGAACATATTCTTTGCTGCCATACTAGAGGATGTGACAAGGGAGCCGAAAGCTAATGTCAAAATTTGTTTTTGATCCCCTTGGAAACTTCCAAATTACCGGGCTATGAACATCATCAAAGTCTTTGAGCTAGGAACTGCTGTATGCTAATGCCGGAGACCCTGAGGCTCATGCAGATGATTAAGAACCACTTTGCAGAATCAGTACAATACCATTGCCTGGTAATATGACTAAAAAACACCCATGTTAATGTTTTCCTCCAGCACTAGAGAATCCCTAAGCACAGAGACTCTTTTTTTTCAATTGACAACCCAGAACTTAATGCTGTCTCCAGATTTTGCTGTTAAGGAAATGTACTGTCCAGTGATAATAGAAAACTGAAGTCCAGCATGTCTTTCTGAGAGATTGGCAGAAGAGATTCAGGTGAAGAAAATCCTCATCCAACTAAGTTGTTAGAGGGATTGTTTGGCCAGGACCATGATAGATAAAGATAGAGGTCTGGGGACTTTGGTCTCTATCCAAACTTAAGATCAAAGGAGAACATGGCCATGATACCCGAAACTTGAGAAGACAGGGGAGCAGCCCAGGGGTAGGTAGAGTAGTGAGGGACCTATATGTAAATGCCAGTTTTTCATTTTGAAGTTGCAGGCAGAATTGGGGCAGGAATTTCCTTCTCCATAGTCGCATATTTCTGCCTGCCTTCAGGACAACTCTACTTGAATGTACCTCACAACAGAACTCCTTATCTTCCTATTCAAGCCCTGTCTTCCCCTTGACTTTCCCATCCCTCTAGACAACACCACTATCCTTCCCATCTCACAAGCCCATAACTTTGGTATTATCCTCAACTCATCTCCTCATTTAACCTGCATATTCAATAAGTCACCACATCCTGTCGGCTCTACCTTCACAACATTACTAAAATCTGCCCTTTCCTCCCCATCCAAACTACTACCATGTTGATCTAAGTATTTATCCTGTCCCACCTTATTTATCCTATTCCTCCGGCCTCTCCCCACTCGAGTCCATATTTCATGCTGCTGCCCAGATCCTTTTTCAAAAAAAAAATTCAATCCATGTTCCCTCACTCCTCAAGAACCTCCAGTGGTTGCCTATTCAGCTCCATATCAAAAAGAAACTCCTTACCATTGGCTTTAAAGTGTTCAATCACCTTGCCCCCTCCTATCTTATGTTGTCTTGATTTCCTAACGATCCAGCCCGCACACTTTACTCCTCTAATGCCAACCTGCTCACAGTACCTTGATCTCATCTATCTTGCCGTTGACCTCGCTTGTCTATTTCATTCCTCTCTCCCTTCATATCTGACAGATGATCACCCTCCGCGCCTCCAAAGCCCGATTAAAATCACATCTCTTCCAAGAGACCTTCCATCACTAAGTCCTCATTTCCCCTACTCCCTCTCTTCTGTATTGCCTTCTACTTGGATTTGTACCCTTTATCCACCCTCCCTCAGCTCCACACCATGTATGTACGTGTCCAGTACAGAAGTGAGATAATAACTGAATTGGGGAGTTGGAGTGAAGGAGACTCTAACTTAAAAATTTCTGGTTTGGCATGGCAACCGGAAGAGAACATGTCTGGCTTTGCATGGACATGCCAGTGGAAGAGCTTAGATTTTCTCCTGACCTGTGTAATCAAGCCTCCTTCTGGACAAAGGCTGGGACCCTAACCTACCCTCTGCTGCCAGTCAGTCCCATTTGAATTGTAATTCAAGATAAAGCTAAAGATAGAGGTTTGGGGACCTTGGTCTCTATCCAAATTTAAGATCAAAGAACACGCATGGCCTCAAACCCTCCTACAGATGACCT
This sequence comes from Tachyglossus aculeatus, assembly GCF_015852505.1. Classification (NCBI taxonomy): domain Eukaryota; kingdom Metazoa; phylum Chordata; class Mammalia; order Monotremata; family Tachyglossidae; genus Tachyglossus; species Tachyglossus aculeatus. The sequence goes on from NC_052086.1 coordinate 61,241,505, forward strand.
GTGAAGAGAATGGCTACTTGACATTCTCCATCTGGGTCTCAGCTAGATCTTTTTCAAGTTGGACATTAGGGGTCTTGGCTCATCGTGTTAACTTCATCGTGTTAACTTCCCATGTTGGGATCAGACTAGAACATGTGAGTTTTCAAGCCTAGAGACTTCAATCAGGGTGCCGAGGCTTTCTTTTGAACTTGGATATTTAATTAAGCCTTTGCCAACCCATAGAGGAGCAGCATGGTGAGGGGATAGAGCACAGGCCTAGGAATCAGAAGGTTATGGTTTCTAATCCTGCCACTTGTCTGCTGTGTGGCCTTGGGCAAGCCACATCACTCCTCTGTGCCTCTATTACCTCATCTGTAAAATAGGGATGAAGACTCTGAGTCCTGTGTGGACAGGGACTGTGTCCAACTCAATTTGCTTGTATCCACCTCAGCGCTTTGTACAGTGCTTGGCACATAGTAAGCACTTAACAAATACCATAATTATCATTATTATTAGTTATGTTTTCTAACTTCTTTCCACCCAAGTGGAAAACAAAAGGTCCTTGAGAAGAAAAGGCCAAATGGAATGTGGGCTTTAAAGTAAAACAGAGTGGACAGGGAGTGCTGCATTATTTTCCTTTTATTTTATTTTCTTTCTCCACTGTAAGTGGGAAAGTATGTCCTTATAGGTGACTAGATGTTTATTTTCTTGTTTCAGGAAACATTGCATCCTCCTAAAATTGCTCATTTCTTATTGGCCTAGAAAGATTCTATGCTGAGTGTAAATGAAGTCTATATTCTCTGAGAATAGAGATCCTGACTTCCTCAAAACAGGGTTTAGTCCAGTAAATATGAGTGCAACAAATTAGGATTATCAGTTTTGGAGAAGGCTGAGGTTGACTTCCTGAAGCAGCGTGGCCTAGTGGAAAGAGCACGGGCTTGGGAGTCAGAGGTCATGGGTTCTAATTCTGGCCCCTCTGCTTGTCAGCTTTGTGACTTTGGACAAGTCACTTCACTTCTCTGTGCCTCAGTTATCTCATCTGTAAAATGGGGATTAAGACTGTGAGTCCCATGTGGGACAACCTGATTACCTTGTACCTACCACAGCGCTTAGAACAGTGCTTGACACATTGTAAGCACTTAACAAATACCATAATAATAATAATAATTATTATTATTAATTGTCCATACAGTATATGAAGCATTTATTTATACTGAGGGTGGTGACTATCTTTGCCAAAGACTTTAATTGCAGCATGAGGGATTTAGTTTAGGTATAAGTAAGAACATCTGGACCACTGCAGAGTGCTAATGAGATGAAACTAGAATCTGTTTTCCTAGAGTATGCAGAAAGCAGCTTAAATTCTTTCTTGCCCAAGTAAAGTTCTCTTCATGGTTTCTGATATTCAAGCACTACCTGAGATCACTTTCAGTAATCTGCATTGTTGATAAAATTTGTGTTAACCATTGGCATAGTTTGGGGGAATTTTAATTCTTCCTGTGATAACATATGAACTTTGTGTCATTTGTTCAGCAGTCTGGCTCAGTGCTATGTCAGAAGAAGCAGTGGGGGGAGTAACAATTTCTACTCAGTGATTTCCCCTCCTGCTCAGAAAACTAAGATCAACCCTCTTGCAACTTCAATTGTCAATTAGAAAAGCAAAACAAAACAAAATCCCTATCATAATCAAAATTGGAGATTAGGGTTAAAAGTAGGGTAGGGTCTCAGGGATTAATAAATAGAGTAGGTTCTTATTGGAATTGTAGATGATTGAGCTTCAGTCAATCATTTTTGTTTTTGAGCCCTGTATTAGTTGCTTGGGAGAGAATACTGTAGAATACAATAGAGTTGATAGATATGTTCCCTGCCCTCAAGGGGCTCACCATCTAAATGGGGAGAAAGACATAAATTACTGATAAAGGAATGAGAGAGTATAGAGATGGGTAAATAAGTGTTGTGAAGGTGGAAGTGGAGTAAATATCAAGTGCTTAAAGGGAGGGTGAATAGAGCAACATATAAAACAGCAAGTACTCTGTAATCATCTTAGTAATCAGTTTATATTATCTGAGCCAGAGAATTATAAATAAGCCCAAGAAAATAGTCAAAGTACTTCATTTTAGTGACAGAGAAGTACCTAAGACACAGAGCAAAAATGCAAAGAGTTAACTGCTAATTTTAAATGTTACTTCAGTTGGAGTAAGATGATTTTCATTTGGGGGTTGTCTACCAATATTATGGAACTCAGGTTCACCAGTTCTTACCCAATTATGGGAGGTCAGATTATTAAAGCAAACTGGTTACTTTTCCTCCACTGGGAATGTCCATCAGGTGGCATTCTTTTGTGGGAGATGGCAGAAGGGGGAAGGAACCAGAATCATGTAATGCATAAGGCAAGAAAAGACATGTTGTTTATTTAGGGTGGAAATGTCTCAGTTTCATGATCAATAGAGCAAAGACTGCAAAACAACCAGGCATAGTTTTAATTACTTAAAAGAGTTGATAATGTACCTATGTAGTTTCATATTAACAAGGATTTTAATATGTGGAAATTCCTTAATACAAAATTTAGGGCCCAAGTGAACTATATGAAATACTAATTTTGGATTTACTCAGTTTTTAGCACACAGTAAATAAAATCCTAAGAAACATTGGTCTGTCACAATTAACCCATTGGTGTTTGATTTTTGACTACTTCTTATGTGGTCAAGCACAGTTGATGTACTAGGGAATTCCAAAAACATAGAACATCAATACTTCACATCCCTTGTAAAGAATTTTTAAACGATCCACCTCAAGGTATTGTTTTCTGGCATCATTTTTTTTCTCCTAATACATCTTGGCAAAGGAACAGTCTGTCAGTTATAATGGTCAGTGCTCAGACCCAGCTGTCAAAAATCACAAGCCTAAAACTGCATTTGGCCTGCTCCTCTAACCCAGTCATCAGACAAGCGAACCAAGGTTTCGGAGTTCAAATGGATACATGTATCAGTTTATCCGTGTAACAGTTTGTCACAAGCCCTCATGTTCCAGGAGCACCTATGAGAAAAATTCTAGGGGTGGGATATTCTAGTGTGGGGTATCTTGGAGAAGGCCAGTGCTCTGAACACAAGTGCTCAATAAATACTTATGATTGACTCTGCTACTTCTTGTATCAGGTCAGAGACTATTATGGAGGAAAATCACCCTCCTTTCTTTGGTTGTTAATTCCCTTTCTCAAATACCTCAAATTTTGAATGTTTCCAACAAGAAAACTCCAAATAATAACAGTGGTTTTTGTTAGACCCTTATAATAATGATGATGATGGTATTTGTTAAGTGCTTATTATGTGCTAGGCACTATAGCACTGGAGTGGATACCAAGTGCTGGAGTAGAGTCAAGACAGGTTAAGCACAGACACTGTCCAATATAGGGTTCAGTCAAAGAAGGACAGCTATTTATTTCTCCATTTCACAGATGAGGAAACCCGAAGCCCAAAGAAGTTAAGTGACTTCCCCAAGGTCACACAGCAGGCTTGTGGTGACACTGAGACTAGAATACAGATCTCTTGACACCCCAATCCCATGACCTTTACACTAGACCACACTTCTGTCCCATCCAAAATGCATCATGATCAGCTATTGGGGTAACCATCCCTTTTATTGGAATTTAGTTTTAAAGGGTCAGACAAAGTTATTTTCCCCTTCTCATTTGGTTAATAAAGTTTAAAAACTCTTGGGTCCCTTCTTCACGGTTTCATTGGGGGCTGGCTATTTACACCTCTGGTCCTCTGACACTAGTAACTACTCAGGGGAGAGTTAAGCTCTCAATCAGTCAGTGGTATTTATTGGCCACTCACTGTGTGTGGAGCACTGTACTAAGTGCTTGGGAGAATACACAGTACAACAGAGTTAGCAGAAATGTGCCTTGCCCACAACAGGCTTACTACTAAGCATTTGCAACTGTGGAGTTCTACCTTGTAAAAGCTGTGGTGGTCCGCGCCAATGCCATTCCATTTCTGACTAAAGGAAGTAATTGCATTTCCATGACTCAATTTCTTCAGCCTGCAAAGGCTTATGGATTTCAGGAGAGAGACAGGCAGTGTTACCCCTGCCAGGATTTCCCTCCCTAACCTGCTGGCTTTAAAACAGGAATTGCTGCCAAAGGTGTCAAGAGAACACATAATCTGGTTGCTCAGCATTTCCACTGGAGATTCAGAGTCCCAAGAGAAAAGTGTCTCACACAAGTACCTAATTAGATCCCTCCTTGATGGGCCTAGCATTTCTGTGCTTCCAAACCAAAGAGATTCTCTGCTGGTCATTGCCACAACCTGGACATAAAGGCATTTTCAGAGCTAATCTGTTGAAGTTCAGGCCCCTCTCGTTTCTACAAGACTCCTACTGAGGGTTCTCATGCTGAGCTCAAGGTAAAACCTCTGTCGGGCAGATCGCCTTGGTTCTGATGCTCAGTGCTGACCACCTGCCGGTTCTTTGTCTTTCCACCAGACCACACTGCCTAGTCTCTATCACCAAGGTATTGTCTGTGTATTCTGTCATCATCAGATTAATAATAATAATAATATTGGTATTAAGCGTTTACTATGTGCCGAGCACTGTTCTAAGCACTGGGATAGATAAAAGGTAATCAGGTTATCCCACGTGGGGTTCACAGTCTTCATTCCATTTTACAGATGAGGTAACTGAGGCACAGAGAAGTTAAGTGACTTGCCCAAGATCACACAGCTGACAAGTGGCGGGGCCGGGATTAGAACCCACGACCTCTGACTCTCAAGCCTGTGCTCTTTCCACTAAGCCACACTGTTTCTCATGCACTCTTGTGCTACTCTCTTTAAGGCAAGCAGAACACAGAGTAAACACAGGCAGTTGGTTCCCTGGTATGGAGGTGGCTATGGCTTTGCACATCAGTCAGGCAAGCTTGCCAGGAGATGGAGCGGCGATGGCTCCGATGCCCTGGTTGGATGCATGTGTGCCCATACTTCTCCTCTGATGACATGATAATGTAGACTGATGCCCTGGGGGTATCTGCAGGAGGGAGTTTCATGGAAACGAGAAATGTTGCTTTGGCCCATTGGCCAGCCCAGGTTTCTTTGTTCTCAGATTGCCCTTTGCAGTCCAGATCCCAAGTGCAAACTAAAATCCCGTTTGACTTCAAGTATTCTCCATAGGGGCTTCCTCACATTTAGTATTGACCAGAGCATGGGCACTGACCCAAGGACAAGAGAGTGTATTCCCAGCAGGATTGCCTGGCTCCTCTAGGTTTTATACTTCATGGGTGAACGTGGCATTTCAAGGAATAAATCTATTTCTTGATCACCTCCCTCCTTTAGTCACTTTGGAGTTTAGCAAGAGTGGTGAAGACGGTGGTGCCTAGTTATAAACAGCTCATATGAATGAGGCAGTTTCCAATAACAGATGGAAATGCAGAATCATCGGAGCCCTTGACTCCCCCTGGAACTGCAGAGATGAGCGTCTCGCTGTGAGCCAAGGATACCTGCAGGGAATTTTTTATTTCAGTTAAAGGTTTCTCCTTTCTTCCTTCCCTACATCTGCCACCCCATCTTCTTTGGGTCAGGAAAGAAAAGGAGCAGTTTTGATAAGTTCCAAAGTTTTTTCTTGGATGCATCATATAATTGGAGTGAAGATCTAATCCAGATGTCCTGTATCCCTTTGTTGGTAGATAAGCAGTAGCAGTTGGAATAAAGACCAATCTTGTAGCTCCTCCCCTATACCTTCCGCACGGATAAATCGGTCCAATTACCAGTTATTCATTACTTCATTGTATTTATTAAGCAATTATGACGTGCCAAGCCTTGTGCTCTCCACTGTAGTAGGTGCTGAATACTTAAATAAAGTACTCTGTTGCCCAAAGTTGCAGAGCAGGCCAGCAGCAGAACTGGGACTAGAACGTGGGTCTCTTGACTGCCAGTCCCCTACTCTTTCCACCAGAACATGCTGCCTGTCTCTGTTGTGTTTCATCAGCAGCATCATCACCTTATACACTCATGCCACCTTCTTTGAGTTAAACAGAATACAGAGAAAAGTCAGGCAGAGTGAAACCCCTGCCCTCCAGAAATGAGTTCCAAAGAAGTTCTCAAGCGATAGCCGGTCTGAACCCTATGTGATGGGGCTGGCCAGACACACCAAACCAGGCTGGACTTGCGCAGCCAGTGACTTCTCTAACTTTCCCCTTTAAAGGATGTTTGAGACTGGCGTGGTTTTGTGGGAGAGGGTTGCAGAGAGGTGCCTTGGGTGATATTGCGTGAGTGTTTGTTTTTTTCACTTGGGCCTACTTGAATAAGTAATCTAATAATAATAATAATAATGGTGGTATTTGTTAAGCACTTTCTATGTTTCAGGCACTGTGCTAAGTGCTGGGATCGATACAAGAAAATTGGGTTGGACAGAATCCCTGTCTCACATGGGGCTCTCAGACTTAATCCCCACTTGACAGATGACTCAACCGAGGCACAGAGAAGTGAAGCAATTTGCCTAAGGTCACATAACAGACAAGTGCCGGAGACAGGATGAGAACCCAGGTTCTTCTGATTCCCAGGCCTGGGCTCTATCCACTAGGACATGCTGCTTCTCTGAATAGAATTAGAGGTCTAGCAGCTCACTGAAACAACGACATGTTTGCAAAAACACTATGCTTGCTTATCAATGACACCTGGAGGTATCGACCAGACCCATTTTGTCGTGTTCTTGGGCCAGCGTCTGGTTTGACATGAGTACCCCACAGTGGGACTCTATTCAGCCTAAATCAGGCATGTCAGTTTATGTTGGATGGGAAAATTTGGAGTATGCAAAGCATTGGGCCCCATCACCCCAGCCCTTTATCACAAGGCCATCTCCAAGCTCTTCGCACAGTGCTGTGCATGCAGTAAGCACTCAATAAGTATGATTGAATGAATGACTGTAATGGGCACAGCCTAATCTAAGCTCTGGAGAATGTATGAAGAGCAAACAATGGTCCCTGCCAGTCATCAAAGAAATCATAATCTAATTGGGGAAAGAATCAATCTATGGTATTTACTGAATGCTTACTGTGTACAGAGAACTGTGCTAAGCCCTTGGGACAGTACAGTCCATCAGAGTTGTTAGACATGTTTTTTGTCTGCAAGGATCTTACAGTCTAGAGGGGGAAACAGACATTAAAACACTTAATGGATGTGCTTATAAGTACTGTGGGGCTGAGGGTGGAGTGGAGCAGCGTGGCTCAGTGGAAAGAGCACGGGCTTTGGAGTCAGAGGTCATGGGTTCAAATACTGGCTCCGCCACATGTCTGCTGTGTGACCTTGGGCAAGTCACTTAACTTCTCTGAGCCTCAGTTACCTCATCTGTAAAATCGGGATTAAGACTGTGAGCCTCACGTGGGACAACTTGATCACCTTGTATCCTCCCCAGTGCTTAGAACAGTGCTTTGTACATAGTAAGTGCTTAACAAATGCCATCATCATTATTATTATTATAAAGTGTACAGATCCAAGAGCCTTGGTGATGCAGAAGGAAGCGGGGGCAGTGGAAATGAGGGCTTAGTTGGGGAAGTCCTGTTGAAGGAGATGTGATTTTAATAAGGCTGTGAAGGTGGGGAGAGTGGTGAAGTGGACTGGAGAAGAATTCAGCATCTAGTAATTCTAGAACCAATTTAAAACAGTCACCATCTTAGTAAACAATAAATGCTCAGCAGGTAGGGTACCAACTTTTAAATGACCCTCTTTGACCTGCTCTTCTTCTCTGACCAATTTATGAAACCTTTTCTCAATGTTAAAACTAGTTTTTTTTTTATCCCTTCTCTGGATCTTCCCTCTCACCCTCTTCCCTGTGCTGGGCAGTAGTCGGGAGGATCTGTGGTCAATACATACCTTTTCAGAAGCAGCATGGCGTAGTTCATAACGCCCAGGCCTGGGCGTCAGAAGGTCATGAGTTCTAATTGCGGTTCCTCCACTTGTCTGCTGTGTGGCCTTGGGCAAATCACTTCACTTCTCTGGACCTTAGTTGCCTCATCTGGAAAATGAGGATTAAGACTCTGAGCCCCACATGGGTCAACCTGACTATCTTGTATCTACCCCAGCACTTAGAGCAGTGCTTGGCATATAGTAAGTGCTTAACAAATACCATTATTATTATTATTATTATTATTATTATTCCTTTAGAGAAACAAATACTCTCATAGTCAAATGAAGCAAATATGAAGAAAGAAGAAGTCGGGTTTTAGTACTACTCATTTTTCTTAAATCTGTGGACCAGTTTAGATTGTTTCATTCAGATCCAGCTAAGGAGGCAGAGACATGAGATGTCATATATTTATTAAGGGATAACAACTTCAAAAAGATGGCTATTTTGTTTCATTTTGCCAAGGAATTGTAGGAGGTCAAGTTGATTCCTTTGTGAAGCCAAAGTAGAACCATCAACAGCATGTATTAAGCCTGTGTGCACCGTGCAGTCCAGTATTAGGCACTTGAATGTACAATCGGGGGGGAGAGAGAGAGAGTTAGTGTGTGTTTATATTTGAATTACTTCGTATCGGAAGTAAAAGATGAGATCCCTGCCCTTCCTCCCTGTTACTCCCTTCCTCCCTGTTGTTTTACCGTTCCTCCTCTTCCCCTCAGCACTCTGAAGATGCTGCCACTAGTAAGTTTACACGCGGGGCTAGCTGATGTTGCCGAGAGAGAAACGGCAGCTTCGAACACAAACAGATGGGCACATGTGGGAGGTGGTGAAAACGAAGGAATAAGATTTCTCAAAAATTAACAAGCGCCGGATAGCTTCTGAGCCCTAAAGAATACTGCTCACTTTGATCCTTTAGCTGCTTTGATGGTGACATTCACCGTGGCTTTTCCAAACTCATTTCTGAGGTGGGTGTCCTGAAAGGAAAGACAACCATCAGGACCCTGTCTGGAAACACAGGCTCGTTAGCTGTGCAAGGCTGGGGGTTGGTGTGTTAGCTGCCTACTTTTCGGGTTTGACTGAGCTAGCAAGATCAAGGCCAAACCAACCGTTCCTCAACAGTGGCAGCATTTTCAGTTAACTCCTGGTAGTCGTATTGCCAGTGCGTAGGGGAAGCAGCATGGTGTGATGGATAGAGCACGGGCCTGGGAAATCAGAAGGTCATGGGTTCTAATCCCGACTCTGCCACTTGTCTGCTGTGTGGCCTTGGGCAAGTCACTTTACTTCTCTGTGTGTCAGTTACCTCATCTGTCAAATGGGGATTTAGTTTGTGAGCCCTGTGCGGGACAGGAACTGTGTCCAACCCAATTGGCTTATGTCCACTCCAGAGCTTAGTACAGTGCCTGGCACATAGTAAGCTCTTAACAAATACCATTATTATTATTATTATTATAGACTTACCTCCTGATAAATCACACTGTCAGCTGTGTGACTTTGGGCAAGCCACTTCACTTCTCTGTGCCTCAGTTACCTCATCTGTGAAATGGGGATTAAAACTGTGAGCCCCCTGTGGGACAACTTGATCACCTTGTAACCTCCCCCAGCGCTTAGAACAGTGCTTTGCACATAGTAAGCGCTTAACAAATGCTATCATCATCATCATCATCATAAATCTGTCACTTCAAGAAGGAAACCAAAGGTTTCCCTATTTTCTTTGTTTCCGTCTTGCTCCTTCATGCCTAGGTGTTCCCTTTCTTTCTCTACCTCTCGCCTGCCCTTTCACCTGCAAGTTTTCTCATTCCCTTTCCCCTTCACTGTCTCCCACCCGTCCGTAAATCTAGAAACTAATTTGACGGGAGTCCGTAACTCGCAGATGCTTTCCCCGCTCCGTCTGTAATTATGACTATGATTTCAGCATTTCAGTTGTGGTTCTTCAGCTATCGAACATGTGTTTAATATCCGAGTTTCCGTGCTTCACCCGAGTCCCTCCACCCCCTGAGTTTTCCAGCTGCCTTGTATGCATCACGCTTGGGGGCGGCATTTTGCCGCTGCATTGAAATTCCAACAGGAATTTGCCGCTCTTGAATATCCAGCAGCTTTTGCTCTTTGAGGGGACAAGGAGGCCTTTTATTTTCCTCAGAGTCTGTAGTTTGACTTGATTTCTGACAGGCCCTGTTGGGCTCCGTGAGTTTTCTTTGATATGTGTTTGTAACAGAGACTCGTTTCCCCTATGCCTTGGGAATAGGCCTGGAGACCACATTATCCCGAAACCGACTTTCATGGTACCTGAATATTGAACACGTTTCCTTGACAGTTTTGCTCTCAGCATTGCTTGTGTGTAGTGAATCCCAGGTGGAAGGCCGTCGCCCTTACTTGGGCTGGTACCAAATCTTTACAGAGAAGGGCTTCCAGCTGAGTCGGAACTGTGAAGTGCATTTGAAAATTATTGGGAAAGGACTGATCCTACTGGATGATGGTGATCAGCACGAAGCTGTCCTCGGGACTTCCCGACTCCACCACAAGTCTGCTGTGTGACCTTGGGCAAGTCACTTAACTTCTCTGAGCCCCAGTTACCTCATCTGTAAAAATGGGGATTAAGACTGTGAGCCCCACGTGGGACAACTTGATCACATTGTATCCCCCCCCCCCCAGCGCTTAGAACAGTGCTTTGCACATAGTAAGCGCTTAACAAATGTAAAAAAAAAAAAGACTGCTAGGCTAACACTGGATTTCCATTTGAAAGTAATGTTCTCTGGGCAGGTTACTTCATTAGGACAGGAACCGGTATTTCATGCCACCCTAGTGGTTTTCATCCTTCTGTATTCAATTGCACGTGATTCATTGGAAAAATGATCCTTCTCCAGTTGACATTTTCCCATCCACTAATCCTTGAAGGCAGAGAGAGACCAAAGTAACAACCTAAGTAGCTCGTTACTCTCTGAGTACTAGCACCGGCCTGAGAGTCAGTAGGAACTGGGTTCTAACCCCGGCTCCACCACTTATCTGCTTTGTGACCTTGGGCAAGTCACTTCACTTCTCTGTGCCTCCGTGTTCACATCTGTAAAATGGGGATTAAGATTGTGAGCCCCATGTGGGACAGGGACTCTGTCCAACCTGATTAACTTGTATCTACCCCAGTGCTTAGAACAGTGCCTGACACATAGTAAGAGCTCAACAAATACCTTAAAAAAAAACCCCAAAACAACAACAAAAAAATGCCAGCTAGTGCAGTGTGGGGCTTAAAACAGATTGGAATCAGTTGAATCAGTGGTATTTCTCCAGTACCTCCATCATGCAGAGCACTGTAGTAGCCCTTGGGAGAGTTCAGCACAGTTGTTGGGCATGATCCCTTCTCTGAAGGAGCTTACAGTCTAATGAGAAGACTTAATTATGTTAGGAAACTAACTGTGTTTAAAAATGCACCCTTGTCAGTTGGGCTGGCCCCAAGGCCTGGGGTGCCACTTCCCTGACCTCTCCCGCTCGGAATGGCGATGGGTAGTGGGCTTTACAGCCCACTTTGTTCAGTTTGAGCTCAGGTCTTCTCCAGGAGAGACTACCCATGACCCTTTCCTCACCCTTGACCTAGCTATACCTCTTTCATCCATCCCTCAGTGATAATTAATCAACCAATTGTATTTGAGTGCCCCCCTTTTCCTCTCCTCTTCCTCCACTCCCCATCGCCCCCTCCCACCCTCTGCTCTACCCCCTTCCCCTCTCCACAGCACTTGTGTATATTTGTAAATATGTATTACTCTATTTTATTAATGATGTGTATATAGCTGTAATTCTATTTGTTTTGATGGTATTTACACCTACTTGTTTTGTTTTGTTGTCGGTCTCCCCCTTCTAGACTGTGAGCCCATTGTTGGGTAGGGACCGTCTCTGTATGTTGCCGATTTGTATTTCCCAAGCACTTAGTACAGTGCTCTGCACACAGTAAGCCCTCAATAAATATGATTGAATGAATGAATGAGTGTTGACTGTGCAAAGCAATGTACTAAGCACTTGGGAGTGTACAATACTATAGAGTCGGGAGGCACATTGACTGCACAGAAAGAGTTTGCAGTCTGCAGTGGAGTTTACAGTCTAGAGCCAAGTCACAGTTTGTTTTATTAGCCTCTATTGAAATTCTTTGTCTCACCATAAACTTGTGCCGGAAGAATAAATGTATGATTTTAGAAAACCTGATTTGCCATCGCATTGAGTCTCATTTGGAAATAGCTTTGACTAATATGACAGAAGGGACCAACTGGAACTTAGGTAATAGAGCCAACCCTTCATACATTTGTTTCATTTTCACACGGTAATTTCTTCTTGATGTAAAATAGTTTATAATCCCTTAAAGTGACCTGGAGCTTTTGCGTACCTGGGGAGAGAAGCAATCAATTCTCAGCTCAGAGTAGCTCATGCTAGCCCCTAACGTGATTCTGTAGGGTAGATATAGGGTGATTTTTCCTTCTCTGTGATGGAAGTTTGACTATATTGATTTAAAATAAAGTATATGCTGTGGGAGGAAGAGTATGTGTATGAGACAAAGCTTGTCACATGGACATTACCTAAGATTATAATAACTCCTTTTTCAGTTAATCTTAACTTTCTCAGAATTCGCAGGACAAAGAACATTTCCATCTCGGCCAAAAAGGTTAACTTGTGGGAGGGAGAAAGATGAGTTGCACAAGCATTTTTGAATGGTGATACTAGAGTAAACAATTCTCTTTCTTCCAATACCTTTCTTTTACTCATTTTAATTCTCTGGGGACTTGGAGTATTCAGATTTGGCTGGCAATGATTTGCTTCTCATAAATGATCCTTAATGTAATTTCATACGTTGTGGACTGTCATTTTTGATCTTAAGGAGCAGTGTACCTTCGTCAAGTGGCCTCGTTCGTGGGATGTTCATATGACACAGAGCCCTGTGCAGTGCAGTAGCCCTCTTTCCTCTTTAACTGGTGTGCAGTCCTGACTAGCTCGAGTGTATAGGCACTATCTTTTTCCTGTTGAATGAAAAGCAGAAAGAGGGCAAGAAAGGGGATTGGGAAAAAGGAGGCTTCCAAAGGCATACCTGGCCCAAAAGCCACCCTTTAGAGTGGCTCCATTTGAAAACTCCCAGATCTCTTAAGTGACCTGGAAAGCAGTATGGCCTAGTGGAGTCAGAAGGACCTGGGTTCTAATCCCAGCTCTGCCACTTGTCTGCAGTATGACCTTGGGCAAGTCGCTTGATTTCTCCAGGCTCAGTTACCGCATCTTTAAAATTAAGACTGTGAGCCCTATGTGGGACAGGGACTCTGTCCAACATGATTAACTTGTGTCTTCCCCAGCGCTTAGAACGGTGCTTGACACATGGAAAGCACTTAACAGATACCGTCGTTATTATTATTATTATTTGCGCCATGAGCCATGGGGCCCATCACCCCCAAGGAATTGGAGCCTGTGGTTGTATGGCTCGAGGTCAGTTGGAAAGATGCCAGGGGACATTTTCTCTGCCCTAATTGCTGTCTGTCTCTCCCTTCTACACCGTGAGGCCGTTGTTGGGTATGGACCGTCTCTATATGTTGCCAACTTGTACTTCCCAAGCGCTTAGTACAGTGCTCTGCACACGGTAAGTGCTCAATAAATACGATTGAATGAATGAATGAATGAATGAATGAACCCTAACCCTGTCTCAGCCCTCAGCCCAAACTTAACATTGTCTCTACCCTTCTCTCTATCAATCAATCGTATTTATTGAGCGCTTACTGTGTGCAGAGCACTGTACTAAGAGCTTGCTTAGTACAATGGTAGTCACTACCCTAGCCCTAATGCTAACAATAAGGCTAACAGTATACCTAAAACTAACTGTAAACCTACCTGTAATCCTAAACTTGACCCTAAACCTAGGCCCAAACCTACACCTAATCCCAACCCTCTCAATAACCCTAAATCCAGTTCTATCCATACCCCTGATTTTAGCTCAGCCCTAACCCCAACCTACCCTACCCTTATCTCCAATGCTAGCCACTGCCCTATCCCTGGCCTTAATGCTAACAATAAGGGTAACCGTAGACCTAAACCTGCCCATAAACCTAACTCTATACCTAACCTTGACCGTAAACATAGGCTCAAACATATACCTAAACCCAACCCTCTCACTAACCCTAACCCAAGTCCTTTCCATAACCTTAATCCTAGCTCAGCCCTTACCCGGACCTTGTCATTCACTCTACCCTTATCTCTAACGCTAGCCACTGCCCCAGCCCTGGCCCTGTTGCTAACAATATGGCTCACCATATACTTAAGCCTGTCTCTAACCCTATCTTTAACACCAATCCTACCCATAACCCTGAGCTTAACTGATCCCTAACCCCAAGTATAGCCCTATCTATGAAGCTAGCCATTGCCCTGGTCCTAACCCTAACAATACCCCTAACCTTCGCCCTAGGACTAGTCATGAAGGTAACCATAAAATTAACTCTAGCCCTAACACTACTGCTAACTCTCAGCCCAAATACTAACCCCAGGCCAAACCCTAACCCCAATCCCACCCACAACTCACTGTACCTCGTTCTCGCCTGTCCCGCCATCGACCCCCGGCCCACGTCCTTCCCCTGGCCTGGAATGCCCTCCCTCCGCACATCCGCCAAGCTAGCTCTCTTTCTCCCTTCAAAGCCCTACTGAGAGCTCACCTCCTCCAGGAGGCCTTCCCAGACCGAGCCCCCTTTTTCCTCTCCTCCTCCCCATCCCCCCACCCTACCTCCTTCCCCTCCCCACAGCACCTGTATATATGTTTGTACAGATTTATTGCTCTATTTATTTTACTTGTACATATATACTATTCTATTTATTTTGTTAATGATGTGCATCTAGCTTTATATTGATTTTGAAGACTTTACACCTGCCCACATGTTCTGTTTTGTTGTCTGTCTCCCCCTTCTGGACTGTGAGCCCGTTGTTGGGTAGGGACCGTCTGTATATGTTGCCAACTTGTACTTCCCAATTGCTTAGTACAGTGCTCTGCACACAGTAAGCGCTCAATAAATACGATTGAATGAATAAATGAATGAATGACTGTCCTCTGTAAGATAGCCCAAGACCATCCCCATCACCCTCAACCTCACACTCAATTTTCTGATCAGTGGCACGTATGAGTGCTTTGTGCAGTTTAAAGAGACAGAGTTTCTGCTTGTTTGCTGTACGACTTTGGGCAACCCACTTACTTCTCTGTGCCTCAGTTTCCTCATCTCTAAAATGGGAATTAAGACTGTGAGCCCACTGTGGGACAGGGACTGTGTCCATCCCCATTTGCTTGTATCCCCCCAGTGCTTAGTATTGTGCCTGGCACATAATAAGTCCTTAAAAAATACCACGATTGTTATTATTGTCAAGATTATTATTTTTATTACCTCGTACAGTGTTCTGCACACAGTCAATGCTCAATAAATACCATTGAGTGATTGAGCTCCCACTGTGTGAAATGTATTATTCAGAGTGCTAAGGAATGGCTAGTGGGAGACGGGAGAGCAATGGTCTTGACTTTTGATTCACTTCTTTATGTCTCCTTGTATTTTTCCCGTGTTTGAATTTACTTTTGAAGTTTTGAAATACTGCTGATACAATCGCACCTGCTTTGTTGGTAAGGTATTGAAAGAAAGGCATTAGCTCAGAAGGCACAAGCAAGTAAACGGAATAACTCAAAAATGTTAGAAAGTACAGTGGAAGCATGAGATGTTCCCTGCCCACAATTTTCATGCATGTGTTTTTACTCTCAATGCTCAATACAGTGCTTTAGCTACTGTAAGTACTTAGTAAATGGAATAGTTAAGAGTAGTTATTATTCTTCAGTCAGATTCATAGTTAACCATCTTCCTAGAGACAGTTTGCCTTAATTTTGTATGCCTCAATTTCCTCATGTATAAAATGGGGATTAAATACTACTCCCTCCTACTTAGACTGTGAGTCCCATGTGGGGCAGGGACTTTGTTCCACCTGATTGTTTTAGATCTTCCCCAGTGCTTAGTACAGTGTTTGGCACAGAGGAAGTGCTTAACAAGTACCATAATAAACAATTAACAATTTGCCGTAGAGTCTGAAGGAGAGGCCAGCACTGGTATCATTCTCTTTCAAATCATTTCCCAGTGGTTTATTTTTAAAATGGGGAGGATTTATATAAAATAGTGTTTAAGGTCTCAGATTCGAACACGGTTTACTCGGTTCACATTAACAGTTAGGTTATTAAATTTGTTACCCTCAAGTGAGTGTGACATGATTGAACGGATGTTGCTATGGGAACTGTAACTTTCTGCATACCTGACTTTTGCAACTTGTGTTTAAAAAGCAAAAGGCGTGCATCAGATTTGTAAATTGAACAGTGACTGGCTAGAACTGTGTGCCTTTCCAAGATTCTCCTTAGTTTGTAAAGATGGGGTGGGCTAACCTTTTGAATATGTACAGCTGTGTGGTTTTGCATACAGTATTTGGGTTTATTCTTGGTGTACATGTATAAATCAATTTCCCTGTACTGAACTGTTTACAATGAATTTAATAGCACTTGTTCTGTTGTATTTTACGTTATTTTTAGATCAAATATGAGGATCAAGTCGCAAGTAAATTATTGAAGTGGGAGCAGACATGGTCTTCGAAGATCTGCTAATTGTGAATCACAAGTGTCTTTTGGAAAGAAAATTTTCTTTAAAGGTGGAGGAGTTCAAGTTTTCCAGCTAGTGACTCCTTGTATTCAAACACTCATCCATCTCATAGTTTTGTGGACTTTCAGCCTCCGGAGGAAAATGTGGGGCAGTTGGTGTGGCCAGTTTAGGCAGCTGGCTTGTAATGAGCTGACTGTATTGGGTCCATTGATTAATCCCCTGTTCCTGGTAATCCTTTCTGACTCCGATCACTGGTATAAAATACACTGCAGCCTGACTGTCACCTGGAATGGCTAGAGGGAGAGCAATGATCTTGACTTTTGATTCACTCCTTTATTACTGCTCGTGTTTTTCCCGGGTTTGTATTTGCTTTTGAAGGTTTGAAATATTATGGATGCAGTCATAACTGTTATGCTAGGAAGGTATTTAAGGAAAAGCATTACTAGAGGGCACAGGGAAGTAAGCTAACTCAGAAATGTCTTTTTGGGATTTGTATTGTTTTTTCTCATGGAAGCCACTTGTTTGGATGTTTTTGTAGCAGAACCTGCAAAAAAGTGGACATGACAATGATCAAATGTGTTCTTCATTATTCCTTGGCTGCCTAATTAGCCCTTAGAAAACATTGATGTTTTGCATGTCGGGTGAGGTCAATGCTGTTCTGCTTCCTAAATAGTTGTGATTGACCAAGGGTTTGGTTTCTTTAGTTGGGTTTTTTGTTTTGTTTTGTTTTTGCACTGGGGCAGGTGTTTCGCCAGTTTTAAAAAAATTTTTAGAGAGGAAAGGGAAGGACTTGATCCCTTTCTCTGCCAATAAGAGTTTTGGAGGATGAGTGAGTTTTTCACCTTCCTCAGGCCTTCACCCCTGAGTCTGGTTCCCTGCGATCCAAATGTTAGCAATGTCCGGGAGTGGAACGTAGTGGGAAATGTGGACGTTGTCAAGTGCCAAATCGCCAATATTAATCCTGTTGAAAAATAATACACTGGAGAATAGTCGCTTTCTTTGTGGGGAACAAAAGTCTGAAGCCGGATTCTGGGAGCAGGATCAGTGCCTTCTTGGTACCCTTCAAGCCCCCAAAATCCCATACAGTGACATTCTAAGGTGGTGGTGATGATCTTTGCTTTAGGTTCTGTCTGTTTTATTTTTCAGACAGTTAAATGAGGAGCTGGAGAGAGCTCCTTGACTGAGGACATGAACACTGCAGCTGAGCTCTTTATTTCCCCAAACAGTAACACATTATATAAAGTGACTTTACCCAGCATGATTTCTTCATAACAGGTTGATGTTTACTCCCTTGCTTCTCTCTTTCCAGCCCCCCTCCAAGCATCTTGAGGCCCTCAGGACTCCCTTATCAAAGCATGGGTTCTATTTGCCCATAACTCTCCAAAGTAAGCCAGGGTTTAATCTCAAGTAGGAAGCCTTTTCTCTTCATTGAAGCTAACCAAAGTCTAACTTAAATGAGAATTATTCCTGCTGCTCAGAACTACTGGGAGCAATTTATGATGTGGGGGCGGGGGGGGGAGTTAGAGGGGGCGGGGAGCAACCATGATTTGCTTGGTTTTCCTCTCTGCTCAGATTAAGAAAAGGTTCTCAGAAAAGGAGCCTGAGAAAACACATAGAAGCATTCTCCCAGTAACACTTGCAGGGAGACCCCCAAATGTAGCAAGATAGCAGAGTTACACTGATACTAGGTGGCAGTAGGTCCTATAGATTTCAGAGTTGATGGGCAACAGAGGGGCAACTTTATTTTATTTATTTTTTTTGGTGGGAGAGGGGAATTCAAGAGTTTTTCAGAGAAGAATTAAAAACCCGAAACTTTTATTCACGTATTCTAACAAATCAAAGCATCTGTCATTATCTTTTCAATGATAATTCATGCCCTAACAAACTTAGTCGAGAAGTTGCCATTCAGAAACCAATGAGGTGGGGTTTTTGTATGACCACGATGACTCTGGAGTGAGTTTGACCTGGGAGTGTCACAGTCGGATAGGAGAGGGAACACTTTTTATTTTACTTGTGTGTGGGGTTTTTTGGGTTTGTTTTTTTAACTCGAGTGGCAGGAAGCTTGGTGCTTATGGGCTAGAAAATGACAAATCCCCCCTGCATGAACATGTACCCCCCTATCTCTCTAGCTGGATTGAGGGTGTACCTTTGGGTCCACCTCACTTCACATCAATCAGTGGTATTTGAGTGCTTAAAATGTGCAGAACAGTGGACTGAGCTCTTGGGAGAGTACAGTACAACAGAATTAGTGGATAAGTTCCCTGCTGAAAACTAGCTTACAAGTCTAGTGGGGAAGAGACGTGAATATAAATAAATAATTTATATTATGGAATTTAAAGATAAGTACATAAGTGTTGTGGGATTGGGACTGGAGCAAATATCAAATGTCCGGAGGTCATAGATCCAAATGCAGAGGTGACACAGAAGGGAAAGCGATCTGGAAACCCTCTTAATTGGAGAAGGCCTCTTGGAGGAGATAATAATAATAATAATAATAATAATAATAATAATAATAGTATTAAGTGCTTACTGTGTGCCAAGCACTGTTCTAAGCACTGGGGTAGATTCAGGGTAATCAGACGCATGGCTCTGATGTATCAGACGAAAATGAGTAGAGAATTCTGCTGTGAAGGTAATCCAGTCTTCCAGAGGCAGGGTAGGGGAGCTTTTAAATATTTAGAATGAAGCCTTCCAGAATTCTTGAGTGGAAACTATGGGTGACCCACTGCTACCTCACAGGGCACAGACCTGAGTTTTATAAGCATCTATGACTGAGTGTGTGTGCACGTGCGTGCATGCGTGCATGCTGTCGCTCATGTAGACTAGCCTGTACTCACATCTCTGTCTCCCTCACTTTCCAGATGCTTCCTCAGACCCTGGTGGTGTTTGGCAGGCTTTCAGAAGCATTCTGATTAAGTGAGATGTTGGGAAAGTTCAAAGCCTAATTCCTCCTTCCTAATTACAAACGTGTGTCTGTCATGCTGCTGCTGATTAATTCACATTTCCTAGTGCTCTAGTAGGAAAATTGCTGGCAATGACTTTGACTGGCGTCTTCTTGCTGCTGAGTCGCTATGTTCTAGAATCCATCATATTCATTCTGGGTGCCACATTGGGCTTGGTTTGAGTTATTAGGCAGGGTGACTGTGATGGCTTCCCACAGGGGTCCCAGGTAACAAAACTGTGTTGGTTTTTTAATGGCATTTGTTAAGCACTTACTACGTGCCCGGCACTGTACTACGCACTGGGGTAGCTACAAGATCATCAGGTTGGACACAGTCCATGTCCCACATGGGATTCACAGTCTTAATCCCCATTTTATAGCTGAGTAACTTAAGTACAGAGAAGTTGTGACTTGTCCATAGTCACAAAGCAGGCAAGTAGCAGAGCTGAGATTAGACCCTACGTCTTCTGATTGCCAGGCTTTTTCCACCTGGGAAAAGAATGGTTGAGACCAAGAGCTCCATTGGTCAGTTTGGAAAAGAATTCCCATTTTTTTTTGCACTCCCAGACCCGGCCTCCTTTTCTGCATACATGTGAGCACAGTATGGAATTCAAGAATGGACAGCAGGATTGGGAGAGAGGAGGAAAAAGATACCCTTGCCTCCTAACCATCCCAAAGAGGTGCTGTAGAAGCAGCAAGATATAGTGGATAGAGCATGGGCCTGAGAATCAGAAGGTCATGGGTTCTAATCATGATTCTGCCACTATTCTGCTGTGTGACCTTGGGTGAGTCACTTAACTTCTCTGTCTTATCTGCTGTGTGACCTTAGGTCAGTCACTTAACTTCTCTATGCCTCGGTTATGTCATCTGTAAAATGGGGATTGAGACTGTGAGACCCATGTGGAATAGGGACAGTGTCCAACCCAATTTGCTTGTATCCACCTCAGCGTGAAGTACAGTGCCTGGTGCATAGTAGGCACTTAACAAATACCATAATAATTGTTATTACCCTCTGCGTGACATCATTGCATCCCTGTGAGTCAATCTGAGGTTACTTTTGACCACTGCAGAGTAGAGTGGGTGGGAACTGAGCCCCTTCCTTCCTCTCCCCCTCGTCCCCCTCTCCATCCCCCCATCTTACCTCCTTCCCTTCCCCACAGCACCTGTATATATGTATATATGTTTGTACATATTTATTACTCTATTTATTTATCTTGTACATATCTATTCTCTTTATTTTATTTTGTTAGTGTGTTTGGTTTTGTTCTCTGTCTCTCCCATCTAGACTGTGAGCCCGCTGTTGGGTAGGGACTGTCTCTATGTGTTGCCGACTTGTACTTCCCAAGCGCTTAGTACAGTGCTGTGCACACGGTAAGCGCTCAATAAATACGATTGATTGATTGATTGAAAGGCCAAGGTCAGAATTTTCCTCAGAGGAAATGTTCGTAGAAGCCCCACTCTCCCCTTGGTAGGTAGTCAGTTCATTTCCTGGCAAGTTGTCCCAAGCATCTGTGAGGAATAAATCTCTCCATAGAAAGTTTTATATTCTGAACTCTTAGGAAACAATGGGAACTACATTTTGGGTGTAAGAGTCCCAAACAGAGTGCTAATGGGAAGACTGTAAATGGGCTGTTAGCACTTATCTTTCTCTGTGGAAAATTGTTTTTTCTGGATACTTTACAAGAGTGAAGTGTTAGACTTCTGTGTCCTCAAGCCCCGCCAAAGGCCTAACATGTGCAAGAGGCATATGGATCCCAGGAGAAGCCTTCCCTTACCTTCAGTTTCAGGGTGAAAATATCTTTGGCCTATACTATTTCATGGAAAGTTTTGGTCTTGAAAAACCAGAGAGGAGCATTCATGAAATATGGGAAATTTCCCAGAAAAGGTACCTCTTTAAGGGCAATAATGAATATTATTTGGGCCCTGATGAACTCCCTTGTTGTTTTGTTTGTTTAGAAAAAATAAGCACAGGTGAATGAAAATTCTTCCCACAGGTTCTGATGAACATAAAAAGTCTGTTACCACAGGAAATTATTTGGGCCAAAAATAACAGCAGGCTTAAGAGCTCTTTGCTAAATGCCTGGAATAAAGTCCATAATGAATTACTGGAAGGAAGAGGATGATTAGATAAAAGTTAGACAAGTTAGATCAATCCATCACATTTATTGAGCACTTACTATGGCATTTCCTAACTATTAGAATGAAAGTCAAAGAAGATAACCATTGCACAGTTCTTCAGTGGTATTTATTGAAAATCCATTGAATGCACAGTACTATAGTAAGCATGTGGGACGGTACAAGAGAACCTACATTATAAGGCTCTTGAAGGCAGGGATCATTTCTACTAACTCTATTGTACTCTTCCAAATGTTTATCACAGTGCTCAGCCCAGAATCAGAGCTCAGTAAATACTGTTAAGTAAAACACACTTTCCCTGCCCTCAAGGAGCTTACTACAACCAAGTTTCCTTAAACTTCCCATTACCATGGCCAGAAACAGAACATAAGACTGGAGAGATCAGTGATCTAATCCAGTACTGCTATTTCTTTTATTCTATTTAGGACTGCCAGTAAAGCTTAGCTTCTAACAGAATAATATTGTGTCACAAAATTTCTGGAATGAGCCCCTATGGTAATGAACAGTCAAATTAGTTAATCCTTTGTGACAACAGTTTGCCAGGCCCTGATGGAATATGGCCCTATTCTGAGAGTTGGTTTCTCTGTTCCTTTGAGTGGCTTCATTTTGTCCTGATGTGTGAATATGCATGTACAGGGCAACCCCTTATCATCATAAGCTTCATCTGTCCATGCTGGAAGTGATTTCTGCTTTTTCAAGAAAGCCTGTGAAAATAAAATAGTGCTGTGATGGAATATTTCTGCTGTTGGCTCAGGAGAGTGCAGGTTCAAAACCTCTTCATGCAACAATGAGCCCCCTAGACAGGCTTGAGTACTTGTTTTGGCCCAAAATGCTTATTCTGTTGTAGTCCACTCCAGAGAAAGCTATTTCTGCATCTTAAGAAAACCTGTTGGAAATGTGCTTGCCAAAAAGACACTTCATATTATTTCTCTGTTTGGTTTTTCTCTGCTCTTGTATTCTGTGCTAATTCTCCTTGGTTAAATATTTGTGCAAAATTTGCTCTCAGATGTCAGTGAATTTACACATAGGCTTTTGGTTCTCCTGCATCAAATCTTGCAATAATATTATTTTTGTGCACACTCTTTCTCTCTTTCTCTCTCTGTCTCTCCTTTTCTGTGAATAATACTGGCCTCTCCAACAGTATTTAATGAGTGTGTTGTATTTCTTCATATTACATCCCACATTCATCCAACTGGGGACCGAGGCAAGAAAGACAATACATAATTAGAGAAGCAGCTTGGCTCAGTGGAAAGAGCACTGGCTTTGGAGTCAGAGGTCATGGGTTCAAATGCCGGCTCCGCCAATTGTCAGCTGTGTGACTTTGGGCAAGTCACTTCACTTCTCTGGGCCTGACTTACCTCATCTGTAAAATGGGGATTAAGACTGTGAGCCCCCTGTGGGACAACCTGATCACCTTGTAACTTCCCCAGTGCTTAGAACAGTGCTTTGCACATAGTAAGCGCTTAATAAATGCCATCATTACTATTATTATTATTATTATTATTATTATTAATTGCAATGTTTCTTGTGGGGGTTGAGCTCCAGATTTTGTATTCATATTTCAGCCCGTGATTTTCTTTTTTCAATTTTGGGCTTATTTTATTGAGATCATATTTTATACCTAATAGATTTCCTTTTTTTGTTCGACACGGCCAGCAGTTCCCCTTTACTTTCAGTTGCATTGTTTATAAAGTCCAGCTTATGAAGTGCAAGAGATGTAGCTGGGAGTTTTCAGTGACAATCCATGTTTATCTTGATGAGTATTATGATAAGTGTTCCCTTTCATTTATGGGTGAGGGAAAGTTTAACTTTATAAGTATGCTTTTTCATCACCTACTGATTGTTCTTTTCAAGTTGGGATCCCACATTTTAGGATCTAGACCACATCACCCTTGCCTCTTTGCCCGCTAACCGGGGTCAGGTAAATTCCAATAGAGAGGCTCTAAGAGACAAGCCTACCCTGAGAGGACAGGAGAGTTAAATCTGGGGACTGATCTCACCCCACATTATTTTCCCGAAGAGGGAAAGCAATCAAGTGTGGTCAAAATGAATCAACCAATCAGTGGCATTTATTGAGCACTTTCTATGTGCTTACTGTATGCAGAGCACTGTATTAAATGCTACATTGCTACAGAGTTGGTAGACATGCTTCCTGCCCACCAGGAGCCTCCAGTCTAAAGGGACAGACAGATATTAAAATAAATTACAGATGTTTACATAATTGCTGTTGAACTGAGGGTGGAGTGAATATCATGTGCTTAACAGATACAGATCCAACTGCACAAGTGATACGTAAGGGAGAGGGAGTTAGGGAAATGAAGTCTATAGTCGGGGAAGCCCTCTTGGAGGAGATATAATCTTAATAAAGCTTTGAAGTTGGCAGGGAGTGGTGGTCTATCATATTTGAAGGAGGAGGGAGTTCCAGGCTAGGGGGAGAACATGGGCAAGGGGTGGGTTGTGAGATAGAAGAGATCAAGGTACAGAGAGTAGTTTGGAGTTGGAGGAGTCAAGATTGCAGATGGGGTTATAATGGGAAATTATTGTGGTAAGATAAAGGGGCAAGCTGATTGAGGTAAAGAGTTTCCGTTTGATGTGGAGGGCAACCATTCAAAGTTTTTGAGGAGTTGGGAGACATGGAGTGAACAGTTTTTGTAGAAAAATGATCCAGGAAAGAGAGTGAAATAAGGGCTGGAGTGGGGTGAGACGTGAGGCAAGGAGGGCAACAAGGTGGCTGAGGCAATAAACAAGGAAGGATAGAATAAGTGCTTGGAATAATGCAGTAGGAGTTTGGATGGAGAGGACAGAGTGGATTTTAGTGATGTGAAGGTAGAATTGACAGGATTTGGTGTTAGATTAAGAATGTGGGTTGAATGAGAAAGAGATGAGTCAAGGATAATGCCAAAGTTAGAGACTTGTGGAACAGGGAGAGTAGTGGTGCTCTCTACAGTTTTGGGAAAGTCATGGGGAGGACAGGGTTTGGTGGGAAGGTGAGAATGAAGGTGAGGAGTTCTGTTTGGTCATGTTAAATTGGAGGTGATGGCAGGACATCCAAGAGATGTCTTGAAGGCAGGAAGAAATGTGAGACTGCAGAGAGGGAGAGAGGTCAGGGCTGGATGTGTAGATTTGGGAATCAGCCACATAGAGGTGGTAGTTGAAGTCATATGGGTGCCAGTGAGTTCTCCAAGGGAGTGGGTGTAGTTGGAGAATCGAAGGGGACCCAGAACTGAGCTTTAAGAGAGACAGACATTTGGTAGGTGGGAGACACAGCAGGAGTCCGTAAAAACACTGAGGAGTGATAGAGAGAGATAGGAGGAGAACAGGAGAAAACAGTGTCGGTGAAGCCAAGGTTGGATAAGGAAAAGGGCGTGGTCCACAATGTTGAAGGCAGATGAGAGGTTGAAGAGGATTAGGATGGAGTAGAGACCACTGAATTTGGTGAGGCGATCATTTGTGAGGGCGGTTTCTGTGGAGTGAAGGGGGCGAAAGCCAGATTGGAGGGGGTCCAGAAGAGAATTGAAGGAAAGGAATTTGAGGCAGCAGGTGTAGACAACACGCCCAAAGAGTTTGGAAAGATATGGTAAGAGGGAGGTGGGGTGATAACTGGAGGGAGCTGTGGGGTCAAAGGAGGGTTGTTTTAGGATGGGGAGACATGTTTGTGTGCTTAATACTGTGCTTTGCACACAGTAAGTGCTCAGTAAATATGATTGAATGAATGAAAGAGCATGTTTGAAAGCAGTGGGGAGAAAGCCATTGGAGAGTGAACAGTTGAAGATGGCGGTCAGGGAGGGAAGAAAGGAGGGGGAAAGTGTTTTGATATGGTGCGAAGGGATGGGGTCGGATGTGCAGGTGGAGGGGGTGGATTTTCACAGAAGGCAGGAGATTTGAAGAAGGGGCAGGAGGAGAGAGGGACTGCAGAAAAGCAGGGGAGATTTTAGGCTGGTTTCAATTTTCTCAACAAAGTAGGTGGCCAGGTCATTACGGGCAAGAGAAAGGGGAGGCAGGGGGACAGAGGGTTTGAGGAGGGAGTTAAACGTCTGGAACAGTGGGCCAGGGGAATGGGTTTGAATGTCAGTAAAGGATGGAAATATCCCAAGGATGAAGGTAATCATCTCCCAGATATCCTCAGTTCACTGTGCTCAGCAGGAACATGAATGGGATGAGAGAGGGTGAGTAGTGCTGTGTCAGCTCTCTGGAGGTGATCTGACACCCTTTGCTTTGCTCCATCATCACCTTGAGATGGTCTTGACTATTGCTTTAATTGGCCCAGATGTAGGATCTGGTTTAGCGGGGAAATGCTGCCCACTTTTAGCCAATTAGAGGTCAGGTTGGAACTTGGTCACTGATGAGAGAATGGTATTCATTGAGCGCTTACTGTTTGCAGAGAACTACTAGATGTCATCCCTGCCCATAAAAAGCTATCAGAGAAAGCGGTTTTGACCTGTTCAGCACCCTGCCAGTGGTGCCAGCCTCCTAGGATTCAATTTTGGGCTGAGCAAATTGACATCTTCTTATTTTGTTTACAGATTGCTTTGGTTTGGTGTGCAATAGAATATTGATAATGTAACGAGTGAATGTCGTGGCTTGATTATCTGATGCTTGCTTAGGGGTTTGGGTCAGTACTAAAGCACATTGAAGAACTTCTGATCACTGTGGAGGTGACTTTTTTCCCTGTCCTCCCCTTACCCCCACCCTGTGCTCGTTATAAATAAAACATTTTTGGGACACCTCTAGACTTTATTAATGCTATTCGTACTCCAGCAGTCCTTTTCGCAACTGTTCCCTGCATTGTTTACATATGTATGATCGCTTACATGGTCTAGACATCCCATAATAAACAAACTAAGGACTCAGGACAGTAGTAGGCAGTGATTGACCATTTCGAGAAGAACATGCAGAAACTAACTTGCACTCCTTCTGTTTCTTCCCCACCTCCTTCTCCTTGTTGTCATAAAGGTCCAGCTCTCCCAAGCCCTGCAAGAAGTGGGGAATCAGAAACAAAGGGCCGATGTGGTAAGTGTTCATTTCCTTTGGCTTCTTTACGTGAACTATGGTGGGAAAGGGGAAAGGAAGGTGAAAGGGTCCAGTTGGGACTCCATCCAACATCTCTTACATCCACTTCTGATCACAAGTCTGGAGAGCAAACGTCCCACCAAGCATGTCACGGTACTTGTTCCACATCAGTCTTCTTCCCTCCTTGACACAAAACCAGTTCTCCAGCGAGGTGATCAGCGTAGCTTCGTGGAAAGAGCCCGGGCTTGGGAGTCCGTGGACGTGGATTCTCATACCGTGTCTGCTGTGTCACCTTGGGTGAAGTGACTTCACTTCACTTCTCTGTGCCTCAGTTACCTCATCTGTAAAATGGGGATTCAAAGTGTGAGCCCCACATGGGACATATCCCAGTGCTTAGAACAGAACTTGGCACATAGTAAGTGCTTAACAAATACCATAATAATTATTATTATTATCAAACCTTCTCTGTCCAAAGCCAATGTTCTTCCCGTCTGGCAGCCTCCTGTTTGGAGGGGTTTTAGGAGAGCTGCAGCTTTATTTCAAACTGCATTAGCTATTTTTCTGAGCTTGCTGCAGCCTTAAGGATAACCTATAACATTAACAAGACCACAGAGACATGCAGAAACCGTGTTAATGTTGGAGGTGGGCTTGGTATTGGTCCTCTGTTCCTCTTTCCAAAATGACCCCATGAAAATCTGGAAGCACAAACTTTTATGTTAAAGGTATTTTGAATTACTCCTTGTGGTTGATCTGAAGTGAATGCCACTTGAATTTTCATCCCTTGGCACTCTTCACATTTGCAAGTGGATAGTATTAAAGAACTTCCCTGGGTGATCTGCTCTGCTGCTATGCTCATTCCAGGAATGGGGAAACCTCAAGGCAGTGGCCGTTGGCGATAGCGCTGATGCTTCAACTCAGTTCCCAGGCCTGGGCCATCCCAATGAATAACTTCATCATCATCATCATCATCAGTGGTATTTTAGTGGTTAATGTGTGCAGAGCACTGCACTAAACCATTGGGAGAGTACAACAGAGTTGGTAGACATGTTCCCTGCCCATGAGCTTAGTCTAGAAAAGGAGACACACGTTAATATAAATAATCTCCATAGTAGGTTTTTGAGGATTCTCAGATGGGGATAAAATGGCTGGTTTGCTTGGGAAAGCTTGAGAGGAAAAGGTTCCTTCAACCATGCAGCATCTTTTTTTGCCAAATCCTTGAGAAACCTAACATCAGCTTATGCCATTATCCGCTCCTTCCTCAAATGCTAGCCTGAATTGCAGTGTGCTCAAGGGTGTGGGTTCCTATAATGCAGACAGAGCCAAGAAGAATGACAAATAAATTTGTTTTAGTTCTGCAGGAATGCTGTGGAGATTGGTTGAAAATATTGTAGAAATCGTCCCCATACCTGGCCTTGAATCTGGAGTTTAATCCTATTTATTCTTCCCCAGCTCCTCAATTTGGCGGTGCTTTCAGATAGTCAGTGACCGAGATACTTGGCACTGAGCACCAAAAGAGAAGAAATAAAAATTAAACCTTCCTTGCTTCTGGTTTTGATAGTGAAGGAGAAGGAAGTGCAGGAGAGGAAATATTTAGAGCAGTAGGCAGTGTCCTCTGCCTTTCGTTAAGTATCAGAATTCAGCAGAACTTCTGGAGTACCTTTTTGTAGCTCCAGTGACTACTGCTCCATCTGAGCTGTCAGTTCCATAACTCTGTCTTGATCCAGTGAGCATGGAGGGTTGAGAGATTGTCTTTATTGAGTCATTTGAGTTAAATGAGACTGTGTTCCTCTCCTTATGGTCTGTTTAATTCCCGCTCCTGCCATGCCTTGCCCCCCATGTTGTTGCTGTGATAAAGTAACATCATCATCATTACTTCACTCGTGCCCCAGTTCCATGGTTGCTCAACATACTTTACCGCAAACTTCCTTTAAAGTAGGAAGTGGACCTTGTTGGCTTTACCCTTTGACAAAATGTGCTTTAGAGAGGTCTCCTCTCCCAGGTTCTTAGTTCAATATTCTGCACTCACTAAGCCCTCAATAAATGCCACTGATTAGTTGATTGATGCCTAGTAGCAGAACTGTCCATGGAAATTAGGCCTCTTCCTTCCCTGTCCTCTTCTGCTTCTTCATGCCAGCCAGCATTGCGCAGCTTTCCTTCAGGGCTAGTTAGATTTTTGCTAAGAAGCCTTCTGTTTCCCCTTCCCTTTAACTTCACCAACTCTCGTTAGGTCTTTTGGCCTGCAGAGCCTCCTTCGGAACACCACGGCAGTTGGGATTCCAGTTCTTCCCTATCTAATAATAGTATCTGTGGTACTTGCTAAGCACTTACTATGTGCCAAATGCTGGAGTAGATACAGTATAAGCAGATTGGACACAGTCCTGGCCCACATAGATTCAGAAACTCAGAAGGAAGGAGAAACCGATATTTTATTCCCGTTTTACAGATGAGGAAACTGGGCACGGAAAAGTGTCTTGCCCAAAGTCACACAGCAGGCAATTGGCAGAGCTGGGATTAGAACCGAGGTCCTCTGTTTCCCAGGCCTGTACTTTTTCCACTAGGCCATGCTGCTATCACTCTGTCTCTCCGGCTGCTCCTGATCAGCCCTTCCCTTCCCTCATTGTGTCACTTGGAGCAAACTTTCCAGTCGCTAATCCTATCTTTCTATCTGGTGCTATTTTTCTCATTGGGATTTTTGATTTGTTTCCCCGCCTCCCTTTCCCCCATTATTCATCTGTGATCTGTTCTTCATTACTTTGATGCTAACCTGGTGTGGCTGAGACGGTTTACAAGACTGCCTCTTGCTCTGGGTACTGACAGTCGGGCATATTGCTTTTCACGAGTCCAGTCGGTGATTGGGCTTTCAGCACAGCAATGAGGGAAATGGAACGAACACCTGTCAGGCCCGATCACACAGTCCAGCGGGTCCCTGGTCCGCTTCCGAAAAGTGGGCACTGCCCGGGAAACCCCTCTGCCGCTCCCTTTAAAGGTGTTAATGGCTCTCTGACACCTCCCTTTCCCCCTCCTCTTGAGGAGTGGAAATGAGCCGGTGAACTCTGGGGTCAGTAGTTTTACCGGACTCGACGTGACTCCCTGGTAAATAGCCACAGTGCTCAGCTTTATCCACTCACTCATTATCTGCTGCCTTGTGGAGCTAAGCCCTCAAAGGGACTTCGACTCCTGGCCCAGGAGGGAGCGAGCTATTTCCCAGGAAGAAGACTGAACTGCTGGGTGGGAAGGCCCGGAGTCAAAGAACGATGATGGCCTCGTCTCGTGTGGAGAGCCTTGACCTTGAGGTCATTGACCTAAGAATCCCATGGGACGCAGGGACTCCGACTGAGCCAGTAACCAAGGGAGGCTTTGCTCGCTCTGATAACTAGTGCCATCTATTCCAGTCCATGACTCAATTAGAATTTTGCCGCTAAAAGTCAGTTTACTGCTGGGGAAGGGGGGAAAAAAAAAACAGATTTAAACTGCTTTAGCTAATTGCAGTCGACAAGACAAAGGCAGTTTGACTTTCCAGTATTAATTAGCAAACCCATACTAATTAGCTTGTATAAGCGGAATTCATGCTTCTTTCCTTAAACGCAATTAATATCACAACTGAAGATGTCTCTGGGCTTTGCTGCTCTATCATTAACGTACTTCACCCTAATTAGATATGGCCAGTGTTGGCTGGAGAAATGAGTTGGTGATTACGACCATAAAAAATCCCCTAATATTTTATATCCTTCAGGGAGTGTGAATCTAGAATTTGTATTCTGATTTAAGAGAAATTACACCCATCGTGGCACTGTGTAATTAGAACGGTGCCGTTTCCCTTCTCCCTCTCCCCTTTAGTTATTTGTTTCTTTCCCTCTACTGCTACCGCTGCACCCCTCACATATCGGAGCAGGTGTGTAGTTCCTACGGGAAGGCCAGGGAGATATGGTCTATAGGTGGTCTTTCAGAAGTGGCTGGAGGATTCGCCAACCCAGGAGCGTTGGCCATTCACTTTTGATATTTGGAGGGATTTCTTAGTCCTCATCATCATTATCTTTTCTCCCAACGAATCATCAATCAAATGAGATGGGCCCATAGTAAGAGCCTCGTTAACGAAAAAAATCAAGTGATGATGGTACATAGTGGGGAAAATGGAGGGTTCCTGCGAGAATGGTGTTGGTTTACAAGTATTCACCTAGTCCTTCCTGTTGCCAACCCAGCAGGACATAAATGATCGCATCACAGAGGCATTTTCTTCACTGGGCAGAAATAATGCAGGTGTTGATTATAACCAAGTCTGTAAAGAAAGGATGGAGTAATTAACAAAAAAAGGAAAAACCCAGAAAGCTATTCCCTTCCCCCAAACTCCAGGGACCTCCCCTTTGACTCCAGATGCTGCTGTTATTCCTACAGCAACCTGGATAAGTTTTTAAATTGCCTCCACTTGGATTCTTAGCAGACAAGACTTAAAGATGTATTGCCTCACATTTTTGCTTTGGTGCTTCTAAAAGATCCACTGGGCATGCTTAGGTTAAGGTCCACATGATCATTGTTATGGTGAAGACTCATTTAAGCAAGTATTTTTATGAACTTTGTGACCACCCTTGTATTACTGTTATAATTGTTGTTAATATATTTATTCCCTTGAGTTTTCAGAGTACTTTGTGTGCAGCTCTGAGTGCTTTCATCTGTTGTCTTGCTTCCACCCTTTACACTCTCCTTGCAAGAAAGGCAAGTGACAGAGATATTAACCTTCCTTACATATGGGGGCAGAAACATTTAGTGACTTTGCAGATCACACAGAAGGTTCGACGGAGCTGGTTTTAAAACTCAAGTCCGAACTAAATGAAGCTTCTAGCCCTCATTCTGGTAGGCTACTTCACTGCCCCTTAGTTTTTTGATTTTTTTCTGAACAGCAGTGCAAGTTCAGAACAAAATTCTTCATCTTCCAACTCAAACCCTGCCCTCCCTTTGACTTTCCCCATCACTTTAGACAGCACCACCATCCTTCCTGCCTCTCAAGCCCCTAACTTTGGCATTATCCTTGACCTATTTAGCCCCTAGCCCACATCCTGCCTCTGACCTGGTATGCCCTCCCTCCTTCCTCACATCCGACAATTACTCTCCCCCCTTTCAAAGCCTTATTAAAGACACAGCTCCTCCAAGGGGCCTTCCCAGACTAAGCCTCACCTTTGTTCATCTCCCACTCCCTTCTGTGTTGCCCTGACTTGCTCCCTATGCTCTTCCCCTCTCCCAGCCCCACAGCACTTATGTACATATCTGTCATTTTATTTATTTGTATTGATGTCTGTCTCCCCTCGCAGGCTATAAGCTTGTTGTGGGCAGGGAATGTGTCTGTTTATTGTTGCATTGTTTTCTCCCAAGCATTTAGTACAATGCTGTGCACACAGTCAGCGCTCAATTAATTGAATGAATAATCAATCCGTCAACAAATCCTGTCGGTCAACCTTCACTATGTTGCTAAAATCCACCCTTTCCTCTCCATCCAAACTTATACCACATTTATCCAAGCGTTCATCTTATGCCGTCCTGATTACTCCATCAGCCTCCTTGCTGACCTCCCGCCTCTTGTCTCTCCCCACTCCGATCCATACGTCACTCTGCTGCCTGGATCATTTTAAAAAAGAAACTAAAAACTGTTCAGTCCATGTTTCCCCACTCCTCTAGAACCTCCAGTGGTTGCCCATCCATCGCCACATAAAGCAGAAACTTCTTACAATTTGGCTTTAAAGGACTCAATCATCTTGCCCCCCTCCTATTTTACCTAGGTGATTTTCTACTACAACACAGCCTGCACACTTTGCTCCTCGAATGCCAACCTACTCACTTTACTTTGCTCTTGTCTATCTTTCCACTGCCCCCTCACTCATGTCCTTCCTCTGGCCTGGAACTCCCTCCCCCTTCGTAAATGAGAGACCACCACTCCTCTGCACCTACAAAGTACATCTCCTCCCAGTGTTCTTCCCCAACAGAGCCATCATTTCTTCTCCTCCTACACCCTTCTGTGTCACCCTTGTGCTTGAATTTCACCCTTTATGCACCCCAGCCTCAGCCCCACAGCAATTATGAACATCCCCGTAATCCATGTATATTAATGTCTGTCTCCCCCTCTAGAGTGTAAGCTCGCTGTGGGCAGGGATGTGCCTATCAACTCTTAGTACAATAAGTGTTTGATCAATACAATTGAAAGCACATGCAATAAGGAAGCATTTGCCATCTTTGATGACCTTCCCCTTCCAGAAAGAGGTTGGGATGAGAACACCTAGAATCTCCTCTACCAATCCTCACCACTTCAATATTGCATGGGTAGTGACACTGGCTTCCATAGAGCTATAAAGCTAGAACAAGGGATAGACAACAGGAATTAGGAATAGCCCTGTACTTCTCCTCCTTCTTCTGGAGTTGCTTAACAAGATATGTTCTTTAAGTTGCTAGAGATGTGGAAATCCTATGGGAAAATGAAAATAAAAAAACTCTCCAGAGAAATTTGCATAGCTTCTGGAATGAGACTGGTGAAATCTTCAGCAATTAATTAGAGCACCAGGTGGCTAGAGTTATAAAGAAAAATCGGATTTTAATTCAGAGCCCTGGGGGATTGAATCAACTCCGGAGAGGAAACAGCACAAAAATGACTTATTGGGGTTTTGTTTTAGCATTTGATTTTAGCTTTCCCAGGGATGTTTGTTTGTTTGCTTTAAACCACACATCTCTTGGAAAGAAGTGAGCACTGAGCCAGAACTGCTGTCTGAGTTTTTAAGACCTGTGTCAGCTGCTCTCCAAAGGTGTCTGACATGTCCGGTCCCAAGTGGGTGGTGAAAGTCCAGCAAAGTCCAGACCACCAGCTGTCTTTCAAACAGAGGACAGCAGCATTCTTAGCCAGTATTTAGAGATGCAAAAACTAAACATGAGCTTAAAAGAAAAATGACCAATTATGTTCCTATGTAATTTGGTCCTATTCCCATCCCATCTGCCCCCATTCCTTTAGACTAGATTCCTTCTAGACTGTGAGCCCACTGTTGGGTAGAGACTGTCTCTATATGTTCCCAACTTGTACTTCCCAAGCGCTTAGTACAGTGCTCTGCACACAGTAAGTGTTCAATAAATATGATTGATTGATTGATTGATTGATTGATTCCTTTAGAAGGTTGTCTGTTTACTTTGTAGATTGCCTCCTCCCTAAACAGTCTGCCTAGCATTGCCTCTGCTAATGGTCTCAGGATTGGAAATGGACAAGGCTTGTTCTGACATATTAATGTCAGAATGTTAATGTCACAGACTGTGAGCCCGCTGTTGGGTAGGGACCGTCTGTATATGTTGCCAACTTGTACTTCCCAAGCGCTTAGTACAGTGCTCTGCACACAGTAAGCGCTCAATAAATACGATTGAATGAATGAATGAGTATTACTTCTGTTCAGATATGGTATTAATGTCTGTATCGCCCTTTAGACTGTAAGATCGTTGTGGGCAGGGAACATATCTACCAAATCTGTGTGTTGTACTTTCCCAAGTGCTTAATGCAGTGGTCTGTACACAGTAAGCACTCAGTAAATATGATTGAGTGATGGACTGATTGATTAATTCTGCATAATAGTTTTATGTTTCTGGAGTCTTCTACTCACTGAAGCCAGCTCTGTTGATGACTCATCCCCCTCCCCCAGGTAGTTGCTCAACCATATCATCGTCTCAGGCAGCTGGACCATTCTAGTGGTCCAAATCCGTTGTGATTATTTTGCTGATTTCCCAGCCAAGGCGATTTTACTTTGAAAATCTTTACACTGTCTAGGGTGAAGAGGAAAGAATGTAAATGATTTTCTTTAAAGTACCCTAACCATTAAGTGCCCTGTTGTACTGCATGAGCCTCCCTGTTGATTGAATGGAAAAGAGAGTTTACAAGTGGGTGTGCGTTGGAGATTGAGGAGGGTGAGAATAACTAAGGGGCCAGAAATCTGCTTAACCAAAGAGTAGTCATTCTAGTGGACCACAAAAAAGTCAAACGAAAAAGTTCCAGAAATCAGCATGAGTGGCTCTTTTAAAATCTTGTAAGAGCAACGAGGAGGACTACAACTGTTGAAGCAAGCATTTAGTCTCACCATAGCAATCAATACAATATTGTCAATAAAGAATGTGCAGAATGAACAGTAGGAGACAGATAAGAAAGTAGCAAGGAGCCGTATGACAAGGCCCAACCAGCAGAAGCAGGTGTTTGGAGTCTTCCTGCCAAGCACCTGGAGCTAGGCCATGCAAAGCCAATACCGTGCATTTAATCACCTTGTACAGAAGCTAATTGTACCTCCCACTTTCACATCCTCATTTTCCCCATCCCTACCTCCGCCTTCCCTGTCATTCTAGAAATTCTACTCAATTACATCGTTGTAAATACCTTTAATGATGGCTGAGTCCCTAGCTATATGCTGCATAGAAAACCCTATAAATCCTAAACGGTCGTCAGTGGAGCAGTACGTATCATAATATATTAAGGTGTCCACCAACAAAGTGTCATTTTTCTTGCCCCGTGGGCTGGTGCTAAAGGGCACTGACTAATGGGCAGCTGGGATAGGATTGCCGTGTTTCCAGGAAAATGCACAACCCATATTGGGAATGGTGGTTGTAATACTGAGTCCTCTACTATTCCTCAGGTGCCTTCTGTCCCATAAGACAGAATGCCAAATTTGAGAATGTGTTTGGGCAGCTGGTGAGCACTCATTTTCCCCAGATTATAATGGTCCTCTTGCTGCACAACTAATGAAGGCTCAGGAATGTATTCGCACCAACAGTAAAAATTGCCTCAGGGTTATAAAAGAAAAGATGTGTGCAGGATCTGAATTAATGGACTGGCAGTGAGGTAACTTAAGAGCTTTTAAAATAGTCTTTTGTTTTTGTGGTGAAGGACCACGTGCTTTGGTCGGTTATCACTACACCTTTTGGCACTGGGGCAAGTTCCTCTGGTGTTGCCTAACCTTGTCCAGGAGGAAGCCCCTTGCATAGTGGAATAGCGAGCTCCAAATATCCTCCACCCAGACCCAAGCAAGTTTCTCAGATTCCCAAAATCCAGGCTTATAGCACCCTAGTGTCAGTTTTTCCATCTTCTCCAACCCCAGATGTCTGATTTCCTGAAGTTTGTCACCGGGACTTCCAGTTCCTTTTTTCTTAGCCCTCTGGCACATGAATCCAAGGGCACTGACCACAGGAAAAGTAACCCTGGATCCTGTAAACTGGTGGCAATGCGGTGTGCATGTTGGACTTCTGCTCTGCACCGGCAGCCCTTCTCCTGCTTGCCCTGCAACCTGACACTGACTGATCAATTTAATCTAATCAATAGTATTTATTGAGCACTTACTGTGTGCAGAGCAGTGTACTAAGCACTTGGGAGAGTTCAGTAGAACAGAGTTGGCAGACACATCCCTTGCCCGCAATGAGCTTACAGTCTAGATGGGGAGACAGACGTGAGTAAAAAGAAATAATTCCTAGTTTATAATTTATAGATATCTACATAAGTACTGTGGGGTTAAGGGTGGTCAGAGGTCATAGGTGATGCAGAAGGAAGAGGGCATCAGGGTAAAGAGGCTTAATTGGGGAAGGCCTTGGAGGAGATGTGCCCTTAATAATACTTTATAGCTGGGGAGATTGGTGGCTTTCCATATATAGAAGGGTAGGGAGTTCTAGGTTATGGGGAGGAGATGGAAAAGGGGTCCGCAACATAATAGGCAAGATCAGGGCACATTGAATAAGCTGGCATTGGAGGAGTGAAATGTGTGGGCTGGGCATTCTTAGGAGATCAGTGAGGTAAGGTGGAAGAGGGCAAACTGAGTGCTTTGAAGCTGATGGTAAGGAGTTTCTGGTTGATGTGGAAGTTGATGGGCAATCACTGGAGGTTCTTGGGAAGGGGGTGACATGGTCTGAACACTTTTTTAGAAAAGTGATCTGTGCAGCAGAGTGAAGTATGGACTAGATTAGGGAGGATCAGAAGGCAGGGTGGTCCGCGAGGAGGCTGATGCAGTAGTCAAGTTGGGATAAGATCAGTGCTTGGACTTACTCTTCTTTTGTCATCTCCCCTTCCCCCTGTCTGTCCTACTCCATGACTGTTCCCTCTTTCTCAGTCACCTTGAGAAAGCCCACCCACCAACTGGCAATACTTACAAACGGAATCATCAGCTCAGTATCCTTGGATGCCTCGGTCTCCATCAGCCATGGCTGGGCTGCTGCCACCAAAGCCTACAGTGTTGCCCATTTGATCCACTTTTGCTGCTCTCTGGCTCAAGGCCATATGCTTCATCCTGCATTCTGTTACTGCGAGAACAGGAGAATACCCTCATTTGATACTTCTGTTTGGGTAGATCTGGTGATCATGTGATTGTCCTAGGCTCCTTTTCCTTGGGGAGGAAGATTCTCATTGGCATGGTGCCTAAACTGGAAAGGGCAGGTAGATCTCTGAACTTGAGTGCCTCCCTGCATATTCCATTCTTGTCAATGAAGCAGAGGGGTTCTGTGAGGTTTTTGACTTAGCTGATAGCAGGATAGCTTCCTGAATCCAATCTGTGCTCTCACTTCTCCTGTCCCCTTGCTGTTTCTTTCCCCTAAATTGTAGGCCACTTAGTGGTCCTCGTCTTTCTAGACTAGTTATTTTTGACACCTTCTTGGACTCCTTTCTTCTTCTTTTCACACTCCTTAGTTTCTGCTTCTATTTCTTCTATTTTTCCAACCTCTCTTAGCCTAAAAAGCGCCTTGCTCCTCACGAGTGCTCACTAGTCGCTTGTTGACTGTCTCCTGGTTTCTCCTTAGCCTCTTATCTAGTACTCATGAAAAGACTTTGTCCAGGAATATTCTTATTACTGGTTAAACTTCCTCCCCTGTGGCTGATAGCTAAGTTACTCACTTAGCTATCAGAGGCTCACAAGTGTCATGATGAAGCCAGGCTTTAAGGCACTGGTCTCTTGAGGTAAAATTTAGTGGTGAGAGTAAATGCCTTGTTGCAGCAAACATAATTCCTCTGTTTTTTTTTCCCCTAGTGATATCAATTCTATTCAGTGTAGTGTTTAAAAGGAAGTTGAGAAAATGTTCTGGATTAAGTATTGTCAGCAGGAAATTGGGTTCTTTTCCATCGTTAGTGTGTTCTTCTCAGGCTGACCCTGCTTTTGCTCCACTCTGAAGGAGTAGGTGGCAGCCCTCTGGCCCCAGGATTTCCCAGACACCTTGAAGCAGTACAGGCTCTGCTTACCATGAAAATTCATATCTCCATCGGTAGGAGTACCTAATTTAATGATATAGCACCCCAACACCCACCCCATCCTGATGGTTTACAAAAACCATTTCCTGTGCTCTGCCCTAACATTCCTTTGCTCTTGATTGTTCCAAATAGCAATGCAGCCAGAATGGAAGGAATTGCCCACTCTTGCTTCACAGTTCCTTGGGCACTACATTACAACAAATTAATGAGAGAAGGTGCTATCTCATAATAATAATTATGGTATTCATTAAGCACTTACTCTTTGCCAAGCATTGTACTAAGTGCTACGGTAGATACAAGATCATCAGGTCCCTCATTACCTAGTACTCACAGTCTGGAGGGAGAATAGGTATTGAAACCGCATATTGCAGATGAGGGACCTGAGGCACAGAAAAGTTAAATGACTCACTAAAGGTCACACAGCAAACAATTGGTGGAGCCAAGATTAGAACCCAGCAACTCTGATTCCTTTGGCTAATCCTCTTTCGACTTGGCCATGCTGCTACCAAGTGTAATCAAACTCCCCTCACTGTTTTCAACGTTGGGAGTGCTCCCATCTAAGTTTTGAGAAGGCCTGACCCTGAAATCTGACAAAAACCTTTCACGGGATTCTGGGAATGACTGTTTGAACATTTGTAGGATCCCACAAATGGCCGAGAGAGGGTTGGCTGTTCATTTAAACTTGGTTTTATGGAACTTTTACATCTGTTCAATTGCAGTGATGCCCAGCCACTTGAAGTTCTTTACTTTAAAGTAGTCCTGCTATTTTGTTTGGTTGTCCAATATGCATATCCCAGTGGGTATCGAATAAATTTAATAGGCTGGTGACACAGACCTTCAACTTAGGCAACCTTGAGGGGGTGGTAGTGATAAGATGGTTCTCAACTAGATGCTAAGAAAGCAAACCTATACACACTTAAGACTGCTTTTCACAAGAAGAGTTCATCATCAGAGTCATCAACCAATCTAACACCAGACTCCATGCAGTAGGAGGTTGAGAATAGATTTTTCATGGTTAGACTTCAGCTTCCGAGAATAGGCAAGGAGTGGTTTATTGAGTTGTGTGTCTGATTGCTCTGGTAACAGGTGAGGTTTATGATTCTTCCATATCATGTACTACCATTTCTTATGAT
The DNA here is from genome assembly GCF_015852505.1 of Tachyglossus aculeatus. NCBI lineage: Eukaryota > Metazoa > Chordata > Mammalia > Monotremata > Tachyglossidae > Tachyglossus > Tachyglossus aculeatus. The sequence continues at coordinate 61,280,433 of NC_052086.1, forward strand.
CATCTCCTCTAGTCTTGTTGAAACCTTCTTTTTCCCTCTGGAGGATGAATTGGATTGAATTGAGTATATATTAGTCTGCCAAAGGAGAGGGGAAAGTGGCTTTGAATGATAGCACTTTATATGACATGCTGAAACTTAAAAAGTCAATGGAATCACTTACGTAGTGGTCTCTCACACTAGAAGATGCCATTTATATATTCAGCTGTGATATATTCATGGAGATATCTTTAGTCTTCTAATTTCAGTGTGTTGGGGACTTGCTCAGTCATGTCCTCAGCCTCACTCTTGTATTGGAACCAGTCTTGGGAGAGGGGTGGGATGCAGCAGTTCTATTTCTCCAACCCCTAAAATTTCCTTCCAGCTTGTATCGCGCCTTCCCAGTCCCCTATTTGTTGTTCATTAGATGCCACAAGGGTGGCTCACATAATAATAATAATAATAATAATGGTATTTGTTAAGCGCTTACTATGTGCCAAGCACTTCTCTAAGCAGTGGGGTTGATATGAGGTAATTAGGTTATCCCACATGGGGCTCAAAGTCTTAATCCCCATTTTACAGATGAGGTAACTGAGGCACAGAGAAGTTAAGTGACTGCCCCAAGTCACACAGCTGATAAGTGGTGGAGGCAGGATTAGAACACACAACCTCTGACTCCCAAGTCTGGGCTCTTTCCACTAAACCATGCTGCTTCTCTTATGCAAGGCTTCTCTCTCTCTCTCTCTCTCTCTCTCTCTCTCTCTCTCTCTCTCTTTTTCTCTCTTTCTCTCTCTCTCTCTCTCTCTCTCTCTCTCTCTCTCTCTCTCTCTCACAAACACACACACACACACACCCCACCACCACCACCACCACCCCGCCCCCCAACCTCTGTGTCTGTTTCAAAAGAAGGAAATTCTATGATATATATATATATATATATATATATGCATCTGTGTGTTTGTGTGTGTATGTATACACATGTAATGAGACTTGTCCTATTCCTTGGGCTACACTCTCAAAACTTGAAATCAAAAGGATGCTACAGTAATTATGTATGGCAGAGGGGTTTGCTTTTGGATTTTTATCTCTCAACCCAAACCATTCAAAGAGGGGTAACTAACTCCTTGGTCTTCCTGATTTCATTGAGATGCTAGGGGTTGCCCTGTGGCTTAGTGGAAAGAGCTTGGGCGTCAGAGGACATGGGTTCTAATCCCGGCTCTGCTACTTGTCTGCTGTGTGACCTTGGGTAAGTCACTTCATTTCTCTGAGCCTCAGTTACCTCATCTGTAAAATGAGGATTAAGACTGAGCCTCAGATGGGACAACCTGATTACCTTGTACCTACCCCAGTGCTTAGAACAGTTAGAACAGTGCTTGGCACTTAGTAAGCTCTTAACAAATACCATAATTATTATTAATTATCATTATTCTGGCTGTTTTCACTCCTACTGCTGGGTGTGTGTGAAAGGGCAAGTGCTTCTTTGCTACATTGACCTACTGATTTGATCTAGGCATCCCCCAAGATCTAAACTCGCCTTGAAATTTTACCAATATGGTGATCTGACTGGGTTTCGGAAGGTTAAAAATTAAGCCATTGAACATTGCCTGGATGAGCGAGAGGAGAACTCCGGAAGAAGTGCCAGATCTTGATGTATCTGTAGAGGATCGAAGATCATAAAGCACAGCCCTTTGTTTGACCTTTGCATGAAGAATGAATGGGCTTCCATCTCCCTTTTGGGGGAATCACTTAATTGAGGCTGACAGGGATTGGTTGTGTTACAGGCGCTGTCAAGAGGTATTTTATTTCTATGTGAATATTTCATTAACCTCTTAAGCCTTTTTGTATTAAATACTACAGCTGTTAGACTACAGCCAATTGGTGCTGCTTTCAATTTTAAATTCAGATTCTGAGGTTTCTTTCATCCTTGCCCTGTTCCTCCTTCCCTGCTGAGGCTTTTTGCACCAGTCTTTGGTTTAGTCAGTGCTCTGCCCACCTCTCGATCCCAAGGGTGCCTGACAGGTTTGATGGGACTGAAGCTCAGTTCAGGCCATAGCCCACAGGTTCTTGAGGTTCTAGGGAAGTGTTTCTCAAAGAGTCATCGTTCTAGCTTGGCATGCAGTCCTCTGCATCATAGGTTTTTTTTTTTGCGACCAAATCTTTTGGGCCAAGATTAAGCTAATAATGAAAAACTATCAGAATCTCTTGAAGCATTCATGGTATTTCAAAGGACACTTGCTGTCTCTTTGTGTGTCTCAGTTTTTATGTCTCCTATTTTGCCTCTCTGTATTTCTCTCCTTGGCTTCACTTGTCTTTTCATCTGTGAACATATGGAAATTCTCTAGTGGCCAAATGCAGTCAGGGTGACCCCATGGGAGGAAAACCGTCTTTTGAGGATTTTTTGTGTGTTTCTATCTGCTCCCTCCCTCCTTGATCTCATTTTGGTCGCTTTCGTCTCTGTTGCTGCTGCTGCTGCTGCTGCTGAAGTGCCTTGATATGGCTGGAGCCACAGTTCCTGGGGATACAAGGCTGGGATGGCATTGAGGTCCCTGCCAACTGCATTGCCTCTACACTGGCCCTCAGAGTCTCTTTCTGACTTGGGCCCAAGCAGAGGATTCACAGGTGTCCATTTCCCTCTTCCTCCAACCTCTGCTCCTCTCCCCTTTACCCCCATCCAAGTGCTTCTTTTCTCAGGGACGTAGTTTGATCCCTGAGGTGGGGAAGATCACAGGGCTAGATGATGAGGGTAAAGTACTCTACTATGGGGGTTGGTAGAGGAAGGTCATTCCAGACCCATTTTCGTTCTTTGTTGCACTAGAGCAGCTGCCTGGCTTACTCCACCTCTGCCCATCTGTATTTTCTCTGTCCGAAAGCTCCTAAAAATTCATGTATTTTTCCCTCACTGTTTTCTGGGGCCCTGCAGGTCACTGACAATTCTGCGGGCTGATAAATTTTCTTCTCTGTTGCTTGTCTGAAGAATTTAAGGCATCTTAGTGAATGGGGTGAGTATTGAAGGTGCCAGTGCTGGACTGAATTGTCAAAGATGGTGAAACATTTTATCCTGGGCCAAATGCCTTGGTTGACGTGCTTCTGTTGGCAGAAATTGAGGGTTAGCTAAGTGTTCCATTTCCTCTTTCCACATTTGGCTAACCTGAAGACAAAGCAGTATTTCCCTTACTTTGGTCAGGTAACTTGCTGTAATTCGGTGTTGGGTAGTTCAGCCTTTTTTATTGTAAGCAGCTTGTCGGGTCCTCTGCAGTCTCTCTGCTTCCATTGCTCTCGTAAGCAGGGCAAAGAGAAGGACTGTGTCATTGTTTTAGTCTTGGTTCGGGTCTCCCCGCTTCCATTACTCTCGTAAGCTGGGCAAGGAGAAGGACAGTGTTGCCGTTTCACTTTTAGTTCCTTTGGCATTTATTCGCTTGTCTGTGAACATCAACAGTTTTCTTATCCCTTAAGGGAAGACGCCAGTATTTCCTGGAAAGATTGTTTGCCAGAACCTAAGTAGAAGTGGCAGGGCTGAGCCATGAGGAGCTTGAGAGCCAGAGGATGTGATGATAATGATGCATCTTTTTTCTTCTTCAGAAGAGATAGGGTGGGCAACTGAGGGCATTAGAGCAACGGACTGTCCTAGATTTTTCATGTGGCCTAGTGCTTTCTCAGGGCCTGAAACTGAACACAGACTGCTAAAGTTCTCTGAAAGTAATAAAGAATTGAAAAACCGCATCTTCTGATTAGGTTCTAAACGGAAGGCAACAGAAGGAAGAGAAAGGTGAAGAAACAGAGAGGCATGTCCTGCTGTTACTCGATTGGTTGAGCCTCTTGAAAAGGTCAGGGCTGCCCCAGGTAGAGCTCTAAACTGGTTCCCTGAAAATGAAGCAAATTGAAAGAGAACTAAAGTACTGCTTCCTGTAGAAAATGGTGTCAAGTGCCCTGTCACGTATTTTTTTACAAATATTTTTAAATAGTGATATGAACACAACAAATCTAGTTAGCTCAAATAGCAATGGCACCAATAAAATGTTTTGAATTAGATAAGAATTATTAGTAATTACGGTTTTTGTAAAGTACTTGCTATGTGTCAAGCACTGTGCTAACTGCTGGGGTAGGTATAGGATAATCAAGTTTGACACAGTTTTTGCCCCAAATGGGGCTCACAGTTAAGCAGAGGGGAGGATAACTTAATTCCCATTTTGCAGATGGGGGAACTGAGGTCCAGAGAAGTGATTTGCCCAACGTCACACAGCAAAAAATGGCCGAGCCAAGATTAGAACCCAGGTTCTCATACTCCCAGGGCCATGCTCTCTCCAGTAGGCCCCACTTTTTATATGTATCTGGATAAATATTCACAACCTTTTAAGCCAAACAATACCTTGCACTAACATTCTTATGCCAAATTGTGAATAAACAGCTGTTGAGATGGGCTTTAGGCTTTTAAAGTTGGGGTGGGAAAGAAGACACTATCAGAGGAGGGAGGCCTTACTTTGCAGTGACTGCAAAACACTGCAAAATGTGCTACCGTTGAAGAGCATTATACTAGGCGATCTGTAGTGTTCCAGGAATTTAGCCAGAGAGATCGATTGCAGTTAGGCCCACTCAACTAAAGGTCTACAGAGCTGTGAGGTGAGGCCTGACAAACAAAAGCACCCTCAGCTCCTTGAGCAGAGTCCTTGGCTTCATCTACCAGTCAAAGTTGACCCCAAGATCCCCAACCATGGGTTGCTGGAATGCAGCCCATCGCATCATGAGGTAATGCCTGTAACAACACAGTGTGGTTGGGCAGGGGATATACACAAGCAAGGAGGCCCAAAACAGAGTTGTGAAGGCAGAATGAGGCATAATCTCAAGCACATAATGTGACAGCTAATTATAATAATTGCCAGGAGGCAACAGTAGCAGATAGGACTGGACCAGGTTGTCTCACTCAGAGAGTAGTTACTTCCTCTGTTTAGACTATGAAAGAAAATCGGCTTTCAAAGATGCAGATCTGAATATGACACGCATATGATGTGGGATCAATCAACAGTCTTGTGTACGTCCTTTTATATTCTATATCAGGCATTTTTGCAGCTGTGAATATTGGTTATATATTAGAATTTAAAGAGGTCCTGCAAAAGACAACATTTTCTCTGACTGTTCCTGCATCCTCTCATGGAGTGTACTGACTGGTCTCATTCAGAAAGCAGGTTTAGGACATATTCTCTGCAAACCATTTTAAGGGTATATGAGCGGGTGGTTTTCCATGCAGGTAGCCCTTTTCAAAAAGGCCCCCTCCATAATGACAGGCCTCCCTCCCCTTTCTAACTTGGCAGCCCTAACTTTGGCAGATTGAATATCAGGCTTGACAGAAAGCCTCCCATTAAATATAGGTGGACAAGCTTTCCCAGCCTAGAAACGAGGTACACTGAAGATATTCGGTTTAAGTGTACAGCAGGATTTGCCTTATGTTCTTTACTTAGAGCTGTTCCACATCTTCCTCCATCCCCCTGGGGTGGAGCTGTGAAGGGGATGAATAAACATCTTAAATAAGCATTTAATGCCTAGAAACCAAACCCACAGTCTAAGCAGAACTCTTTGCAGTGGTCCCACACATCCCAGAGAGGGAGTTGGGGGCTCAGTGGCCGCTCGTTGACTTGCCAAAAGGATTCCTGTAACTTGTTTTTCACTGTTTTCCTGGTGGGAGGCTTCAAGCTCCACGTGTGAAGCTGTCCTCCCTCACTACTAGGAAAGATAGAAACTGCCTCATAAGCAACCTTCTCCGGCGGAAGGGAAAAAACTGGGGGGGGGTTAGGGGGTTGCCTTAGGCGGCCAGTGGTGACAGCCCCTTCTCCCTTGGTGCTTCATTCGTTTGTGGCAAGCGCTCCTAGTAATTACGCCTCTTAATTTAGGAGAGCGGGTAGGAGAAAGGAATATAAATTTGTGTATTAACTTTAGAGATTGGAAATGGGGAGAGTGAACCTTCTCTCCAGGAGATTATATTTGAAAATGAAATACAGTGACATTCGGTATAAACTTGAAAAATTGCTCTCTTTAGCAGCCGCAGGAGAAAAAGGATCATGTGTTGACTGTATCAGAGAAGGATGGAAGTTGAAAAGTTGTGCATAACCTGTGTACATACATTAATGTTACATTGTATATTGTGGTATTGGTTATGTGCCTACTAAACACTGGGGTGCTTAAACAAGACAATCAGGTAGAACTCAGTCCCTTTTCCTCATGGGGCTCTCAATCTAGGAGAGAGAACAGGTATTTCATCCCCATTTTACAGCTGAGGAAATTGAGGCCCAGAGATGTAAAGTGGCAGAGGTCAAGCAGCAGTCAGGTGGCAGAGCCAGAATTAGAACCCAAGTATGCTAACTCCCAGGCCTATGCCATATCTACTAGGCCATGCTGTGTGTTGTCTCTGTGTAAATATAGTCAGTACTATAAAAAAAAATAAAAGCTTTCATTCAGAAACTGGTTTCTGGAAGAATGCCTAACCTTTAAACCTTTTTTCTCACTGATTAAAAAAAAACTGGAGACTTAGTTCATACATAACATTAGGTGGTACAAATAGGAGGATTCTGGGTTAGATCTGATCCAATTAGTTCTTGTATTTTTAAACATCTATAAATACAGGATTTTTCAATGAAGTGTGAAATAGGTAGTTTTAAAGTGCGGCAGTTGTGTATCCAATTTTCTTGCTTCTTGTTCTCGTGCCAAACAATAGCAACAAAGATCTTTTTCCCCTAGCGGGGAAGGGAAAAAAAGCTAAGCCTTTTGACCTATTGCTTAATGAATTCCCTGGCATATTTTAGTGCTACCTCCGAGTGAGAGATGAGATGTGAGATTCCTCCAGGAAGGTGTTTGGGGCTGAGAAGGGTCTAGCTACAGAGGGAAATAAAAGTTTGGTATTTACATCACTCTTGTTCCATTAGGAGCGTTGGGTGTTTCTTCTTCACAAACCTGTCTATCTCAAGCAACCTGGTAAAAGCTTTCTTGAAATGAGAGGGTTCTTTCTCAGACTTTCAGCCCGTGAAAAGGATGAGTGGGCTGAAATGAGCCCCTAGAAGTGGCCCTCCACAGGCTGAAGGAGTGCTTCCGCTCTCAGGAGTAGACTCTAAGCTAGATGTGGGCAGGGAATGTGCTTACTGTTATATTGTACTCTTCCAAGTGCTTAGTACAGTGCTCTACACACAGCAAGCGCTCAATAAATGTGATTGAAAGAATGAATGAATGAATGAATGAATGAATGAATGAATGAATGAATGAATGAATGAAAGAGTCTGCAGGCCAGAGGCACAATTCAGGTTGGGCCAAGGAACTGTCCAGCAATCAAGTTTCCCAGCACTTCTGCCCAGAGTGCAGGGGTCAGCTCTGCGGTCCCTTGAGGGCACTCAGCATTTAGGTCAAAGAAACATCTTTGAGAGGTGTCTGGCCTTTTGTTACAGCAAGCAAGCAGAGCCTGCTTTCAGAAGAAGTGAAGGAGATGGGTGGAGTGGATGTCCACTCCATGTTGAGAGAACAACATGTTCTCTCTCCTGCACCTTGAGATTGAAAGGGTGAACAGGTGTCATTCCTTGGTTACTTAATAAGTGTGGGGAGGGGAAAGAAACCTGGGCTCCTTGAATCTTGGATTACAGGCAAAGCAGGGGGCGAGCTGGAAAGCAAATGAGAACCATTCTGAGTTGTTTCCATCAGGAAGGCCTGCAGGCAGTGTGACTGGAATAATTGATGTCTAGGGTATTTTGGTGGCAAGCTGGGTATTTCGTGTAAAGATGATCACACAAGTCATGCAATGGCCTCTCTTTTCCATCCAGCCATCTAGCAGCCTGCGCCTTTCCAAGCCTAACTTTTTTTTTTCTTGTCTATTTAAATATTTATGTATTCAAATACCTCCTTGAATTGTATTGAGACTCGGGAGTAAACACAACCCCTGGATCCACCTTTTCATGCCAGCCCCATACAACTCTCTTCTTATTTAGCCTGGGTGAATTTTCACCCACGTTAGCCCATTGTTGAGTAAACAGATTTTTTTTAATGGTTTCACTCTTTCCTTCTTTACAGCTCCAGTGCACTCTCACCTGCCCATAACCATGTAGTCCAGGTTGTTAGCTTTACTATAAGGCTACAGAGGAACATGAAATTGGGGCCAGAATGCTTCCATTCCCAGCGGGAAGCTCCCGAAAGCATTTTCATATCTTTTGAATACAAATGGGACAATAACTCTGGCTGGCTATTTTGGGGGGCCAAATTAGCATTTATTGTAAACAGGGCATATGCAACCTCTTATCTGTACCTGGCTCTTTTAATGGCTCTGCATTTAATCAGAGTTAACAGTGCAGCTGGGTAAATTGAATTTTAAAGCTTCTTGCTACCTTTCTCCACCCTCACAGCCTAGACAACATACAAGTTGGTTATTTATGCTTTCTCCATGAGTGTGGGATGGTTTGGCTGTTTAATCAGCAGATCTCCTTGACTCACGTAGTTTGAGCGTTAGTCCTCAAGCTAGAGTAGAGAACTTGCATCAGCACAGACCTTGCTGAAATGGGATCCAGCAAGGTCTGTGCTGGCCCCTTCGGCTGAGGTCATCATCCAGCATGTGCTCAGAATGAGGTTGTAGAAGGGGAGGGGATCCTGGAGAGTGAGGTCCAACCGACCAGGGCTCCCTTTCATCTCCCTGATAGTGCAGTAGGAGGTCCAAGCCTGGATCGGTGCTCAGAGACTGGAACCTAGATCAATTATTTGAGAAAAGCCAAGGGCATAAGGGGGCGGGAGGGAAGGGGAGAGAAAAGGAGGGATGAACCCAGAATTGGAGATGGCGGGGAGGGGAAAGACAAATTAGAAAGAGAAACAGTAAAGTGGGGAGGGAGACGAGATACGAGAAAGAGGGGAATCAAGGAAAAAGCAAAAATATGCAGAGGTGAAGAGTATAGGAAAGTGCTTGCCCATGATCCTATAGGAATCAGTTATTTGGTAGGTCTCATAGCTCTTACAGTGGTGGAAGGAGGATAAAGGGCTCTGAAAGAGGCAGTAGGGTGTGAGGGTAGAATAAGTAGGCCAGAGATGAGGGTGGCTTGGAGCAAGCAGCAGACTTTTTGTCTTGTCTTTTATGTTTCTTCATCTTCCTTCTTTTCTCTGGTTCCTTCATGGTTCCATTCTTCCATTCCATCGTCTAGAGAATTTAGGAGAGTTATGAAGTATCAGAGTTAGAAAGTGGCAAAAGTGCTACTGAATTTTGAATAACCCTGCCTGATCCACAATCTTCCAAAGCTTCCATTTATTCTTGCCCTTGTCTTTTTGCATTGTTGTTCTGTTAATATCATTTCACCTTTTCTTTCTGTCTGTGACCAACACCTGGCTACCTAATTCCTAGATCGTGAGCATCTTGAGGACCAGGGACCATGTCTTATTGTCATCTGTGTACTTTTTTCCCGATGCTTAATACAGTGCTTTTCTCACAGTTGGTACTTAATAGATAACTGTTCCTAGTTACTGCAAATGGGCTAAAGGAAAAAGGTCTTTGCAAACTTAGACATAAACCACTGGGAATACCCTGAAGTGAAAACAGAAAGAAACAGCGTGTAGAGCCCTGCACTGATGGGGCTATGCTCTGGGCCCATTTTCCTGCAGAAGGAGTTGGGCCGGACGTCCCTGAAAATCTGGCTTGGATGTTCTACACTGCCATTATATCCGTCTTTCTCCATTGTTAGGGGAATGGGGTGGGGCAGGGGGAGAGAATATCCATTACATGGCAGTGGGACTACACTCATGCGTATCTGATGAGGCTGCAAATATGCAAAGTGCTCATATATTTGTGTCAGCAGGCCCCTGAACTACAACTGGACTGGGTTTGGACTCGGGTATTCTGGAGTTTTTTCCACCTGGGTGGTGTGGGACCAGAGCCAAATTGAGGTACAATCAGGCAGCAGAAGTCTGTCTCAAGTTAGGCACAGACAAGAAAAATACTTTAACTGTGGGAACTGTAGGGTGGGAAAACCAAGGTAACATTGCAAATTGCCCAGTCAAAGTGATAACTAGTCTAGTAGACAGAGCCCGGCGCTGAGACCTAGGCTGAGCTCTCCATCGTCCATCATCCTGTGGTTATAGCATTCTGATGTTGGTAATTCTGACCCTTCCAGTGGGCTAGTAGAGAGTACACCCTGGTAGTATTATTCTGTGGTTTTGTGGTGGCAATTTCACTCTCTCAGATCTCAAGGATCCACAGAGCTCCCTAAAAGAGCCAATTTTTCAGCTACCTGCCTTGGGCCTGAAAGAGTTAATTCTCAGCAAAATGTGAGCAGTAAACTTTTCTGGAAGTCCCCCTTCCTGCCATATCCTTGCTCTTCCTAATGCTCTCACTGTTTGCAAATCTCCCTGCCTCCTATCTCTCTCTCCAGTCCCTCTGTCACTCAACTGCTCAGATTATTATTCTAAAAACATGTTCAGTCCATGTCATCCCACTCTTCCAAAAGCTCCAATAGTTGCCCATCCACCTCCTTACCTTCAACTTTAAGGCACTCAATTAGTTCTCCCCCTCCTATTTATCTCACTGGTCTCCTACTACAACCCAACCCATTTATTTCACTCCTCTACCACCAACCTATTCTCCATTCCTCGATCTCATCTGTCTTGCCACCGAACCTTTGCCTAAGTCCTCCCTCAGGTCTGGAACTCCCTCCCTTTTCATATCTGACAGTCCATCACAGTCCCCACCTTCAAAATCCTCCTAAAATTACATCTCCTCCAAGAGGCCTTCCCTGGCTAAGCCCTGGTTTCCCAATCCACCCTTGTCTCCCCTCCCCGATACTTGGCTGTGTACTTCTTAAGTATTGTGATATCCCAGCCCTGCAATACTTATGTACGTATCCCTGTACTCTATTATTTCCCCTATCTGTTCTTTATTTTAATGTCTCTCTGCCTAGAGACTGTAAGCCCCTTGCGGGCAGGGATCGTGGGTACCCATTCCTAAGTGCTCTTTGATTTCTAATCACTGAATACCAGTGATTGGTGGATTGATTGATTGATCATCTTTCTGCCTGCTCCAGTAGACTGTAAGCTCCTGGAGGCTAGTCAATGTGAGGTTTGCTCCAGTTATACCGTCCCAATCATAAGCGGGTTGCTCTCAGTAGATGTTCAATAAATACCATGGATGATGATGGTGATAACAGTGAGCGAGATGAAGTGTCTGTCAGTTCAGAGATTTTACAGCACAGAGTAGGAGTTTATCACCTCTACTTTCAGAGTATACTTGTCTAAATTGAGTTTATCAGCACAAATTATCATGATCCTAATTTCCATTTCTGATGGAGTCAACTGAGTTGCAGAGGGGGATGTAACGGGAATGTGCTCTTAAGCATATCAAGATAGACATCAACCTGCTATTAAGACTATCAACAGTACCCCTGTGATTAACTTGTCTGTCCTAAGTGGAATAGGAAAATAAGGGCTTCCACAGTGATTATCTTTTCGAAGCTTCCTCCTGAAATCTCCTCTCCCTAATAAACAGTCCCCTGTTCAAAAATCCCTGCTTGTCCCCCCACCAAGGAAGATGGTGATTTATCTGGGCATGTCAGTGAGCAGGTGGCAGTGGGACTCAAGGCCGAGCGTGCTGAATGGGTGATGGATTATGTGTTTACCAGCCCTCCATCTCTAAATGCCATCCCTGCACAACCCCCCAAAAAGCTGCCCAGAATCTAATAACTAACATCAACCCAACCTTCAGTGGAGATTGAAAACGGGGTGTGTAATGAATGTTTCACTGATACGAGCAAGTTGAAATTGAGGTAAACTGCCAGTCTCTGGTTCCTCGACTCACATCCCACGGACTTATCTAGAGAGGCTGTTTTCCAGCTTTATCCCGGCCATCTACACTGGGCCAAGCAAGGGACAAAGATAAACTCAGTAATCTGAAAACTGAAGGAAGCATTTCTCATTTGTGATAATCCTGCTTGGCCTGCTAATATACATTAACGTTTTTCCAGCAGGATGGCACAAGGTGAGCATTGATTTGTTTTCCTTTGGCTTAACAGAATCAGGGCAGATTTTTGCAGGTAACAAACACGTGGAGGCATGAGGTGGCAGCCCTGATTTTTTTTTTCACCCAGAATCTCTGGGACCCCCAGCTCATTCTTCTCAAAGATAAATGGAAGTCATCTCTTTTGCGTTTTTGTTATTCAAGCCCTACGTGCGGTTATGTCTTAAAGGATTTCACAAATACTTTTATGTCCTGGGGGCTGGGGGAGAAAGGCAGCTCCCCTGCAAACTCTCTTCTCCCTCAGCCACCATCTTCAGCCACACCCTTGCAAACACTCAGCATCCTGTCATAGTTGCAGAGCCTGTTTCTTTCTGGGTTTCCTATGGGCCTCCTTTCTGATCTCCCATCCTCCTGTCTCTCCCAGCTTCAGTCTATACTTCACGCAGCTGCCCGGATTATCTTTGTACCGAAATGCCCCGGGCATGTCACTCCCCTCCTCAATAATCTCCAATAGTTGCCTGTCAACCTATGAATCAAACAAAAACTCCTCACTCTCGGCTTCAAGGCTGTCCATCACCTCACCCCCTCCTACATCACCTCCCTTTTCTCCTTCTCCAGCCCAGCCCGCACCCTTCGCTCCTCTGCCGCTAACCTCCTCACTGTGCCTCATTCTCACCTGTCCCGCCATTGACCCCTGGACGTCCTTCCCCTTGCCTGGAGTGCCCTCCCTCCACACATCCGCCAAGCTAGTTCTCTTCCTCCCTTCAAAGCCTTACTGAGAGCTCACCTCCTCCAGGAAGCCTTTCCAGACTGAGGCCCCTTTTTCCTCTCCTCCTCCCCTCCCCATCGCCCCCCTCCCTCCATCTGCCCTACCTCCTTCCCCTCCCCACAGCATTTGTATATATTTGCACATATTTATTACTCTATTTATTTTACTTGTACATATATACTACTCTATTTTATTAATGATGTGCATATAACTATAATTCTGTTTATTCTGATGGTTTTGACACCTGTCTACTTGTTTTATTTTGTTGTCTGTCTCCCCCTTCTAGACTGTGATCCCATTGTTGGGTAAGGACCGTCCCTATATGTTGCCGACTTGTACTTCCCAAGCGCTTAGTACAGTGCTCTGCACACAGTAAGCACTCAATAAATACAATTGAATGACTGAATGAATGAATGGGGCAAGACCATTGGGAAGTCCGACCAGAAGCAGCTGAAATGAATAATAGAAATCACCACTGCCACTGCCATCTTGCCTTCCCAAAACAGTCTGGGGCGTTCTCCTCTATGGAGTGATTATTGAAGAACTTTATGTTATAGTTATTGTTGATTCAATGGGAATTATTGGGCTGGGGGTGAGTGGTTTGAATATCCTTCCATGACTGACTTTTTTTGAGACAGATTCCTTCATTATTATGTCCAGTAGTAGAATCCTTCACACCCATGTCACACATTGCACCTTGATTGTGTGCTATGGCAACTTTAGAGTTTTTAATACATAGTACTGTAATAGTTGTAATCTCAGTAATGGTATTAAGAGGCTACTTAATGTAATGCAGGGCATGGTATTGAGAGCTTGGGAAGTACAAGACTAGTTGCCTGCCCAAAGGAGCACAGGCTTTGGAGTCAGAGGTCATGGGTTCAAATCGTGGCTCTGCCAGTTATCAGCTGTGTGACCTTGGGCAAGTCAATTAACTTCTGTGCCTCAGTTACCTCATCTGTAAAATGAGGATTAAGACTGTGAGCCCCCATGGTACAACCTGATCACCTTGTAACCTCCCCAGCACTTAGAACAGTGCTTTGCACATAGTAAGGACTTAAAAAATGCCATCATTATTATTATTATTTCACTCTAGTAGAGTATAGTGAGGCAGGGGCTGGAAAGCATGTTTACACAACCATTTCTTTATACAGTGAATCTACTTGCCACCATTCTGTGGGTTGTGTTATATCAGAATAGGCCTCTCTGTGGGGAAGAACATGTTTTCTAATTCTTCCATTCTGTTATAGCCAAGTTAAGTAAAGAAGAGCTATGCAGCATCATATAGTGAACACTGATAACAGTAACAGAAAAACAACCAAAAAGCTGATGAGATCAAACAGTTTGATGTTCAGCTGACATCATTCATTCCACTAGGATTAATGAAATGAGAACCTCTTACCTTCAAAGAATCACTTGAAGATGAAATTGAAGCTTTCCCTTGCATCAGTTGCCCCTCCAAAATTAGAGGATGAGTTTGGAAAAGAAGGTTAGCCTAGTGAAAAGAGTATGGTCTGGGGAGTCAGAGGACCTGCGTTCTAATCTCAGATCTACCGTATAATAATAATGATGGTATCTGTTAAGCGCTTACTATGTGCCACACACTGTTCTAAGCACTGGGGTAGATACAAGGTAGTCAGGTTGTCCCACGTGGGGCTCACAGTTTTAATCCCCATTTTACAGATGAGGTAACTGAGGCACAGAGAAGTTAAGTGACTTGCCCAAAGTCACACAGCTGACAAGCGGCGGAGCTGGGATTGGAACCCACAACCTCTGACTCCCAAGCCCGTGCTCTTTCCACTGAGCCACACTGCTTCTCTGTATTCTCCATGTGCCTGCTGTGTGATTTTAGGCACTGCTTGCCACAGGGTTAAGCATTTTACCAGTGCCACTGTCATCATTGTTGTTGTAGTTATTGTGATTTGGAGAGTTGAGAAAGAGCTTGAGCCAAGTAGAAATGAAAATCTTTTAACCAGCAAAGTTAGCTTTAAGGTTCAGGGATTTTCAGTATATTTGATACTAAGGGATTTGTCTTTTCATTTTCTGTTCACAGCTAGTGGTTATCTTGGTTCTTTATTTGTGGATATTGAGGGTAATTCCTTATCATCAGAACTGGCAGATGAACTTGGATGTTTTGGCCCTGAATAGCTTTTGAAACGGTTGTTTCTTCACTTTAGCAACAAAACTCCCCCTTTATGTATGCTGGACCACCGCTCACCCCACCTTCAAAGCCTTATTAAAATCACATCTCCTCCAAGAGGCCTTTCCTGACTAAGCCCTCATTTCCACTTCTCCCTTCTGTGTCGCCTATGCATTTGGATCCTTACCCTTTAGGCAGTTGATATTCACCCTGCCTTCAGCTGCATAGCAGTTAGGTACATATCTGTAATTCATTTTAATGTTCAGCTTCCCCTGTAGACTGTAAGCTCCCTGAGGGTAGGGAATATGTCTACCAACTCATATTGTACCTCCCAAGCCCTTAGTTCAGTTGTCTGCCTACGGTAAATTCTCAATACATACGATTGATCGATTGATTGAAATACCATCATTATTATTCTATCACCTCTACTAATCTGTCCTCCTTTATCTTTTTTGCACAGCTGGAGGTGGAATTGAAGATCCTAAAGTCTCAGATGAACACCACCAGCCAGAGTGTCTTCGTTTCCAGCGAAGAGGTGAATGGTCTCAGGTAAGGAAGATGATCAGAAGTTCCATCGCTGTGGTTATTTGACTAAGTTGTACAGAAAGGAAGGGCGGAGTAGGAATCCTTGAATCTTGTCAAATACAACCCCGTTTCTTATTTTTGATCCATTTCCCACAGAGCTTTTCCTACAACAGTGAGGAAATAACCTCTAGTTCTTTTGGGGAATAGTGACTTTCCTGACCTTTATTTTCTGGTTTGCCCACTAATTCACTTCACCATTAGTGTCTGGAAGCTGTTCAGATATTTTCTCCTCTGCTGCCTTTTTAATCATGCATTCCATTCATTTAACAGCAGCCCTGCAGGATAGCTTTGTTGGGATGGTGTGTGATTTTCACTGGGTCATTTCTTAGGCCTTCACTTTGGATTCCCTGCAAAACCGTGCAGAAAAGAGCAAGCTGGAATACTTATTTTGTAGAGCCTTCCACTGGGACTCCAAGATGCTACCAGCAAAAGAGAAACAAGAAAAATAACTCTTCTCCTCCCCCGGCTCCCTTCATCCCCCAGACTGGTGTACTGTTTCACTAGGCAATTGAGGGATCTTTGTGAATCAGTGAGAGATTTGTTGAAAGAAGTTGCAAAATACCATTTGAGCAGCTGATAGCAAAGTACTTACAAAGACTCCAGCAAAATCAGATGACCTCCTCATCTGTGTACTGGGGACTTACAGTTTCCCTTTTGATGTAGGTTAAAGGGTATCAGACAAGGAAGTTTATTCCAAGCCTTTTCTTATTCCTTCCCCCACCATCTTCTTCAGCGCATGAGGTGCTGCTGTTCTTGTGGTTACTTTTGGAAAAGTTTCCCGGTCCCTTGTAGTGGAGTTGAAACCCTTACGAGAAGTGTAAACATTTTTGTCTTGGATTTTCTCCTAAAGGTTTGAAATGCATTTTTGAGATTTGATGGCTTTGTGTTGGCTTACAAGGGGTTGGTGATGCCTTGGATTTTTAAGGATTCAAACACCTTTACTAATAATAGCTCCTTTTATCTTCACAACAGCATGGCCTAATGGAAAGAGCACAGGCCGGGGAATCAGAGGACCCGAGTTCTAATTTTGGCTCTGCCATTAACTTTCCCTGTGATCTCGGGCAAATCACTTCACTTTTCTGTGCCCCAGTTCCCTCATCTGCAAAATAGGGATTCAATACCTCATCTCCCTCCTACTTAGAACGCGAGCGCCTTGTGGAACCTGATCATCTTGTATCTACCCCAGCGCATAGTACAGGACTTGACACATAGTAAGTGTTGAACAGAGAAGCAGCGTGGCATAGTGGATAGAGCCTGGGCGTGGGAGTCAGAAGGTCCTGGGTTCTAATCCTGCTCTGCCACTTTTCTGCTGTGTGACCTTGGGCAAGTCACTTAACTTTTGTGGACCTCAGTTACCTCATCTGTAAAATGGGGATTAAGACTGTGAGCCCCATGTGGAACAGCACTGTGTCCAACGTGATTATCTTGTATCTACCCCGGAGCTTACAACAGTGCCTGGCATATTGTAAGCGCTTAAAAAATACCATTATTATTATTATTATTATTATTATTCTCGTTGTTGTTGTTGTGTTACCATTATTATGTGTTATAGTAATCCTGTGAGAGAGGGATGGGCAGGGATTAGTCTCCCCATGTCTCATCTCAGTAGATAACACCACCCTCCACCCTGACCCTGATCTTAGTATCACTAATTTTCACTGTCTTTCAATCTCAGATTCAGTCCACTGTTAAATCCTGCTCATTCTTACTTCACTCATCGTTCTTCCCTTTCTCTCCATTCAAACAACCACCACTCTAGTTCAGTCACCAATCATTCCACAGGAAGACTGTTGTATCAGCCTCCCCACTGTTCTCCCTGCCTCCAACCCCCTCCTCTTCGCTCCATGTAACTTCATCAGTCATTATCTTGAAGTGCCGCTCAATACGTGTCTCTCTACTCTTCAAAAACCTTTTAAAATTGTCCATTTATTTCCACGTCAAGCACAAATTACTCATAGTTGGTGTGTTACTTATCACCCTTCGTTATCTGTTGCTCCCTATCAATTGCATTTATAAATTCTGTTTATTGAGAGCTTACTGTATGCAGAACACTGTACTAAACTCTTGGAAGAATACAGTATGATAGAGTTGGTAGACGTGTTCCCTGTCCACAACAAGCATACAGTCTAGAGGGGGAGGCATTAATGTATTAATTGTAGGCAGACATTAATAAAGTAAATTAATAGTACATGAAATGTTTTATAATATGTATACTATGACATTTATAATACAATGTAAACTTCCTAGCTTATACTCTGCTCACCTTCTAACTATACCTCTCTCCTGGCTCTCAAGTGGTCTCCTTGGCCTGGAACTTCCCTCTCTTTCCAATCCACCAGTCACCTCCTTGAAAAAGCCTTTCATAGTTAACTGACAACCCCCTAGTCACTCTGAGCACTTATGTATTTTATTCCTAGCTTCAGCACTACTGTACATATCCATATTTTATTTGCATAGTCAATCGTTTATTCAACTATTTAATTCTGATGAAGTTGTACTAATCTTTATATCCCCCTTACTTGAAGGGATGAACTTATTTGACAGGACACTTCAAGCAGCTTGACCTAGTGGAAAGAGCTCAGGGTTGGGAGTCTGGAGACTTGAGTTCTAATCCCAGCTCCGCTATTTGCCTGCTCTGTGGCTGCGGGCAAGTTCCTTCACTGTGCTTTGGTATCTTTATTCATTCATTCATTCAATCAGTCATATTTATTGAGCGTTTACTGTGTGCGAAGCACTGTATTAACGCTTGGGAGAGTACAGTATAACAACAAACAGACATATTCCCTGCCCACAGTGAGCTCACAATCTAGAGGGGGAGGCAGACATTAATATAAATAACAGATATATATCTAGATATATACATTATGTGCTGTGGGGACGGGAGGGAGGATGAATGAAGGGAGCAAGTCAGAGCGACACAGAAGGGAGTGGGAGAAGAGGAGAGGAGGGCTTACTCAGGAAAGGCATCTTGGAGGAGATGTGCCTTCAATAAGGCTTTGAAGTGGGGGAGAGCAATTATCTGTCTGATATGAGGAGGAAGGGCATTCCAGGTTAGAGGCAGGATGTGGACGAGAGGTCGGTGGCGAGATGGATGAGATCGAGGTACAGCGAGAAGGTTAGTATTAGAGAAGCGAAGTGTGCAGGCTGGGTTGAAGAAGGACAGTAGCAAGTTGAGGTAGGAGGGGGCAAGGCGATTAAGTGCTTTAAAGCCAATGGTGAGGAGCTTTTGTTTGATTCCGAGGTGGATGAGCAACCACCTGAGTTTCTTGAGGAGCGGGAAACATGGTCTGAACATTTTTGAAGGAAAATGACCTGGGCAGCAGAGTGGAGTATGGATTGGAGTGGAGAGAGACAGGAGGCAGGGAGGTCAGCAAGGAGGCTGGAACAGTAGTCAAGGCGGGATAGGATAAGTGCTTGCATTAATGTGGTAGTTTGGACAGAGAGGAAGGGGCGGGTTTTGAAACTCCAGAATTGGGCACTGACTACTTCTTTTTCCCCCGTTCTAGATTATGAGCCTCATGTGGGACAGGGACCATTACTGATCTGACTGTATTGTATCTACCCCAGAGTTTAACTCAGTTCTAGGCACATACTAAGTGCTTAACAAATATAATCTTTTCTTTATTTCTCCTAACTGCTAGTAATTTTGAGCTATATCCCTCTATTAGACGGTAGCCCCTTGAGATCAGAGAAGAAGTCTTGCTTACTTGCTTAGTCTCCTAAACCCTTAATTCAGTGTTTTGTGGTCAGGAAATACCATTGATTTCTTGATTAATAGACAAAGAAACTTAGGCCCAGAGATATTAAGAGATAAGGTGTCGCAGTTATTCAGTGTTGGAGCCAGGGCAGGATTCTGGCTTGGCCAAGTGACTTGGCCAAAAGTCATACAGCAGAGAAGTGGCAGAGCTGTGATTAGAACCCGTGATCTTCTGACTCTCGGGCCCATGCTCTATCCACTAAGCCACTGGGTTGGGAAATAATTACAGTGATGGTTTGCAAGCACCTGGCTTGTCCATCTTGTATATATTTATTTTACTTGTACATATTTACTACTGTATTTATTTTATTAATGATGTGCATATAGCTATACTTCTATTTCTTCTTACGGTTTTGACACCCGTCTACATGTTTTGTTTTGTTGTGTGTCTCCCCCTTCTAGACTGTGAGCCTGTTGTTGGGTAGGGTCCGTCTCTATATGTTGCCGAGCGCTTAGTACAGTGCTCTGCACACAGGAAGCGCTCAATAAATACGATTGAATGAATGAATAAATAGATGTCACCATTTGTTTACCCTGTCCAGGCTACCTCTGGTTTGAAGAATGCATGTGATCCTCAATTTGGTTTTTCCCTTTCTCTGACCTGTATGATCAGCCTTTGGCTTGTTGTGCAAAACCTCTTTGGAAATGAAAAAAAACCCCACCACCACCCAAAAAATAGCCCAACCTCTTATCTCAGCCCCCTTCCTCATGAATATTCTGCTTCTCCACCATTTGCACCAGCACCCTAGTTGCGTGTTTCTGGGCTTTGAAAATGTTTCAACAGTAATTCCCAGCATTCCCTCTATACTGATTAATAGGAACTGTGACAATCTCTCCATTTAGGAGAAGTTTCAGCCTCGTGTAAGACTCATTACTCAGTGTTTCTGTTTATTGGGCAGAGTTTGCTGCCAATTCACTAATGTAATTTACAGCTAGATCCCTGTTTTCAGAGACTCTGTGCATGATTATCAGGACTCCCTTCAGCTCAAATTTTCTGGGGCTGCTGTTAGAACCAAAAGTGCTGATTAGATGCTAAAATGGAGCTCCTTATCTTCCCACCAAAACCTTGTCCTCCCTGTGACTTTCTCATCACTGTAGACGGCACCACCATCCTTCCTGTCTCACGAGCCCTTAGTCTTGGCGTTATCCTTGACTCCTCTCTCTCATTCAACCCACATATTCAATCCATCACTAAATTCTGTTGGTCCCACCTTCATAACATTACTAAAATCTGCCCCTTCCTCTCCATCCAAACTGCAACCATGTTGATACAATCACTCATCCTATCATGCCTGGATTACTGCATCAGCCTCCTTGCTGACCTTCCAGCCTCCTGTCTTTCTACACTCTAGTCAATACTTCACTCTGCTGCATGGAACATTTTTCTACAAAAATATTCAGGACCCCCGGCCCACGTCATCCCCCTGGCCTGGAATGCCCTACCTCCCCACATCTGCCAAGCTAGCTCTCTTCCTCCCTTCAAGGCCCTACTGAGAGCTCACCTCCTCCAGGAGGCCTTCCCAGACTGAGCCCCCTCCTTCATCTCCCCCTCCTCCCCCTCCCCCCCCGCCTTACCTCTTTCCCTTCCCCACAGCACCTGTATATATGTTTGTACATATTTATTACTCTATTCATTTATTTATTTTACTTGTACATATTTATTCTACTTTTTTTATTTTGTTAATATGTTTTGTTTTGTTTTCTGTCTCCCCCTTCTAGACTGTGAGCCCACTGTTGGGTAGGGACCGTCTCTATATGTTGCCAACTTGTACTTCCCAAGCGCTTAGTACAGTGCTCTGCACACGGTAAGCGCTCAATAAATACGGTTGAATGAATGAATGTCTCCCTGCTGCTCAAATAATTCCAGTGGTTGCCTATCCACTTCCGCATCAAACAAAAACTCTTCACCATTGGCTTTAAAGCCCTCCACCACCTTGCCTGCTCTTACCTCACCTCATTTCTCTTTTTCTACAACCCAGCCCACACACTTTGCTCCTCTAGTGTTAACCTTCTCACTGTGCCTCCATCTCACCTGTCTTGCTGCCGACCCCTCGCCCACATCCTGCCTCTGGCCTGGAACGCCCTCCCTCCTCAAATCCGAAAGACAATTTCTCTCCCCAGTTTCAGAGCACATCTTTGAATGCACGTCACCTCCAAGAGGCCTGCCCAGACTAAGCTTCACCTTTCCTCATCTCCCACTCCCTTGTGTGTCACCTTGACTTGTTCCCTTTGCTCTTCCTCCCTTCCAATCCCACAGTACTTATGTACGTACCTGTAATCTTATTTATTTGTATTGATGTCTGTCCCCCACCTCTGGACTGTAAGCTCATTGTGGGCTGGGAATGCGACTGTTCATTGTTGTATTGTACTTTTCCTCCTGGAGGAGATGTGCCTTCAATAAGGCTTTGAGTCATTGTCTGACAGACCTGGAAAGCGAGGATTTTCCAGGCCAGAGGCAGGAAGTGGACTAAGAAGTCAGTATACCCGACACTGTTCTGTTTATCACAGATTTGTAAGGATTGCTTAAATTGTTCTCCCTGGAATGGAACAGCAAGGAAAGAGAGGGGTGACAGAGGTCCTTTGACAACCCCGTGACCTCCCCTGGGACTGACTGCATCAGACTTGCTCTTGCGAGCATTGTTAGACTCTAATAATAATAATAATAATAATAATGGTGTTTGTTAAGCACTTCCTATATGCCAAGCACTGTTCTAAGCGCTGGGGTATATACAGGGTGATCAGGTTTTCCCATGTAGGGCTCCCAGTCTTAATCCCCATTTTACAGATGAGGTAACTGAGGCACAGAGAAGTTAACTGACTTGCCAAGGTAACACAGCAGGCAAGTGGAGGAGGCGGGATTAGAACCCAAGACCTCTGACTCCCAAGCCTGTGCTCTTTCCACTAAGCCATGCTGCTTCATTCATTCATTCAATCATATTTATTGAGCACTTACTGTGTGCAGAGCACTGTACTAAGCGCTTGGGAAGTAGAAGTTGGCAACATATAGAGATGGTCCCTACCCAACAGCGGGCTCACAGTCTAGAAGGGGGAGACAGACAACTAAACAAAACATATTAACAAAATAAAAGAAATAGAATAAATATGTACAAGTAAAATAAATAGAGTAACAAATACGTACAAACATATATACATGTATACAGGTGCTGTGGGGAGGGGAAGGAGGAAAGGCGGGGTGATGGGGAGGGGGAGGAAGGGGAGAGGAAGGAGGGGGCTCAGTCTGGGAAGGCCTCCTGGAGGAGGCTTCACAATGCCAGTGTACCATGTTCTAAATGCCAAGTGATTTCTTCTTATTTCCTGTCCTGAGGATGAACAAGGGGTGGCAGGAGAGAAGCTCATGAATTCATAGAGGGCCACAGACTCTGTCCTCTCCTGGTTCTCCTCTTATCTCTTCGGCCATTCATTCTCAGTCTTTTTTGCGGGCTCCTCCTCCCCCTCCCATCCCCTTACTGTAGGGGTTCCTCAAGGGACAGTTCTTGGTCCCCTTCTGTTCTCTATCTACACTCGCTCCTTTGGTGAACTCATTTGCTCCCACGGCTTCAACTATCATCTCTATGCTGATGACACCCAAATCTACATCTCTGCCCCTGCTCTCCCTCCCTCCCTCCAGGCTCGCATCTCCTCCTGCCTTCAGGACATCTCCATCTGGATGTCTGCCCGCCATCTAAAACTCAACATGTCCAAGACTGAACTCCTTATCTTCCCTCCCAAACCCTGCCCTTTCCCTGACTTTCCCATCACTGTTGACGGCACTTCCATCCTTCCCGTCTCACAAACCCACAACCTTGGTGTCATCCTCGACTCCGCTCTCTCACTGACCCCTCACATCCAAGCCGTCACCAAAACCTGCCGGTCTCACCTCCGCAACATTGCCAAGATCCGCCCATTCCTGTCCATCCAAACCGCTACCTTGCTGGTCCAATCTCTCATCCTATCCCTACTGGATTACTGCATCAGCCTCCTCTCTGATCTCCCATCCTCCTGTCTCTCCCCACTTTAATCCATACTTCACGCTGCTGCCTGGATCATCTTTGTGCAGAAGC
This sequence comes from Tachyglossus aculeatus, assembly GCF_015852505.1. Classification (NCBI taxonomy): domain Eukaryota; kingdom Metazoa; phylum Chordata; class Mammalia; order Monotremata; family Tachyglossidae; genus Tachyglossus; species Tachyglossus aculeatus. Next base: position 61,303,668 of record NC_052086.1, read on the forward strand.
ACTCTGGGCATGTTACTCCCCTCAAAAATCTCTAGTGGCTAACAGTCAACCTATGCATCAGGCAAAAAATCCTCACCCTGGGCTTCAAGGCTGTCCATCACCTCGCCCCCTCCTACCTCACCTCCCTTCTCTCCTTCTGCAGCCCAGCCCGCACCCTCCGCTCCCCTGCCGCTAATCTCCTCACCGTACCTCATTCTCGCCTGTCCCGCCGTCGACGCCCAGCCCACATCATCCCCCTGGCCTGGAATGCCCTCCCTCCGCACATCCGCGAAGCTAGCTCTCTTCTTCCCTTCAAAGCCCTACTGAGAGCTCACCTCCTCCAGAAGGCCTTCCCAGACTGAGCCCCCTCCTTCCTCTCCCCCTCCTCCCCCTCCCCATCCCCCCGCCTTACCTCCTTCCCCTCCCCACAGCACCTGTATATATGTATATATGTTTGTATGTATTTATTACTCTATTTATTTTACTTGTACATATTTATTCTATTTATTTTATTTTGTTAATATGTTTTGTTTAGTTGTCTGTCTCCCCCTTCTAGACTGTGAGCCTGTTGTTGGGTAGGGTCCGTCTCTATATGTTGCTAACTTCTACTTCCCAAGCGCTTAGTACAGTGCTCTGCACACAGTAAGCACTCAATAAATATGATTGAATGAATGAATGAATGAACTTAATGGTATGGTAATAGCCTCTTGCATTTTTGCAGACTATGTAATAATGCTTATGCTCTTGAATGGGTCTCAGCTGGTTTAAGAATAGTATTTTTTTCTCATTTATGTTGTAGCTGCGCTTTTACAAAGTTTGAATTAAAAGGAAAAGCCCCTCCATATTTTTATACATGCTTCTTATATGGATTTTATAAATTTTCAATGTTCCTCACTCAGGTTTGTGAGATTTTTTTCTCAGGCTAGATTTTTTTTCCCTTCAATAGAACTAAAACTTCAGCCTCTACCATACTGTTTTAAAAATGTAAAGGGAATTGGTCAGTATTTAATTCGAAGTAAAGGCTGACATTTCCTTAACTTCCTTTCCCATACTGTCTAAGAATCTGGCCTATCTGCAATGCCTCCGTATTTGTTTTGGCAGCCACCAAGAATAGAAGACATGAGTTTAACTCTCATAGGTTCTGCAACTCAGTCAGCGTTATACAGAAAATAAAGATGATTTGGGGCTAAAAGTTAATTACCACTTGAGTCAAGGTGGAATCGTTCCCTCTGTGTGTAGCAGTGTGGTATCGACCAGTGACCTTATGGATGATATGCCTTTCTCTGAAGCGTCCTGTTCTGAGCACCCACTAGAGTTAGGGGGCTGGAAATGAATGCCAACAGGATTTTGTAGCTAGATAAGACTCTCTTAATATGGAAAAGTCCATTAGGATTTTAGATTACACTGACTCCATCTACGAAAACAACAGTGACTAGTGGGAAAAGACCATCTTAAACACTGGGCCAGAGGAGGAGGGTTTTGAACCTGGTCTTAGAATTTCAGGGAATGTTGTAAATGCAGCCTTTCTGGGTTCAACATATGCTCCCCCGTTGGGCTGTAGAAAATGGTCTTTTGGGAATGCTGGCTCTGGATGTGTCAAAAGAAAGGGAGAACTTCAGCAATCCATGCCCAGATTCTTCTCTTGAGTAGAGAACCTCAGCCATCCTTGCCCAGATTCCTTCCTTGAGTAGAACAGAGAACTTCGGCTATCCCTGCCCAGATTCTTTCCTTGGGTAGAGCAGGCTTATTTTTCTAAATGGCACATCTCCTCCAAGAGATCTTCCCTGACTAAGCCCACATTTCCTTTTATCCCACTCCCTTCAGTGTCACCCTGATTTGCTCCCTTTTTTTCATGCCTTCTTACCCCCACCCCACGGCACTTACGTACATACCCATAATTTATTTACTTATATTAATGTCTGTTTCCCTCGCTGGACTGTAAGCTTGTGGGCAGGGAATGTGTCTGTCAACTCTGTTATACTGTATACTCCCAAGCGCTTAGTAGAGTACTCTGCACAGAGTAAGCATTCAATAAATACAGTAGACCGACTGATTAAAATGGCTTACTGTTTTAGCTACATTGAGAAAGTCAGTTAGTTTGACATCAATCTTTTGTGCTATCCTGGTGGGATCCCCAGTGAACTCCTTCACCTTTCTGGACCTCTGTTCTCGTGCTGTAAAATGAGGATGATAGAAGCATGCTTCCTTAGTTGAGAGATACTTAGAGCCTCAGAGTAGAGGTATTTCAATGTGCCTGTTTTCAGGCAGTTGATCTTTGGGACCAAAAAGGTAACAGAGAAATGTCACCCGGAAGGATTAAACAAAGTTCTTTTTTGACAGTTATGACAGCCACACTAAATTAGCTCACCTACAGTGACCTTGGACTCTCTGGTTAGTCCACACTGTGGAGACAGGGAGTAATATATCCCTGCTATGAGTTGTATTTTTATTGTCTTCTACTGAAGGTCTCCAATACACTTATTGTGGTGCACATGCAAGCACACACACACACACACACCCCACACACCCCGCGCCACCCCTCCCTCCGCCCAGCAGAGATTACATTTTCCAGAAGCATTGGAAAATTGAGAAGCCAGGCTTGGATTTCATATTTTTACATAACCTTCCTGTTCCAGTAGACTTCTGAAAACAAAAGCCTGTTAAACAACCAAAAGTATAAAAGCAAACCAATTTAATCCCCTCCCCCCCCACCCCCAACCATAAGCCTTTAATTTCCCTGAGTAAGAAACTAACATTTCACTGGGAAGCTTTAAAGACTGTATCTCTTTCTTTTCTCCCACCCCACCCTCTCCAACCCCCAACCTCCTCCTCCTGAAAGTGAAGTGCCTTTTCTACAGACATTTTATAATGTGGTACCCTGTGAAATGCTCTCTAAATGTTATTATTTCAGAAGAGGACAATAAAAGCCCACATTAGTTCTGTCATTCTCCACACCCCCTTCCCTGGCTAAATCCCATTTGCAGTATTTAGCCCATCTCTTAAAGGGGATGGGTGAATTCCCAGAGTAATTGGTTGACCATAGGGAGTGGAGTAGCCCTCCATGGTTGGTTATAGATGAGTGTCACCAGAATGTTGATAAATGAGGTAGCCGATCCTTTATAACAGATAAATAAATTATATTTTAAAAAGAGAAGAAACCTCACTGAAGATTTAAGTGGCAACAGCTGAAGAGCCGTTTCAGCTGGAACAAATCTGAACTCTTGCTGCCGTCAAGCAGCAAGTCTAGTAAATCCTAAATGTTGTCTGTGGATTTAGTGACTGGGTCGAGTTACAGTAATTCAAAAGGAATTCATGTCCTAGCCAGTGCCTATTAGTCACACTTGCTGGAAATCTCTCTGCTTCAGACACAGCCGTGCTGCCATCTGGATCCTTCCATGGTGTCTCCTCTGGGCACTTTCCTTTCAGTCCCTATTTGGGAATTTCCACATTGTGATGTCCCCTTCCAGAGGCACTAGTAGTTTTGGTGGTTGTTAGGGGAGATGAAGGTGCTCCCAGACTTGGGGCCAACAATGCCTTGCAGATGCCACACCTGTTTGAAACATCTGTGCTCTTCCAGATAATGGTAGCAAGTAACCCAAATGCTCAAGACGGATCCCACACAGGCACTGGGGAATGGAACGCAATGCAACCTGAGTTGGTGGATGATGGCATATAAAGCTTTGAGGTAAAACATAGGTTACATTTGTTTCTGAGAGAAGAGGAAAACAGCTAGGTTTAGATTACACCTGAGGGCATTTTGGTATTTCCTGTTGCCTGTGGAAAAGGTCCCTGCTCTTCTGCCAAGAGGGCTGAGAGCTGTGGCCCTTCTAGTCTGCCTGTCTCCTTACTTCCTAATGAAGTGAGCCTGGCCTTCTCCCAGGTCCCTGTTTGGTTCTGACTTACGAATCTCTGCCTCTGTTTGTTCCAGCCAGGGAGCTGGGGCTGGAGTGATGCTGTTCAACCAGCAGGTTGAGTGGGAAGTGTTCCAGCTCACTTGCTGTTCAGTGGCCCTGCCTCCCTCCACCCAAAGCCCAGGATTGTGCCTGGCCACCCAAACCCAAAGCAGTTGTGGCCAAGTTTGTGCCCCATGGGTCTGATCTTGAGTAGGCTTCTAATCCCTGATCCTTGGAGCTGTGCCCGGTGACCTATCATCCCACACGTTTGCTTGGCCTCCTAGGTAGATAAAGGCTGGAAATAATTTAGTATGTTAAATCTACCTCGCATATCTCTTTCCAGAAATCCCAGCCTCCAGTGCACCAGATAGTCTCAACAAGAGTTTAAGGTTTTGAATAAATATTTCTGTAGAGGTTGAATGCTAGTGGTCCAGGAGCAGATCTCATGCAACCTTAGCATTACTTTCTCACTAAATGACACATCCTGGTCAAATCTCCATTAACCCAGACCTTATTATCTGAGGTTTCCTGAGGCTATGTTTGTCTCATTCAGTTCTAGACTCCTGGGGCTGAGAAGGGCCCCTTGTCCAGACATAGATAATCCCCAGTATCTCTCCCAGTGTGGCTTCCCCAGGCTGGTATTCCAGCCACAGGCGATGCCACTTTTCCACTATTTCCAGGGTCCCAAGTGGCCCCTAGGACTATTTTACCATTCAGTTCATACCCCTGCATAGGTGGCAAAAGCACCCTGCAGGCATGGAGGAGGTAGAGAGAGGCCAGAATTGCCACCCAAGTAGAAACTCGATGGAAAGCAAGCAGCTCTAATGAGGAAGCCAGAACCTTCCAATCTGCGGTAACATGCATCCTGCCCACTTTCTCAGTGGCTTCCCCACTCTTAGCCCAGTAATTTAGAAGTGGTTGGCAATGCATGTTGTATTCATTTTCGTGAATCAACCACTAGCCATTCACAGTAGATGTCTTCGTTTTCATAAAAATCTCCAGAAACAGAGATTTCACAACCTCCTTTGGAAATGTTTAAGTGTTTAATGTCTCTGGGTTTTTGTGTTCCACTGCCTCACAAGCTATCTAGTAATGAAAACTCTCACAGTGTATAGGTTCAGTCCCTCTAGTTTCAGTTTAAGAATATTTCCTTGTTGCCCTAAAATGGGGAACTCTGGCTCAGTTCCACCTCTGTGTCTCATCTAAGATGAAAAATCTCAACTGATCGCAAGAAGAGCATAAGCAGTGCCTACATGCCTACTTATCTGCCCTGTTGGATAGCTCTGAGAAGGCATGGTCTGTACCATCTGTTGTTCCCTTCCAAGAATCAATCAATCCGTTATATTTTTTGAGCATTTACTGTGTGTTAAATGCTTGGGAGAAGCAGCATAGCTTAGTGAGTAGAGCACGGGGCTAGGAGTCAGGAGAACCTGGGTTCTAATCGCACTCCACCACATGTCTACATGGCTCAGTGGAAAGAGCATGGACTTGGGAATCAGAGATCATGGGTTCTAACCCCAGCTCTGCCGCTTATCAGCTGTGTGACTTTGGGCAAGTCACTTAACTTCTCTGTGCCTCAGTTACCTCATCTGTAAAATGGGGGTTAAGACCGTGAGCCCCACGTGGGACAACCTTATCACCTTGCATCCTCCCCAGCACTTAGAATAGTGATTTGCACATCGTAAGCGCATAACAAATGCCATTATTATTATTATTATTATTATTATTATTATTATTATGTGCACTGTGTGACCTAGGGCAAGTCACTTAGCTTCTCTGGGCATCAGTTACCTCATCTTTAAAATGGGATTAAACTGTGAGCCCCCTATGGGACAGAGACTGTGTCCAACCTGATTAACTTGTATCAACCCCAGCACTCAGTATGGTGCTTGGCACATAGTAAGCCCTTAACAAGTACTATTATTATCATTATAATTATTATAACAGAGTTGGTAGATACATTCCCTGCCCACAGCATTCCAAGCTGTGCACATAGTAGACGCTCAGTCCCTAACGACAATACAGGACAGGCCTAGGGGCCATCTAGAGACCTCAGTATTCTGTGACCAATTGTCCGATAATGCTTGGAGCAGTAGTGTAATAGAAGACCTCATAGACATCTGTCTCCATCATATCAGCTCTTGTGAACCTTTCACCCATGCATCTATTTTATCCTTTTTTCTTATTAGATTTCTAACATCTTTAAATTTCTCTCTGATGTCCCAAGCCCACTCTCTCTAGATAACTCATTTTGGCCCTCTCATCCATGATGGTAGCCAAACCCTTCTTGAAACCATTCATATTTTCTGCCTTTTCAACTTCCTATGGTAATGAATTCCATCAGCTTATCCCCTACTGGGCGAAAAAGCATTTCTTTTTCTTTGTTTTGAACCTACCACCTTCAAGCTCCAGTAGTGCCCCTCCTTTGTCTTCTATCTGCTGATGTGTTCTAACCATTAAATACTTGGTTTCTTGACTGCATTTTAAAGAGACACAACGTGGCCTAGTGTAAAGAGCACAGGACTGGCAGTCAGAGGACCTGAGTTGCAATCCTGATTCTTCCAAACTACTTGCTCCGTGACTTTGAGCAAGTCATTTAATATCTCCGTGCCTCATTTCCCCAGTCTTAAATGGCAAATAATCATTCTCTTTCTTCCTTAAACTGTGAGACCCATGTGAAACAAGGACTGTGTCTAACTTGAGTAGCTTGTACCCACCCCAGCTGTTGGAACAGTGCTTGGCATATAGTAAGCACTTAACAAATATTAAATAATAATGCTGATAAGAACAAGAAAAAGCCAAGTGAATTGAACAGATAGGCAGAACTGCACATTGTTGGTAGGAGAGACTGGGACAGTTCCAGCAAGAACATTTGGGCAGATTTCCAGCAGTAAGCCACAGAGACCTAAAGATACCACGTGTGTCCCCAAGAGAGAAAAAAGCATCACTCATCTAGTGAAGCTAACAAGTGGACAGAAAGAGAGCAACTTTCAATGTGGGAAGAAAAGACCCCACTCTCAGCCCTCCGAGTATGCAACAGAAGGCATCAGCTGCCAGTACTGAGTCCAGTGCCTTCCACAGGCAGGGCCAAGCGAGAAACCTGATTGATGGAAAGCTGGAACTGTCAAAGCTTGCTCTCTTTGTTGCTGCTGAGGGAGCGGGAAATAGCAGCAGCTCAGCCACAGGCTCGAAGTCCCCATTTAAGCCTCCGAACCCTTGTGATTGTACCCTGGAAAGATTGCTTCCCCATTTCCCCTCCTTTAGTCCATCCAGCACCCTCATGGCTCTCTGGGTAATGTGTAGTACTCCGTTCTTCAGGGAAGGAACTATCCCAAGGAATAAGCATGTACACCCCTCGTTCCAGGAAGGAGCTTCAATCCCACATTAGAAAGGTGTGAAATTAGAGGCCAGATTTCCTTCTCAGGAATTCTGGACCATTTTCTATGCCTAGCCCGGTTTATGAGCTGCATTTTGACTGCAAAAGAAACTCTACTGTTAGTATGCCTCAGGTGTGTCGACTAATGGTATTGTTCAGCCATTAGATATTTTTAAAATTCACTGAACTTCTCTTCGTGCCATCCAAATTCACCACCCTCTCTTAAGGAAGTCAACCATCATAACCTACACACTCATACACTTTTAAAGTCTTTCATATGTAGTCTTCACCATCATATACAGCCTAATTGATGTACTTCAATAAGCACAAATTCTTAATAGAAAGCAACAAATAGATAGTGAATTTGGCAGTTTATTTAGGTCTGCTGCCTGAATTCTTATAATTTGGGGGGCATATCATTTATCCATAGTCTTAGTATTGTTTGGCATTTATATGACACCTATTCTCTAAAGAGATCAAAATGCTTCCTGGATAACCCTTCTTTCGATATGCCTTTTCGGAACTGTTGCAGCAACCTAAAGGAGAAGAGTGAATGCTTTAACTCGGGTATTTTGCAGAATTAATCTCCATGTTCCAGCAAGGGCCTTCCAATACATTTCAGATTCACTTAAGATGAATTTGTGTAACATCTACTTACTCCAAGTGGGTTTTTTTTTTCGTATTTGAAGGGCTTGCACGGCACAAGCAGTGACCTTTTAATACTTTTTCAATTTGTGTAACACCCCCAGTGTTTAAGAACCTCAGGGTGAATCTACAGTCAAGCAACTTAAAACTGAATTGATTAAACTGAATCATTTGAAGGCTAGCCACTGCCATGAGCTTTAAAATAAAATCCTTAAGGTTGGAGCAATAACCTGCCTTCATGAAAGGTCGTTTTAGGGGGTCTGTGAAGGACGACAAACAAGGAGGACAGGACAGGGGCTCGCGTGTCTGTGCTGTGCCAGTGAGGAGTTCAGTCAGTCGTATTTATTGAGCACTTACTGTATGCAGAGCACTGTACTAAGTGCTTGGGAGAGTACAACATAACAATAAACAGACATATTTCCTGCCCATAACAAGCTTATAGTCTTGTGGCGAACAGACATTAAATAAACAAATTAGAGATATGTACATAAGTGCTGTGGGAATGGGAGGGGGGATGAATAAAGGGAGCAAGTCAGGGTGACACAGAAGGGATTGGAGAAAAGGAAAGGAGGACTTAGGGAAGGCCTGCTGGTGGAGTTATGCCTTCAATAAGAACATGGCTTTGATCTTCTTAAAATTTCTCATTTTACCGCTTCGTGCCTTGAACTTTAAGGCCGAGGTCAAGGTCTTATCAGAATCAGGAACCAACCCCTCTTTTTCAGGACCTTTTTGCTATGGTCAGATAATGCACTTGGCTTCAGCATTGACCTTGAATTCCACCTTGTGGTTTGACTCTGGTGCTGCTCTTACTTATTCTACAGATTGAAGATTGAGGAGCTGGAGGCCGAACGTGCACGCCTGGAAGAAGGGAATAATATGCTCCAGATGAAACTTGAAAAACTGAATCTTCAGGTAAGAAGTTGGAATTTTACCATGTTCTGAACCACCCTGCTTTCAGGTCATTCCTCCTCCCCGCATGGTTTCCTAACATTCTACTTACTGATTCTCCTCTCTTCTCTCTCTTTCCCCTTTGTTGCTTTTTCTGTCTCTCTTCCCTCTCCGAATTATTGTGCTGATTTCTATTCATGTCTCTCTTGATGATGCTGGTCTGAATGACCTGAGCTGATCTTCCCACCAACAAGAGCCTTGGAAACATTTCTTCCCATTTCAACATGGGAAGAGCTTCCAGTCTCTGAAATATATGCATAGTGAACTGAACCATTCCTGTTCTCTCTCTCTCTCTCTCTCTCTCTCTCTCTCTCTCTCTCTCCCCCATCTCTCTACTGCAAGTTGCTGAAGAGGCTACTGACCTTTTATAATTGGTGGTGCTTAAAAATTTCCAATTTGAGACTGAGGTGTTTGGCCTTTAAAAACCAAAAATAAATCAGGTCCAGTCCTACTCTGAGCCCTTTGTGATAATGCATTCTTTTAATTTTTCTTTCCATCTTTACTTTTTTTGTGTAAATTGCTTCATGGCAGAAAACCCACAAGTTCAAAATTACCCAGAATTCAGACAGGCCATTGATTTTATCTTGACACCTATTAGAGGCAAATCAAATCTCTTTTTTATTACCAATTCCTGGAGATGGGAGAAGTGACAACTTAGATAAAGTGAGGAGCTCTGAGCTGCTGAGTGCTTCAGCTGTGCCTTGTTTAGTCCAAGACCTGTCACCCAGCTCTTGTTTAATGGGGCTGCAGTCATCAGAAGGGGGTAAAACCTTTGGGTTTGTTGAGGGGAGCGTCAGGTCTTCAGTATACTCCAGTGACATACAGTAATTGTTTTATATCTGTCGACGAATCCTGCTCATCCAAACCAAATCCCATCTGGAATGGTCAGATCCGAGCTTTGAGACCCCATGGCATAACACTAACCCAAATCCATATGGTCTGAAATCTTGTTGGGGAAAAACCAAGTTGACTTGGCTCCAGGCCATGGGAAATACAGGACTACAAGGAGCAAAAATTACAAATCTTCCATTATGGTTTTAATGTGACCTGTGAAATGATGAACGTCCACAGAGAAGAATGTTTTGTGGTTTTCTGAAGGGGTAAGAAGTCCTTGATGATCTAAGTATCCATGAGGGCGAACTGTGGGGGCAGAAAGTTCAGGGACTAAAATAGGATTTTTTTTTAAGCCACATTGGTTGCATGAGACAGACTGACTAGGGAACTAGGCTTACAGGAGATGAGTTTGTAGAATCAAATCTAGTCTTGTGAGGTGGCATTTTTCTGTGAATGCAGGGTCTTTTATTTTTTGGAGTTTTGCAGATTCAGAAATCAGTACTCTAGCTTAGTGAAGCTGTGGAAGCAAAGCACATTGGAGAAGCAGCATGGCTTAGTGGATATAACACGCGTCTGGGAGTCAGAAGGTCATGGGTTCTAATTCCAGCTCCACCAGTTGTCTGCTCTGTAACTTTGGGCAAGTCATTTCACTTCTCTGTGCCTCATTTACCTCATCTATAAAATGGGTATTGAGACTCTGAGCTCCATATGGGACAAGGACTGTGTCCAACTCAATTTGCATGTGTCCACCCCAGTGCTTAGTACAATGCCTAGCACATAGTAAGTGCTTACCATATGCCATCATTTTCATTATCATTGGAGAAAGAGGCAATAATACAATAAAGAACAGGCCTAACCAGGAGGGAAGGAACAAAGGAGATGAGAGGATAATGTGAAAAGAAACAAGAAGAAGTGAGAGGATAGAAATAGAAAATGGAGAAGAGGGCCAGAGCGATCTTCCGAGTTTTAACTCAGTGTGAGGCAGTAGTAATAGTATTTATTTTTTCAATAGTAATAGTATTTATTAAGCACATATTGTGTGTCAAATATTATGCTAAATGCCAGGAGAAAATGCATATGGGAAAATTAGACATGGTCTCTGATCCTGACTCTCAGGGGACTCAAATTCTTAAGAGCAGCAAGCAAATAAGCCAAGACTATTTTTATGGATATCACGATGATGGTAAAATTAAAACAAAAGGTATAATTGTGTCAGTAATTTTAATAAGACACTACATGGTATGCAGTTCTGAGTACATCATCTTGAGAACACCAAAGACTTGGGAAGGCTATAGAAAAGCACAGCAAAAAAATCAAGGATATGGAAATGCTTACAAATTGGTATGATGGAAACAATGAGAGTTTGAGAAGATGTGGCTTGACAAGAGATGTAATTGGAGCCGACAAAATTTAGAAGGGTGTGGATAATAATGGTAATGGTGGTATATTTAAAGTGCTAAGTATGTGCCAACCACTCTACTGGGGTAGATACAAAATAATCAGGTTGAACATTCATTCATTCATTCAATCGTATTTATTGAGCGCTTACTGTGTGCAGAGCACTGTACTAAGCGCTTGGGAAGTCCAAGTTAGCAACATATAGAGACGGTCCCTACCCAACAGCGGGCTCACAGTCTAGAGGGGGGAGAAAGACAACAAAAAAAAACATATAAACCAAATAAAATAAATAGAATAAATATGTACAAGTAAAATAAAGAGTAATAAATATGTACAAACATATATACATATTCATTCATTCATTCAATCGTATTTATTGTACTAAGGAGTTTTTCGTATATGTTGGGACTGGGCATATAAGCTGGTCAATGGTGGAAATAGGGTTGGCATTTTTCTCCCATTCTCTATGTCATGGTTTATGTGAAGAGGGTCTAGGATCAGGGTAGTAGGTTGAGAAAGCAGGAGCTGGCAGAATAAATGTGTGTCATTTTTAAGAAAAATTAGACTGATTATTGTTGAAGAGAAATGTCCAAGGTATGCCACTTAGTCTGTCACAGCTGTCGGTGAGCCCAACTCAGTTAAGTTTAGTCCTGAAACCCAGGTGATCTGGACTGTGGGCCAGCCCCACTGATTCTCACCTCATCCATATGGGGGCTCACAGTTTAAGTAGGTAGAAGAGGTATTTAATCCCCGTTTTACAGATGAAGAAACTGAGACACAGTTTCTGAGAAGTTAGTAACTTGCTCAAGGTCACAAAGCAGGCAAGTGGAGTCAGTATTAGAACCCAGATCATCTGATTCCCAGGCCTGTGCTCTTTCTGCTAGGCCAGGCTGCTTCACCAATTGCTTGAACTGGTTTTGTGCGTCCTTTGATTCTAATTCATCTCCAGTTCCTATCTTGACCCATTGCATTCTGTTTCTGGCACCAATCCCCACCCTGAGACCACCTTCTAGTTACAAGTGGTCTCTTTTTTAGTATACTGGGCTCTGCTCTATCCCCAGTCCTCCTTGAGCTCTTTATCACCTCTGACTCCCCTGATCTCTTCCTTCTCCCAGATAACATTGTCCAACCTTGGTTTTACTGAAGCAATTCAATGCTGATTCTTCTCCCACCTCTCCTGCTGCATTGTTTCAATTTCTTTGCCTGGCTTCTCGTCTTCCTCTCACCCCTTAACCAGGGGTGTCCCTCAAGACTCTGTTGTGGTTCCCCTTCTATTCTCCCTTTAGACCCACTCCCTCAAGGGGAGTCTAGCAGCATGGCCTAGTTAGAGCACTGGCCTGCGAGTCAGAAGGTCATGGGTTCTGATCCCAGCTCTTCCACTGGTCTGCTCTGTGACCGTGGGCAAGTTACTTCACTTCCCTGTACCTCAGTTGCCTCCTCTGTAAAGTGGGGAGCAAGACTGTGAGCCTGATGATCTTGTATCCACCCCAGTGCTTAATACAGTGCCTGGCACCTAGTAAGCGCTTAACAAATACCATTAAAGCTCAAGTGGGAACTCATTTATTTCCATATCAAGCAGAAATTCATGATCATGGACTTTAAGGGACACCAACAGCTCTCTCCATCTCACTTATCTACTTTCCTCCCACTTCATCATCATCATCATCAATCATATTTATTGAGTGCTTACTGTGTGCAGAGCACTGTACTAAGCGCTTGGGAAGTACAAGTTGGTAACATACAGAGACAGTCCCTACCCAGCAGTGGGCTCACAGTCTAAAAGGGGGAGACAGAGAACAAAACCAAACATACTAACAAAATAAAATAAATAGAATAGATATGTACAAGTAAAATAAATAAATAAATAAATAAATAGAGTAATAAATATGTACAAACATCTATCCATATATACAGGTGCTGTGGGGAAGGGAAGGAGGTAAGATGGGGGGGATGGAGAGGGGGGCGAGGGGGAGAGGGGGGCGAGGGGGAGAGGAAGGAAGGGGCTCAGTCTGGGAAGGCCTCCTGGAGGAGGTGAGCTCTCAATAGGGCCTTGACTTCACTTCAGCTCACTCTTTGTTCTTCTCCCACTAACTTAGCATGCCAAGACTCCCTTCTGCCACTGAGGATGATGATGATGATGGTATTCGTTAAGCACTTACTGTATGCCAAGACCTGTTCTAAGCACTGGGGTAGATAGACGTTAATCAGGCTGGACGCAGTCCCTGTCCCACGTGAGGCTCACAGTCTTAAATCCCCGTTTTACAGATGAGGGAACTGAGGCCAAGAGAAGTGAAGTGACTTGCCCAATGTCACAAGGCAGAGAAGTGGCGGAGCTAGGGTTAGGAATTTAGGTCCTTCTGGCTCCCAGGCCCGTGAACTATTTATTTCACCACGCTGCTTCTCACCAGCCATCTTAGAGCCCTGCTGGAAAATGATGATAGTAATTCTTGCTGGCAGTCGCCCAGGACCATAGTGTGACAAAGTCTTTTTCTAAGCGGAATGCTATTCTACAGGACTCAAAGAGAGTACTCATCACTTGCTTATACCCTCCTGCCTGGAAAACTTCCTCCTGCATTTCGGACAGATTACAATTCTTCCCATCTTCAAAGCTCACCTCAAATCTCATCTCTTCTAGGAGGCCTTTTGTATATATCAATTTACTTGTTCTACGATTTAATCAGTCAATCAGTGGTATTTATTGAGTGCTTACTGTATACAGAGCACTCTTGGGGGAGCACAATTCAGTAGATAGGCACAATCCCTGACCACATGGAGTTTACAGTCTAAGCACTTATTTATTCATCTTTTCATCTTTCCACCCTTGTGTCCCTCCCATATTTAAGTTATTGTGTGCCTGTCCCATTTAATTATAAGCTCTTTTTGCAGGGATCATGACTTTTACCTCTGTTGTGCACTCCTAGTGCTTACTACAGTGCTCTGCACACAGATGCTCAATGCATACTATTGATACATTGATTAGACTGAACCAACATGAAATTGTTGTTTATTTATTTTATTTTGTTGGTATGTTTGGTTTTGTTCTCTGTCTCCCCGTTTTAGACTGTGAGCCCACTGTTGGGTAGGGACTGTCTCTATGTGTTGCCAATTTGTACTTCCCAAGCGCTTAGTACAGTGCTCTGCACATAGTAAGCGCTCAATAAATACGATTGATGATGATGATGTTGTTCATCAGTTCCCTTGACACAGAATTAAGCAGCTCTGCCCGGTGGATTAGAGCACAGGCCTGGTGGTCAGAGGACCTGGGTTCCTGACCCCGGCTCTGCCACTTATCTGCTGAGATCTTTCTTGAGTCATCTAACTTCTCTGTGCCTCAGTTCCCTCATCTGACAAATGGGGATTAAGACTGCGAACCCCATGTACACAATGGACTGTTTCCAATGGGATTAGCTTGTATCTACCCTATTGCTTAGAAAAATGCCTGGCATGTAGTAAGTGCTTAACAATTACCATTAAAAAAACCCCTCAAGGTGATAAATTCAGGACAAAGCAAAAGGAAGCACTTCTTGATCTCTAAACTATAAACTCATTGTAGAAAGGGTGCGTGTTAAGCAGCTGTTGTATGATACTCCCCCAATTGCTTAGCACAGAGCTCTGCACACAGTAAGCACTCAATAAATACCATTGATGGATTCCCCCCTGGGTGGAAAGCATTTAAAATGCATTGTCACAAGAAATTGTCAAGGAAGAAAATATTAATTGCTTAAAAGGATTTGGATAAATGCGTAACTGCGAAGTCCTTAATTATGAGCAAGCTACACAGAGCAAAAAGTTAAGGATGTTAAAGGGAAAAGTGATGGGGAGAGCTAGGGATGTTAAAAGTATAACATAACCCAATTGCAACCCACTCACGGTAACTCATCAATCACGAAACCGTTTCTAGCATTTATTCATTTTTTTGGCTCTTACCATGTTTTTTTGATGCTTGCCTTTTCAGTTGGGTAGAAAAAGTACCTCCCTCTATATTTGGTATTGGAATATGGAAGCATGCCCGGGCTTTCTAGGGCTTTGGTGTTACTAGGAAATATTAAATATAGGGAATGCTAGTGAGTTAAATCAGGTAAATTTGGAATAGAACAAAATGTGTTATTCATATCTGGAAGTAGTGCCAAGCGCTTAGCCATTTAGGGCTTCCTTCTTGGCTCTCAGTGAACTATCTTTGGAGTGACTGCCGTGCTTCCCTCAGAAGGTGCATTCCCAACCATGAGAGTGCCTACTGTAAATAGGGCAACTATCCCACTGTTCTTCCATATGGTTTCCAGTGTTGGGGATCCAGCATGTTATTTCTGTTTTTGCTTGCTTTGTGACTGGGCAAGTCACTTAATTGCTCTGTGCCTCAGTTTCCTCAACTGTAAACTGAACATTAAATATCCGTTCTCCCTCCTACTTAGACTGTGAGCCCATGTGGGACAGGGACTGTGTCTGACCTAATTAACTTGTACCTACCCCAAGGTTTAGAACAGTGTTTGACACGTTTTAAGTGCTTAACAAATACCATAGAAAAGTGTCAACTTTTCATTTGGAATAGGGGTAGCAAAAGGTTACAGGGATTTAAAGTTTACAGGACTGAGAGGAAACTGACTTCAAATGCCTGATGGGCCAGACATCCACCATTTTGAGTCTTTTTAGCTCAAATTGGAAGCTATCAGGTCTTGTGGGAAACCTAGGATTAATGAGCATAGAAATTCTGGTCCAGAAATTGTGAGGGCTATTGCTCCCATAGAATTGACTTGGCACCTCTGAATCTTACACAAATTGGTAACATCCTTACTGTTAAAGTAACTGAACTATGGAACTAAGAATCATAGTACAGATTCTAGTCTGTGCGAGGCCTACTGCTGTGAAAGGACCGATTTTTTTTCCCCTCTTTTAAAAGATCATGGCCTTTTTCTCTATTCATTCTGCTTTTTCTCAGCAGTCCGTGTCCCAGCTGTTCCTGTAATGTAGGTGATGAACAGCCAGGGTAAGAGAGATGTGATCAATTAGCCTTTAAGATGCTTGAGGATTCTCAGAAGCATGGACTGTTTAGGCTGGAGACTTTTTGTGTTGATGGGGAGATGGTGAAAACAGCCCCCTGAAAGGTTAAGATTTAAGATCCCTGCAATAAATCAATCCAAATGCCCTGGTTTCATGAATGCAGCAGCCTTGCGGCTTGGAAACCCAGCTGGAATGGATCTTTGACTCACATTTCTGGGTAGCCTCTTTGCTTAGTACCCTCTTGCCAACTTTCTAGGGACCTTCCTGCCCCTTTTGTTGTTCCTTGGAGTTCTTTCCTGATTGGATTGGGTTGGGGCTACATTTGTTAAACCATCAGAAAATATGGAATAAATTACCAAATGAACTTCAAAATTCCTTTAATGACATTGTTAAATGGATTCAGTCAGGTAGATGGTGGTGGTAAGGGAGGATTAGAAGCCAAGTGGAATTCATTCCATTTCGCCCCACCCCTACCCCTCACCAAGTAACTATCAGGGAGCTAGCCAAGGTATCATTTTCCTTTCATGTCCTTGCATTATCCTCAGTGCAAACTGT
Organism: Tachyglossus aculeatus; assembly: GCF_015852505.1. NCBI lineage: Eukaryota > Metazoa > Chordata > Mammalia > Monotremata > Tachyglossidae > Tachyglossus > Tachyglossus aculeatus. Next base: position 61,320,291 of record NC_052086.1, read on the forward strand.
CCATTGGTGTGCAATAGACATGGGTCAGTTTGGAGGAGGAGGGGCAATTGAGAAGGAAGGAATGTGCTGGTGTTCCTGTAAACCACAGGCTTCCAATTAGCTGAGCAATGTGTGCACTTCTAAGTCTCTCGAATTAGCCTTGCGATTGATGCTTCTTGAGTCTTTTATTAACAAGCAAAGACGTGAAGGTATTGACGTTGCTCTGCGATCATGCGCCACGTGGCTGACATCAGCGGTCCCCTTCTTCAGGAGGACTGGCTGTTTCTACTCTCTCCCCCTCCATCTCATCCTTCTCTCTTGCAATCTCTACTGCACCTTGGTTCTTGACACATAGTTTCAGGCTGCATTGATTTCCCTTCAGTGATTATAAAGACAGTAACTTGGATGTTACCATTGTTCAGAGCTCTGCCACTTATAAAAAAACTCCCGGACAGAGGAACAAACTTCTGGAACAATGAAGGAGACATCCCCATCACAGTCGGTCCTTATTTGGCAAGATCTTAACTAGTCTATAAGGCAGAAATCATTCAAGGATCAGCAGGAACAGCATTATCCCATCACTCACAGCAAATGGAGATATCTCCCATACAGTGAGTCTCCCAATATAAGAAAGCCTAAGGATCAGGTTTAGAAGAGGGTAGCAGTTAAGATATTGAAATTACTTCCCATCTGCTATCCCATTTTCCTTATTGAATGCAAATTGATCCACCCAGCTTCTGAGTTCTTAGTTTCTGCAGGAATTCTCATTGGGAAGGACAGTCTGTGCAAGCTCAAAGTAATGTATCAGCCTAGCAAACATGGTCCCTCAAGAACCATGCCAAAATGATGGGTCTTGATAGATGATCAAAAGCGGGAATCTGGTTAGGGAATCCCAGGGGTTCATTGATGACCATTTTGTAAAAGAATACACTCTGAGGTTAAAAGGAGATGGTAGAGAAGCCCATTGAATTCTTCAGTTTGCATTTTAATGAGGAAGCTATTAGTGCATCTCTCAAAATTTGTTTTTTAGTGCAGACAGGAGAGAGGACAGGATTAGACAGGGAATATATCTGCTATATTGTTGTATTGTCCTCTCCCAAGTGCTTAGTATAGTGTCCTGCACACAGTAAGTGCTCAATAAATAAATACAATTGATTGATTGATTAGATTTGGCCAACTCTGCAAGCTGCTTTAGACCAAAATGATTAACTAGATATAAACAAATCACTAGGGTCAGGGCCCCCCCGCCCCCAACTCTGTGAGGAAATTGTGAAACTCCTGACAAGAGGATGTTACCAGTCATTACAAACAGCCACTGTCCCAGAGGACTGATGGGATGTCATTGTAACACTCATCTAAGCGGAGTAACAGTAATAATAATGGTGGTATTTGTTAAGCGCTTACTATGTGCCAGACTTACTATGTGCCAGACACTGTACTAAGCACTAGGGTTGATGCAAGTAAGGATTCCAGGCATCGTCTTAGTACTTTTAGATGCAGTGAGCCTCTCTCTCTACCAGACAGGTGGTAGAATCTATAATCAGTGAATACTTGGGAGAAAGTCAACAGGGTTTCTGTAAACTGAAATTGCACCTCATTGATCTGTGGGTTTTTTTTTTTTTGAAGAAATCGACAAGTAGAAGTTAAATGGGCATCCGTAACCATAATATTCTTAGATGCTTTTTTAAGATGCTTTTAAGAAGGTATTGAATGAAAGGGATTGGAGGGAATGAGTTGACATGGATACAAAACTGGATAGAAGGTAGGAAAACCATGGCTAGTGATTGGTTCTGTTAAATGGCCACTTTTCATAATGCACAGGTGTAAATAGTGAAATCCTCCAAAGATCAGGGCTAGGATTGGTTTTATTGAACATCTTCTTAAATGACCTGAAGGAGGAGAGTGTAGTCAAAACTCCCACGTTTACAGGGAGCTCTTCCTGGTAGTAAAATACCATGGAGAGGCAGTGTGGCAAAGTACTGACGAGGAAGAACTGCGACCCTGGAAGTCAGAAGACCTGGGCTCTAGTCCCAGCTCTACCACTTGTTACAATGTGGCCTTAGGCAAGTCACTTAATAATAATAATGATGATGGCATTTATTAAGCACTTACTATGTGTAAAGCACTATTCTAAGCGCTGGGGAGGTTACAAGGTGATCAGGTTGACGCACGGGGAGCTCACAGTCTTCATCCCCATTTTACAGATGAGGTAACCGAGGCACAGAGAGGTGAAGTGACTTGCCCAAAGTCACACAGCTGACAGTTGGCAGAGCTGGGATTTGAACCCATGACCTCTGAGCCATGCTGCTTCTTAACCCCCCTATGCCTCAGTTTCCCTATCTGTAAATGGGGATCATAATATCTCACAGGGTTGTTGTGAGGACTAAATTGAAATAAGTTATGTGAGATGCTTTGGTAATAAAAGCACTAAATAGAACTCAGGTGAACTTGATACAGGATTAGGAACTGTGTCAAGCCTGATAACCTTATATCTATCCCATTGCTTAGTATAGTGCTTGACACATACCAAGTGCTTAACAAATACCATAACCAACTAGTTGGGAATAGATTGAAGAAAAACCTCATGAAATTAAATGAGTGGGCCCCAAAATGCCTGATGAATTGCACTGTAAGCAAATGCAAGATTAATGCTGTTAAGGGAAATATATTCCAAATTTCAGAAACATGATGATGGAATTCCAGTTATTAGTCACAACTCAAGAAAGGTCTTTGACTTCTTGTTGACTGTTCCTTCAAATCATCAACCCAGTATGAACCTGCAGTTGTCAGGAAGATCAGTTAAATGCTCAGTGTTTTTAGGAGTTTGAAAACAATCGGTTGTAGCCCAATTCCATATAAAGTCATCCCAGTCTGCTCCTGGAATACTACGCATAGTTCTAGTTGCCACCCGTTAGGAAGGCAACTAAGATGATCAGGGATGGATAAGCTTCGAATGAGGATACTCCAAAAAGGTTAGGGCTTTTCAGTCTGGAAATACAGAGACTGAAAAGGCCGTGAAGGTGGTCGACAAAGCTAAGGCAGAAATGTTCCTCACTTAATGTCCCGGTACCAGCTTGAGGAGGTCTGTATTGAAACTTGAAGTGGTGGGCTTATAATGAACAAAGGAAACATTTCACTCAACAGGTGGTATGTGCATGTGGCATTTGTTACCACAGGAAGTTGTTGACTGGCTAGATACCTGGATGAGAGCTCAATAATGTGTTACTATCCATTATTCAGTCATATTTATTATGTGCTTCCTATGTGCAGAACACATTCATTCATTCAGTCGTATTTATTGAGCACTTACTGTGTGCAAAGCACTGTACTACGTGCTTGGGAGAATGCAATATAACAATAAACAGACACATGGGCTTACACTGTACTAAGCTCATGGAAAGGCTACAGAGTTGGTAGACATGTTCCCTGCTCACAAGGATCTTACAGTCTAGATGGGGAGACATACGTTAAAGTAAATGATGGATATGTACAGAAGTGCTGTGGGGCTGACCGAGAGGTGAATAATAATAATTATGGTATTTATTCAGTGCTTACTATGTGCCAGGCACTGTACTAAGCGCTTGGGATGGATATGAGCAAATCAGGTTGGACACAGTCCCTGTTCCACGTGGGGCTCACGGTTTCAATCCCCATTTTACAGCTGAGGTAGCAGGCCCAGAGAAGTGAAGTTACTTGCCTGAAGTCACACAGCAGACAAGTGGCAGAGCTGAAATTAAAACCCACGACCTTCTGACCCCCAGGCCCTTGCTCTGTCCACTATGCCAGGCTGCAGATACAGTACAAGGTCAATGCAGACGGGAGGGGGGAAGTAGAGGAAAAAATAATTTAGTTGGAGAAGACCTATTGGAGAAGATGTGATTTTTAACAAGGACGTCAAGGTGGGGAGAGTGTTGGTCTGTCAGACACAAAAGGAGGAGGGAGTTCCAGGTGAGAAGGAGGACTTTGGTAAGGGGTCGGCAGCAAGATAGTTGAGGTGGAGGTACAGTGAGTAGGTTGGCGTTGAGGAGCAAAGTGAGTGAGCCTTTAAAGACAATGGTAAGGAGTTGAAAAGCTGGAGCTGTAATGGGAAGAAGTTAGGACTGTCGCATGGTACACCGCTCACCATTGGGGTGGTGGTTAAGGAGGGCAACCAAAACACCGCACCCTTACTCCCCTGTTGTAGACAGATTATTGGGCTGGAGGGACATTGGCCTGATCCAGAAATGGCACTTTTTATGCGAGTCGTCATTTCAACTTATATTAATGTTCCTGCTTGCTAGAGCCTTGCTTCTTTTAGATGCCGCCTGATTTATTTTGGGGAGGAGGAGGAGGGAACCCATGCACATTTTTTTACCTGCTTCACTTCATTATGTCGGTTGGCACTCCCTGGATCATTTCTCAGCCTTCCTCCTCCCCAGCCCTCTTTGTGGGGAAAACTGCTAACTCCAAAGCTGAAGACAAAGGGACCTGATCAAATCAGCTGTCTTGGATAAAGCTGGAGGAAAGACTTGTGAAGAGTGCTCAATTAGCATTTATTACTGTTAGGGGCCCTGTGTTTTCAGGCAACCAGAGCGGATGGTGGTGAAGTGTTCCTTATGCAAATACCCCTCTCCTGCCTTTCCTGCTCTCCTCAGCTCTTCGAGCTGAAGGAGAAGAGATTCTTCAAGTTTGGCTGCTTCAAGGAAGATTGATTAAAATCAGCTGCAGTTTGACTTAATTGGCTCCATATGCTTGGAGAGGGAGCTTGACTATTTGGAACTTTTTGTAATTAGTTCACAGCTGGTTGGTGAGGAAAACAAAACTCCAGTTACCGCTTAAAGCGGGTGAGTGTGGAAAACCTGTAAAAATAATGAGCAGTGACTTCTTGTCATTGAGGTGTGTATGTTGCTTGTTACCTTTATTTAGGTGAGTGTTTTCAGGAAGACTGCCAATTTATATGTGTGAGAGTTTAGGGCATTTGGGGGGAAAATCTCTCTTCATTTGGATTAGTCATTAGTATTGATAAAGTACCTACTGTGTGCAGAGCCCTGCACTAGTTTTTGGGCTCCTACAATAAAAATAGAAACGTGGTCCCTGCCTTTGAAGAGCTTGCAGTCTTCTCTGCAGCTGACTGTGTCCGAGTCTAAGACATCAAAAATGGCTACTGATAAACCACCTTGGAGAATGGATTAGGGGGATCTATGAATTAATCAATACTATTTACTGAACGTTCACTGTGCCCAGAATGTAGCACAAGGTGTCATGCAAAGCCATCGAGGAGACTGCAGCCTAACCAAAGGTTATATACCCGGCAGAAGTGCACAGGGTCTTGGATCCAGCACTTATCTCTGGTGGATGCTACCAAGAGGAAGGGTCCAGGATTGTGCCCTTCTTGGCGTGGTGGGGGATGAATAAAAAAAAAGGTGCAAATAGTCCCCCTTTTTGAGCAGCTTCCAGGGGGAGATGGGAAGAGACAGAGTTAGCATGGTTGAGTGCAGAGTGGTCACCCAGCAGCCCCTCTAGACTGTAAGCTCGTGGTGGGCAGGAAATGTCTGCTTATTGTTGTATTTTACTCTCCTCAGTGCTTAATGCAGTGCTCTGCACTCAGTAAGTGCTCAATAAATGCAATTGAATGAATGAATTGTCATGTCAGAGAGTAAAATATTTGTCCTACGCAGTCTCTCATACTAGCAGTTGTCCTCTCCTTCTCCTTACCTCCAGTTCCTTCTTTGCTCCCCTTTCCCTTCCTTTTCCTTTCCCTCCCTTTCTCTTGCCACCTCTCTTGGTTCTCCTTCCCAAGAGCCCATCAAGTATACATTCGTGGAATACAAATGGTTTCTGTAGGAGCCATTTTGTAAAGGGTTTATGAGGAGTCTAAGGGAAAGGGTTATCCAGGTTTTATTTTGAATTTATAAATGATTAGGCAGCACTGAGGTATTGCTAACTCCCTCCTGTAGTAACATTCAGCTGGAAGGAAGTAAATGATTAGAAAAGTTAAATATTTATGGCAAAAGTAAAATTACTTAACACTTTTAACTGATCGTTTATGTGGCAAATGAACAATGACACCTAAGTTGACTGCATCTCTGCCTTTCTTCTCTAATCTCCCAAATCCCTCTACTTGTAATAATACGCCTTATTCCGTGTCCAACACTGCATCAGCCTCCTCGCTGACCTCCCTGCCTCCAGCCTCTCCCCAGACCATATTTCACCCTGCCGCCCAGATCATTTTCCTAAAACATCATTCTGTCCACATCTCCTCACTTCTCTAAACCCTCCAATGTTTACCCAACCATCTCTGCATTAGACTCCTTACCATCTGAGTCAAGGCAGTCAATCAGCTCTCTCTCTCCCTCATCTCCGTATCCTTGCTCCTCTCCCACTACCACCCAACCCGCACACTTCCCTTCTCCAATACCAGCTTACTCACTGTCCCTTGCTCTCACCTCATCTGAAATTTACCCCTTGCTCACCCCTTCTCTCCTGCCTAAAACTACCTCCTCCTACATAATGATGGTATTTGTTAAGCGCTTACTATGTGCAAAGCACCGTTCTAAGCGCTGCACTGTCCTACATATCCAACAGCCCAGCATGTTCCCCCATCTTTAGAGCCCTATTAAAATCATATCTCCTCCAGAAAGCCTTGTCTGACTAAGCTTCCATCCCCCAGCTTATTTTCCCTCTCTACTGCCCCGACTGTGCACTTAATCTTATCCCCCAAACAGTTGGGTAGGTACTCAGCCCATGCCCACAGCACTTTTGTACAGGTGGTTATGCTCCTTTGCTTCCATCTACTACAATTAATTTAAATGTCCATCTCCCCCGCCAGTCTGTAAACATCTTGATTGTGTCTCCCAACTCTGTTGCCTTTTACCATCCCAAGCCGCTTAGTACAGTATGCTATACAAAGTAAATGCTAATAAATTCCATTGATAGATGGCTTATGCGCCTACATCAAAGAGGTTGCTGACAAGAATGGATAAGTGAACCTCTCTGCGTCTTTGGCCAGCTCCAGATTGATCCCTCATTGGTTCAAGCTTCAGCTCCAACATATTCTGTACCTCGACGCTGCCTTAACTTCACTTTTAGCAAAGTTCCTAGCAGTAGTCGAGAACACAACAGTTTCTTCTGTCTTCTCAGCTTCTCAGGGTCTGGCCCTCCCCAGTTTGTAGTGCCATTGTTCCCCATTGGTCCTGAAAAATTCCACAACTCTGCTTGTCAGGAAAACTGATGAGGTTCTCCTGGGCTCTACTATCTATTCCTAATTTCATCTTGGATTTATGCTATCTCCAAGTTTCTACTCTGGTGATAACATCTCGCAGAAATCAAAACAGATTAAGCGGGCAACTAGTTCACTTTGTCTCTTAAGAAAGCATTCATTTCTAGCCTGCAGAAGGGCCATATGTTTTAAAAAGTGGTGCTCCAGCAAGATAGCATCTCCCCTTCATCAGGGTCCAGATTTTTCGGACCTCCGGGAATGACCCATCTTCTGCTTTGACATGTGACTGGAATTTTCTTCCTTTTTTTGGGTTGGTTGATGGGGGAGTTCTTGTTAAGGGATTCACCATCTCAATGAGGTTTGGCTGAGCACCAAGATGCAGTCCAGCTGTGGTAGCAACTTACGATAAAAAGATATGAAAGCCCATTTAAAAATGCACCTTTGAAAATGGGCATCTGGTCCATCTCCCTGCCCCCTGGGTTCCAAATCTACTACTCCTCCTTCCTTTGTTCTTGGTTGTCTTAATGAATGAACTCCCCCTCCCACCGTGTTGTCCTGCTCTCACCTTTCTCCTCCCCTCCACCCCACAACGAGAGTTTGGATCTTGTTACATTGTGTGGTATAAAGAGACAATCTTTTATCTGAATTACAGATTTTTTATTTATATTAATGTCTGTCTTCCCTGCTAGTTTCTCACTCATTGTGGGCAGGGAACATTTCAACCAACTCTGTTGTATTGTTCTTCCCCAAGCACTTAGTACAGTGCTCTACACACAATAAGAGCTCAATATATATGACTGAATGAAAAAATGAATGAATAAATACCATTGATTGACTGATTGCTAAGCTTTGAAAAGCAGCATGATCTAGTGGATAGAGCCTGGGCCTAGGAGTCCTAAGGGTCTGGGATCTAATCCCTGCTCCATCATTTGTCAGCTGTGAGACCTTGGGCAAGTCACTCAACATCTCTGTGCCTCAGTTACCTCATTTGTTAAATGAGGATTAAGACCGTGAGCCCCATGTGGAACAGGGACTGTGTCCAACCTGATTTGCTTGTATCTACTCTAGGACTTAGTTCAGTGCCTGGCACATAGTAAGTGCTTAACAGATACCACAGTTATTATTTTTATATTAAAGTCCATTGAATATACTTTAATTGAATATACATTGAATATACTTTATCAGTTGTATAATAGATGTATATATATATAGGTAAATATCTATTGAATATACATTGAGTATACATTGAATATACTTTATCAGTTGTATAATAGATGTATGTAGATAGGTAAATATCTATTGATATCTCTCTCTATATATATGTAGCACTTGTTTGATGCAAATGATTTCCTCCTAAAATGGGTAGGACAGTTATGTTAGTAAATATGGTACTTTTGGTTGATTCATTTTCCTGGTTCTCCCTCCCCCTGATTTGAACATCAGCTCCTTGAGAGCAGGGACTGAATCTTTGATGTCTAGTTTATATTCCCCACACACCTAGCACACTGATTTGATGATACCAATGAGGGTGAAGGAACTTAAATTTTAATAGACAGAAAAGAGAAAATGAAGCCCAAAATAACACATACGCTCTAAGGAGAAAGACACTTTTATTGAATTGTGGAAAGCGCACAGTGCTGTCAAATCAGCAATGCTGTTTAATGGTTTCCTAGGACTGCAGATTTGCTCTGCGAGATCTCCAATAAAAGGATGCCTCAATCAAAGGATCTCAGAGGAATTGGCAATTCTAGCGCCTTCTTTCCTGAGCCTTCCACATCAAACACCCTCATGCCATCCCAGAGTTCCATTGTCCTTAAAGTGCTCATGCCCTCCCTCCTGCCTGGAACTCTCCCTTCCCCTTCCATCTGAGAGAACACTCCTCTCCCCATCTTCAAAACACTTCCCAAATCGTATGTTCTTCAGGAGGCCTTCCCTGTCTAATATTTCATCTCTGCACCCTATTTCCCTCTCTGTGTGACACCTATACACCGGAGTCTTTACCCCCAATGCACTTAATCATCCTACCTCATCCCTCAACCTTACAGCACTTACATACACACCTTTATATGCTGCCGCTTCCCATACTTATAATTTATTTAATGTCTTTCTCCCCTGCTGGATTGTAAGCTCCTTGAGGGCAGGGATCCTGTCTGCATACTCCTTTGGAAGTGCAGACCAACCCCTTCTGGAAACACTGTCTAACTGTGGTTTCACTGACACTGTCCTCTCCTGGTTCTCCTACTATTTCTTGGGCTATGCCATCTCTGTCTCTTTCACCAGTTCCTCCTCTACCTCTCACCCCTTAAGAGTAGAGGTCCCTTAAGACTCACTTCAGGGTCCTCTTTTATTTTTCATTGACACCCAGTGCCTTGGAGAGCTCATCCATTCCCATGGCATCAAATGTCATCTCTAAGCAAATGATTCCCAGATCTATCTCTCCAGCTCTGACTTCTCTCCTGCTCTGAAGTCTTTCATTCCTTCCCGCCTTCAGGACATTTCTACTTGGATGACCCACTGACTCCTGAAACTTAACTTCTGACCTTCCCAGACCCCCCCCCCCCCCCCCCATCATTTTCTCATCACAGTCGACAATATCACCATCCACCCCATCTCACAAACCTGCAACCCTGGAATAATCTTCAAGTCATCTCTCTCATTCAACCCACATAGTCAGTCACCAAATCCTACTGTTTCTACCTTCACATCTCTAGACTCCGCCCATTCCTCTCCATCCTAATTGCTGCCATGCTGGTTCAAGCACTTGTCATATCCTGCCTTGACTACTGCATAAGCCACCTCACAGACCTCCCGGCCTCCTGTCCCTCCAGTTGACACTTCACTCTGTCCAGATGATTTTCCTAAAAACATTGTTCTGCAAATGTCTCCTCAATTCCAACTCTCTTGCTCTTGACCCTTCGCTCGTGTGCTCCCTCCTACCTGGACTTTCCTTACCCTGCATATCCACTGAACCACCACTTTCCCTATCATCTAAACCCTACTAAAATCATATCTCCTCCAGGAAGCCTTCCCTGACAATGTCTCATCTCCGCAGCCTATTCTCCATCCCTTCTATCACCCATGCACTTTAATCCGTTCTTCCTAAGCACTTAGGTAATCACCCCGCCTACACTGCCACAGCACTTCTGAACATGCATAGCCTTACATTCTCTTACTTCCCCTACCTGTAATTTATTTTTATGTCTTTCTCTCCTGCTAGATTTTAAGCTACTTATGGGCAGGGATTTTATCTACCTATTCTTCTGTTTGCTTCCATCAATCAATTTATCATTTATTGAGTGCTTACTATGTGCAGAGCACTATACTAAGTGCTTGGGAAAGTACAGTATGATAGAGTTGGCAGAGGAGTTCACTGCCCACAACGAGCTTATACTCTAGAGGGGCAGACAGGCATTAATGTAAATAAATAAATTACGGATATGTACGTAAGTGCTTTGGGGCTGAGGGAGGAGTGAATAAAAGAGGCAAATACAAGTGCAAGGGTGATATAGAAGGGAGTGGGAGGCCAGAAGGCTACAGAAGGCCCCCTGGGAGGAGAGGTGCTTTTAGTAAGGCTTTGAAGGTGGGGAGAATGGTCACTTTTCAGAGATAAAGAGGGAGGGCATTTCAGACCAGAGGCAGGATGTGGGCAAGAGGTCAGCAATGAGATAGGTGTGATTGAGGTACAATGAATAGATTGGCATCAGAGAAGTGAAGTGTGCTGACTGGGTTGTAGTAGGAGAGTAGTGAGATGAGTTAGGATAGGGGAAGGTGATTGAGTGCTTTAAATCCTGTGGATTTTCTTTTTGATGCGGAGGTAGATGATAACCACCGGGAGTTCTTGAAGAATGGGAAAATATGGACTGAACGTTTTTGTAGAAAAATGCTCCAGAAAGCAGAGTGAAGTATGGACTGGAGTCGGGAGAGACAGGAGGCAGGGAGGTCAGCGAGGAGGTTGATATAGTAATCAAGGCAGGATAGGCTAAGTGCTTGGATTAATGCGGTAGTGGTTTGGATGGAGAAGAAAAAAACTCCCATGCAGTTAGAACAGTGTTCTGCATACAGTAAACCTTCAATAAATACCCTGGACTGATTTTTTTTATTGTATACTACTCTTCCAAGTGCTTAGTTTAGTAGTCTGAACGGAATAAATGCTCAGTCAGTATTATTGATTGATTGTGTCTAGTGGGGTAGCATGATCATAAACCCAACTAGATCCTGGGATTCAAAAATGAAAGTAATGATTTAATTTGGAAGGAAGTTACTATTATAATCTGTCAGCCATGTTCATTGAGCATCTGCTTACTGCATGGAGAGCATGGCCATGAGTCTACATGTGGGACAGGACTGTTTCCAGTGTGCGCAAATTAAAAATACCCCAGCACTTACTACGGTGTTTAGCACATAGGGAGCAATTAAAAAATATCATAGCTATAATTATTAAGTGCTGCAAGTGGTTGTTGACACAAAAGTGTTAAGATGGTATTTGGGGCAGTATAACCTTGGGAGAAAAGGAGTTGTTAAAAACCTCCAGGAGGAGATGTTATTTCAGAAGGGATTTAAGGAGTGGTGGTTTGATTTGAAGGGGAGAGTTACAGATAGAAAGGAGGGCAAAGAGATGAGAACAAAGCACAGTGAGTGGGTTAGTCTGAGAGGAACAAAGAGTGTGAGCTGAGGTGTAGAGGGAGAAGAGAGTGGATAAGTAGGAGTGAAAAATCTGGCTGAGTTCCTGTAAGCCAGAGATCAGGAGTTTCTGCGTGATGCAGAGAGGAGTGGGTGACCATTGAAGAATTTTGAATCTGTGCCCTCTCCAATTTGGGAGAAAGAGTCCACATTTTTTAAAATGTGTATCAGGGCTAAGAAGGCAGAATTCATTAGGCTGAAATATATGGTGCCTTGTGACAAATCAATAAATATTTATTCAATGAATGAATGATTGAATGAACAAGCAGTCACAAAAACCCTGTTCATTGGGGAAATGCAGTGCAGGGAGTGCCAACTTTTCAGGCTTCTAGTAGCATATGGGCTAAATGACCCTTGGGGTAACAGAGGCACTTGTGCGAAATGTTGGGGCAGAAAGCATACTGGAGTGATGATGTGATCATGGCCTTGCTGTACTGGAGTTTGTGTTGATGTCCTTGTGAGAGCAAAGGAGAGGCAACACTTGGCAGGCTGAGGAGCTGCCTTGCTGAATGTTATATGTAAAATAGAAGCTTAATGGCAGAAACAAAAGCACAATGTTGCATCCAGGCTGCTCATGTTTATTAACATTGAGGACTAAAAAAAGCGAAGTGATTCACATTGGTGCAGTGAAATTTCCATAGGCAGTGATTTTATTTTTTATTCAAAAAGGATGGTGTGTATTGAATATTAAACTTGAGAAGTTTCTGGGGTTCCTGCCCATACCCATTGCAGCATTCAACCTTGCTTTGCTATACCTTTTTGGAAATCTTTGATGGGTGTGTAAGGGAAGTACTAATGTTTAGGAATTCTCATTAGAGTGGAAATACATTGCACTTAACATCCTGCCGCTTCTTTTATGGGGAACCTTTCTATCTCTAAAGACACATCCATCCCATCTGGAGTGAAAGGAACAAAAGGGGCCCATCACATTGGCTACCAGAATGAAGCATGACCGTGGAGATAGCATTGAGGAAGTTCACAGGAAAATATGTCCCCAGTTAGACGTGGCTGTTTCCATTGACAATACTATTAAGCCTAGACACCAGAGGGTAAAAAGTGAATTAAACTGTACCAAGGGAGTTCAGGGACCATGAGTCACCAAACAGGCTCTGGTGAGGGGAAAATAAGCATCCTGGATTTTTTTTCTCTCCCCACTGTATGGTTTGGCAGAAACCTCAATCTTCCCTACAGTAGGTGGTGATAATTAAAGCAAAAATCCAGGAACATGAAGATTAATAGATTTTTAGGGATATGGTGCTTACTTCTATTTACTGTGATTATATCAGTGGCCTCAAAGTTGTAGTGAGTTTAGGCTTATGTTGTCTATGTGACCGTTACATTTCAATCCTACATGTTCCCTCAGGTTATGACTTCCAGACTACACTTAAAGTAGGCAGAATTGTTTTTCAAGCCTGAAATGTTGAACTGTAAAGGACAGGTTTGGGAGCATTGCAAGGTAGACTAGTCAGAAATTGCTGGGGTGCATGGACTGAGCTGTGTGGGAAAGAGGTGGGAGTGGTGGAAGAATAGAGGAAGAGTGCTAGGCTTTAAGGGGGCTTTAGTACTGTGGTATTGAGTTACTGTAGAAACAGGTCTCTCACAACTCTTTGACCTTCAGGTATTGGCTCTCCATCTCCACCAGGACTCCAGACCTCTCTGTCGATCTCACACAGGAGAAAGATGCAAGGAGGTTGTTTTAGCTCATTCTTGTTACTTGGCTAGCCAAAGGCCACAACTGGCCAATTGCTGAAGCCTCCAGTGTGGTTTGGGGAACTCCTGGGATCATTTAGGGAGTTCAGGCAGGGGCCAGACCGAGATGAAGAGGCTCATTATAGTCCACAGTCCACAGTGGTCCCAAGGACCAATCTGGGATATCATATTCCTGCCCGTTGGGGAAACTTCAGACAGACTGGTGGTTCTGCATGCCTTCCTTCGTGACTCTTTGCTAAATAGAAAAAATGTACTGAGCAGGAGAGGGTATGGGAAGTTAGCCCTCATTCATAGAACACCCATTCTTCATTGGAATCTCTCAGCCCATTCCCTGTGTCAGGCCAGGGCCCCCAGCTACTGGGGAAGAATACCATGGATTCCATTTATAAAAGCAGATTAGCTTCCTCGGCTTTGGAGCCAATTCCTTTTCCCTTCTGAAGGTCCTGCCTGGAGTCTTGTCCCATCCCATACCTTCTCTCTTTCATTTTCCCACCTCTGAATGCCTCATTCCTTTCAAACTCTTACTAAAGATACCCACTAGTCCCTTTCGGGAAGGAAGTGTCATGGCATCCTTGATTTAAAAAGGCCTGGGAAAGATAGAGGTGTAGTAAGTGGTGGGTTTGGAATAACATTAGGTGTCCCAGAATCAACCACCCTCCTCTGTCGGCCTGGAGTGAATCCCTCAGAGTCGCTGCAAGTGGCTGCCCAATTATGCTGAGAAACGCCGAGGCTCCTAGAAACTTCAGATTCATGCTGGGGTTTGGGAGCTGTAATAACTGCCCTCCTCTGCTCTCCACCACTCCTACCCCATTGCTCAGTAGTGGTGTTTCATGAATGACAGGTAACTTCTCAAACCCTATCCTGCTCAGTACATTTTTTCCTGTTTAGCAAAGAGCCAGGAAGGGAGACATGCAGAACTACCAATCTGCCCATAGGCTTTCCCAAACTGACAGGAGCATGTTGTCCTGGATTGGTCCTGAGGACCATAATGGACTAGAATGAGCCTCTTCATCTCATTCTGATCCCTGCCAGAACTCCCAGAATGTCCTAAATGATCCCAGGAGCTCCCCAAACAATCACAGTGGCTTCAGCAAACAGCCAATCGGCAGCCATCAGCTTACCAATCTTTGACTCATTGCAGGGTGCTTCTGAGGCTTATGCCAGTCCCTGTGATAAGCAGCAGCACGCTAATGGGGGAAAAAAAATAAGAGGCAGTATTATGACTCACATCTTGCCTAGCGCTTTGGACTTCCTTTTGGGAAACCCATGCTCCAGTGGAATCCCTCAACTTATCCCATGTCCCACTCCAGGTCAGTTTTGTTGGAGCAGCCACAGTTATTGAAGGAAAGGACTGTGTGGATTCCATTTATGACAGTGAATTGGCTGCTTCTCATTTGGAACTGTTTTCACCACCTTCTTCAAGTCCTACTTGTTGTTTTGCCCATCCCACAACTTTGCTTTTAATTTCTCCTCCTCCAAAATTGCCTCCCTCCTGTCAAGCTCTGACAAGAAGTATCAGCTATTCCTTTTCCGGAAGGGAGCGTCCATGGCATTCTTGAATTCTCTATGCACTGGCGTAAAGAAACAATTGAGTGAACCGAGAGGCAGATAAAATATCTGCTCACTTTCTCCAGCAAATGCAAATTGGCTTTCTGGCACCAGCTGGAAAATAATTGAATTCATGAGGGAGAAGGAGGGGGTTAGAGGGAAAGACCTTTTTTTTATTCTCTGCCCCTTATCCTCTCTTTCCTTCTCTGCTCTGCCTTTCCCACAGGCTCTCCCCACCCTACACCCCAGCTCCCCCCCAAAAACCCTCAACAAAATGATAGGTGTCTTCTGAATGTGTGACCCAGAAAGATGACTGTCAAGGATAGGGGAAGCTAATTAAAATGTCACTTCACCCATGAGGGTGATGAGGTGGAAAAGGCCACTTCCCTTCTTGGTTCATGGGGCTTGCCTGTATCTATACAAACGGCCTAATCTGCTGCAGTTGGAAATTGGCACTTCAGAGTTAAGAGAAAGGAGACTCTTGAAGTCAAATAAGATTGGGATAACAGGAAAGTAATTATGGTTGACTTTTCTTCTGGTACACCCTTGAGCTGTAAGCTCCTTGTGGGCAGAGAACACGCCTACCAACTCTGTTGTATTGTACTCCCCCACATACTAAGTGCTCAGTGCCATTGATTGATCTACTGACTGGTATTGCTCTACTTCAAACTGAGCAGCTTCCATTGGTTAGAGGCAAAGGGTATTTTTTTTCTTGATCCCTTTGTTTTTGTGGGTTCCAGCAAAAGGAGTGGCCCAAGAGTGCTTTTGGATTCTTTCCCATCATCACATGGTACTCCTGCATTAGATCAAAAAATCATCAAAAGCAGGAGCACCACGCTCTTCCGTTGTGCATTCCCAAGTATCTCATGCAGTCCTTTCTGTACAGTAGGCTCCCCATAAATATTAACTAGAAACCCGTCTCATTTGTATCTGTTTAGTTCCATGAAAAGGTGAATGATGGGATTGTTTCATGGGTATAAAGAAGTAAGATTTACGTTCTGCTAATTGCAAAGATCCAAGCAAGAGAAAATAGCTCTAAATGTTGTCCAGTGGGCTGTTACAGGTATAATTAATTGAAGCAGAGTTCAGTTGCCTATTTGAGGAAATTTCCTACTAGTAGATGTCAAAGTCCTTTCCAAGAGGGTATGGGCATCTGCCATTGACTTTGATGTCTTCAGATGTAGGACACAAACTTGAGGGTCTCAATACTACAGTGTGTTGGGTAGGGACTGTCTCTGTGTGTTGCCAATTTGTACTTCCCAAGCGCTTAGTACAGTGCTCTGCACATAGTAAGCGCTCAATAAATACGATTGATGATGATGATGATGGTTTAGTGGATAGAGCACAGGCCTAAGGATCTGGGTTCTAATGCCAGCTCCATCACATGTCTGCTCTGTGACCTTGGGTAAGTCACTTCAACTTCTGTACCTCAGTTACCCCACCTGTAAAATGGGGGTTAACACTGTGAGCCCCATGTGGGTCATGGATGTGATTAGCTTGCATTTACCTCAGTGCTTAGTACAGTGCCTGGCACATAGTAAGCACTTAAAAATGACCACAGAAATACCACACTCACAGAAAGAGGAATAGAAAATTTAATTGGTCTTTTCCATCCAGTTTCTTTCTTATCTCCATCAGCATTCTGATGGGAAAAAGCACCAGTACCTTAAAGGGGAATGTCCATTTACATTTTATGTCCCCCACTTCTTTGTTAAACCCTTCTGTGATTAGAGAAGCAGCTTGGCCTAGTGGAAACAGCCTGGAAGTTAGAGCACCTCCTCCAAGAAGCCTTCCCTGACTAAACCCTCCTTTCTTCTTCTCATTCATTCATTCATTCAGTGGTATTTATTGAGCACTTACTGTGTGCAAAGCACTGTACTAAGCTCTTGGAAAGTACAATTCAGCAATCCCTGCCCACAGCGGGCTCACGGTCTAGAAGGGGGAGACAGACATCGAAACAAGTGAACAGGCATCAATGGCATCAATATAAATAGAATTATGTATATGTGTATATATATATACTATATACCATTAATAAAATGAATGGAATTATAAATATGCACCTTTATGCACACAAGTCCTATGGGGCCGGGAGGGGGTAGAGCAGAGGGAGCAAGTGGGGGCGATGGGGAGGGGAGGTGGGGCAGAGGAAAAAGGGGGCTTAGTCCGGGAAGGCCTCCTGGAGGAGGTGAGCTTTCAGTAGGGCTTTGAAGGGGGGAAGTGTGCTAGTTTGGCTGATTTGAGGAGAGGGGGCATTCCAGGCCAGAGGCAGGACATGGGCCAGGGGTCAACGGCGGGACCCAAGCCAGAGGCAGGACATGGGCCAGAGGTCATTCATTTATTCATTCAGTCGTATTTATTGAGCGCTTACTGTGTGCAGAGCACTGTACTAAGCGCTTGGGAAGTACAGGTTGGCAACATATAGAGACGGTCCCTACCCAACAGTGGGCTCACAGTCTAGAAGGGGAGTCGATGGCGGGACAGGCGAGAATGTTCTCCCACTCCCTTCTATGTCACCCTGATTTACTCCCTTTATTCATCCCCTTTCCCAGCCCCACAGCACTTATGTACATTTCATTCATTCATTCATTCAATCGTATTTATTGAGCGCTTACTGTGTGCAGAGCACTGTACTAAGTGCTTGGGAAGTACAAGTTGGCAACATATAGAGACGGTCCCTATCCAACAACGGGCTCACAGTCTAGAAATTTCTGTAATGTATTTATATTAATGTCTGTCTCACCCTCTAGACTGGAAACTTCTGGGCAGGGATTGTGACTGTTTATTGTTAGATTGTAATGATAATATAATAATAATAACGGCATTTATTAAGCACTTATTAAGTGCAAAGCACTGCTGTAAGCACTGGGGAGGTTACAAGGTGATCACATTATCCCACGTGGGGCTCACGGTATTAATCTCCATTTTACAGATGAGGTAACTGAGGCATACAGTAAGTGCTCAATAAATACGATTGAATGAATGAATGAAAGAACTTGGATTCTAATCCTGGCTCCAGCACTGGTCTGCTGTATAACCTTGGGCAAGTCGCATAACTTCTCTGGGTCTCAGTTCCTCATCTGTAAAATCAGGATTAAATCGTACTCATTTTTTCCACATGAGTATCTTGTATCTTCTCAGGGTGATACAAGAGAAACAACGTGGACTAATGGAAAGAGCACAGGCCCAGATGTCAGAGGACCTGACTTCTAATGGCAGCTTTGCCACATGTCTGCTGTGTGACCATGAGCAATTCACTTCACTTCTCTGAGCCTCAGTTTCCTCACCTGTAAAATCAGGATTAAATCCTATTCCCTTTTTCATAGACTGTGACCCCCATGTGGGACAGGGACTGTTTCCTACCTAATTAATTTGTATCTACTACAGCACTTAGAATAGTGCTTGGCACATAGTAACCACTTAACAAATACCTTTTTTTTTTTAAAAAAAAGGTAGGGCTATTTGTTCTTCTCAGAGATCTGAGAATTACCTAAATGCAACAATGACCTCTGAAGGAATTTTCAGTTTTTAAGTTCTCCTTGAGGATGAGGGGTTTCAAGGATATCTTGGAAACCTGATGATAAGAAGGGAATTTTCTAGATAGAAATCCCAGCACAGGTGGAGCATGAGAATCGAACCTATCCTGTGAGGACTGAATTTCTCCTTAGTAGTTGGGATTAAAATGCCGGAATCTAGCCTGAATACTCCAGGGCATAGAGAGTCTCTCCTTTTCCTTTCCCCATCTGAGTCTAGGTGTCCTGGGCTCTGCCCAAGTGAACTGAAATTTCAGAAACGTATCCTGAATCAGTTTCAAGAGGAAATTTACCATCTGTGCTCAGGTTAGAAAGGCATACTTGAGGTCTCGAATGATTAGAGCTGAAATAACCCTGGGTCCTTCCCTGAGCCTTGGAAACCGATCAGCCACCACTCATTTCGCGCCGTAGCCAAAACACTATCCCTTCCTGATACATAATCCCATTTCCACCTCTAAACCCAAGTCTGTGCCTTCATTGATTGCCTCTGGCAAAAACCACATCATTCCTCTGAGACCCACCAGCTTGCTGGCCCCTTGCAGTCTTGGATTTAGGCTGTGGGCTATTGTTTGTCGTCTATAATGGGGGAGATCATGTTAGCGCAAGCAGCTTACATTTCCATGGCTGTTGCCCAGCCTCTGAGGGCTGCAGATACTAGGGTTCCACTGATTGGCAGCTCGTAATGGCAGAGAGGATTAAGGTGGCTGAATGGTTCAGAGGAGAGGGAAACAGAGGTGTCTTGAATTTAGCAAAGTGTGTGCGCATTTTCTTCCTCCCCCTTCCAAGAAAGCATCAATTTGTCTTTTCTTCACCGGGGAAAGGAAGGCCGATTGTATGGATTCCCCTCCTATGCCATGCCCAAATGTAATAACAGATCAGAGAGTCGGACCATCCATTAGCCGCAAGAAATGGATGAGCTTGTTATCAAAGAATTGTGCTTATGCAGCTGTGCAGTGAATCCGTAAAGATTTTCTATGTGGTCTGTACTTTCTGGATTATTTGCTATCGCCCTGCACCTCTCCTCCCGCTCCCATCTCTCCCCCCGCCCCCATTTCCCTCCTATCCCAAGTTCTGATGAAAATTCTTGCACTTGAGCAGCTCCCTTGGGCTGGGTAATCAGCAGATGCAATCTCGGTCCACGCGGCACTGCACAGGCCGAGCATGCAAAGCAGCCCCGTGGCGGCAGGATGAGCAGGGAGACGGCACAAATAATGTGGGAGGGAGAGAAAGAAACATGGTGTGGCAACAGGGGAAATTCACCCGAATGAAGTTTAGCAGAAATCAGATTCCACGTTATTAAAATGGTCCCGCTGATGAGCGGGAGGTGTCTCTCTGTTTTAATGACTGTGATTTAGCTCCCTTCAGGCTGGCAGGCAAGGAGCTTTCTTCCTGAACCACTCAGAAGGTTCTAACTAGCAAAATATTATCTTGTGAAGGACTGTGGTGGGGAGTCAGCCTCAGAATTATTCCAGTCGAATAACAAACTGCGAGTCCTCTATGGGCAGATGAAACAACAATCCAGCTCGATGGGGAGCAGCTTGGTTCTGGCTGAACGCAGGTAGTGGAGGAGGAGCTAGGGGATCGCTGGGTTTGTCCCAGTGACAGATGCTGAACGGGAAGATTCGGCAGATGGGAGAATTCAGAACTGCGAGTCCCCGATCCATTTATTTACCTTTCTTTTCTCATCGCACCTTCCATGCTGCCACGCCCTCTGTTTGGTTCTTTCACCAGCCGGTAACCCCACAGTAAAAATGTAGTCGGGCTGATCAGTAAGGGGTCTCTCTACCCCTTTCCATCCCTCTTTGCCACCCGGCCACCGTGGTTTCAGTTTCTTCAGACCAATTAATCAATTGCAGCTGAAGCCTGGTTATAAATTAGGGCTGGTTTTTTTTTTAATCCCTTCAGTTTTTGAGATGTTATCTTTTTTCTGTCAGCCCATGATGCAGAGGTGAACAATACAGCATAAACAGGTTAAGCACACCTCCTCTTACCTTTCATCACTTTTCTTCCTCATTTCCCCGACCCCCGACACATCTTGCCAGTTCCTTCTCACTGGTGTACACGCAAGGTGGTAGCTGGTCAAAGGGAGCCTTTCTTTCTCCATTCTCACTTTGCCGGCCCGATTTCACAGTTGAAGGTGGAGGAGCAGCTGGAGGGCACGGAAAACCTCTGTTCCTCAGTTGTGAGCCAGGCTTACTAGGCAAGTTATTTCTTCAAGGAGATTGGGTTGGTGGCATCACTGAGACTTCCCAAGCACTTAGTACAGTGCTCTGCACACAGTAAGCACTCAATAAATACGATTGATTGATTGATTGAGACTGAGAGCTGAGCTGCTCTGGCCTTTAAGCCACTTGGGGCTGGGGGGCTCTGGCCCTCAGGCCACTCGGGGCTGGGCTCTTCTGACCCTCAGGAACTCGGGATTGGGTGATTCTGGCTCATGGATCACTCTGCTGGAGTTCACTATTGAACTGTATGGTCCAAAGCCGCACTTGTTTCAGTAAGAGAAAGAGACTAATGTTAAACTCCAGGCATGTGTCATACTGTTTCCCACAAACACTTAATAAAAGGATTAAAATTTCTCCCCTCGTACCCACTTGGTCAAAGTCTGTCACGTTTCTTCTTAGAGGTCAAACTCATAGAAAATTCATCTGGTCAGCTCTGTGTATTTTCTAGGCATTCCCCACTTCTCTCATGAAGGAAGGAACCCAATGACCCTCCCCAGACAGATTCTTGGCACCCTCTAGACTGTAAGCTTCTTGTGGGCAGGGGATGTGGTTATACTGTACTCTCCCAAGCACTTAGTACAGTGCTCTGCACAAAGTAAACCCTCAATAAATATGATTGACGGACTGACTGTAAGTCTTGTTTCCATTATTCTTAGAAGTAGAAGTAATAATAGTAATGGTATTTTTTGAGCTTCTGCCAAATACAGTGCATTCATTCATTCATTCATTCATTCAGTTGCATTACAGTCCACTGTATTGTAGTGCACTATGCTATTTGGAAAAGTACAACAGAAGCAAAAGACACACAGGTTACTTGCTCAGGAATTTAACCTGAAGTGGATATGGTCTTTAATCAGAATCACTACCCCTTTTTAATAAATTAAAAAGCGACACCAAACATACCAACCCATACCACATAAAAGTAAAAAAAAAAAATTAATTGAGGTTTGTGGGGGAGTCCAAAATCACTCCTCGTCTTCAGTCAGTCCATCAGTGGTATTTAGTAAGTGCCTACTTTGTGTAGAGCATTGTACTAAGTGCTTGGGAGAGTACAAAAAAGTTGGTAGACACATTCCCAGTCCAGAAAGGAGCATATGATTTAGTCATAAAAGACATTTATTGAACACCTATTCTGGGCAAAAGACTCTGGCTGCATTGGAGCGTGCAGTAAAAGTAGAAGGCAATGTTTCTGTCCTCAAGGAGTTTACAGCCAATATAAAAAGAAAATGTTTTTTGAAAGGAATATTTTTTTTACAGACATTTCTCCTACAACGCAATGGTTGCATTCCTGTAAGCACACTCCCCCCGCCCCACTGTTGTCCAAAACTAATGTTGTCAGTTGTTTCAATAAGGAAATTTATTGAATTTCAGTAAGGAATAAGGGCTGGGGGTTGGGGGAATGGTTTGAAAACAGTTGAAATACATCGCTTTTATCCCACCAGATGAAAGTTGTAGATGAAGCAGAAGTTAGTTTCAAACTTTATATGGCAAAAGCGTGAAATGAACTTTTGTCTGCTGTGTGACCTTGGACAAGTCACTTCACTTCTCTGTGCCTCAGTTTCTTCATCTGTAAAATGGGGATTGCGATTGTGGGCCCCATGTGGGACACGGACTGTGTCCAACCTGATTACCTTCTATCTACCCCAGTACTTAGTACAGAACCTGGCACACAGAGAACACTTTACAAATACCAAAATTATTATTATTGTTCTTCATTTGTTTCTCTGGTGTCTATCTGACATGTGTCAGTAGTCATTAGCACCTCACAGAACCAATTTGCACTGTTTAAAATCAGTTTCTAATAAATGAATTTTAAATAAACCAATTGCTCTTTGGGGATTTGTTCTGAAAAAAAAAAACAGCCAACCCTTGATAAGGAAAACTCTTGTTATGGCTATGCTCACTTCTGCCCAACTGTAATGACATCTCATTGCCTTATCTCCAGAAGGGGTGCATTGTCAAATGTTTCTTCATTCCCTAAAAGTTTTCTATCTAGACTATACATAGTGAAAGCATCTTTTGTGGAAGAACCAACTGTTACCACAATTGGTATTATTAATAATGCTAAAGATAGATTTATTAGAGGGTTGCTATAGATCAGGCCATGTGATTGAAACAGCATTGCTGGGCGAGCTACCCCACATCGCACTGTAACAAATTCACTGCTACGTTATAGCACTGAAGTGCCTCTATTTTTCCATTTTGTTATACCCAAAGCCTGTAATAAAATTACACCCTAAGCAGAAATCACTATACTTATTACCTCTGTCCCATTGACTCTTGGCAAATTATCTCTCTGCCCCTAAAACATTTAGTATGTCTCTTCATTTCATGAGAATATATCGCAGATAGAAGATGGAGTCAAAAGTCCCAAAAGAAAGGACTCGAAGAAATATTTTTCTGGTTTAAAAAGAACAGGGATGCATCCTTTGTGGGAGGAAGAAGGGAAAAGAGATAAGAAAATATTTTGAAAACCAAGTGCATTGGCTATGAGAAGCTTCATAGAGCAGGAAACCTAGAATTTGAAAACTAAAATTTAGTGGAATGCTAATGGGGCTTTTGGTAGGAAAAAGCCAGATTGAAATAACATCTGGTGCTGATAGAGTCTGGGATTATGGCTCTGAGGTTCCAGTCAGTGGTAATGAAATATGCTCAGAAAACGGGGTGTGCTGCCCATCAATATAGGAACTTGAGCCAAAGCGTTGCGGTATAGCTTAGTTGGTGGACTGCATTGATTGGGGGAGCCATTGGGATAGGGTTCAAACCCTGGTATTTGTCACTCCTGCTGTTCAGTATATTGCACGAGATAATATTTTACCCTAGAAGGATTTGGCAAGACATGGGAAAGAGAATTCTCTTCGTTAATAAGGGGTCTGAAGGTTTAAATGAGTCAGGCACTTGGGGCTTACTTAGAGCTCACGATTGAGTTTCGTGAGTACCTTTGGACTTTCCTAGCTTGAGCTGAGGCTGGAGAGGAGCCCTCTGGTCTTGCCTCCTAGAGCAAGTGACACAGCTTTAAATTTGATCCAGGAAGACAGCAAACCGTAGGGTCAGATTTTCACAGGTAGTAGTTCTGTAGCTATTAAGAGCTAGATTACAAGAATCCAAGCCTTGTACTTAGGTCCTGATGCTATACTGACTGTGGCCAGAAAGACAAACCTTCCCTCTGGAAATGGATCAGGGATTTGCTTTGATGCAAAACAGGCGGGCTTTGGATTTAATGTACCAGCTTATGGGGAATTCAGTACATCAGCCTTAGAAAAACAAAGCACTGATGACTGTGATCCAGTACAAACCCAGGCCACTGAGCCACCCCAACCAGTCAAATGTGGTAAAATGCTCGGATGCCGTAGCTAAACGAGCATGTTGTACAACGTTCTGTGAACATCAGTACCACCTCTCTTTGTCACAGTATTATCCCTTTTGTCCGCTCACTTCTGTTTCCGTTTTGAGGGCTGGGATATCAACAGGTAGAGCATTCTGACCAAGGCCAAGTTAAAGAGTAAGACGGGGCAGATGGAGATTAAAAGCCAAGTTTCTCCTTTTGAAAGTGTAACTTTCAGCCATTCACTATCTTGTATTTCAGGAAGAGGAGAGGACACAAGAAATATAGTAGCTGTCACAGTTCAGAGCAGAGTTATAGAACACTGACACTCATTCCCATTCACTTTACCACCTGTACTCGCACGATCATAGTTGAGACCCTAGCTGGGAAACAGGAGCCTAGAGAGAAATTTCTCATAGAGTAATTCAATAGGTGAAGAACTCCTTGAACGATACGTGGGCCATTTTCAAGCACCCTTTTCTGTAGTCATCTAGGTTCTGTGGTCTAAGATGGAGTTTTTATTTTGTTCATTTAAAGCTTCCACTTGGAGTACAGAGATGCATTTTTCAAGTGTTTGGCTTACCCAGAAGCACGAGTCACTCCTCCTTTGAACTGCCTTCCATACTTGTAGAGGGCTGGTTTCCCAATGGGAGAAACCAGAGGGCTGGGCCCGTGGCCTATGTCTGGAATTGCCAGCAATGGGAGCTGCGTATGCTGGCCACGTGGTAAGATGCGGAATGTAGTAAATCATGAATTAAGGCCCTGACAACTAAAGGAGGAATTGTAGGCTGTGGATCCAGAATGTTTATTTTGCCATGAGGGCCCTGCACACAAGGAATCCAGAGTTAGTTGAACATACCTTGTGGGCAGGGAACATGTCTACTAACTCTATGTTGTACTCCCCCAAGCACTTAGTACAGTACTGTGTACATAGTAAGCGCTTAATAAATACCATTGACTGAAATAAGGCTCCTGGAAGTGAAGACAAAATGGAACGAGAAAACTGGTCCTTGATGTGATTGCTGGCATTTGGCAGAACATGCCACAGCTTATCTTCCCTCCTGTCCCCCAAGAACAATGAGGAGTCGTCTTTTATAAGGACACTTCTATTCTCAGTGTGTGAGCTCCTGGATGAGGCAGGAACCCCGTCTAATTTGCCCTCCACTGAACCCTTCCGCAGCACTAAGCCCAGCGCCTCGCACACAAAAGGCATTGAATAAATGCTATTAAATGAATGAATGGATGGGGAACTATAATCACAGAAGCAGTTTCCAAGAGAGCTGGTTTGCCCTTCAGTTGTGACATTTGTGAGTGTTTCAAGGCTGAAGAAAGCTGATTTTAGCAGCTAATTTTGGTGCCTTTTGATGGGAGAACTTTCTGTAGTCCCCACTGGTGAAATCCTCAGTTCCCCTAGCTTAAATTTCACATTTTTACCAGACAAAAATCTCCCACAGGGAGACATTTTTGGAAGTTATGTTCCTTGGCCTGCATTGGCCTGGTGTATCTCCCACCTTCCGAATGTGACTGCAGGTTGAGGTGGTCCAAAATCCATCCAGGTTCAGGCTGGGTTTGATCTTCCCACCCTCTTCCTCCTTGTCTTAACACCCTTGTTTGAGAGGGGACAGAAGGTTGGCATTGCCTGCAAGAATATATGCCTGGTGGTCTCTGTGGATAGCTGGGATTGCATGTGCCAGTAACCCTGGAGGGGGGCAACACCACCCAAGCAAAACAGTGCCTATACCAAAAGTATAGCCCAATGCCTTTTCCTCTGCACCTCAGACCAAAGTAGGTGCCAACACTGGGGCCCGTTAGGGCCTGAAATGGGAACAAGAAGGGTCAAGCAGGAAGAACTTGTGTTGGGTAGTGCCCTACCATTAGGAGCACCTAATTAGGAGGCTCTGTAGTGAATGCAGCCGAGGTATCCTTTAATGAAAAGTAGTGTAGTCTAGTGAGTAGAGCATTGGAAAGAGAATTAAATGGAAGTATTCTCTCCCTGGCTGGACCTTTGTCCTTAGTTTTGTTTGTTTTTGATGGTATTTGTTAAGCACTTAGTATGTGCCAGACATTCTACTAAGTGCTAGGGTAAATACAAGATAATCATGTTCCTCTATTTTCAGTGTCCCGATTGTGAGCATTGTGATCTTGGTTGGTTTCAGGTTGTCTACCTCAATTACAGGCATTTATTGAAGGCTTACTGTGTGCAGATGGCAAGAAGGCAGAAGGAAATATGAGACTGCAGAGAAGGAGACAGGTCAGGGCTGGAGAAGTAAACTTGGGAATCATCCACATAGAGGCGGTAGTTGAAGCCATGAAGCGAATGAATTCTCCAAGGGAGTCAGTGTAGATAGAGAATAGAAAGAAACCCAGAACCAAGCCTCGAGGGACTCCCAGTGTCAGAGGGTGGGAGGCACAGGTGGAGCTTTCAAGAGACTGAGACGAAGTCAGTGGTCAGAGAGATAGGAGAGGAACCAGGAGAGGATGGTGTCAGTGAAGCCAAGATTAGATAATATTTGAAGGGGAAAGGACTGGGCCACAGACAGTATTGAAGGCAACTGAGTGGTCAAGAAGGATTAGGATGAACTAGAGACTGTTAGGATCTGGCAAGAAGAAACCCACTGGTGACCGTATGGCAGTTTCTGCGGAGTAAAGGGGGCAGAAACCAGATTGGAGGGGATCAAGAAGAGAATTGGAAGAGAGGAAATGGAGACAGCAGGTGTAGACAACTCACACAAGGAGCTTGGAGAGGAATGGTAGGAGGGAGATGGGACAATAGCTGGAGGGAACTGTGGGGTCAAGGGAAGATTGTTTTAGGATTGGGGATACCTGAGCATATTTGAAGGCAGTTGGGAAAAAGCCATTGAAGAGTGAGTGGTTGAAGATGGCAGTAAGGGAGGGAAGAAGGTAGTGGGGATTGTTTTTATAAGGTATGAAGGGATGGGATCATAGGTGCAAGTGGAGGGGGTAGATTTTTAGGGGAAGTGAGGAAGAGTGTCAGACTCCAAACTCTCCCTTCTATTCCTTTTGTCCAGAACGTTGAATCCTGGGGATTCAATCTCAGTACAAGTGACAGATCACACCATCCCTCCCTCCCTCTCTTCCTGCCGCCCTCCCTCCTTCCCTCCCTCTTGTTTATACCTGGATAGGATTGTTCTCATTTGCTGAGGAGGATATTCCAGGGGCCCCAGAGGAAACCCAGCATGTGCATCAAAAACCACTCGAACACTTTTCCTTTGTGAAGCTCTACCTATGTCTTGATTTTTTTCACTCAAGCAGTATGATTTTCGGAGGAAGAGTATTGATTTAGTTTGGATGCCAGTGATTTATAAATATGCATGAGGATTTGGGGTTATTTAACTGTGCTTTTTCATTCTCCTCGCATTGCTGACTTGTTCAGACTCTGTGTTTTGTATGCACAGCAAGTGTCTGGGCAGCAGCCCTCTACTTGCTGGCTGAGACCTTTCGGGTGTTAGTTAATCCAAATCTACAGTAACCTGGTTGTTGTGGGGTGGGGCTGAGGAGGAGAGCGTGAGAGGTTAGGTGAAGTGCCCCCTCTGCCATGTGAAGGAGGGGAGGAAGAAGAGAAACAACTGGTCTTTAGTGGGACAGCAAGATCAAAGCAAGGCTGGAGTGGTTGGAGGAATTGTCTGCCTGAGTTGAGGCCAGAAGGCCAGAACTCCTTACTGTTGGCTCTAAAGCAGTCGATCAGCTGCCCCCATAATAATAATAATAATAATGGCGTTTATTAAGTGCTTACTATGTGCAAAGTGCTGTTCTAAGCACTGGGAAGGTTACAGGGTGATCAGTGTGTCCCATGGGGGGCTCACAGTCTTAATAAGCGCTTAGTACAGTGCTCTGCACACAGTAAGCACTCAATAAATACGATTGATTGATTGAATCCCCATTTTACAGATGGGGCAGCTGAGACGCAGAGAAGTTAAGTGACTTGCCCAAAGTCACACAGCTGACAATTGGCAGAGCCAGGATTTGAACCCATGACTTCTGACTCCAAAGCCTGGGCTCTTTCCACTGAGCCACACTGCTTCCCCCATCCTGCCTCACCTCACTAATCTCCTACTACAGCCCAGTCCACATCCTCTGCTCCTCTAGCGCCAACTAACTCAGTGTCCTGATCTTGTCTAACTCATCACCGACCCCTTCCCTATATCATTCCCCTAGCCTGGAATTCCCTCCCCCTCCATATATCCCAGACCACCACTCTTTCCACCTTTAAAGCATTACTAAGGTCACATCTCCTCCAAGAGGCCTTCCCCGCTTAAGCCCTCTTTTCCCCGGCTCACTCTCCCTTCTGCATCATCTGTGCATTTGGATCTGAGACCTTTGGATATTTGATATTCACCCCAACCCCAGTCCCTCAGCACTTTAAATCTTATCTTTAAATTGTATATTATAAAGTATTTATTCATATTAATGTCGGTCTCCCCTGCAAACTGTAAAAAGGGGATGTGTCTGCTAATTCTCTTATTGTGTACTCTTCCAAGTGCTTAGTACAGTGCTCTGCACATAGTAAGTGCTCAGTAGATGCCATTGATTGCTTGATTGATTGATCATGCATTTGCATTTCCTAGCAGTTCATGTAATGAAAAAGAAAATTCCAAAAAGGGGACGAGGAGGACAGAAGCACCTCTTTCTCCCTCTGACAGAGGGGAAGAGGACACAGCACAGTCCCAGATTATCCTGAAGATGAGAAATGTTATGGTGAAAATGGGAGGTGGCGGGGAGGGGGAAGATGCCATCCTAAGCTTCCCTGAGTGAGAGAAGCATGACCTGGTGCCAGGACTTCCTCAGGATTAATGAAGCCCAGCTATGTTGAGAAGGGGGCACTCCTTCCTCACAGGGCCAGAAGAGTAGCTTCTTTGCCTGCTGGCCTGCTACATGCCCTGCTTACTGGAATCAGTCAATCACTGTCCTAAGCACTTGGGAGAATAAAATAAGATAGAGTTGGTAAAGATGTTCTCTGCCCTTAATGAGCTTACAGTATAGAACAGAATACAGGCACTAGTATAAATAAATTACAAGTAGGTACATAAATGTGGTGGGGTGAATAAGGGTGGAAATCCAAGTTCAAGGGTGACATAGAAGAAGGGAGTGGGTGAAGACGAAATTGGGGCAAATTTGGGGAAGAACGCTTGGAGGAGATGTGCTTTTAATAAGGCTTTGAAGGCGGGAGAGTGATCATCTGTTGGATATGAAGAGGGAGAGCATTCCAGGCCAGTGGAGGTGGGGAAAGGGCCTGAATCCAGTGTAGGGCCACATTTAGCAGTCCGACACTCAGCAGTTCCCTTCTCTGCCCTTTCTGTTGGCACTTGAAAGGTGGCTGTAAGCCCCCAAACCATGTGCCAGGGGACACTTCTAATTCTGGCTCCACCATGGGTTATATGTGTGACCTTGGGCAAGTCACTTAACTTCTCTGAACTCAGTTACCTCTTCTGTAAAATGGGGATTAAGACTGTGAGCCCCATGTGAGACAGGGACTATGTCCAACCTCATAATCTTGTATCAACCCTGTGCTTAGTACAATGCCAGGCATATAGTAAGCACTTAACAAATATCATTAAAAAAACACATAGAAAGGTGCCACTCAGTAAGAGGAGTCTAATGTTTCAGGCAGGATTTTTCAGTCCCTGGGATCATCTGGTGGCCATATATTTTGAACTTCTTCACTGTTTTTCATTAGCTCTCAGCTTTGCTATTCACCTTTTGTTGTTGGTAGAAAGGAAACTGATGCAAGTTTACAAGAAAATGTCAAGCATTCCCCTTTTCTAGGGGGCAAAATCCTTTTAATAAATCAGTTATTTTACTCTGGCGTAAGATGAATGTTCAGACCTGTTTTTCAGAGGCCTTCATCCGTGTCTCAATAGTTTCTTCAGCTCTGAATCAAACAAGCCAACACAATTTTAGCTGGAAACCTCTCCCTGTCTTCCTCAGAGCTGTCAACATGCAGGACATTTCAATAGAGTTAGTTTTTCTCTCTGTCGGAGATTTAATGGTAAACAGAAGGGTTCTGGATATCTCCAGCCAGATTAGCTTCTCCTGCTTTAAGGGAGGACAAGTTTTTTTATGGTATTTGTTTAATGCTTACTATGTGTCAAGCACTGTTCTAAGCACTGGGGTAGATACAAGGTAATCAAATTGGACACAGTCCCTGTCTTACATGGGGCTCACAGTCTTAATTAGGAGGAAGTAGGAATTAATCTCCATTTTACAGATGAGGTACCTGGGGCACAGAGAAGTTAAATGATTTATCCACAGTCACACAGCAAGCAAATGCCAGAGCAGGGATTAAAACCCCAGTCCTCTGACTCCCAGGCTTGTGCTCTTTCCTGTAGGTCACATTGCTTCCTATTTCTCAATCTTTGGTGAAATGATTAGGTCTCAACCTGACTGGAGACAAAGGAGGTTTCAGGGAACTTCTCTAGGTCTCCTCCAGCCCTTGGACAGTCACTGGACTGAGATTTTCCTTAAACCTACTCTATCTCCACCTAATCCTGCACCCTTCCCAACTTCCACTACCATCCAACGTCCTAATCGGACAGGGGTCTGAGTAATTCCTGAAGATCTAGACTGTGGGCCTGTTGTTGGGTAGAGACCGTCTCTATATGTTGATGATTTGTACTTCCCAAGAGCTTAGTACAGTGTTCTGCACACAGTAAGCACTCAATAAATACAATTGGATGAATGAATGAATGAATCTGGCTAGATTTCTCATTTTAGAAGAGAAAAGGAGCAGGAAAAATTCCAAACCATTAAGATGCCCTTTCTTCCCATCTTTCCTTCCATCAGGACATCTCTACTTCGATGTCCCATGGACACCTGCAACTTAACATGTCCAAAACAGAACTCTCATCTTCATCTCCACCTTCATCTTCCCACCCAAACCCTATCCTCCCCCATACTTTCCCATCTTTATAGACACCACCACCACCCTCCCTGTCTTTCAAGCATGTAACCTTGGTGTTATCCTCGGCTTATCGCTCTCATTCAATCCACACATTCAGTCCACCTCCAAATCCCATTGATTCTACCTTCCCTAGAATCCACCCTTTCCTCCATCCAAACTGCTACTCCACTGAGCTAAGCACTTGACTACTGAATCAACCTTCTCACTATCCTCCCTGCTTCACTTCTCACTCCAGTCCATAGTTCACTCCTTTGCCCAGAACATTTTTCTTAAAAATCACTCAGTCCATATCTCTCCACTCCTCCAGTGGTTGCCCCTCCACTTCTGCTTCAACCAGAAACTCTGTACCATAGACTTTAAGGCACTCAATCAGCTCTCCCCCTCCTACCTTCCCTCTCTGATCTTCTACTACAACTCAGCCCACACTCTTCGCATTTCTAATGCCAGACTTCTCTCTGTAGCTTGGTTATGTCTATCATGCTGACAGCCCCTTGCCCACATCCTCCCTCTGGCCTGGAGCCCCCTCATCCTTCATATCCAACAGACCACCACTCTCCCCCTCTGCAGAGCCCTCCTAAAATCACATCTCCTCCAAGAGACCTTCCCTCATTAAGTCCTTTTTTCCACTACTCCCTTTCCTTTCCGTGTCGCCTATGCATTTGGATCCATACTCTTTAAATACTAGATATTCATCCCAACTTGAGTCCCACAGCACCTATGTCCTTGTCTTTTCCCTGACATTTCATTCATTCATTCAGTCAATTGTATTTATTAAAGATTTCTCAGCTGTATCCATTAGGTTATTTTTATTGTTTTTTTACCATTAGGTGTAGGGATTTGAAAATAGAAAGACAATGTTTTTTTTTTTTCACTCTGGAGTTTTCCCTTGATGGTTGTTGATCCCTGAGCGATTAAGCCTCTCAGCAGCCTTTCACCTGGAGTCGCCTCCGGAAGTCCCACGGGACTGATTTCTGGGAAGATGCAGAATTACCTGAAAGCCAGGGGAAAGAATTGTGATATGCCAGGTAGAAGGGAGCTTTGATTGATTATGTATGGATCCAAGTCAATACTGGAAAGTTCCTCATTTGCTTACTTGGGTGTGGTATTGTTTTTTTTTTAACCCCAATTCTAGAGCCTTCATAAAGCTACAGCTCTACGTGTTTCCTCTTGTTCCTTTTCACAGTGGAGGACAACACCACTCAGTGCCTTTTTTCCTCCCCAGTTGTGTTGAAAAGACCATCACCCCCTCTGGCCTCATCCCCTTCGATTGCAAGTAAATCTGAGAAATAAGCAAGTACTGCAGAGTGAGCGGTTCTTGATAGATTGACCTCATACTTAGTTGTGCCTCTTTGCATCTCAATCTTAATGGGCATTTCAGTTAGAATCGAGCCACTCTGTTGCTAGGCAGTATTTTGATAGTCAGGCCCTAATTATGCTGAAGAACGATCTGGTGGAGGAGATCTCTTCTGCCACTCTGTGCTTTCAGTTGTGGTGTGCTTTCTTTGATTATTTTTAAAAATCTGTGTGGTCTCTTAGGTGCCGTGTTTCTTTTGGGGGCTCCCCAAGGCAGTTCATTTCCCTCCTCCTGTCTGTTATGCTGGAAGTCATAGGGTTTGGTTGTTTTGCTGCCATAGTAACTGATTGTGAGCCCTTTGAGGAACAGGCTCTGTGTCTAATTCCCACAGGTATACTCTCTCCCAGCACTTTCATTCATTCATTCAGTCAAATTTATTGATTGCTTACTGTGTGCAGAGCACATAACAATAAACAGACACATTCCCTGCCCACAGTGAGCTTACAGTTGAGGGGGGACATTAATGTAAATAAGTGACAGGTATGTACATGAGTGCTGTGGGTCTGGGAGGGGGGATGAATAAAGAGAGCAAGTCAGGGTGATGCAGGGTGATGAGTGGGAGAAGAGGAAAGAAGGGCTTAATCAGGGAAGGCCTCTTGGAGGAGATGTGCCTTCAATAAGGCTTTAAAGGCAGAGAGAGTAATTTTCTGTCAGATATGAGGAGGGAGGGTGCTCCATACCAGAGACAGGGTGTGAGCAAGGGGTTGGCAGCGAGAAAGACAAGACCAAGGCACAGTGAGAAGGTTAGCGTTAGAAGAGTGAAGTGTGCAGGCTGGGTTGTAGTAGGAGAGTAGCAAGTTGAGGTAGGAGAGGGCAAGGTGACTGAGTGCTTTGAAGCTGATGGTGAGGAGTTTTTGTTTGATGCAGAGGTGAATGGGCAACATTGGAGTTTCTTGAAAAGTGGGGAAACATGTTTTGAATGTCTTTGTTGGAAAATGATTTGGGCAGCTGAATGTATTATGGACTGGAGTGGGGAGAGACCAAAAGCTGGGAGGTCAGCAAGGAGGCTGATACAGTAATCAAGGCGGGAGAGGATAAGCGATTGTATAAATGTGGTTGCAGTTTAGATGGAGAGGAAAGGGAGCATTTTAGTGATGATGTGAAGGTGGAACCACAGGATTTAGTGACAGATTGAATATGTGGGTTGAATCAGAGAGAGGAGTCAAGGATAACACCAAGGTTAGGGGCTTGTGAGACAGGAAGGATGATCCACAGTGATGGGAAGGTGAGAGGGTGGACATGGTTTGAGTGGGACGATAAGGAGTTTTGTTTTGGACTTAAGCTTGATGGAAGGACATCCAAGTAGAGATGTCTTGAAGGCAGGAGGAAGTAAGAGACTGCAGAAAGGGAGAGAGATCAGGGCTGGAGATTTAGATTTGGATATCATCCGCATAAAGGTAGTAGTTGAAGCCATGTGAGTGAATGAGTTCTCCAAGGGAGTGGGTGTAAATGGAGAGTAGAAGGGGACCCGGAACTGAATTTTGAGGGACCTCCACAGTTGGGGGTTGGAAGTCAGGGGAGGAGCCCGTGAAAGAGACTGAGAATGAGTTGCCAGACAGATGAGAAGAACAAGGAGAGGATAGTGTTAGTGAAGCGGAGGTTGGATAATGTTTCATTCATTCATTTATTCATTCATTCAATCATATTTATTGAGCACTTACTGTGTGCAGAGCACTATACTAAGTGCTTGGAAAGTACTATTCAGCAATAAAGAGAGACAGTCCCTGCCCACAGTGGATTTCCAGGAGAAGGAGGTGGTCCACAGTGTCAAAGGCAGCTGAGAGGTCAAGGAGAATTAGGATGGAGTTGAGGCTGTTGGATTTGACAAGAAGGAGATCATTGGTGACCAATGAGAGGGCAATTTCAGTGAAGTGAAGAGGTCGGAAGCCAAATTGGAAAGGGTCAAGGGGAGAAATGGAGGAGAGGAATTTGAGAAAGCGGGTGTAGACAACTTGCTCAAGGAGTTAGTGCTCAAGAAATACTATTACACTGAGCAGTCAGGTCCCTTGTCCTGGGCTTTCAAGAGTTTTCTCTGGCATGGGGGTATGTAACTTAAAGACAAATCAGGCCACGTGCCTTGGCTTGAGTGCTCATTTGCCAAGATCCTTCTCCCAGTCTGTAGATCTCAGTTTGCACGTGACCCTTAGGTCTCCCATTGGACTCATGCTGAGATCGCACATCTCCAGGTTCCACAGTCAGAGAGATGAAATGGACACCAGCCCCTCTAGCCGCTCTGGCTCCCCCATGGTCAGGTGCCATAGTGTGGGCCTTTTAGATGCATTCTGAACCTGGTCATGTCTTTAAAGCTGTGCTTTCCGAGGCCCCATTATGGTTAATTTGGGCCTTCAGGTGCATCATTGCATGAAGATCACACCTTCAGATAAGGTGCCAGAAAATATGCCAACAGCCAACAAATATGCTAAGGGAATGCCCCCTGATGTGTGCCCCATTCTACATAGGGTTAAGATGACACTCCCAGGCAAATATATTTGTACTGCATTTAAACACAAAGAAAGACAGATGATTTACTATTGTTTTATTATCATCAGTGGTATTTTTTGAGCACTTAATATGTGCAGAGCGCTGTACTAAGTGCTTGGGAGAGTAATAATAATAGTAATAATAATAATAATTCTGGTATTTGTGAAGCACTTACTGCGTGCCAGGCACTTGTACTGGGGTGGGATGGATACAAGCAAATCCGGTTGGACACAGTTCCTGTCCAACCCAATGGGACTCAATGGGACGCAGTCCCCATTTCACACATGAAGTAACTGAGGCACAGAGAAGTCAAGTGACTTGCCCAAGGACACACAGCAGAAAAGTGGTGGAGTTGGGATTAGAACCCAGAACGTCTGAGTACAATTCAGTGTACTCAGTGGTAGACTCATTCCCTTCCTACAGCAAGCTTACAGTCTAGAGGGAACATTTGTGCGCATTTTTCAGTGTGTTAAGCTGTATTTCTTAGTTTTGCCTCCGCTGTATTTCTTCTGGCAGAACTTGGAATTAAAAGGTGGAATGTGTTCATCAATTCGTTCATTTGTTTTATCCTCTCTGAGCATTCAGTTTGGGTAAATTAGGCAGGTTTGGGAGTGTTTCTAAAGCTCCCTAGAGTCTTAGAGTAGAATCTGGATTTTAGAACCTACATTTTGTGTTTGGATCCCAAGGAAACTTTATGGGATGAGCTGTTGTCTGATCTTCCTACCCATTATCACACTCCAGTGCCTCTATTTGGTCATCTTAATTTCTCTGCTCAGCACTGTTAAAGAAACATGTCATATTTTAGGAGGAGACCATTTTTCATTTTGTTTCAAGACCCGACTATGAAGGGCTGAAAGAGGCTTGTTCATTTTTAAGCCTGACTCAGTGAATGAGGGTTGAGTGAATACCAAATCAATGGACTAGTCTTCAAATGAAATAAAGCAACTAAAAAGGGAGAGGGGGAGGGGAAATGCATGAGCTACACTATTCATGAATATTTCCAAGCTCCTGCAAATCCTTTCATTGCCATATTATTAAGTGTTCAATAAGTGTCCAGAGTGTATTCAAACATAAGTTTAACAAATGTGGTAATACTACACACAAGACAGGTGTGTGCCACCTGTTAGGAATGTAAATGAAAACAAAAATGTAATAGCATTTATGTAGGAAGTTGAGTGCTTGGGAAAACCTGAATGATGGGTGGGACTAGGGTATCTGGAGTTTTATTTGAATTTTGAAGGAGTGAAGGGACCTGCCTGTCTTTGCACAAAGGAGCTGGGAAGAATCCCTAGCAGAGGGAATGCCGGCCATTAGGCCCTTAGGAACAAATACTAGTGAATGATGGTCACCAATTTTTGTTAGTGGCAGTTACATTTTTGTTACATCTTACTCATATTCTTTTCCCTCTATAAGCACAAAATTCTCCACACATCTTCCCTAACTCTCCAAGATTATTGGTTAACATTCATTTCGCTTCCTTTTTTTTCCCCCTTTCAGTCAGTGACAGCTTTTCTCCACAACAAACTTGTAACCAACCCCACTTTCTAGTTGGCAGAACTTCTGTGAACCATCTCATGAGTAAAACTGAATGTGGGTGGTCCTCCTTTCAGCATCCCTACTGGGGTTTCGGAGCCCCTGGTAATAATGATGGTATTTGGTGAGCCCACTGTTGGGTAGGGACTGTCTCTATATGTTGCCAACTTGTACTTCCCAAGCGCTTAGTACAGTGCTCTGCACACAGTAAGCGCTCAGTAAATATGATTGATTGATTGATTGACTGATTGATTGATTAAGCACTTACTATGTGCCACACACTGTTCTAAGCCCTGGGGTAGATGCAAGGTAATCGGGTTGTTCCAAGTGGGGCTCACAATCTTAATCCCCATTTTACACATGAAGTAACCGAGTCACAGAGAAATGAAGTGACTTAATAATGATAGCATTTATTAAGCGCTTACTATGTGCAAAGCACTGTTCTAAGCACTGGGGAGGTTACAAGGTGATCAGGTTGTCCCACATGGGGCTCAAATTCTTAATCCCCAGTTTACAGATAAGGTAACTGAGGCCCAGAGAAGTGAAGTAACTTGCCCAAAGTCACCCAGCTGACAATTGGCGGAGCCGGGATTTGAACCCAGGACCTCTGACTCCAAAGCCCGGGCTGTTTCCACTGAGCCACGCTGCTTCTCTGTGACTTGCCCCAGGTCACACGACAGACAAGTGGCAGAGCCGGAATTAGAAGCCACGTCTCTGACTCCCAAGCCTGTGCTCTTGTCACTAGGCCATGGTGCTTTTCCATATCAGTGATATCACTGCTCTCCACGCCTAGTCCACTGGTTTCAGAAGTGTTTATGCTCTTAAGCAAACGCCAGTAAGTGTCTCAAGGTAGATACAGTGTCTTGTCATTTGGTCAATCAATCAATCAATCATATTTATTGAGTGCTTACTGTGTGCAGAGTACTGTATTAAGTGCTTGGGAAGTACAAGTTGGCAACACATAGAGACAGTCCCTACCCAAAAGTGGACTCACAGTCTAGAATCAATCAGTAGTATTTATTGTGAGCTTACTGTGTGCAGAGCACTTTACTAAACACTTGGAAAAGCAAAATACAAGAGTTGGTAGAAGCAGGCCCTTCCCTCAAGGAGCTGACAATCTAGTGGGGGACTTACCATCCAGTGTCCTCAGTCCAACTGAGCTACCCAATCATCAGTTAGTCAATCAGTTGTATTTACTCAGAGCTTGTTGTGTGCTGAGCACTGTAGTAAGTGGTTGGAAAAGTATAGTAGAGCTGGTAGACCAACCCCTGCACACAAGGAGCGTACAGTCCACAGAGGAGCTTACCCGTCTACAGTCATACCTTTGACACTCTCCCATTGTCTCTGTTGCCCACCGTGGCACATTAAGGCACCAAGGCAGGAATACCTAGAGCATGGAATGGAGAGAGGATTCACTTTGTATGTGCTTAATAAATACTATTACTACTACTGGGTGAAAGCAGAGAGTGTAGGGTAGTGTATGGAGGGATAAGTGTATGGAGGGATAAACGAGTGGATAGGTAAGTGCAGGTGAGTTTTTCCCATCAACTTGGGTGTTAGATTCTTGTCTTAATGAAATAATTGGCTAAACAACATTTGATCTTGTCCTGATTTTATCTCTATCTATAATCCGCCTCCAGTGATGTAGTATATTGTGGGCTCGATCTGTCTTATCCTACCATTTCTGGGTTTCCCTGTTAACAAGTCAATGGAAAATAACCTCTTTAGTCTAAGATGAATTAGTGTATCCAGAGCTTTACCACTATGTGTGTGTGTGAGAGAGAGCAAGCGAGAGAGAGAGAAAAAGAGAGCACACACACACACGTGTGCAAGAGTACTACCTGGTTCAGGGTTGGGAAACAACTAAATTGGGAAAGATGCCAGCCCTGCCATCAGAACTCATTTAATCACATTCAAGATGACTTCACTGGGAGCATTCAGCCATCCTGCTGCAGAAAGATGAACTGGTTTTCATAAATTCAAAAGATTGTCATGATGTCCTTAGGTAAGAACTTTCCATCAAGAGAATGGTGCACAGATTTAGGATTTTAATCCTTAAACGTGTATCCCAAAGACTTGTATTGAAGTTTGAAGATAACATCAATAATCTCACTTTGAGCCTGGCCACTTTTTCAATCTGGGCATTAAATGGAATCTGACGTTAGACCTCTGTGCTCCAGAAACTAGCGGAAACAATCTCAACTTTCGGCCCTTTGCATGCGGTCCTGTCCCAGTTCTTCTTTTCTAGGCTATTGAACGTGTAAAGATAGCTTCCCAACACCAACGCAGCACCAAAACTGACTGTTAATTCAGACTGGGTGGGGGAGTTAACTGTGCATAGGGCCTCAAATGTGAATCACTCAATCAATCATATTCTTTGAGCACTTACTGCAGTGCACTGTACTAAGGATTTGGGAGAGAACAATCGGAGCTGGGAGTGTGTCTACCAACTCTGTAATAGTGTACTCTCCCAAACACTTAGTGTAGTGCTCTGCACACAGTAAGCGCTCAAGAAATATGACTGATTGATTGGATATAACAAAGTCAGGAGACATATTCCCTGCTCACATCAAGCTGACAGTCTAGAGGAAGCTCCGCACACAGTAAGCGCTTAATAAATGCAGTTGAATGAATGAATGTCCAAGTCAAGGGACCACCAGGGAGACCCTGGGAGTGAATTGGGGCAGGAAAGTCATTCTTACCCCATGGGGTTTGAACAGATAGAGGAATGTCAGGTTTGGGGGAAACAAACTTGAGGACATGGGCTTTAGCTGCCCCAAGAGCTAGCTATCTGAGCTGGGGGCTGACTCACGTGACTCTTGAAGTCCCTCCCAGCTTTCGAATTCTCTGATTCCATGATATCTATCTGAAAGGACCTGAAGAGCAGCACACTAGAACATCCTGCTCATTATGTTGTTGTAATGGGCTTAGCTGATGCAGCAAATCAGTTGTAAGCATTTCCTGGGCACATTTCCATTTTTCCTACAATGGATTACCCCTGATTGCTTTTAAAGAAGGTACCCAGGGTGCCTCCCAGCCGCTCAGATATTTTTTGCTACTTTAAGCACTAAGCACTGCAGGCCCTAGTTAGCATCCAACTTTTAAGGAATGAATAATTTGCTGTAGTGCCTTGAATGGCAATCACACCTGGCAGCCATCAGTCAGCCCATAGAGCACTTTGCTGGAAACCAAGAAGCTTTGTATGTCTCTCAGTCACTTTTGAATTACCAGGTCAGCATATTTCCTTTGGGACCACTCATAAGAAAAGGTGTAGAAGGTCATGGCTACCTACAGTTCTTGATATCAGCATGGTGGTACAATCGTGACTTGGACAAGGTGGTTCTTAAAATCAGAGATGAAGGACGTCCTTGTAGGAACTAGAAGAATGCCGAAAGCCAAGGATACATAGGTTTGGGAAAATGATGCAGTGTCACTTGTGGTTTGTCTTCATAATGAGCCAAAAAAGTGTCCTGTGAAGGAGACTGCCACTTTGGATCATTAGGATGGTTTTCCACTTCCTTGTCTATTTGTTACTGGTCAGTGTGCTCCCTAGGTAACAGAATTCAGTCACAGCTTTTAGCTCTGTGTTGCCAACATAAATTTTTGGTTAGGTGTATGGCTTTCCTAGGGATATAGCTTCTCTGTTGCAGATGGATAAGCCAGCTCAGTTTTTGTTAGACTTACCATAAGCCTGTAGGGTCTGGCCTATTGAGAGAAGTGGTTTAAATAATTTACATGCTCTCTTTTGGGGGTGGGCCTCTAGGGCCCAGTCAACTGCGTGTAGTAATCCATGAGTGATTTTTGGTAGAGCTTTGGATGATGTACAAAATCTGTTGAATAGGAAGAGTTTCCCAGGGATGCATAAGCATGTTCTGATACCTGCAAGCAGATGTGTCTTGTTGCATCGGCCAGCTTGGCTGCACAGAATGAGTGGAATCGGACTGGGCCCGCTGCACATCTCTGTTTTACTGCATTGGTAATGGGCATGTTGGTAATAGAGCACGCTCAGCTCTGAACCCAGCCAGTTTTGCCTTCAGGAAATACAATCTTGATGAATTTCCCACGACAGCCAGGCTTGCTTGGTGATTTCCAAAGCCCAGATTTACTGATGGCATCAAATGTTTTGGCAGAGTCAATGAAAACTATGTAGAGTGTTATTCCCCACACTTTTTCTATATCTAGCAAACCACAGACATCACGTCTTCCCTGCCGTGCTGTGGTCCGAAGCCTCATAGCAAACCACAGACATCACGTCTTCTCTGTCGCGCTGTGGTCCGAAGCCTCATTGTGAATACCAGAGTGTTCGGTCAACGGCATTCTTTAGGACCAAGTCCAGAAGTACTGTGGCTAGGATACCACTGGTGATGGACAGTAATGACACATTGGAAGTCAATCAGTGATATTTATCTAGTGCTCACTGTGTGCAGAGTACTGTACTAATTACTTGGGAGAGGACAACAGAGTTGGTAAACACATTCCTTGCCCACAAGGAACATACAGCTGCAGTCTGTTCTTTCACCTTTCTTCTTGAAGATGGTGATGATTGGGACATCTTGAGATCTTGCAGCAGTTGTTTGGGGTCCATGTGTTGGGAACACTTTGTGCAAATGATTAAGCAGGGTGCTCTTACATGTTGGTTGGTGCCAGAATTGGATTAACTCCATTCTCATTGCTTTTTTATGAGAGGCAGCATAGTCTACTGGAAAGAGGATGGGGCTGGGAGTCAGAAGACTTTAGTTCTAACCCTAGCTTTGCCACTTGCTTGCTCTGTGACTTTGGGCAAGTTAGGAAACTTATCTGTGTCTCATCTGAAAAATGGGTTCCAAATTCCCTTAGTCTTTCTATTTAGACTATGAGCCCTATTTGAGACTGTCTCAAATTATCGTGCATCTATCCTAATACTTCACCCATAGTGAAGTGCTTAACAGATACCTCAGTTATTGTTTTCATGTTCACCTGTGGAAGATAGGAGTTTTTACGGAGAAGCAACGTGGCTTTAGTGGATAGAGCACAGGCCTGGGAGTTAGAATTCATTCGTTCATTCAGTCGTATTTATTGAGCACTTACTGTGTGCAGAGCACTGGAGTAAGTGCTTGGGAAGTACAAGTTGGCAACATATAGAGGCCTGGGAGTTAGAATTCATTCATTCAATCAATCGTATTTATTGAGCACTTACTGTGTGCAGAGCACTGGACTAAGTGCTTGGGAAGTACAAGTTGGCAACATATAGAGACGGTCCCTACCCAACAGCGGGCTCACAGTCTAGAAGCGGGGAATAATGTGGGTTTTAATTCTGGTTCAGCCACATGTCTGCTGAGTAACCTTGGGCAAGTCACTTAAGTTCTCTGGGCCTCAGTTACCTCATCTGTAAAATGGGAATTAAGAGTGTGAGCCCTATGTGGGACAGGGGCTGTATCCGACCTGTTTAACTTGTTTCTACCCAGGGCTTAGAACAGTGCTTGGCACATAGTAAGTGCTTAACAAGTACCACAATTATTATTACTGTCTCTTTTCAATGATTCAGCCATAGTAGACTATGTTGACTGACTACCACTGGTAATCACAGTTTTCCATTCATAAAAATGGATTTTGAAGAGAAAAAGGACTATTTTAAACCTTGTAACCAAGTATGAGAAAGGAAAGAGCACTGAGGATCCTGGATTTTGATTGAATGACTTGGGCTAGTCATACTGCTGCTTCTCCATGCCTCCATTTCGTATTCTTTCAAGAAGACTCAATAAGAGACCATCCTTGTCACTTTTCTGTCTCAGGGAATATGGTGGGAGTTAGTGAGTTAATGCAGTAGAGCTCTTTGAATTCTTTTAGAAAAAAGATGCTATGTCAGGCCTGAATAGGCTTAAACAGTAACAGGAAGTTGCCAACCAAATTCCTTACTAGGAGCTATGCAAAACGTAATCAGAGCTTTCTCTGGAATCAGCAGAGACCTCCTCCCATTATTTCAGTATGTTGCTTAAAATATTTTCCCCTTCTAGAAAATTTTCTGGAAATCAAATTACAAATTCTTTATTCCAGCTCAAACGGATAATAGCATAGGCAAGTAAGAAACTCAAGAGACTGGTGGTCTTTCATAGACATTTAAAATGAGATGAGATTCTACAAGAGTATTATAACGTCTTTTTAGTGTGTCAGAATTTTAGATGATTTCTCCCCTTTTACATTTTTAAATGGTTCATGAGGCTAATTGGGAGGTAGTAAGTGCTGGCAAACCCATCAATATGGGAGTGCATCCCAGCACTGTTCCAGGATTGTATAGGAGAGCCAGGAAGGCAGAGCCTTTATACTGTGCCCTTTTTTCCTTTTTTTTCTTCCTTTTTTTTTTTTCTTCCAGTGGTGTGAATTACAGATGGGAATGGGAGCCTTCAAGATAGTGCTAACACTGATCTAGATAGGGAAGACAGCTGAAATCACTGCTATGGCACATTTTTCTTCTAGCTTGGGATCAGTGTTTTATTTTACACACCAGCTCATTTGACAAAGAGACCCCATTTCACAGAGCAGTTTGGCTATGAAAGCAGATGGTATGCTTAAATTCAGAAGGGCCATAGAGAAGGGCTTTCAAATCCTTTTTCCCTGGGCTAGGGTGGGGACTGGGGTGTCAGAGGGTTGAGTGTAGTCAGCCTTTAGGGACTGAAGTCCCGAACCCCTTCTGTGTCAATTTCCTTTTCTGATGGGAAAGTGAATAAAGTAATGCCCCCAACAGCTTTGAGTTTCTAGGAGAAAGGCGAGAGGTAAATACAAGGCAACTTAAATACTTTGTTGTTCTCTCTATATATGTTGCCAACTTGTACTTTCCAAGCACTTAGTACAGTGCTCTGCACACAGTAAGCGCTCAATAAATACAATTGATTGACTGATTGATTCTCTTGCCCTGCCTTCTACAGATAGAGTGCTTTGGAAAATGGGCAAAACTGAGGAAGGAGTTTGAGAGAGTGAGCAAGGAAACCTGATTCTATCTGCCTTTTCACTGTTTTCTTAGAGGGGACACAGCCTCTTTGGAATAGTGTAAAGGGAATAATACAGGTGTTCATGTTTTCAGTCCCAATGTTGGTTCCTTGACGTCTAAAAGTACTTTTCTGTAAGTGACTACTGAAATCAATCTGAACACCACTAGAGGGCACGGAAACAGCTGCAAGGCATTTAACCTTTACTTTTCTGCCTGTTTTCCTTCTCCAGTATTGAGACAGGGAAATGAAATCAACCTGGAAAAAAAAAAAGTTTCAGCCCTCCATGGCTATTCTGTTCCACTGACTTGCGAGGCGATAAAAAAAAAAAACAACCAAGAACAACACCACCAGTGACAAGGATATTTTGAAAATGCCATGGCAGTTTGCCGTTAAGAAGTCTCAAAAGACTTCTGGGCCGGCATCAATTTGTTAACATCGTTTTCTTAGGCTGTGCTCAAAGATTTCAGGACACAG
This sequence comes from Tachyglossus aculeatus, assembly GCF_015852505.1. Lineage (NCBI taxonomy): Eukaryota > Metazoa > Chordata > Mammalia > Monotremata > Tachyglossidae > Tachyglossus > Tachyglossus aculeatus. Next base: position 61,364,215 of record NC_052086.1, read on the forward strand.
AGCAAGAGCCCAAGAACAGCACGGCCCAGGAGCTTTCTCTTACTCAGCAGATGCACCAGGAATCATCGCTGGTCCCCAGCAACAATTAATAGCCCTTTCTCAACTGGCTGCATTTCCAAAAGTACAATCGCTGCCTTCAGCTTCCCATTCTAGCAACATAAGATGAATCTTCAGCGTGACTGGATTTGGCAGTGATTTTGTTTTCCTTTTTGCGTAGCTGTTTCCTGTGGTTGCCTGCAGATAGACCACATGTCGACTGGATAGCAATGCTTCCTAGGGGAAAGAGGATAGAGATATATGGAAAGTCTCTTTCCAGACGTCTAAATGCATGGCTTAATGAATGATTTCTGAAGTAAGGCATCAAAATATAGAAGACTAGTGGTGCCTCACACCACTTACTGAAGATGTAAATTAGGTTATTTACAATACAGTGGTTTTTTGCATTCTGAATGTAAGTAGTCTGCTTGAAGTTCACATTCTTTTAATGTGCCCGAATAAAGTGCAACAGATAACATTTGAAGACTTTTGATCTCTTCCTAAAATGTCTAGACAACCACTTGTGCCCTGGCTCATTATTTTTATAGTGAGATGTTGTGGAGGAAACTGGGGGTACAGAGGACTGAGTTTTTGTTAGCTGTAAATGTATGAGGCTGTGGGTTCACAGGGCACACATCCTCCCCTCCTTGGCACCCAGACAACCCCAGTGTCCATTCCCACTTCCACTCTTGTTATTTAAATAGAGGGGGTTTGTGTCCAAGAGCCAGCCCTGACCCCAGAGTCATGTGGTGTTTACAGAGGTCAGAATCAGTTTATGTGGAAATGCAGGAACATAACACAAATAAGTGTGGAAGGGTGCTCTCACTTGGAGGAGAAACATAATCAGGCATGATGAGATTTAGCCGACTGGTTTCAAGCTCTATAAACCAAACACCTCCCGGTAAGGATGTTTCATCAGAACGCGTGCTCGCTTCTCAGGTAGCCACATGCATTGCTCACCCATGACCCCCATGACCGCAGCCAGGTGCCCTTCCAGACTTGACGGAGTAAATTAACCGTGCCATCTGTTCTCCCATCCTGCTCTGGTGGGAGACTATGTGAGCGTGTCCACCTTCCAACATTCTGGTCCTGTTCGGTTGAGACCCAGGAGCCTATTCCAGTTGAAGAGGTGATGGACTCTTAAAATGGGAGAGTCTTCTCTTCTGATATATTGGACCAGAAACGTGGGTGGGTTTGGGATGGTGTTGACCTTCCTGTAAGATGGTTTGGGCCAGATCTGCTCACTTAACCACTTAAGTGTCTTCATGTCTTCCAGGGGGACTATGACCAGAGCAAAATCAAAGTGCTGCACTTCAGTATGAACCCAACCAGCCTGGCCAAGCAGCGTCTCAAAACGGAGCAGGTCCAGCTACAAGAGGAGTGTGAGAGGCTGAGGGAGCTGGTCCGGATCCTGGAGGGGGGAGGCTCCATTCCGACCAATCTGGAGGGAGCCGGAAGCCTCCAGTCCCCACAGGAGATTGCAGGTTTGTCTGTCCCTAGCTCCTTTCCAGCCACCAGAGTTAAAGAGGGTGATGTGAGGAGGACCCACAGGAACTGGAACGTTGCAGCTGACAGCTTTATGAGACTGAGTCCCTCTAGGAAGTTACCCGAGGGTGAGGAAGAACGGGCGCCTTGCAGAGCGGGTCACAGCGGATGAAGGATGAGGGAGCCCAGTGAATGACTTGGGCAATGTAAACGGTGTCAATCAATCAATCAATCATATTTATTGAGCGCTTCCTGTGTGCAGAGCACTGTACTAAGCGCTTGGGAAGTACAAGTTGGCAACATATAGAGACGGTCCCTACCCAACAGTGGGGTCCAGAGAAGTAGTGGGGTTGTACAAACAGGGTTAGTCATAGAAGTCCGGCAAGCAGCAAGGAATATCTCTTGCAGGCATGGAGAAAAAAATGGTTGAAATCTTTTTAGACCCCCTCCCCCAAAACAAATGAATATCATTTATCAGTTTGTATTTGTCCCATTTACCATGACTAAATCCAGTACTCCATGAAGATAGAGCACATCTTTCATTGGTCTAAATACATTTCACTGAATCCAAGGAATTTTTTGCCATAGAGTGTGTCTTCCATTCAGTGATGAGAAAGGGAAAGAAAGAGTTACCTTTTTATTACAGTAACTGAGAGGTCAATGCCTCTCATGCACACTCTCCAGTTCTGTAAATCAAGGTAACAATATCCGCAACGTGTGACTTGCCACCTAAAACGCAGCGAGGCGACTGGCTAGAGTCGATTCACACCACAGAACCCGGGAGATTTTTACAATTGCAAGTCCTTCCCTCGGAACATCCACTTTGCAGCTGCAGAGAAAAACAGATCAATCACCGGGATAGAAGGAAGTGGCTCTGGGAACTGAACAGTTCTGGTGCCGTTGTGGAAGGCCAGAGCCCACTGTGGAAGCCACTTTGGGCTGCCTGTCCCTGAGTTGCCAGCATGGATCAATGTTCCACGAGGCCCTTCCTGCTGTCGAGGACACCCCCGGAGGTGTCTCTCTGGGAATTAATGTCACCTGGTGGAGGAGCCCTTGATACAGTGTCTTGAAAGGAGAGGACTTGTTTTTCATTAGGGCTTTTGTTAGCATTTTGTTGTCGGGAATGTGCTTGTTCTGCCTTGCAGGCTTTGGCAGGTTGGAATGAGGAACTCAAGTGAGAAGAGGCTTCTTTGGAAAGTTGTGGAGTTAACCCAGTTCCCTCTGTGTGGGTCAGAGGGACTTTTAATAGTGGTGAGAGCCTTCCAGGGTGGAAACATTGAGAGATGCCCCAGGTCGACATGAGCGGGAAATTGAGGTTCTCCATCATTTTGAGCAGTAATGCACTTCTGGTCCAAGTATATGTCATTTAATTTGTTTGTTGTTTGAACTCCCATCCCTCCACCACCTTTCACCTGTCACAGCCCTCTTTCTATAGAGACTGATAGTCAGTGACAGGCAGCGGCAAGATTTGCCAGTCCAACCCCTGGCCCCTGGCCCAAAACCCCCGCAACTCTTCCAGTGGAATCACCATGCCAGCTGTCACAACTCAGCACATAATCAGTGGAGGAGTCCATCTTTACCCTCTGAACACTGAGCTGTTATGATGCCAGAGGGCGTAAAATGTGGAGGTAGATGGTGGCTTGTTTTTGCCCCCTCCCGAGTATGACCCACTGGCATGTAGCCTGAATACAATGATAGATGACAGTGAGGGGTAGTTTGGTTTTTTTGTTTTGTTTTGTTTTTGCTTTAATCTCACTGGGATTTGTCAAGTATAATTACAATTCAGCAAACTCCCCTTTAGTTTCCTCCACATTTGCTGTGGAATGTGGACTCTTTCAGTGCCAACCATTTAGTAGGTTGATGGAGCAGTGAGTTTCTTTTAGCAAAGCCACTTCCGTGATCTCCTTCCTCACAAAAGGGTTTCAGGGTGTCTTCAGGCCCGTGGCTTTGCCATTGTCTGGTTCCTTCCTCAGGCCAGTTCTCCTTCCACTGCTTTGGTCAGAGCTTCATATACTGGCAGGTGACATGTGGTTGCCAAAACAGCCACTGGGATCTTATGTGGCTGCAGCATCAGAAGAGCCATTTAACATCGTCACCGGAAGACCCTGAGCAGTATCTGATTGCTCCAAAGTGCTAATGGATGTGGATACTTAAAGAAATTGGGGAAAAAAATAGATAAAAGGTCCGAACAGCCAGGCCAATGATGGGTAGCTAGTTCAGAATCTCAGGAAGGTGAGTCTGTGCACAGTCAAATTTTTAGACTCCCATCTTTTAGAGTTTTGAAACCCTTCAAGTCCTGGCATGGAATGCTAAAGAGGTTTTTCCTAGAAAAATAGCTCTTCACATGAACAGCTACAAGCACACTTTACTGGTGCCCGGCTACCCGGAAGCTGTGGAGGGGTGATTGCTAGGCAACAGTACTAATATGGTCTGTCCTGCCGATTATTTCCCTTTGATTCCTTTTACATTCACCACATAGAGGATCGTCGTTGTAGGCAAGTCCTACGTCAGCCAGGGAGAAGGCTGAGTGGAGAGCGGATTTGGGAGGTGTGAGTCAGGCCGATCTCAGGTGAGATTGGTGCACTGACACAAGGTCATTCCAGCTCCTGGGCACTGCTGTTATGGGTGTTTGTTTGTGCAAACCAAGGATACGAACTAGTGGCTTTTGTGAAATCAGTTTTGTAATGGAGTGTGTTGCAGGTTATGCCCGAGGAAAGCCATCCCTTCAGACACTGGGTGTTTGCACAGGACTCCCACCCTTTCTGACATGAATGGGATTATCTCCGATCGGTAACTCGAAAGTACCACCTTCCTGTTCCCTGCTTCACCTCCAGCTAGGTCTTCAACCCCATGACTGTCAACGGGATGGCTCAGGTATAGGGTGGCGTACATGGTGGGGAAATAATGATACCAGCGCTGGGGGACAGCCCATTTATGTGCAGTCTTTGAACTTGGCAAGGGGGTCGGGTGAACTGAGGGATTCTAGCCTTAGGGAATCTCCACCCTGCCTGAAGTCCGGTGACCTTTGGCTGGTTAGCTTTGCTGCCTTTCAGGAGGCTTACTGAGAGCCACGACTGTCACCCGGCAGGCTCTGGGGTTAATAATAACAGCAAGCAAGAAAGACATTAAGGACAATGATGTTGATGATTCTGATAATAATATGTTGCCCATTACTGAGACCTCGCATCAAGCCATCCTCCAGCACATCTCCTCTGAGCGCGGGGCCAATTCCTGGGTAGGTAATAAGGAAATTATTACTGTGGACGCTAAAGCTCATTAAGTGTGACTCTATTAAAAATCAAGGTTAAGCTGGACTTTAAATCTCTCTGAGCAGAACTACTGGCAGCAGCAGTGCTCGTTGGCAACTCGCCACTAAATTCAGTGGCCCTTTCCCCTCACTTATGAAGTAATCATCTCCTTTAAAACGGGGCATGTGGCTCCAACAAAGGCAGTGTTGCTGGCAGTGTGAGCAATAACCACGATTGCCCTCTATCCCACGGTCTGAAGATTGGCGACAGGTCAGTGTGGTATTAATGGGGCAGCCCTGTGCCAGGCCCATTATTTGAACGGGCTGGATCTTTATGGCTTACTTTTTCCTCCCCGGTGACAACTTGGGTGTGGATCTTGTCACGGTAGAGCATGGAGCAAGGTCAGGCAGCTCTCTGGAGAGCACTTTAAATCTACTGGTCAATGAATCTGGCTGGGACAGGAATCCAAGCTAGAAAGAATTGATGGAGGTCAGCGTGGGGTAGGGAGCACCCTCTCTAGCTGTTGGTTTGCTTGTATTTTGTAGTATTTGTTAGTATAGTATAGTATTTGTTAAGCACATATTATATTCAAGGCCCTACTGAGAGCTCATCTCCTCCAGGAGGCCTTCCCAGACTGAGCCCCTTCCTTCCTCTCCCCCTCGTCCCCCTCTCCATCCCCCCCATCTTGCCTCCTTCCCTTCCCCACAGCACCTGTATATATGTATATATGTTTGTACATATTTATTACTCTATTTATTTATTTATTTATTTTACTTGTATGTATCTATTCTATTCATTTTATTTTGTTAGTATGTTTGGTTTTGTTCTCTGTCCCCCCCTTTTAGACTGTGAGCCCACTGTTGGGTAGGGACTGTCTCTATATGTTGCCAACTTGTACTTCCCAAGCGCTTAGTAGTACAGTGCTCTGCACACAGTAAGCACTCAATAAATACGATTGATTGATTGATTGATTGATATGCCAGGCATTGTACTAAGTGCTGGGGTAGAAACAAGCTAATCAGTTTGGACACAGTTCATGTCCCACATGGGGCTCACCATCTTAATCCCCATTTAACAGATGAGGTAACTGATGCACAGAGAAGTTAAGTGACTTGCCTAAGGTCACACGACAGACAAGTGGTGGAGCCGGGATTAGAACCCAGGTCTTTCTGACTCCCTGTCCTGTGCTTTTTCCACTAAGCCATGCTGCTTCTCTAGGTGTTCTGTTTGTCCTGTGTCCATTCTGTTGGGGGTTTTGTGTCGTGCCCATCTCCCCTTCTTCCCGGCCACTTCTCTGCCCTGCATCGTGGCCGCTTCCCGTTATTTCTTTCTCCCTTTCCTGCAAGTTCCCTCTGACACTTTCCCCAGTTTGCTCAGTGTTTGGATTCCCTCTGTTTAGGCAGTTGCTGCAGTAGCAGTCAGATACCACGTTACTCTTGCATTTCTCACGGGAGAATGAAAGTAGTAGGGGTATTAGGAGCAGGACATTTTATTGTGAGCCCACTTGGTACAGGACACTGTGCTAGGTGCTTGAAAAGAGCAGAAGAAAGAAGTGACTTATCTCTTCCCCCCGCCTCCCCCAAAAAACAAGGGAGATATCCTGGTGATAAGAGGAGATGAGGGATTTCAGGTCAGGTGAAAGATCAGGACTTTATAGATTTGGGGACTTGGGAGTTTTCCATATAAAGATGGTAGCTGAAGCCAGGTGAGTGGAGGAGCTGGCCCTGATCCCCTGTTGGGTCACTCACAATCTGTCTGTTTGGGAATGTACCTCATGGTAATACACTGCTGGTTCTGCCAGCTATTTAAAGAGACAAGAGTTTCTGTTTGTCTGCTGTGTGACTTTGGGCAATGGACTTAACCTCTCAGTGCCTCAGTTGCCTCATCTGTAAAATGGAGATTAAGACTGTGAGCCCCATGTGGGGCAGGGACTGTGTCCAATCTGATTAGATTGTAACTACCCGGTGGGTAGAACAGTGTTTGATACATAGTAAGAATCTGTTTAACAAGCAAAGGCTTAACTCAGTCTTTGCAGATACAAGGAGCCTTGTGCCCTTTGTAATTCCTTTTTAAAGGTGACCAGAGAAATTACAAAACAATGATTCCCTTTTTAACCTTCACAGTGCCCTGTGTGGTTGCAGGATGGAGGTCAGCTAGTGTGTCTGGGGATTACAGAATGTGGGGGGTGGGGGCAAGGAAGGAGGCTGCTTAATAAATGTCATCATCATCATTATTATGAATGAAATTTGAGGGCCATTCCAGGGCTGAAGTTCTACTAGGATGGCATCTCAAACCTGACTCAGCTGAGCCAGCATGGCTGCCACAAGCAAAGCAACAGGTGATTTGCTTTTTCATCTTTTCTTTCGGTGCTTATGACTTTGAACTTCTTTGCCATTCTCCTGCCTCACCGACTTGTCGAAATTTTCCAAACACCCAGCAAGGGCTGCCTCTCAAGGACCCATGCACTCAGGGAAGAAGCTGAGTAATGACACATCCATGCACGTTAGTTCAGAACTGCTGAGTGAATCCAACACCTTTGTTTGTATGGTTGAGCATAACAAAAACAGAAGAAATGCAGAAAAGAGATAAGGAAACCTCTCCCAGGTAGTATCAGGTATTTGGCCTGATGCTGTAAGGCTGCTGTGGTGGGGCATGCACCCCTTCCTTTTCACCATCCAGGGATTCCTTCTGCTGACCTGTGTGATTCCCAGGGCCATTTACTTTGAAGCTTTCCGGTGAAAACAGGGAGGGGACCACCAACTCTGGAGAAGCCCATCCTCCAGAATGTAAATTTGTAAATTATTTGACCTCAGTTGATTCTCTAATGATGATATTCTCTCTGTGGGCTTGAAGTAATTTCTTTGTGGTTCCTTTGCCTGCCACTGCAAGAGGCATATGTCCTAAAAAACAACAAACAACCCTAAATCTCAGCTGGGCATGGGTGTCTGGTGTCTGGTATCTGGTGTCCGATATAATGGCACTGTCATTACTCGTAATGCTCTAGAGAAAGCTAATCAGTGCTTCGGGCTCAAGATGGGCATCCACATTTATATGAAACCTCTGCCAGAAGGATCTAATGTAGTGATCTCAAAAGTATCACATTTCTCACTTTCCCTTTCCTCTCAATCCGCATGGCTCAGTGGAAAGAGCACAGGCTTGGAAATCAGAGGTCATGGGTTCTAGTCCTGGCTCCGCCACTTGTCTGCTTTGTGACTGTGGACAAGTCACTTAACTTCTCTGTGCCTCAGTTTCCTCATCTGTAAAATGGGGATTAAGAGTGTGAGGCCCACGTGGGACAACCTGATTACCTTGTATCTACCCCAGTGCTTAGAACAGTGCTTGGCACATAGTAAGCACTTAACAAATACCAAAATTATTATTATTATTATCATCATCAACCCTTCCCCATAAGGAACAGAACAGTGGTTCTGTACAGATACATTGTGAAAATTTGAGCTCATCTTTGGAGATTGTCTTAGTGCTTAATCATTGTGTATGGTGCAGGGCCCCTTATATATGTGAAACTGTAATTTTGAAAGGAGATTGCCATCATTCTGAATGGGCACTCTAAAATGATCTGGGAGGATCTGGGATTGTAGCCTTCAAGTTCTAAAGAGTCCAGGGAATATTTTCCTCATATCCTAAAGAAGGAAATGGAAGACTTTCTTTATGCATCTTTTGACTCCTTTGTTACCTAAGAAGGATAATAATATAATAATAATTGTGGTATTTTTAAGCACTTATTATGTGCCAAGCCCTGTTCTAAGCACTGGGGTAGATAGAAGGTAAGCAGGTTGTCCCACATGGGGCTCACAGTCGTAATTCCCATTTTACAGATGATCCCCATTTTACAGAAGGCTCTTTGTCCATGCGATGATCTCAAGACAACGTTGAGTTTTAGTTTATGGTTTTCATTTGTTCAGTCATATTTATTAAGCGCTTACTGTGTGCAGAGCACCATGTAACTTCTAGCAGATAACAGAGGAACAGTTCGGATGTTTAGGCAGGAATTAGTGGAGGGAACCTCAGAACCTGAGTCCCTTCCTCTCTTCCTTCACCTGACTTCAAAATGAATGTAGCAGCGAAGCCTACTAGACAGCACAGGCCTGGAAGTAAGAAGGACCTGGGTTCTAATCCCTGCTCCACCACTTACCTGCTCTGTGACCTTGGGCAAGTCACTTCACTTCTCTGTGCCTCAGTTATCTCATCTGTAAAATGGGGATTAATGTGAGCCCCACGTAGGACAGGGACTGTGCCCAACCCACTTTGCTTGTACCCACCCCCACTTAGTTCTGCGCCTGGCACATAGTAAGTGATTAATGAATACCACATTTATCTATTATTATCATTATCATCATCATTATTATTATTATCTGTCAAATCATAGTTATTGTGTTTCCCCCAGGTATGCAGTAATGCTACTGGCCCTGTGTCTGTCTCACAAGTTCGAGACATAATCCTCGTCATTAACATCCAAAATGGCAGCTGCCAATATAGTTTACCTCTGGACCTTGGTGGATAAGATAGGTGTTACATTTTGAAGAAGGGAGGGAATTTATTTATTCTTTTATATGTGAAGCAGGATTAGTTTTTTGGCCCCTTGGTGCCTCTTTGGGTGCTGGGTCCCTGCAGTTCTCAAAAAAGGTTAGGGGGAGGGAGCAAGACAGCCCTCCGCCACCTCCTGTGGAGCAGCAATTTAAGTTGCCCATTGAAGCAGTTTTTTATGACAGAGCAACCTTTGATTAGAAATGATGTGCCATAAGGCCCCTGGTTGCACGCAATTGAGAATGCTCTTTCATTCATCAGCAGGAATGAGAAGAAAGACTAGTGCTGATATCTCCAATTCGGGCAGATGCAAATTCTCTGACACTTGAAAAGCCCATCCTGCCAGCTGTGGTGGAATGCTCTGGCGGGGGAAAGCCTCAGATCTCAGCTCCCCATGTTGTCACGGCATTATTCCTCCTAGAAATCAGAGCTGGCCATCTTTGTTTTCTGCACAGCCCTAGGGACGCAGGAACCCTTTTCTTCCTATAGAGTGATGTAAGTTCTGCAATCTCAGTTATTTATGTGGCCATGTAAATACATTTACTCGGGGTAGCCAAGACTCCGCCCAAGCATGCTGCAGTGGGCTGATTCAGCAAGAAGCTACAGATTTCATTAAGAGAAATGGTGAAAGCAGAGTTGCCCCTGACCCGCGTTCCCACAAGCCTGCAAAGGAGTGTAACTCTGAGCAGCTCCTTTTTTATAGTATTTGTTAAGCACTTAATATGTGCCTGGTACAGTACTGAGTGCTGGGGTGGATTAAAGCAAATCAGATTGGACACAGTCACTGTCCCACATGGGGCTCACAGTCTTAATCCCCATTCTACCGATGAGGAAACTGAGGCCCAGAGAAGTGAAACGACTTGCCCAAGGTAACATAGCAGACAAGTGGCAGAGCCAGGATTAGATCCCAAGTCCTTCTGTCTTCCAGGCCCATGCTATATCCACTGGACAACACTGCTTTATTTGATAAACTTATCCTCGTGAATACTTTTTGACTGTAGCCAAATCCAGATCATAGATTCTTGGGTCTCTGATTTTTGCTCTTTCTCCCACCTCCTTTCAGCCCAGGCACATCACTGATTTGTAATACCTCCAATCTGAAGGGATGGGAGAGGAAGGGGGAACTCAGTGAAATGCATCTCAACTCAGGAAATTCACTACATTTTAGCAGTTGTGGGGTTTTTTTTAGTCAATGTGGAATCAAAATATTATGTAATATGTGTTTTTTATTATGGGAGGATTTCATTTATCCATGTTACCTTTGTGCCCATTCTCATTAACCATCAGTAGTAACTTTATTAATTTTATTTTCAGGAGAGTACATGTTGAGCTGGAGATTTACCATTGCACTTATCGAGTTTTTTTTAAAAGTCTTTTGCTGTAGACAGAGTTTTGTTCCTGTTCTGCAGTGTTCAACTTTAGCTAGGTGTTGGTTTCTTACCTCATTTGGTCTCCTCCATTGTTGCTTCATTATATTTCCACAATTCCAGACAGGGTCAAAAAGGGCTTGTTGAGACATAGCTGTGACTGCTAATGCAAGACCTGGCTCAGTATTCCAGAACAGAAGTTTGGGGTTTGATAAATTTGTAATTAGAGGGTGTGATACATTGATGACACTGCTTGGGCAAATTTGTCACTAAATCATGCAAACATTGTGACGAGTAAACCAGTCCCCCATCAGCAAATTGAGTAGCAAGGTCATTCATTCACATTAATGCAGCTTTAAGGCTACTATTTGAATTTCTGCTCTCCATAAAGATGATGAACATAAAAAAGGACATTACCGGGTCAGACCAATGATCCATCCAGCCCCGTATTTTACCTCTGACAGTGGCAGCAGAATTCTGGGATGAATTATGTGAGAAGTGTTCCTCTTGACATCCATCCTATTGTTTAGGGATGTATCATTTTACAGTCCCAATTTTTTTTCATTGTAACTCTCCCTCTAACTCATTAGGGGCCATTTGCTCATGAATTTCTCCAAAATCTTCACGGCCCTTCTATTCTCTGCCTGCACAATTTCCTAAGGCAACATATTCCATGTGTTTATCATGTGAAGTTTTCTTTCTTTTGTTTTGAACCTTTCTCCTTTAAGCTTCAGTGGGCTACGATTATGAGTCTCCTTTGGCATCCGTGGTGGTATTCTTTAAGGGATGAGGTATTTGCTTTCCCTGGCAGAATTGGTGGCTATAAAATTTACTTTAAATTCCCTAATTTTTCTTTTTGCAGTTGATTCAGTATTAAGCATTTGAGCACCACGTCATTTTTCTGCGCCATGGAATTATTGTTTATTTGAATATTGAAGAAGCTACACTGACCCCGCATGGAAGGGGCAGTTTGAGTGGGAAGCAGCCTAGCCGGGCAACTGGCCACCCAGAGCATCATCATCATCATCAATCGTATTTATTGAGCGCTTACTATGTGCAGAGCACTGTACTAAGCGCTTGGGAAGTACATATTGGCAACATATAGAGACAGTCCCTACCCAACCGTGGGCTCACAGTCTAAAAGGGGGAGACAGAGAACAAATCCAAACATCCTAACAAAATAAAATAAATAGAATAGACATGTACAAATAAAATAAATAAATAGAGTAGTAATAAATATGTACAAACATATACATATATACATGAAGCATATATATATATACATATATACATATACGTATATACATATATACATATATACATGAAGCATGAAGAGCAGGATTGAAGGGGCACAGGGTACAGCACTGGAGGCGGGCGGGGAGGGGGAAGAAGTCAAACCCTCCCTCAGTAGACTTTTTAGAGCTTTGGCGAGCCCTTGCAGTGCCACTAGGTTGAGATCAGTTGATGATATTTATTGGGCGCTTACTGTGCTGTGTTAAGCGCTTGGGAGAATACAGTACAGTAGAATTGGTTGACACACGTTCCCTGCCCACAAGGAGCTGATGAGAAGCTCTAGTAGATAGAGCACAAACCTGGGAGTCAGAAGGATCTGTGTTCTAATGCCCGCCTCTGCCACTTGTCTGCTGTGTGACCTTGGACAAGTCACTTCTCTGTGCCTCAGTCCTCTCATCTGTAAAATGGGGATTAAGACTGTGAGCCCATCTGCGTCCAACCTGATCATCTTGTGTCTACCCCAGTGCTTAGAACAGTGCCCGGCACATAGCGCTTAACAAATACCGCAATCAAAATATTATGTAATATGTGTTTTTTATTATGTGAGGATTTCTTTCATTTATCCATGTTACCTTTGTGCCCATTCTCATTAACCATCAGTAGTAACTTTATTAATTTTATTTTCAGGAGAGTACACGTTGAGCTGGAGATTTACCATTGCACTCATCGAGTTTTTTTAAAAGTCTTTTGCTGCAGGCAGTGGAAAGAGCATGGGCTTTGGAGTCAGAGGTCATGGGTTCAAATCCCAGCTCCGCCACGTCTGCTGTGTGACCTTGGGCAAGTCACTTCAATTCTCTGAGCCTCAGTTCCCTCATCTGTAAAGTGAGGATTAAGATTGTGAGCCCCACGTGGGACAACCTGATCACCTTGTTTCCCCCTCAGCGCTTAGAACAGTGCTTTGCACATAGTAAGCGCTTAACAAATGCCATTATTATTATTATTATTATTATTATTATTATTATTATTATTATTAGGGTGAACTTTTGCTTGGGCAGTGACTGCATTGGCAAATTCAAGCCCGAACATCACTGATGAGTGAGGGAGTGGGGGCTGTCTGAAAGATTTCTTACTAATTAGTGTCCTTTGGTTGCCTAACTTTGCTGGCCTTTGAGCACTAACTGGTTTGAACCGTTGTGCCACAGTGACATCCTGCCAGTGCAGGCTTCTTCCACCATGGCGTCTCTTGCCCTTGTTTAAGTCAGAGATGGCAGGGGCGAAGGATCTTGTTGTCAACAATAGAAGCAGTGTAGATCTCAAGTACCCTTCTGACATATCCAAATGTTTGATCTCTGAAAAAGAAAATACCTTTTAGTTTCACATGCACACAAATCACCCCCTATGAATTCTTGTGTAAAATGCATGTCAATCAGTGGCATTTATTGAGTGCGTCCTTTGTGCAGAGCACTGTACTAAGCGCTTCGGAGAGTACAGTACAACAGAATTGACAGAGACATTCCCTGCCCACAATGAGTTTACAGCCTCAGAGGGGAAGCCCCTTTAACCTTTATGCAGGAACAGGAGTGATTTCTGTTGGCAAACAACTCTAAATAGACTCGAAGACACTGGGGTTTAAAACTTGTACGTTTCTTCTTTCCCCTCTTTCGCCCCCACCCCCTGTTGCTGCTACCAGACACTGGGCTATGAATGAAAAATGGCTGATGGGTTTAATTACTGTGCGTCCTAGGCCGTTCTCTCTCCATGTTGTTTGTTTATCCTCAGTGTCAGGTAATAAGGGCACCACCATCAATTAGGTGTTTAATTGGAGTTGTAAAGAAATCAGGTAATTAAATCATCTAGTTTGCGATAGATGGGGGGCAAAAATGGTGGGATGGAGAGATTGGTTTCTCACTCCTGTGGGCTTTTTTTGTTCTTTCTGTCTGGCATTGCACCCCAGGGTGCTAGATTCCACTCAGAGGAGCACTTCTTCTTCCAGGGCCCCACAGTTCTTCTGCCTAGAACCTTTGGTTGGTCAACCAACTAGGGTGGCTAGGAATTGGATCGGGAACTCCTTGAGGGTAGGTGGCTTTTGCTTCTGTTGCACAATCTTCTAAGCACCAATTTTACAGCTGGCCTGCCTGCAGTGGATGCTCAGGAAATACCATGAATTGATGGAGAGAGCTTGGCCTACATAACATAGCTTCTTGGACACAGCCTAACAGTAAAGCTGAGGGTTCTTTGATTTTTATCTGAAGCAATTCTGCCTCGAAGCACTGCAGATTGGATCCAATCCCCAGATCAAGGTGGTAGTGGTGGAGACCTCTAGCACATCCCCAGTGCTTACAGTGCTTTGCACATAGTAAGTGCTTAATAAATGCCATTATTATTATCTCCAGGACACCGCAGTGGAGAGATGAAAGCAGCATGGCCTAGTGGCTAGAGCATGGGACCGGGAGTCAGGGGAATGGGGTTCTAATGCCAGCTTCGCCACTCATCTGTTGTGTGACCTTGGGCAATTCGCTTCCCTGTACCTGAGTGCCCTCATCGGTAAAATGGAAATTAAGATTGTGAGCCCCATGCGGGACGACATGGACTGGGTCCAACCTGATTAGCTTGTATCTACCCCAGCGCTTAGTATGGTTCCTGGCATATAGTAAGCGCTTAACAAATACCATTAAAAAACCAACAACCTGGAGAACCCTCTCCTTGCCAGCTTTTTTTTGCCAAACCTACTTTATTAACGGTGAAAGTCCTTTCCAAATCCGCAACAACATGGTACGTTACGGGCGAATCTCAGGAAGAAGCGAAGGCAGATCAAGTGAGAGCTTGCCTGGGGCTGATGTGTGCACTTGTCAATGGGTTTTTTAGCAGCGTCACTTAACTCAGTTCAGCCACAAAACCTGGTTGCGGGCTCACAGCAGTCTCTTCCATCCACCTGCCTCTTCAGTGCCTCTTGTTACGCCATCTCAACGACTTGAGTTTGGAGAAAAAAGCATAGGTATGAAATGCTAGAATTGTTTAGGATGGGCGGGGCACTCATTGCAAACCCAGAGAAATTGCTATGGAAGCTTTGTAATTTGGGGGTGTATTAAGTTGTACAGTTTCTGTTGTAAAAAAAAAAAACTTCCCTTTTCTTCCCCATTTATTGTTTACCTTAAATAAATTTTAAGCACACTTCCCCTGGGCTTTTCTATGACTTGTGGCTTTTGATAGGCTGGTCTTAACTTTCCAATGTTCATCACTTATCACTCGTCTCCATTTTTTCCTCTTGACAACATTATGTTCCATTGGTACTTTTTTTTTTTTGTTTTTGAAATTTTCACTCCGTTCACCTGATTCAGAGTGGCTCTTTTTTAGCCTCATGTTTACTTGGGTAGATCCTTTTCTTCTTGCTTTCAAATCACAGTGCCTGTTGTTCTTATCCTTGCTCGGTTCTGTGGGAGCTGTCAAAGATTATTTCTCTCTGTGCTATGTATTTTTATTTTAAATTTCAAAATCCCCTGTCTTTTGAGGTCGAGCTTTGCTTTCTTCGCACCCATGTGACATGGTGTTTTGTTCTCTGTTTTCATGAAGTGTACAACAGGCCTGAACTAAAGACCATTAATTAGTGCATCTGTGTTTGTCTCGTTGAACAGCTGAAGAGTATACTTGTAAACTGTGATTCACTTTTTCCTTTCCTATCACTTTCCAACTTGCCTGTAAACTTCCCTGGAGCACAGAAGTCAAGTGCACAATTATGGGATTTCTTTACAATTCCAATTACACCATTAATTGTTGTTGGTACTCTTTGGAACCTGACAGAGCAAGAAAATACCATAGCAAGAGCATTGCAAGTATACAGCCCTTATACTAGCCAGTTTTCATTTCAGTAGACTAAACTTTGGAGAGTAAGCTGACAGTACCATCCCTCATTCTGGAAGACTGCAGGGATGTATCACAAATGGACTGCTTATGGAAGGAATATTATTAAGACCTTCAGTGGTTAGGGTTGGACATTCACAGCTCCCATCAGCTGCTGGGGAAGCTAGGTGCCTGAATTCCGTGCCAAGGAAATGGCTCTCTATCTCAGTTCAATCAATTGTATTTATTGAGTGCTTATTGTGTACAGAGCACAATATAACAATGTAACAGACACATTCCCTGCCCACAGTGAGCTTACAGTCTAGAGGGGGAAACAGGCATTAATATAAATAAATAAATTACGCTATGTATTTAAGTGCTGTGGGCAGAGGTTGATTTATAGACCCCCCCACTATTTTGCCTGCCACCTAGATGTTGGAAAGCAATGGAAGCTTCAGAATCTTAGAGGAAACTGAGAGGAAGAAAAAGTCATCTGCTGGCTTAAATGCGGAAAGGAAAGAAAATTTATGAAAATTGGGGTCAGGGAGAGTCCAGTAGGCCCTGCTGGATAGCAGTATAGCCCAGTGGAAAGAGAATGGGCCTGAGAGTCAGAGGACCTGGAGTCTAATCCCAGCCGTGCTATTTTCCTCAATTGTGTAACTCTGGGCAAGTTACTTAATTTCTCTGGGCCTCAGTTTCCTCATCTATAACATGGAGATTCAATACTTGTCCTCCCTCCTACTTAGATTGCGAGCCCCATTTGGGACCGGGATTGGGTCCCACCAGGATTATTTTGTATCTACTCCAGCAGTTAGTATAGTGCTTGGCACCTAATTGTGGTATTTTTTTGATTACTAAGTGTCTGTCAAATATTGTTGTAAGCACTGGAGAAGATGCAAGATAATCAGGTCAGATACAGTCCTTGTGCCACACAGGGCTCACAATCTAAGTATGAGGTAGAACTGGAATTGAATCCCCATTTTACAGAGAAGGTAACTGAGGCCAGAGAAGTTAAGTGACTTGCCCAAGGTCACACGGCAGGCACGTCAGGGAGCCAGCATTAGAACCCAGGTGTCTGCCTTCTAGGCCTGTGCTCTTTCCACTAGGCCAGGCTGCTCACATAGTAAGGGCTTTAAAAATACCCATCCCCACATCTGAATATACCTGTAGTTTATCTGTTTATATTAATGTCTGTCTCCCTCCCTAGACTCTGAGCTCATTGTGGGAAGGAATGTGTCTGTTGTTATATTGTATTCTCTCATGTACTTAGTGCAGTGCTTTGCACATACGAATATGATTGAATAAATGAATGAAATGCCACATCTATTATTAGCAGGAATCACAACTATTGAATTAGTAGAAATTGTCCATGAAAGGAGGAATTGGTGGGAATAGGCTTGGAGGTCGGGAAAGGACTACAACAAGGAGACCTACATTTGTTTTGCTCTTGTCCTGAGTAGAAACAGGAGGATTGTGTCGGGGGGGGCGGGGGGGGATCTCAAGATAAATGTTTATGGGAATGAAATTAACTTTGTTTAGGCTGCCTCTGTCACAGTCAGGTAGGTATTTGGCTGCTTTTAATTGGTTTGTTTGTTCCATGACCTTGATACTAACCTTCCCTGAGAATTTGTTCCAGCAGCCCTGATTCTCCATCTGCTATGACCTCTGTTACCAGTAAAGAAAGATCTTGAGCCCAACCTAGTCACCTTCTGAAACTAGGTAATTCGCACAAGCGAGGAGTTTTTTTTATAAGAAGCAAGAAAGCTTCTTGCTGTTCAGGAAGATATAACACTGCTGTCAGCTCCCAGGGAAATCTATATCTTTAAAAAAAATAGACAAGCCTCTTCTCTGGATCATTTAGGCATTCATTTGCCTGGAGGGGAGGATTTGGACCAGGTTTCTGTCAAGAAGCAGCATAGCCTAGTGGATAGATCACAAGCCTGGGACTCAGAAGGACGTGGGCTCTGCCACTTGTCTGCTGTGTGACCTTGCACTTGTCACTTCACTTCTCTGTGCCTAGGTACCTCATCTGTAAAAGTGGTGATTGAGACCTTGAGCCCCACATGAGACAGGGACTGTGCCCAATCCAATTTGCTTGTTTCTACCCCAGTGCTTAATATAGTGCCTGGCACGTAGTAAGTGTAACAAATACCATAGTTATTATCATTATTATTATTATTACTAAGTATTGCAGTGGAAGTTGGGGAGATAAAGGTTGGGAGGTGAGAGATTAATTAGGGAAAGCCTCCTGGGGAAGGCATCTATCTTTTCTGGGGAAGACCTCAAATGTTTAGATACCCTCTTCTCATCCCAAGATATCATGCCCCATCTAGACTTCCTATCAACCCTTCCCTCCCTGATGCACATATCTGTAATGCCCTCTCTTCTGAGCTCAATTCAGTGGCTTCCTTACCCTTCTGTTGGTGGGATGGGTAGGCCCACCTCCACCATCTGCTTCTTCTGCTTCTGGGCTTGTGCTGCCCAGTGCTCTTGGCAGAAATCCATATACCAAGCTGACTTCTGCCATTTCAAACTCACCTTTGCCTGCTACAACTCTGCCTTTTTTTCTGCTCAGCAATGTTACTATCCTTCCCTCGTCAACTCCCATACCTCTTGCCCCCCACTAATCATTCCAGACCTTTAATTCACCCCTGAAGCCCCCAGTGTCTTCACTTCACCCCCAATGATCTCGCCAGCTCCTTCATTGATAAAACTCAGATCAGACACCTGCTCCCTAAAGCGCCCATCTCTCCTCCCCAACTTTCTCCCATTCCCGTATCCAATGTCTCATCCTTCCCCACCGACTTTCAAGAAAGGCCTTTCACCTACTTTCAAATATCTACTCCTTTCACTTGTACCTCTGACCCCATTCCCCTCTCATCGCTTAAAACGTTTGTTCCTCCTTTCTTCTATCCCTAACCGCCATCTTCAGCTACTCACTCTCTGAGAACTCCTTCCCTTTCAAACAAAATCAAAAGATAATAATGATAATAAATAATAATAATGATGGTATTTGTAAAGCGCTTACTATGAGCTAGGGTAGATACAAAGTAATCAGACTGTCCCACGTGGAGTTCACAGACATAATTCCAGTTTTCCAGATGAGGTAACTGAGGCACAGAGTAGTTAAGTGCTTGCCCAAAGTCACACAGCTGATAAGTGGCGGGGCCAAGATTAGAACCCACGACCTCTAACTCCCAAGCCCATGCTCTTTCTTCTAATCCATGTTATCTGGATCTCAGTACATCCTCCAGCCCCATCTCCCAGACCCCATTCCTGTCCAAATTCCTCCAACTCTTTTCTTTTGACCCACTGTAATCTGGTTTCTATCCCACACTTCACTGAAACCACAATCTCCAAAGTCACAGATGACCTCTTTACTAATCTAATGGGGTTTACTCTATCCTAATCCTCCATGGCCTCTCAGCTGCTTATATTGTACTCACCCAAGTGCTTAGTACAGTGCTTTTGCACAAAGTGCTCAATAAATACGTTTGAATGAATAAATGCTTTTGGCATTTCTGTCCAGTCCCTTCTTGTGGAAGCACTGCCCTACCTTAGTTTTACTGACAGTTTTCTCCTAGTTCCCCTGTCTCTCTGTTCCTTCTCTATCTCTTATGGCAGCTCTTCTGCCTCCCACCCTTTAACTCTGGGTCCTTCAAGGCTCTGCCCTGGCACTCCTACATTGCACTTTCTTTAGAAACTCAATCAATCTAATTTATTGAGCACTTTCCGTGTGGGGAACACTGCACTCTGCATTTCGGAGAGTTCAGTGTAACAGAGTTGGTAGACATGTTCCCTGCCCATAAGGAGCTAACAGTCCAGAGGGAGAAACAAGCATTAATATAAATAAATATAGATCTGCACATATCTGCTGTGGGGCTGCTCCCTTGGCTTCAGCTCGCACCTCTGCGGGTGAATATCAAGTCTATCTTGTTAGCCTTTGCAATCTCACATTTCCTTTGGCTTCCAGGGCATGTTTGCATGGAGTTCCAGCTAGCACCTCATGCTCAATTGATCTAAAATAGACCCTGCATTTTCATTCCTAAATCTATTGCCCCCATTTCTCCTGTCCCAAAAGCCCACAACCTATGTATTGTTCTTTCAACCCTCACATTCATTCTGTTGTTAATTCTGCTGTTTTTTCTTTCACAGCATTTCTCACATCTGCTCCCTCCTCTCCATTCAAACAGCCAACACCCTGGGCCAGGTGCTTATTATAACTAGGCTAGACTACTATCAACCTGTCCCCTTTCTGGTACATAATTCACTCTGCTGTCTGGATCATTTTTCTTTGAAGAGGGAGAAGGGATGAGGAGAAGTGGAGTATATTTTGGGTCAGAGGAGTTTGGAGAGAACCAGTGTTATGAATTGTACTCATACCTGGAAGAAGGTGGGAAGGAAAACAGTGGGGGTGGGGATGAGGTTGTGAGGGTTTGTTTTTATTTTAAATCCATCTATAGTTAAATGAGTTGGCTATATAGCCTCAACTTTCCCTATCCGCTCCCATTGTTGAACCTCCAACTTTTCAAGTATCTCACATTCCCCAGAGGTTTCCTCTTTTAGCCCATCCTCTTTTAGCTACATCAATGTTATCATTTCCCCCGTCTTGCTCAGTACAGTTACATGACAGTGAGTCAATCAGTCATGATTTATTAAACACTTACTCTGTGCAAAGCACTTTGCAAGGTACATGAGAGAGTACAGTGGAGTAAAGGTACATAGAGAAGCAGCAGGAAGCAGTGTTGCCTAATGGAGGCGTGGGAGTCAGAAGACCTGAATTCTAGTCCCAACTCTGTCACTTTCTTACTGCTGTGTAATCTGGGGCAAATCACTTCTTCATGCCTCAGTTTCCTCATCTGTAAAGTGGGTGTTTAATACCTGTTTTCCCTCTTACTGAAATTGTTAGCCCCATATGGGACGAGGGCTTTATTGGATCTGATTATCTTTGTATATATCCCTGCACTTAGTATAGTACTTGGTACATAGAAAGTGATTAATAAATGATGATTACTAGACACAATCCCTACCTTCAGGGAGTTTACAATCTAGTGCCATTAAATTGTGGGGGGGGGGGGGGGGGCGGGGGGGGGGGCGGGTCAGCATGCCTTAGAATGTTTAGACTTTCAAATTCATTGATCCAAGGTGTGGTCCATTCATTTGCAAGATAATATCGTTTTTGATGCCTTTCTTCACTCAGCCAAATCATGTTAGGCTGTAAACTTGGTGTCTACTGCAGCTGTGATCTAGGCTCTTATTATGCCTGATTTTCCCCCATTGTTCAGACAGCTCTACTCACTCAAGAAAAGAAAAAAAGAGCTTGCAATGGATTAGGAAAGGGGAATAGTAAAGCAGAATATACCAAGGTCCACTGAAGCCCCAGCACTCTTCATTGGTGCTTTTCATCTCCCTGATGTAACCCCAAATTTAATGTAATGAGTGGGGGCTCAATGAGCACTTGATAATTATCCAAACAAATGCTCCCCAAATCAAAGGAAGGCAAGACCCCAGTGCCATCTCTGGGCCTCCACTTTGGTTGACTCTTGGTTGTGGTACGATTTGGCTTCACATAGAAGTTTGTGCTATTGTGTAGAGTTGAGTAATTCTAAGAGATGCTGTTTCTGGAGGATGTGGAGACAGCTGTCTGCTGGAGTTTAGTGGGTTCACACACATTCACATCCACTTCATAGTTTTTCATACTCTTATTAGGCCTATGTGTATCTGTTAAGGGAAAAGTATTTTATTTCATGACAGTGAACTCTGTCAATTTTCATAGGAAGACTTCCCATCAGGGTTAAATGTAAACTTTGGATTGGAGTTTTTCCTCTGGCCATATTTAAAATGAAACTTCTCTTTGGGGATCTTAAAAGTCCTCAGGAAGTGTTTATAGCCAATAACGGGATAAAAGAGAACCTGATTACATTTTGGAGATGCTCAGTTTCACCCTGTGTGTAAATGAATAGTTTGCCCTTTTAAACCCTCAACTCACTAAACCTTAGTGTTACTCTGGAAAAGTGTTGGTTTCCTTTGATCCACAGTGAATACTGCAGTAAGGAAATTTAAAGTAGTGACCATCTCTTCTCCCCTCCTCTCTCTTATCCTAATATCAAGGATATATTGATTTTTCAGTTTTTGCTCTTTGTAACAGAATGTAAAATACTGCAACAATAGCAGCATTCATCCAACTTCCCTTTTTTATGGTATTTCATTCAATCATTTTTATTGAGCACTTACTGTGTGCACAGCACTGTACTAAGCGCTTGGGAAGTATTTGTTAAGCACTTACTATGTGCTGTTCTAAGCACTGTTCTAAACCCTGGGGTAGATACAAGTTAAGTTAGACAGTCCCTGTCCCACATAATAATAATAATAATAATAATAATAATAATAATAATAATAATGGCATTTATTAAGCATTTACTATGTGCAAAGCACTGTTCTAAGCGCTGGGGAGTTTACAAGGTGATCGGGTTGTCCCACGTGGGGCTCACAGTCTTAATCTCCCCATTTTGCAGATGAGGGAACTGAGGCACAGAGAAGTTAAGTGACCTGCCCAAAGTCACACAGCTGACAAGTGGCGGAGGTGGGATTTGAACCCATGACCTCTGACTCCAAAGCCCGTGCTCTTTCCACTGAGCCATGCTGCTTCACATGGGTATGTAGGAGAGAGAGAGCTGATTGAATGTCCTAAAGCCAATGATAAAGAGCTTCTTTTTGATGCAGCAATAAGTGGGTGACCATTGGAAGTTCATAAGGAGAGGGAAGGTATAGGCTGAAGTTTTTTTTAGAATAATGATATGGGCAACAGAGTGAAGTATGGACCGAAGGGGGAGGTCAGTGAGGAGTTTGATGTGATGGTCAAAGCGGGGAATAATGAGTGCCTGAATCAGTGTGGTAGCAGTTTGGATGGAGATAGTGAGATCAGGAGCATGGTGATGTTGTCTACAGTGATTGGAAATTTAAGGGGAGGTTAGGGTTTGGGTGGGAAAATGAATTTTGTTTCAGATATGTTAAGTTTGAGTTGTTGATGGTTCAAAGAACAAAGACAGACATTTATGATCCCCCGAGAAGCAGGATGAGCAGCATTGTGACTTAGTGGAAAGACCACAAGCCTGGGAATCAGAAGACGGGGGTTTTAATCCTGGCTTTGCCCATTCCTTGCTATGTGACATTGGGCAAGTCTCTTAACTTGTCTGTGCCTTAGTTGCCTCCTCTGTAAAAGGGGAATTAAATACCTTTTCTTCCTCCTACTTTAACTGTGAGCCCAAATGGCTTACAGGATACAACACAAGCATGGGAGTCAGAAGGTTGTGTGTTCCAATCCCAGCTTTGCCACTTGTCTGCTGGGTGGCCTTTGGCAAGTCACTTTACTTCTCTGTGCCTCATTTTTCTCATCCATAAAACGGGGATTAAGACTGTGAGCCCCATGTGGGACAGGGCCTGTGTCCAATTTATATCCAACCTACTGCTTAGTACAGTGCCTGGCAATTAGTAAATGCTTAACAAATGCCAGTTATTATTATCATTGTAAACTTGTATCTACCCCAGCATTTAGAACAGTGTTTGAAATGTAGTAAGCACTTAACAAATATAATAATAACTTATTGAGCACTTACAGTATGCAGGGCACTGTACTAATCACTTGAGAGTACAATACAAGGAACATATAGCCTAGAGGGGGAAACAGACATTAAAATAAATTACGGATATGTACATAATAATAATGATGATTGTGGTATTTTTTAAGTGCTTACTATGTGCCAAGCACTGTTCTAAATCCTGGGGTAGATACAAGGTGATCAGGTTGTCCCACGTGGGGCTCACAGTCTTCATCCCCATTTTACAGATGAGGTAACTGAACCCCAGAGAAGTTAAGTGACTTGCCCAAGATCACATAGCAGGCAAGTGGCGGACCTGGGAGTGCTGTGGGAGCTGAGAGTAGTCTGAATAGCAAGTGCATAAAGAGTTCAGGCCTAAGTGTTCAGACAACACATAAGGAAAAAAGAGTGGGGGAAAAGAGGGCTTCATCGGGGAAGGCCTCTTAAATATAATGATGGATAATATATTATAACAGTATTGTTATCACTGATTATTTTCTTCCATGCCATCTGTGTGTTTGTGTACATAAACAGTAATACTCACAAGACCAAGTGAACAAAATATAGAAGCTGTTCCCTTACAGGGTTGACAGTTTCCAGCACTTACAGCATCATAGGTGCCAACTTACTGTTTTGAGGTCTGGGTAGGGGCAGGGAAAGAACAAGCTTCGAAGACCTAACATTATTTTGTATCTCCCGTAACACTTAGCACATTGCTTGGCACAGAGTGGTGCTTAACCAATACCACCATCACTAGTATTTTAATCAACCAGAAAGCACCCTTTTGGGCCTCTTCAGCCCTGATAAGACACTCTCAGGTTCTGTCAGAGAGGTCTACGGAAGGCAAGGTTGAGTGACCAGCTCTAAAAGTTGTAGGGGCCTTCCCCGCCATGGAGTGACACCTAGGTTCTGCATTTCCTGAATTCAGTTTGGTGGGAAAACTGCACAGAATTCTTGAGCTAACCCTTGTTGAGCAGCCTTTCACTTTTCAAGGGCCTGAGTTTATATCCCAAAGATGATATGGATGAGGAGAATCAGGGATGGAAAAAAGAAGGGGCCTGAGGACTCTCCACCCCAGACTACCTTCCTGCAACTCTCTCTTGGCTGGTGCCTGACGAGCAGCTTGCACTGTGCAGAAGCTAGGGGCTACAAGAATCTTAGGGTCTGTCTGTCGGGTTCCCAAACTGTGCTGGGGGTGGGGGAGTGGAATTACAGAAGAATCCAAAATTGGCTGCAGTGACAGAGCTGCATGGAAAAGCTTTAGGTCCTTCTGACTCCCAAGGCTGTGCTCTATCTACTAAGCTAGAGTGGGAGAAACAGTGAGGAGACAGGTCTGAGACTGCCCTCGTGCTTACATGTTCAAGCAGGAAAATATATTGACATTTCCCAGAAAAATGTATTTCCAACATTTTTGGTAGAAACTATATCTTGCTTCAGCAGCCTTTGGCTTCGGTGATTTTAATTGAGGATTGCAAAAGGGAAAATGTGAAATGGAGGCCATTTTAGTACATTTTCCCTGTGTGGATGCAATGTATCATTTTTAAAATGTATTCAAGGGTGCTCTCGAAGCTTACATTTCAGACTTTTCTACAAGGAAGCTTTCCAATCCTTCAGCTTCCAAGTTGCGTAATGGCAACAGCGGCCTATTGTCAGGTCCCCAAAATGATCATACCCCAAGATGTGCCTGTAAAACCTTTAGGAGCCTGGGATAGAGGCTAATGATGATGTTAACAACAACCTCTCTCCCCAGGAGCAGGGGCACCACTGGACCGCTATTACCATTCATCTCCAGTGTGGAAAGGAGCGAACCATTTACAAAGGCGCGGGATGAATGGGAGTGGTATAGCTCTAAGAAGTGGGATTAAAATATTCAGATGCATTCTACCTGGCATCAAAATCATCATCATCATCAATCGTATTTATTGAGCGCTTACTGTTGCAGAGCACTATACTAAGCGCTTGGAAAGTACAAGTTGGCAACATATAGAGACAGTCCCTACCCAACAGTGGGCTCAAATATGTGACTCTTTTCCTTTCTCTCCATTGCTTCCCTCTATCTCAAATCAATCAATCATTTATTGAGTGTTTACTATGTGCAAAGCACCATAATAAGCATTTGCAGGAGTACAATATAACAATATAAGAGTTGGTTGATATGTTCCCACAATAATCATACAGTCTAAAGGGGGAGAAAGACATTAATATAAATAAATAAATCGTGGATTTGTACATTGGTGCTGTGGGCCTGAGGGAGGGGTGAATAAAGGGAGCAAATCCAAGTGTAAGAGTGATGCAGAAAGGAGTGGGAGAAGTGGAAATGAGGGCTTAGTCAGGGAGGACCTCTTGAAGGAGATGGGCCTTCAATGAGGCTTTGAAGGTGGGGAGAGTAGTTGTCTGTTCGATATGAAGAGGGAGGGCCTTCCAGGCCCGAGGCAGGACCCAGGTAAGAGGTTGGTGGCGAGAAAGACGAAATCGAGGTACAGTGCGCAGGTTGGCATTAGAAGAGTGAAGTGTGCAGGCTGGGTTGTAGTAGGAGAGCAGTGAGGTGAGGTAGGAGGGGGCAAGGTGATTGAGTGCTGTAAAGCCTTTGGTAAGGAGTTTCTGTTTGATGCAGAGGTGGCTGGGCAACCACTGGAGGTTCTTAAGGAATGGGGAAACATGGGCTGAACGTTTTTATAGGAAAATGATCTGGAGAAACAGGAGGCAGGGAGGTAGGCAAGGAGGCTGTTGCAGAAGTAAGACTAAGCCCCCTTTTCCTCAGCTCCCCCTCCCTTCTGCATCATCTCGACTCCCTCCCTTTGCTCTTCACCTGTCTCTTCCCACCCCCCAGTACTTAGGTATGTATGTATGTATAAATCTGTAATTCCATTTATTTGTATTGATGCCTGTTTACTTGTTTTGTTGTCTCTCTCCCCCTCTAGACTGTAAGTCAGTTGTGGGCAAAGATTGTGTCTCTTTATTGCTGTATTGTACTTTCCAAGTGCTCGGTAAATACAGTTGAGTGAATGAATGAATGAATGATCAGGAGGAATAGGTTAAGTGCTTGGATTACCATGACAGCAGTTTGGATGGAGAGGAAAAGGGGGATTTTAGCGATGTTAAATCCGACCTGCCTCTTCCTCCAAACCCGCTTTCTGTAGCCGGTGGGTTCCAGGGGCCCAACACACCAACCTTTAATGTCTTTCTCAGTGTTGGTGCCTTGAAGACCAAAACTACCTTTCTTCAGGGCTGGAAAGCTTTTGCTTTCTCTTGCCTTAGCACAATGCTCAGGCCCTCCCAGAACAAGCGGTTATTGTGTCTTAAAAGGTTGATAGAAGCATGGTTAGGGGGAGAATTCCTTAATCTGTCATTATCTACTGGAGACTTCTTTCTTGCGTCTTATAGTATCTCAAAGCAATGAAACACTTACCGGGACAGCTGGGTGACGCCAAAGGAGTTAGGCAAGATTGCTGCGAAGCAGCCAGAGCGATGGGCCAGCTCAACAGGAACCCAGGCATCGTGCTGACCGGGAGGCTAAATGGTGAGGCCACAAGCGGAGATTGGTCCCGGCAGGCAGTGCCGGCACTCTTCATTCAAAGGACAAGCGAGGATGCGAACCCGTGGAGAAAGCTGTATCATTAGTGTGAGGATGGGAGCCTGTTGTGAACTGATTTAGTAGCCGCATCCTTCCCTCCTCTCACATGCGCACAGTGCGTTTAGTTGACTAGGACGATGGAAAGAACCAAACCTCCACAGCTGACACATTGTGGCTTTGAACTTAGATGGAAATGGTGAATTCACCTCTGAAAGGAAAAGTGACTAGAAAAGAGTTCTTTTCAGGGTCTGGGTTTTGCCTGCTCGTTTTCATTGTCTGCTGGTACATACATATATCTTGGTGATAAATCTTCCCCTCTCTTGCCCTTCTTCTTATAAAGCCCCACTTGTAACTGTTGGAATGCCTGAGCCTCAGGAGATGGAACTTGTTCCCGCCCCCAAACCAGGGAGTCTCAACACCACTGAGGTAGAGGGGAAGGAAGGGGACCACGCCTGCTTAGTTCTTGATCCAGATCCTGTAGTAAGACATGAAGCAAGAGTCTTCCTCAGTCTTTTACTCCCAACCCCTGGCCACCTCCTCCTCATCTCCCTCACTGAGGTAGCATGAGGAGGCCTCAGATGGGAGGGTCTATTATTTACTCCACTGTCAGAGAGTCTATCCTAGTCAGAATGGAGTTTTTATGGTCTTTTGTTCTTAATCCTGGCCTGGCATTTTATGTCCTGGTTCTGTCCACCCAGGGCTCTCCTTCCTGGTGCTTTGGGTGCCCTAATTAGTTAAAACTTCTCCTACAGGCTACAGAATTTCTGAAGCAGTTTTGGATACTGAATGCGTATCAATCAATCAATCAATTGTATTTATTGAGCACTTACTGTGTGCAGAGCACTGTACTAAGCACTTGGGAAGTACAAGTACAAGTTGGCAACATATCAGAGAAGCTCCTTAATGCAGACAGAGCTAATCTGATTTTAATTTATTCACTTTGTACTCCTGGGACTCCCTCTTCCTTGGAGAGAAGCTCAGTCTCATGGGAGTGATTCATTTATTCTCTTTTGTCTCACTCAGCCTGGGGCAACCCTAAAGATTACCTGTGATTTTTCAACTAACTCTCTCTCCTCTCTCTCTCTCTCTCTCTCCCTCCCTCCCTCCCTCCCTTCCTCCCTCCCTCTCTTTCTCCATCCCCGCCCCCAGATGTTTTCATTAATGTAAAGTTATTTTCTGTTTCTCCTCCTTGTCCCTCTCCATTCTTCACTGTTCCCTCCCCCTGCCCCCTTCATTCCTTCTGTCTTTCCCTCATTCTGGAGAATTTTCTTCTGGACAACTAGTTGTCGAACCATTTCTATCTTTCTCTTGCCTAATCTGCTGCTATCTGAAGAATTCATTACATTTCAAATCAGAGGCCTTGCTGCATACATTAGCAGGTTTTAATAGACTGCCACAACTCAAAAAGGGGAAAAAAAAGAGAAAGAAGATTTAAAACTCTTGTCTTGCCAAAAGCAGACAGATTGACTCGAAAATGACTCAGTCAATAAAAGATGAGTTTTGAAAAGGCTTCCCTCTGCTCTGAGTTCGTATTCCAGGGAATTAGTTTTTTCTAAGTCCACTGTCAGAAATTAATAATACATACAGCATGTAAAATGGATTTAGCTCTCTTCAGCCTTATACAAACATATCTTTGACTTGCTAAATGTGACATGGCTACTTGGATTTTCCAGCTTTTATCCCAGTGGTTTGTCATCTCTCTGGTGACGGTGACCTCAGTGGAATTTTTTCAGCATATTCCCACACTTCTAAATAAGAATCTCCTTCTTTGTGGAACTTCAGTCCTCTTTCTCTTTCCTACAAACGTCTATCCAGTCAGAAATTTTTTAGGTGTTTTTGAGCTACCAACATCCCAAAGGGCTGGATAAAGCCAAACCAGAGTTTGGCTAGAGTTTTCTTCAGGCGATGACTTCCGGTCTTTTCTTATTCCCACAGTAGCCCAACAACTTTCTGAAATGGGGGTTGTCCTTTTTTGCTTCCTTAGATTCTGGGGGCAGTCTGGAATAATGTAACTTTTCAAAGGATCCTCAGGCTGAGGATTCCTGATTTGTTTCATCCCCTACCCAAGCCTCTGAACATCTTTTTCAGTAGAATGTGAGTCCTTAAAAGCCCAGTTCCTGTAGGTTGGGGCCAACCTTACTGTCAAAGAGCCATTGATTAGGCATTTACCTTAAAAGTGGGTGTTAAAGGCAAGTCCTAAAACCTCCAGAAAAGGAATTTTTCTCCATCTTTTGTTTTCCTAGGATCTTGCTGATGTTAGTAACAAACCTCCCCATTCTCTGGTTCTATAACCTTTTCAGAATTACAAATAACCACTCCCCCCTGGATAGTTAATGGTGTATGACAGGTGAGAAGAGAATGCCTGTTTCACTTATTGTACCATTTATGTCCCTTTCCTAGGAAAGGGACGGCTAGCTAATTTATGTGCAGTGCCTGTTTTTGAGGTGGCTTTAGTCTGGCCTATGCTTTTTGCAGTCCTTGGCACAATCCACAATCCCTAAATGTGATCAAGCTCAGTCCTATTTTTATGTGCACACTCTCTCAAGTCATAACACTGAGAAGCAGTGTGGCTCAGTGGAAAGAGCATGGGCTTGGGAGTCAGAGGATCTGGGTTCTAATCCTGGCTCCACCACTTGTCTATTGTGGAGGTAACCTAGTTTGTCAGCCGGGGGGGCTAAAGTGACATAATATTCACCCCCAATCAAGAGACTATGGAATAAATCACTTAACTTCTCTGTTCCTCAGTTACCTCATCTGTAAAATAGGGATTCAGTCTCTGTTCTTCCTCCTACTTAGTCTGTGAGCCCCATGTGAGGCCTGATTATCTCATATCTAACTCAGCGCTCTATATAATGCATGACACATAGTAAGCACTAAAGAAATACCACAATTATTATTATTATTACAGTGGCAGATACAATAATAATAATAATAGTGGTATTTGTTAAGCGCTTACTATGTGCTGAGCACTGTTCTGAGTGCTGGGATAGATACAAGGTGATCAGGTTGTCACACCTGGCGCTCACAGTCTTAATCCCCATTTTACGGATGAAGTAACTGAGGCACAGAGAAGCGAAGTGACTTGCCCGAAGTCACACGGCTGACAAGTGGTGGAGCCAGGATTAGAACCCATGACCTCTGACTCCCAAGCCCGTGCTCTTTCCACTGAGCCACACTGCTTCTCCAATATATATGTGGCCACTCCATGTAGATGTCCTTAATGACCCTGACACGTTTTCCATAACCTCCTCCTTCCCTGTCCAAAGACAGCAGTACCCAGTGAGGGGCTCTTAGAGTGGCTGTTAGGGAAGCTGCTAATAGGAGTAATAGTATACCTAAGGAGTCTTCTGAAGCCCAGCGCTTAGAACAGTGCTTTGCACATAGTAAGTGCTTAACACATGCCATTATTACTATTATTATTACTATTATTGTTATTATTATTAAGACAGGTCACCCTCATGAGTTGTCTCCTTCAGCACGCTAAGCCTTCCTTGGCCATTTCCACTGAGAGACAGGGGATCATACTTGTACTCTGTGGACAGAGAGACCAAATTGTTTACCCATGGTTACAGGCAATCATTTTGTGTAGTATAAATCATCAGATTCTGGATGGAAACTGAATTACTTTGTTTATTGGAGATTTTAGACATTACCTTCCATGTCATATATTCTGCCCCCTCTAAGCTTTAAGCGGTCCCTTCACTCCGTACCTTCAATACCAGGACACACCTCTACCCCTCTCTTTTGATACTTATAGCATTTGTTAAGCGCTTACTATGTGCCAGGCACTGTATTAAGTGCTGGGGTAAATTGGGTTGGACACAGTCCCTGTCCCACGTGGGGCTCACAGTCTTAATCCCCATTTTACAGTTGAGGTAACTGAGGCACAGAGAAGTAAAGTGACTTGTCTGAGGTCTAATCTGGGATTAGAACCCAGATTCTTCTAATTCCCAGGATGGTGTTTTATCCACTTGGCCACTCTGCTTCAATCAATCAATCGTATTTATTGAGTGCTTACTGTGTGCAGAGCACTGTACTAAGCGCTTGGGAAGTACAAGTCGGCAACACATGGAGATGGTCCCTACCCAACAGCGGGCTCACAGTCTAGAAGGGGGAGAATTTATTTATTTTGTGAATGACTTGCATCTAGCTGTAATTATCTTCTGACGATTTTGACACCCGTCTACATGTTTCGTTTTGTCGTCCGCTACATCTGCATCTAGATGTCGTCTACATCTGCTTCTCATGCAGATGTAGATTTAATGTGTCCTTTTGGTCCCCAACAGTTATATGAGCCACAGGTTCTTTCAGTTTATTTAAAATATATATGTATATATATATATTTGGGGGGTAATATTCATTTGGGTATAATTTGTTCCATGTTCTCTTGGTTGCGGGAGGGACTTTCCTCTGTGAATATTATGTCACTTTAACCCCCTGGCTGTCACACCAGGGTACCTCCACCCAATAATCTGTTGGGGTATAATTGCTGGTGTCTTTTCAGATCATTTTTGTAAAAGGTGACAGACTGCTTACTGGAGTGAGATGTTAATAACACAGTGATGCCCCTTGTTTGAAAGCCAGCAGAGAAATTACCCAATACAGTTGTCTGAGAGTCAAGAGTTGGAATGGTGAAATGGGAAGAACAGATCGCTTCATTTGCATATAATTCCAGGGCTTGCATGTCATCTTTTGTGTAAACCATACAATTTCCGGCACAGCAGGGAACTTTTGCTCACAATAGAGCCCGGGACACAGGCTCTCCTTCTGCACCAGTCAGGGTTAAAGAGATGGCATCTGCTTAAGGTTGGCTGAAGGTTTGGCTACAAGGAAGGGTGGGGGGGTAGACAACGTTGACAGCTCTGCCTTGGCAAGCCCCTGCAAGCGAGAGGTGGGTGACAAAGGGACTGCCTTGATGTGCTTCATTTCCCAGATGTCCTGAAGTCTCGAGTTACACCAAAGGAGTCAGGGAGGCAGTCGGGGCAGGGGCCGAGAGCAGCTCTGGAGAAATGGCAGGGGAGAGAATGGCGGAGAGGCAAAGGGAGAGAGAATAATTTTTCCCTTACCTTGTTGCTGTGTCCAATTAGCGCCGCTGCTAGTATGCAGTTTCTTTCTCAAATCACCTCAGATGTGGCGCTTTCCCCAGGGTGAACAGCAGCAGCAGGAGCAGCAGCAGCTGCCGCCTCTCACACTAACCCTCCTGGGAACAGACCTCCATCATGCCGATTGAAATCAGAGACAGCCGCTTTTTCAAAGGAGAACTAGTGCTCCCCTACCTAGTCCTTTCCGAGTCAGCCAAGTGTCATTCTCTTAGTGGGAATAGGGTTGTGCCTCAATCTCCCCTGCAATTCACAGCCCTAAAAGGATTTCGAGACATGGGCTTCAGCTTTTAATTTGATTTCACCGGGCACTGACTTCCCTATTACTCTCTTTAATGAACTAGTCTAGGTGTCACCAAATGGCGAGGCACTTCCCAGTGATAAACTCAACAATTAGAGCCATGGTACCCAGCTTCCACATTTTTAATAAAAATGCATGAATATTTCATGGATAATTATTAAATATTTAAAAATTTAAAACCGAAATAGTTTAGAAGTTAGCAGTCCTTGAATAATTCAGGGGTTGGAAACATGCCCCTCCCATGGCCTGAACAAGCCAGCACAGCCCCCACCTCCCATCCATCCCCCGAAGCAGCGGCCCAGTCTTTCTTCTGGGCCAGAGAGCTCTGAGGGGGAACTCTAGTGAAATTTTTACCAAGTAGATCTTTGACAACCAGTTTTTTGCAGTAAATTCAGGCGGACACAGTCACAGGTGCCAAGTGGTAAGAAACAGCAATGACTTTTGGGCAGAGCTTTAGGGAAGAAAGCAGCCCCAAAATCTTCCTCCTCCCATCAGGACATAATGCCATATCCTTAATTAGAAGCAACATGGCATAGTGCATAGAGTATGGGCTTGGGAGTCAGAAGGTCATGGGTTTTAATCCTGACTCTGCCATTTAATAATAATAATAATAATAATAATGGTATTTATTAAGTGCTTACTATGTGCAGAGCACTGTTCTAAGCGCTGGGGAGGTTATAAGGTGATCAGATTGTCCCACGGGGGCTCACAGTCTTAATCCCCATTTTACAGATGAGGTAACTGAGGCACAGAGAAGTTAAGTGACTTGCCCAAAGTCACACAGCTGACAATTGGTGGAGCCGGGATTTGAACCCATGACCTCTGACTCCAAAGCCCATTCTCTTTCCACAGAGCCACGCTGCTTCACTTGTCAGCTGTGTGACCTTGGGCAAGTCACTTAACTTCTCTGGGCCTCGGTTACTTCATCTGTAAAATGGGGATTGAGACTGTCAGCCCCACAGGGGACTGTGTCCAAACCGATTTGCTTGTATCCACCCCAGCACTTAGTACAGTGTCTGAAACATAGTAAGTGCTTAAATACCACAATTATTAGTATTAATAAAGTAATTGTCAGCATCATCTACAACAATCAATGCCTGCGATGTGCAGAGTCGAGTATCACAGAGTGTCCAAAGGCAAAATCCTTGTCACCAAGACACTTGGAGTCTAGAATAGGGGGGATGTACCATGCCTCCTATCCCTGACCTCTCAGAATAAATTACTAAATCTAGAAGTCTACCCCAAATTCCCAATGTCAAAGTACCGGCCTGTCCTGGCCAAGTTGAAGATCCCTCCCAGGTCTGAGTTTTGCGATTTTTCCCTACAGTTCTAAAGAGTGTAAAATGGGCATCTCTCCTCCTCGCACAGTAAGGTGGTATAAGGGTGAGGTTTCCCAGTGGCTGGAGGAAAGGGAGACCCCAGCCATGAAAGATGGTCCTAGAAATGCAGAAACAAGTGCATCACTTCGCCACATTTATCCTCTCCTCCCTCTGTTCTGGCACTTTACCTCCCCCTGCCCAAAGCTACTGATCTCTAAGGGAAGAATCCAGACCTGAGACTCTGTTATCTCACCCATAGAGTGAGGATTTAAATTTTACCGTTACCCACTGGGGACAGATGTACTTATTTTACATGACACCTCCCTAGGTTGTGTTTTAATATGCCTGTAAAGAGCTGCTGCAGCAATCGACACCATATAAATGCATGGTTAGGAGTCTTGCAGAAAGATTGGCCCTTCCCCACTGTAGCCATTTTGCTACTCCTTGCAAATCTGTCATTTTCATTCCATTTCAGCAGAATTGTGGCTAAAGAATTGGTTTCATAAAGTGGACTCCAGGTAGCAACGGAGAGTAGGAAAGATTTGCTCACCGCACCAGGAAATTATCTGCTCTTTTTGGCTTTTGGGTGCTCTATGATACTAGACTCCACACATCGCAGGCGTTGATTGTTGTACATGATGCCTACAATTAGGGATATGGCATTATGTGCAAGTGCTTAATACAGTGCTATGTACACAGTAAGTATTCAGTAAGTAACATGGATTGACTGATCGAAATGCTCCTGAATATTGGTTGAAAGGAAATCAGCTTGGTGGGAATCCTGGTAGTTTACAGATGGATGAGACCAGTTATAATGTTTACTGCTGATGAGGAAGAAATCTTGTGAGAGTTGGAAGTGAAGAAGTTGGTGGAACTAACAGTCTTTGAGGTGTTAAGTGGAAAGGATGCAGTAGTGTGCAGGTTTACTCCAGAAACTTTGGTATAATCACTAGAGATGCTACCTCCAGAGGTGTGCTATGGAGCAGGTCCCTCTCTTCACGACAGTGCTCCCAGATCAGTTCAGCTAGTTTAGGAGTTTACTTCTGTCATCTAGGACAAGAACTGACTATCTTCTATCTAATCTACCCCAGGGCTTGGCACAGAGTATAAGCATTTAAATACTATTATCGTTATTATTATGTGTGGGGGAAAAAGAGGACAACTAACATGCACTGAGGATTTCTGGGCTCAATCCATATCTGGAGCAAGATCCTTTGGGGCCATGCCATAGCTCAGAGCCCTATTTGGCCCCTCCCAGTACTTCCAGGGATGGTCAGGCTGCAGGACAAAGCTACCTAGTTCCTATCTAGTTCCAAGATTTCCGGTATTTTCTATGGACTTGAAAGATCTCCTTAGAGGGCTAAATAATTTGGCTCATCCGCCTGACTTTAATAGAAGGCTTGATTTTTTTTTTTGGCACATCTCCTCTCTATTCCCTTCCTCAGAATTCAGTTGTTTTGCCTTTTCAGCGTGGATCAGTGGGAAGAGCACAGGCTTGGGAGTCAGAGGTCATGGGTTCTAATCCTGGCTCCACCACCTGTCAGCTGTGTGACTTTGGGCAAGTCACTTCACTTCTCTGTGCCTCAGTTCCCTCATCTGTAAAATGGGGATCGAGACTGTGAGCCCCATGTGGGGCAACCTGATCACCTTGTATCTTCCCCGGTGCTTAGAACAGTGCTTTGCACATAGTAAGCACTTAACAAATGTCATTATTATTATTATTATTATAACTCTCTTCCCTGAAGGAACCTGTAGGTGAGTGGCACTTCACTGAATGTATTGGAAGCAGGTCTTGGAGGCTGCAGCCTGAATAGGACAAATATTAGGCTAGATTTTTACCCTGCCGATAAAGCAACAGAAAAGGCAGGAGGGAGAGAGACTCTGTCTCCGGGAGCTCCTTGACAGCATTTGTCTCCTTAGTAGAATGGCAGATCTTTAAGGGCCAGGGTCAGGTCTTTTCTTTCACATTTAGCCCAAGAGCTTAGTATGAGCTCTATGGGCATTTGTCTCCTCGGTAGTGTATTTTAAACTGAATAACATGCGCGATATGGGTGGAAGGATGGATTGTCCTCGCATTAAGACGGGGGAATTATTGTCCCCCAAAATACAAAAGTCACCCAACGAAGGAGTGGACCAATGGGCTTGAAAATATTTTTGTCTGTGAAAAATCTCTTGAGAGTGAGATATCCAATTTGTTGTTCAGCTTGCCTAGTTCAGCCTTCCCTGTTTTTATCTTTCCCTTGCCCTAGCCCCCCAACCATGCTTTCCAAAAAAAGAATTCCTCACTGCAGGTTCTGATTTCATTCAAGAGACCAAAAAACTTGGCTTTACCCTCTCAGTATTTCATATCCAAGAACATCTTGCTTCCGTTTAAAGCCATGCACTCTGGAATTTGCCAGTTTTTCTTTTCTCATTGATGATTATGAGTATGACAGTTTTGAACTTTAAAAATGGAGCGGCTTTTGATTTATGCCAAGACATAAAATTCTGTTTATAGTGAAAGCCAGGAGAATGCATCTTTAGCTAAATGCATTTTTTTTTCAGGAAGAAAGATGGGTTTTGTCTTGAGTCCCAAAAGGGAAATTTCAGAGATGGCTTCAAAGGAAGAGAGAGGGGCTTCACAGGACTCAGCCTGGCAGCACCTCCAATGGCCTTAGAACAATGGACTGGCAGTCCTTCAAGGGGTTATGTGACCTTAGAAAACTTTTTTTTTAATGGTATTTGTTAAGCACTTACTATTTGCTAGACACTATACTAAGTGCTGGGTTAGAATCAAGATAATCAGGTTGGACAGTCTCTGTCCCACTCAGTCTTAATCCCCATTTTACAGATGAGGTAACTGAGGCCCAGAGAAGTGAAGTGACTTGCTCAAAGTCACACAGCAGACAAGTGGTGGGGCTGGGAATAAAATCCATGTCCTCTGACTCCGACTCCCGTGCTCTTTTCACAAGGCCGTGCTACTTCTCTAACCCCTTGTCTAACACCTCTTTCTCAGTTTCCCTACAAGCTCAAAAGAAATAGTAGCAGAACCATTTCTGAAACACAAAATCAGTGTTTGGATTGATGGCCTCAGTACCCCAGAAGCGATGCTGGAGATTGTGTTAGTGGTTTCTTTGGTTGCCAGGACCACCCTGCTGCCACTACATCCTCATCGATTATCATTGCCTGTTTTTATGCATCACATTCATTTCAGTGCTTCTGTTAAATGAGTAGGAGGGTGTGCTGAGAAAAACAAAAAGCTGCCTGCCTCATCATCTCAGAGGTGCTGGGGAAACTGGCACCAAGGCAAGGGAATGGGTGGCAAGCGGATACTCTCTGGTGTAGTTAAGGCACCTTTGTGTTCGAGGCGGGTGGGTGTGTGAGCGAGCCTGTGCCAATGGAAAGTTGTCCGAAATCTCAGGTTTGCTAGCACTTCATCTCTGGACCCAAGCTTGATAGAGGATGAACGGCCTATGTGTGCATGTACATATTTATTGCCCATTTAAAACCAATTACATTTGGCAGCTTAGACCACCTCTGAGTCAATCAGATGGGAAACTGCTGAAGCCCTCTCTCTCTCTAAGTGAATGCTCCTGAAGAAGCCCTTCAAAGGAAAATTAGCATCTTTAAAAGCATTTTTGCTTTGTGTGTTGTCTCCTAGAGGATCAACCCAGAGGTATAAAAGGATTTTTTTTTAAATGTCATTTGAGAGGACCAGCTCTCAGAGTTTCCATTTCAAAGTGCATGTCAACAGTCACAGCAGTTCTATTGAAAGATGGCAGTGCTGCTCTTAGTAAGTTGCAAGGTGTTGGGGGCCCATAGTTCCCAGTGCAGTGACTTCATTTTAAAGTGAATTGGAGAGAGAGAGAGGCTGACCTTTTCCACCCCTCTACTATCCCTGTGCCCTTTAACCCAAGAGCTGATGAGGGAAATTGATGAGTGAAATAACCCTCAGCCATGCAATTTTAGTAAAATCATAGCACAGTTTGGTATTGCCTTTAGACCAAATGGATAGCACGTTGTCAGTTCTGAGTAGAATATAGTTGAAGTTGGGGAACCTTTGTCTCTTCTCTTTCTCCTTCACATTTCCCTCCAGCAGAAAATGGTTCTTTAAATTCCAACCTGTGAACTGTTTCTTTGAAGATAAGGGACCTTACAAGCCCTCTTATGAGGTGCCTTTTCCCTTGGGGGTCAGAGCTGCCCTCTTCTTTCATTAGCCTCTAAATCATTCAATTCAAGTAATGAATATGCGGTCTATCCCCTTCTGAGCATCATAAGGCACAGCAAGGGACAAGAGCGGGTATATTTGCTATGAGCTATGGGCTATGGATTGGGTCATCAGGTGAATGAAATGGTGCTGCAGGAATGGGATGTAGCTCACCATGAATTATACTGCTAATGTGTGATGAGTAGAATGGATAATTTGGGTCCATTGGAAAAAAAATCACTTAACCAATATTTTCAAATCTCTTCCCATCACACCCTCTATCCAAGCACTTCACCAGAAGCAAAATTGAGTGAATTGAGGTTTCCCTTTCATCATTGCCTCTGTCCACCCTCTAGTGGGATTGCTAATAATCATAGTCAAGTTCCTCCAAGTGAACCGTAGAAGGGAGAATTAGCCCCTGCATAACCTATCATTGGCTGTCTTATGGGTTGGCTTCTCATCCTCAAAGATAAGAGGAGCACTATTTTCAAATTCTCTTTATCCATTCTTATTTCATTTGCAAAATGAGTTGTGCATCTGTCTGTACTTTTCTTGCACATATTTGTTACTTTATTTCCCTCTTGTTCTCCTCTCTTCTATCCTTTTCTGTTCTTTTCTTTTTTGTGTTTCTGCCTGGCCTTCCATTCTCGTTATTTAAGCTTACTTTCTAGAGCTTGATGGTCCCCAGTACCCTTTTACATCCTTTCCTGGGAGAGTGTTTATCTGATGATACTGAGCACAATAATGCTCCTGGAACAATACTCTGAAAAATAGAATGCACTTTGTCCTAAAGGATAGCATCCCGGTAGGGCTCTTCCATCCATGAAAACTCTGTTCACATCTTAGTAAACCTGGGCTCATTCTGAAGACTCAGTTCACTGGCAACCCCATATCAGACCGACTGTTCCCCCCTCCTCGTGACGCGAAACTGAGGGGATCAGTGAACCTCATTCTGAAGATCAGCTCCTCCCATGCCTCAACTCGCTGACATCCCCTGATCCTAGCACAAAGGCAGTCTTGGTCCTTCCGGCATCAAGCCCTCTTCCTCTTTGAAATTCTGGCTGCATGGAAGCAACCAAATGAAAAGCAGTGACATTTTAAACCTGAAAACCCCATCTTTTATTTATTTTCTCCAAACTAATGTGTAAATTATTCATTAAAGTTTATGTAAGTGATTGAAATACAAGGAGTTTGAATTGAGGAGCAAAATTTATTTTAACAAGAAAGTCAATAATTGGGAAGCATTGACTTTTTTTCCCCGTCTCCAATTAATGTGTGTTCTCTTTTTCCTCAGACCTCATTATTTCCATGAAACCAAGTGGGTGTGTGGCCAGCTGGGATGGCTAGGCACCTCAAAGCAGTTAAAACCTTTACCACTTTTTTGCTTTCTTAGCCTCTCACTTTATCTTCATGTCTCTTTTTTACTTTCCAGTCAGAATTTGACTCTCAAAAGCAGCAACTAAAGTACATGGAGCCTCTCAGTGGACAATCTCATTTTTAAAGCTCTCTAGGGATAGGTGCACAATCTCTGTCATTAGCTTCATTTTCACTATCAGGAAAGTGTTCCTTGTTGTTAACCTTCCCTGTATGTTTATGGCATGTATTAAGCACTACTGTGTGTAAGCACTAGGGTTAATGCAAGGTTATCCGATAATAATAATAATAATAATGATGGCATTTATTAAGCGCTTACTATGTGCAAAGCACTGTTCTAAGCGCTGGGGAGGTCACAAGGTGATTAGGTTGTTCCACGGGGGGCTCACAGTCTTAATCCCTATTTTACAGATGAGGTAACTGAGGCCCAAAGAAGTTAAGTGACTTGACCAAAGTCACACAGCTGACAATTGGCGGAGCCGGGATTTGAACCCGTGACCTCTGACTCCAAAGCCTGTGCTCTTTTCCACTGGACCACACTGCTTCAGTCTCTGCCCCACATTGGGCTCACTCTTATCCCCACTTTACAGGTGAAGAAACTGAGGCCAGAGCGACTTGCCCAAAGGTACCCAGCAGACCAGTGGCAGAGCTGGAATTAGGACCCAGCCCATGACTCCTAGTCCCGCTCTCTTTCCACTAGGCCACCCTACCAACCCATCGTGAAAGCAACCTAAATCTCTTCCTGCTATTCACATCCATTTCCTCTTATTCTGGCTTCCAACAAGGATGTTTTCCTTTACGTTTTTGGGTTACTCTTTGACCCAACAGAATAAATACCTTCTTTTAGCTTCCTCTGGGATTCCAAACCCCAGAAATAGGAAACTCGTGAGGTAGGCTCTTTCCTTCCAGGAGTTTAAAATAGTAAAACTGAAGGCTGAGGAGTTTCTGCAACTCCAGAATCACACACAATATGCCACAACTATTCAGAGCCAGGACTTGACTTTTCAAAAGCTGCTTTTTAAAGATGTAATTAATTATAGCTGTGCCAGAGCAGGAGCACTGGGGCATTTTGTGTCCCACAAGTGCTACGATATCAATTCTGTCTTCTCAACAACAGTCTCATAGTGGAATGGACTTCAGCCCAGAGCCCGCACTTCACCCTCTTCAGCTGGAAGGATAGAAGTGTGAATTTAATCCTTGAACTTGTTTTTCCCTCTGATATTACAGATAGGTCTCTCTAGGTATAAGCGCATGCAGTCTCGGTCGTTTCTCAATAAACACACTAGATCCATCCTGGGATGTGTGTTGAATTGTGGATTGTTTCTTTGTGAGGGAAATTCTCTTCCCTATATTCTGCTGTTCACACTGGGACTATCTCTCTCTCTAATGTTTCCTGCCCTCTGGAACAAATGCAGGCCCCATTGAGTCTCCAAACAGAATGCTCATTTTGTTAAAAAGACAAGCCCACGGATTCTAATTTTGCACTAGCATTGAGCCAGTTCATAAACTTGGGCTCCTTCTACTTTGGTAGTTTATGAAATGTGCAGAAGGCAGCATTTTGATATCTGTGGGAAAAGGGGGATATTTACTTCTCCAAGGTCAGACTTCATTTATTACCAAAATTTAATTTTTTTTTCCCCATTGGACGTCTGAGATATATTAAAGGCAGTGCAATCTCTGACAGTGGTGAAATATTGCCCCTGAAATATGGACAGTGAATTTTTGCTTTTCATCCATAGGCTTTTATCCGTATAACAGTTCCATCTTAGGACTGTGTGGCCGCAAGAAGCTTAGAAGAATATTGGGGTCAGAGCTGCCAATTAACCTCTTGATTTCATAGTCTGATTACTCGATTAATCAAGGGCCCGGAGCCAGAAGCCTGATGGAGAGGCATTTTAGCTGCAGAATAACAATGTCCAAAAGGACTGATCCCAGGGCCAGAGTGGTGAATGCTGAAAGGTAGGAGGAGAAGGAGAGGGATCCTATAATAAGGGAGAAACTGTGTGACTCAGGCCAAGATCATCATCAATGATATTTACCGAATGCTAACTCTGTACAGAGCACTGTACTGAGCACTTGGGAGAGTCCAGTATAATACAGCTGGTAGACCAACAGGGTTTTCTAAGACTGCACACCTCTGCACCTCTACTGAGTCTTCATTATCAATCAGTCAATCAGTGGTATTTATTATAATCAGTATAACACTATACTAAGTGCTTGGGAGAGTACAGAACAACAGAGTTGGTAGACATGTGCCCTTCCCACAAGGATTATCCACAAGAGGGGAAGCGGAATGACAAGGATAATAGATCTCACCAGCTTAACCCCAAACCTCATGTTCTAGCACTTAGTACAGTGCTCTGCACAGAGTAAGCGCTCAGTAAATAGGA
The DNA here is from genome assembly GCF_015852505.1 of Tachyglossus aculeatus. Classification (NCBI taxonomy): domain Eukaryota; kingdom Metazoa; phylum Chordata; class Mammalia; order Monotremata; family Tachyglossidae; genus Tachyglossus; species Tachyglossus aculeatus. Next base: position 61,405,807 of record NC_052086.1, read on the forward strand.
TTGATTGATTAAGTGATCATTACAAAAAGTTGCAAAATTGATTTCTCCCTGAAGACCCCACTCCAGTGGGCAGCAGGAGGAAAGCAAGGACCACCATTATTCCCCAGAAATAGATATTTAGCTTCCAGTAACCCAGAGTTGTCTTTTTTTTCCCCCTTACCTTGTCCTGTAACTCTTCTCATGAATTGAGTTTACAGACTGAATTTATCTCCAGGTTATACTTGACAGTCAGTCAGGCAGGAAGATCTGAGCAAATGCTGGGGGCTGAACACTGGCCTACTTGTCATGGGGAGCAAGGGGAAGAACAGGATATTGCTTGCCCTGAAATCAGGTGAAACAGTAACAATAGTAATAATAATTGTGGTATTTGTTAAGTGCTTTACTGTGTACCAGGCACTGTATTAAGCACTGGGGTGGATACAAACAAATTGGGTTGGACATAGTCCCTGCCCCATATGGGGCTCAAGGCATTAATCCCCATTTGGTAGGTGAGGTAGCTGAGGCACAGAGAAGTAAAATGACTTGCCCAAGGACCTACAGCAGAAAAAGTGGCAGAGCTAGGATTAGAACCCAGGTCCTTCAGACTTCCAGTCCCATGCTGTATCCACTAGGTAATGCTGCTTGTCAGGGAGGTCAGCATCAGGGTGAAAGGGAGGTCAGGGTCAGAAATTGAGCTCTCATTCCTCCTGTGGTCATGGGATTGTCTAGAGAGAGCCAAGCCCCTCCCCATAGAGCTGCTGTGTAGTTGAAGGAAACCAAGAAGAAGGTCAGGGCCTCACTTCTCTGGCATAGCAGACCTTCCTATGCTGATTCCCTTCCAGCTAGATTATCCTGGATGCCCAGGAAAGGGCAGACTTCCAGAACACATGAGAGGGAAAGTGAGACTATTTGCCATTTACGGGAACTATATTTTTCCATCCCCGGCCAAGGCTGTTGATAAAGCGGACTGACTTGGGAGGCCTCTCCAGTGTGTGTTTAAGTAAAGCCAGACGCTGTAATTAATGGGGGATAAATCGAGGTTTAATTACTCGGAAGGCACCTTAGGTGAAAGATTCATGGTAATTGTTGTGTATCCTCTTGAAGGATTCACACTGCTGGCAGCTCCCATTACGGTAATAAAGCATGGGGTGAGTGGCATACGGTCCCCCAGGCCTCTTTTATGCAAAATTGTCCTGTTAAAGAAACACATAGCAATGACAGTGAGCAGTTGGGCTGGGGTTGGTCCCTTCTTCCCCAGTCCTGCTGGACTCTCAGGTTCATTTGACAGTCTTTCCCACCCAGGGGTATGAGGTCACATGACCTTTTGCAGTTTCCTTAAAGGGAAGGTTCTCTGATGTTTCCCTCTGTAGGATTCATTCATTCATTCAATCGTATTTATTGAGCACTTACTGTGTGCAGAGCACTATACTAAGCGCTTGGGAAGTACAAGTTGGCAACATATAGAGACGGTCCCTACGCAACAATGGGCTCACAGTCTAGAAGGAGGAGACAGACAACAAAACATGTGGACAGGTGTCAAGTCATCAGAATAAATAGAAGTAAAGCTAGATGCACATCATTAACAAAATAAATAGAATAGTAAATATGTACAAGTAAAATAAATAGAGTAATAAATCTGTACAAACATATATACAGGTGCTGTGGGGAGAGGAAGGAGGTAGGGCTGGGGGGATGGGGAGGGGGAGAGGAAAGAGGCGGCTCAGTCTGGGAAGGCCTCCTGGAGGAGGTGAGCTCTCAGTAGGGCTTTGAAGGGAGGAAGAGAGCTAGCTTGGCGGATGTGCGGAGGGAGGGCAGTCCAGGCCGCGGGGAGGACATGGGCCAGGGATCGATGGCGGGACAAGTGAGAACAAGGTACAGTAAGGAGGTGAGTGGCAGAGGAGCGGAGGGTGTGGGCTGGGCTGGAGAAGGAGAGAAGGGAGGTGAGGTAGGAGGGGGCGAGGTGATGGAGAGCCTGGAAGCCGAGAATGAGGAGTTTTTGTCTGATGCTTAGGTTAATTGGTAGCCACTGGAGATTTTTGAGGAGGGGAGTAACATGCCCAGAGCATTTCTGCAGAAAGATGATCTGGTCAGCAGCGTGAAGTATAGACTGAAGTGGGGAGAGACAGTAGGATGGGCGAGCAGAGAGAAGACTGATGCAGTAATCCAGTCGGGATAGGATGAGAGATTGAACCAGCAAGGTAGTGGTTTGGATGGAGAGGAAAGGGCGGATCTTGGCGATGTTGCGGAGGTGAGACCAGCAGGTTTTGTGACGAATTGGATGTGAGGGGTGAACGAGAGAGCAGAGTCGAGGAGGATTATAATCATAATAATAATGATAATAAGTGTGGTATTCATTAAGCACTATGTGTCAAGCACCGTACTTAGCGCTGGGGTAGGTACAAGGTAATCAGTTCCACGTGGGGCTCCCAGTCTAAGTGGGAAGGAGAACAGATATTGAATCCCCATTTTGCAGATGAGGGAACTGAGGCACAGAGAAGTGAAATGACTTGTCCAAGGTCACACAACAGACAGGTGACAGAGCGGGGTTAGGTTCTCTGACTCCCAGACTGGGCTCTTTCCACTAAGCCACACTGCTTCTCCGTAGCATCTGTTTGGTGCTCTAGTTCTGGGGGGGGGATGTTCCCAATGAGGCCTAATGGCATATTTGAAGGTACCACTTGTAAGGCCTGTTGGAGGCTTTCCTGTAGCATAAGATTGCTGTTTTAAGATTGCCCAGCAGAAACAGGGTGGAGATTATCAGCCAGAAGGTGTAGATTTGTGTCCCATGATAGACATGGTGCATCCTGAAATGTGAGAGAGGTTAATAACTTTAAATTGGGAAGCTGCCTTCCTGTTGGAAATAGCTAATACCTCTTCATTCCCTAAAGTAGGGTGTGAGGCCAATTTGTGACCTTCTGGGCTTTCATGCCGCTGAATCTCAAGAGCCAGGAGGGAGTTCTCCAGCTTGGCAGTCTTAAGTGATATGGATTGGTGGGAGCTCACAGCGCACGTGGTCTCTACATCTTTTTGCTGCCCCACTGTAGGTTTTGCTCACCTTTCTGTTTTGGGTTTAGTGAATGAGAGGAGTTACGGGAGTGGCGAGAAGTATTTAATTGTGGTGTGCGAGAAGCAGTGTCATGTCGTGGATAGAGCATGAGTCTGGGAGTTAGAAGGAACTGGGTTCTAATCCCAGCTCCACCACTTGTCTGCCGTGTGACCCTGGCCAAGTCACTTCCCTTCTCTGTGCCTCAGTTACCTCATCCGTAAAATGGGGATTAAGACTGTGAATCGTTTGTTGGACTGGGATTGTGTCTAACCAAATTAATCTGTATCTACTCCAGCGCATAGTACAGTGCCTGGCACGTAGTAAGCGCTTAACAAAAACCATATTAAAAAAAAGATGACACCCCAAAACGTTCAAGCCCCTTCATGAAATCTTCTCTCTCTTTCCTGCCTTGTAGAGTTGAAGAAGCAGGTGGAGAGTGCGGAACTGAAGAATCAGCGACTGAAGGAGGTCTTCCAGACAAAGATCCAGGAATTCCGGAAAGTATGCTACACCCTGACGGGCTACCAGATTGACATCACAACCGAGAACCAGTACCGACTCACCTCGATGTACGCAGAGCACAAATCGGACTGCCTGATCTTTAAAGTAAGCCTCCATTCCCCCCCTCCCTCCCTCCGCCCCCAGCTCTTGCTGTTGGTTAATGTTTGGTAAGGCTGTCAGCTCACGCTTTCCGTTCTAATTGGTAGAAGAAATCAAGTCATTAGCCCTTGATAAATGAGTGCTTCTCTGGCGCCGTTCCCCCAGATCAGAGTGCTGAATGCTGCATGCGTCAGCTGGGGGTTGTTAACGGTTTCTTGTCAGGACCGTGTTAAGGCAGTGGTGGGTCCTGGGGAAAAACTACACTACAGGGACCCTACCCTGCCTGAAGTTTGATCACTCCCTGACCCATCCTCGGTTTTTCTCTAGAGTGGTCTAGTGGGGCAGCACATTGGGTGTGGGAGGGTGCTGATGGAGTGTGTACCTCAGCTCCCTAGCTGACTCTGGCTTTTCAAATTCTGCCCTGGGTAGTAACTAGGAGGTGGGAAAGGGGCTGGCAGCATCTGAGGAGTCCTGACTGGGAATGTGCAGAGGAATCTGGGCAAACTTCCTCTTTTGCTTAATGGATAAAGCAACACTTCCCACTTGTAGTTTGGCAGTCTGGTGACCTGAGTCTGGAGGAATCTTTCAGGGAAACACGCCACCCCTTGTTGATTTTTGCTATCCCGAACTCGTGCTGTCCTCCTAACACCGGGGATTGTTGCTCTGGAATAATATTTCAGCGTTGGGGTTGGGCTATTATATACGGGAGAATGTCAGCTTTCCTTGCTGAGAACAGGGCAGAAATCCTAAGATCCTTGAGGGCAAGGATTGTATATGCTGAATGTATCAAATTCTCACAAGTGACTAGTACAGCATCCTGCCCATAGTAGACGCTCAACTTCTGATTGATTGAATGAGTGATTGATTGAAGTAGGTTTGAACTATGGGGATGATGGAGTGTGGTCTAGTAGAGAGAGCAAAATCCCAGCTCCTCCACTTGCCTGCTTGGAGACCTTGGGAAAGTTGTTTAATTTCTCTTTGCCTCAGTTACCTCATCTAAAATAGAGATTGACTGTGAGCCCCATGTGGGACATGGACTGTGTCCAATCTAATTATCTTATATCTACCCTAGTGCTTAGTACAGTGCCTGGTACATAATAATCATTTAACAAATGCCATAAAAAATAGGGCAAGGAATTAAAGTTAGGGTAAGAAGAATTTCCAAGTGAAGATGGTCAGTCACCCAGTCCAATGGTTAACTAAGGGAGACTAAAATCTCCCACTCTTGAAAAACAGAATATGCTTTCATATAGCTGGAATGAAGGAAGTGCAGCTGTTTGATTTCAGGGGGTGACTCAGATCAGAGTCTCCTAAACTTTATCAATATGGATCCCAGTAAGTAGGGCAGTTTGCCTAGTGGAGAAAGCACAGGCCTAGGAATCAGAAGGACCTGGATACTAATCCCGGCTCTGCCAATTGCTTGCTGTGTAACCTTGGGCAAATCACTTAACTTCTCTGTGTCTCAGTTTTCTCAACTGTAAAATGGAAATACCTGTTCTCCCTCCTACATAGACTGTGAGCCCCTTGTGGGACAGGGACTGGATCTGACCTAATTCATCTGTGCCTACCCCAGTGTTGGCACATAGCAAGTGCTTAACAAATGCCATTAAAAAAAATCCACCTTGGAGAGCCTAGCAGACTGGAGATCCTGGGCACGTGCCATGAAAACCAAAATGGCACCCTTGAGGCCCTCCAAAGTCAAATCAGGATGTTGAATGAACCCCACTAGGTTGAAAGATCTGTTCTAGATGACACTTCAAGGACAAATTCCATCACTATGAAACTGTGATCCTCTAAAGAATATTTTGCCCATTGGAACTGTGCTTTGAAATCACAGGACTCAGTGGTATTCAGAGGTCTACACTGCTGAAATCCAGGCCCTCCCCTCCATGGTCATACTCAAGCCTTCCCAGACTCCCTCTCTTGTAGCTCTGCTGTGAACTCTTAATGAGATGTCGTGAAAAATGAATCGCTCCAGGCCATCAACATTTCTACTGTTTCGCAGCGCTAAGACAGAGAATTGAGCCAAACCTCCAACCTAAACCAGCCACAGTTTACAGCACAACTGAGAACACTTGCACTTCCCTCCCTGGGAGCTGCAATTATCACTAAAATTAATTAATTCAGTCAGTCAGTCAGTCGTATTTATTGAGTGCTTACTGTGTGCAGAGCACTGTACAAAGCACTTGGGAAAATACAATACAACAGTAAACAGACACATTCCCTCCTCTCAACGAGCTTATAGTGTAGAGGCAGGGAGACAGACAGCAATGCAAATAAATAAATTGCAGATCTGTGCATAAGTGCAGTGAGGCTGGGAGGGGGGAGGAATGAAGGGAGTAAGTCAGGGTGACGCAGAAGGGAGTGGGAGAAGAGGAAAGTGGGGGCTTAGTCTGAGAAGACTTCTTGGAGAAGCCTTGGAGAAGCAGTGTGGCTCAGTGGAAAGAGCCTGGGCTTTGGAGTCAGAGGTCACCGGTTCAAATCCCGGCTCCGCCAATTGTCAGCTGTGTGACTTTGGGCAAGTTACTTCACTTCTCTGGGCTGTAGTGACCTCATTTGTAAAATGGGGATTAAGACTGTGAGCCCCCCAGTGGGACAACCTGATCACCTTGTAACTCCCCAGCGCTTAGAACAGTGCTCTGCACATAGTAAGCCCTTAATAAATGCCATCATTATTTTCTAGACTGTGAGCCCACTGTTGGGTAGGGACCATCTCTATATGTTGCCAACTTGTACTTCCCAAGCGCTTAGTACAGTGCTCTGCACACAGTAAGCGTGCAATAAATATGATTGATTGATTGATTGGAGGAGGCGTGCCTTCAGTCTTCTCTGCTTCCAGCCATGCCTTCTTCGGGTCTAAGTAGCTGGCTTAGGCAAGCAGAGCAAAAGAGTTGAGCCCATCATAGCCAGACAGGCGCAGTGACAAGCAAGAGCTGGGGTTTCACTTCAGTCGATCATCTTTCAGACTGTGAGCCCACTGTTGGGTAGGGACTGTCTCTATATGTTGCCAATTTGCACTTCCCAAGCGCTTAGTACAGTGCTCTGCACATAGTAAGCGCTCAATAAATACGATTGATGATGATCTGTGAGTTTGTACCTGCTGATGGGTTGGCGAGGTCAGCCATCAACGAGTCAAACTGGGTAATGAGCTGAGGGTTGGAAGTGAAGCTCCAAGACCAATATGGCCTTTTAGAAGGCTCATAATGAAAGTGACAAGAACATATGGCCTTCTACTCTACCTAGGGCTCCACACCACATAGGTAAGGTTGCTGTACCCCCTCCTTTACTTTCTGAGCTGGAAAGGCAAATGTCCAGAGGGAGGGGAAGTGGAAGGGAAAGGGGAAGCAGTGTGGCCTAGTAGAAAGAGCACAGGCCTGGCAGTCAGGGGACCTGTGTTCTAATCTTTGCTCTGCCACGTGTCTGCTATGTGACATTAGACAAGTCACTTCACTTCTTGGTGCCTCAGCTACCTCATCTGTAAAATGGGGATTAAGAGTGTGAGCTCAATGTAGGACAAGGACAGTGCCCAACCTGATTCTGTTGTACCTGATTCGCTTGGTACGTTGCTTGGTGCATAGTAAGCACTTAACAAATATCCTTTTTCTAAGTGATTTGACTAGGGTGGTATGATGATGATGATGATGATGGTGGCATTTATTAAGTGCTTACTATGTGAAAAGCACTGTTCTAAGCGCTGGGGAGGTTACAGGGTGATCAGGTTGTCCCATGGGAGGCTCACAGTCTTTATCCTCATTTTACAGGTGAGGTAACTGAGGCCCAGAGAAGTTAAGTGACTTGCCCAAAGTCACACAGCTGACAATTGGCAGAGGTGGGATTTGAACCCATGACCTCTGAATCCAAAGCCCGTGCTCTTTTCCACTGAGCCTCGCTGCTTCTCAGTGTGGCAGTGTGATGAGGCAGGTTAAAGGTCCAAGTAGACCTGAGGCTCTTCCCTTCCAGGCCTGGTCTTAGGCTTGGACTTCAGGTTAAGCCATTTTGGAGAGTTGATAACAATAATAATATACCAAGCACTGTACTAAGCACTGGGGTAGAGAAAAGATAATTGGGTCAGACACAGTCCTTATCCCAGATGGTGATCACAGTCTACGTAGGAGGGAGAAGAGGTATTTAATCCCCATTGTAAAGGAAATTGAAACATGGAGAATGATTTGCCCAAGGTCACACACAGCAGGTACACGGCAGAGCCTGGATTAGAACTCAGGCATTAGCATACTGGTTCATTAAGAAGAGCCACTGATCTGTAGTGCTTCTCCTTTGATTGATCCAGGGATGGCCTAAATCACTTATAGCTGTTACTGCTTCCCTGCCTATAGGGATGAGAAAGTTGGGGCAGTTCAACTGAGGAATAAGGAAAGGAAGCAATAGCAATGCCATCATCCCTTCTAGTGCTATCCATGCCAGTCTTATTTTAACAACTGCCTTAGTGGTACATTTCATTTTTAAAGACATTTTAAAAAGGTATGTTTGCCTCTAGATGTTACTAAACAGTCAGTATATTATGACAAATGTTCAGATTAACAACCACAAATAACAGGGCCCTCTATTTTGTTAAAATGAAAATTTACTTGAGCATCTTTCTTACAAAGAGCTTAGCATGCTTTTGGAGACATTGTGCATTTTATTATAATATCTTGATGAGGCAGGAATTTGTAAGGATTTTTATCACCATTTTACAGATAGTCAAACTGGAAAAATGTCTTAAACCCTTTAAACCTCAAATTCATTGTCAGTGGTGGAGACGGGTCTAGGACAACAGAGTTCTGGCTCCATTATATTCGGAAAGAGGGTCTCCTCACGAAAGAAGAGAGGCTGGTCCCACTTGTGGCTCTCTGTGACTCCAGTTCAGTTATAGAGTGGGTGAAAAGTAAAATCAACTGGGCTCCTGGCAGGCTGCTGGAGGTTTCTGATCCCAGGACAACATAGACGTACAACTCAGCAAAAGAATCAAGTTTGGCTCTGGAGAGTGTGGAGCCTGTCAGAAGCTCCTCTGGTGCAGCTCTGGAGAGAGCACTGATCACTATGCTGGCTTTAGTCTAATCAGGGTCCTTGTTGTTCTGGAGGTCCAGATTGTGCCCCAGCCTTCCCATCCCAAATGAAAACTGCCTTTTAGAAAAGGGAATTGACTCTTGTCAATGGGTGGCAGGAAGGAACAAAGCCAACCCCTTTTTTCTTTTGAGCCGAAGGATTTAGCCTTTCCAGTTTTCCCTAGGTTGGAAACAGCCTTCTTTGGCCTTTTAGGAGATGAATGGAGAGAGAACTTTCTAGAGTCTAAATATTCCTTTTGGAAAGGAAGGAGAAAGGGGGTAGGAAAAAAAAACCCAGAAAACTTGAACCTTCTTTCCCTATCTCATTTGCTCCTTGATCAGCTGCCTTCCCCAGGCATGAAACCCCGGAAACCTGCCACTCAAATTCACTGCGGGATGAACACCTCTCTCCTTGATCACTTACAGCCTACTCTAGATGCCAAATGCAAGCCAAGTCTTGGAGCTGGATGCCAGCTTCACGCTAGGGCTGTGTGTTGATGCTGACATCTCAAAGCGGCATGTGGCTCGGGGGTGGTAGCCACATTTTCATTAACTTGAAGTGGTCGGAGAGCAGGATATTGCTCGTGTTGATTTCTCTCTCAGTTTATAGTGTATAATTAGACCATAAGAGTCTTCTGGCTCCTACCTGGTTTCTGCAGCTGCAGAAGAACTTAGGGCCCCGGAAGGAACTTCTGAACCACTTCCAGAGAGGTTCATGTCATCACATCCTTTACCTTTAATCCTTCAGGGAGGCTATAAGGTGATTTCCAAACCTAGCCAGATACTGCTGGTTACCTACAGTGTTGGAGCACCTCAAGAGCAGGGATGTTCCAAGCAGTAAATACTACTACTAATAGTGGCATTTAAGTGCTCACTACGTGTCAAGCACTGATCAGGTCATACCCCAGCCCCTTTCTCACCCGGGGCTCACAGTCTCTGGAGGAGGGAGAACAGGCATTTAATCCCCATTTTACTGATGAGGAAACTGAGACCCAGAGAAGTGAAGTGACTTGCCTGTGAATGCACCAGAGTGGTACAAGCTGAGCTCCAGCAGTAGCCCAGTGGTCCTGCTGCACCCGACACCTGAGTTTGTCAAGTTGAAGAATGTCAGAGGTAGCATCGCCACCAGGGCCATCCAGGCATCTAAGCCCCCTGTGTGGGTCAGTAAGGTAGGGAATGTATCTGTTTATTGTTATATTGTGCTTTCCCAAGTGATTAGTACAATGCTCTGCATACTATAAGCTCTTGATAAGAAGGGAGGAAGAGAGAGAGAGAGCGAGAGCATGCTGGCATGCATGTCAGGGCACTTAGATCCCAGTGTCTGACTCAATCATAGGCCAAGGGCTGGATACTGAATGATACAGCGGCAAGACAGTGAGAATCTGGAATGGCTGTTAGTGTCCAGTAGGGAAGGATTTTTGGTGTTATGAACCCAGCAACCCATTAAGTAACCAGACAGACTGAATAAACACAGACACACACACACACAGACAGATGCATGCCCATGAACGCACACATTATTTTACAAGCTGCCCATGAAGATTCGTAGACCCCAGAGCTGTACAATTTCAAGACTGGTGGAAGAACTATGGATTCATAGGCTAGTTTTACCCTGTGGCAGAATGGAACAGAACAGGATGAGCAGGAGCAATTTGGCTAGTATTTTCCTGCAGCAGAGAGACATTTGAGAATGGAATTGGTGTCCTCTGTTAATGGCTTTGAGGAAATTTGGATGAAAGCAGACAATAAAAGGCACCAAGTTCCGAAAGGGGCTGCTTTGGAGGAAGTTCCCCTCAGGCTAAAGTTTGCTGCAGTACCATCTCTCTCTCATTGCTCACTGAGACCGGAGGTTTTTTGGTTGTGGGTATTTCGACTGCCGCTCATCATTTCTCCTTGGTATTAGTACTCTTCATGATTAACGTTAATGAATTTCCTCAATCCGTCTTGGCTCAGCACCTGGGCTTGTCACCTTGCCGTATTGACTAGATGTTGTGGCTGAGGTGATTGATTATGCAGAAGCTGTCCTGGTGGTGACCGTTTGAGGGATGGGGAACAGGGGTTTCAGCTTTTCACTTTGAGCGGCTCAGGTTTTGGAGCTGGTGGTAGCGCCATCGCAATGGAGGCATTGTAACTTAGCTTCAGAGGAGCAGTGTGGCTTAGTGGATAGACCTGGGTTCTAATTCTGACTCTACTGCATGGCTGCTGGATGACCTTGGGCAAGTCGCTTCGTTTCTCTGGGCCTCAGTTACCTCATTGGTAAAGTGGGGATTAAGACAGGGAGCCCCATGTGGGACAGCGACTAAGTCCAACCTGATTAACTTGTATCTTTCCCAGAACTTAGAACAGTGCTTGGCACATAGTAAGCACTTAGCAAGTACCATATTTATTAATTAGCATTATTATTATTATTAGTGGAGGGAGCGGGCTGTGGCATCAGGTAGGGAAGGGACATGGGAGCTCCAGACTACTTGTCCTCCTAGTTCCCAGGGTCGCGAGTGGCCTCAGGCCCGGGGTGGGCTGGCAACTGTATCCTGCCAGCAAGGGTAAGGGATGGTAATACCATCTTTCCTCTACCACCATGTCCTTTCTGGTTCTGAAGAGTGGAATGTTCTAGCTATGATGTCAAGCCTATTTTTTTCTTGGGGGGTGGCAGATGGGAGGGCAGAATTTATGGTTTTTGTTAAGCTCTCACTATGTGTCAGGCACTGTACTAAGTGCTAGGGTAGATACAAAGTAGATTGGTCACAGTCCATGTCCCACATGGGGTTCACAGTCTTAATCCCCGTTCTACAGATGAGGTAACTGAGGCAGAGAAGTTAAGTGAGTTGCCCAAGGTCCCACCGCAGACATGCGTCTGTCAGTCAGTTGTACTTGTTGAGCTCTTACTGTGTGCAGAGCACTGTACTAAATGCTTGGGAGGGTCCAAGAGAAGTAGCGTGGCTCAGTGGATAGAGCACAAGCTTGGGAGTCAAGGGTTGTGGGTTCTAATCCCAACTCTGCCACTTATCAGTTGTGTGACTTTGGGCAAATCACTTAACTTCTCTGTGCCTCAGATACCTCATCTGTAAAATGGGGATTAAGACTGTGAGCCCCACGTGGAGCAACCTGATTACCTTGTATCTACCCCAGCGCTTAGAACAGTACTTGGCACATCATAACTGCTTAACAAATACCATCGTTATTATTATTATTACTACAGTATAACTATAACCAGACACATTTCCTGCCCACAGTGAGCTTACAGTCTAGAGGGGGAGACAGACATTAATATAAATAATTAAATTACAGTGGCAGAACTGGGATTCGAACCCAGGTCCTTCTGACTCCAGGGCCCATGATTCTCATGTGGGTCATCACCCTCTTTTTCCCCTGGAATTTGTACCTCTGCTTGGGAACGCTACCTGCATCTGTCACATATAGGCAGAGCACACCTCAGGCCAAATTAAAACGTGTCCTAAGTATGTATGTGTGTATCAGTTTCTCAGGATATATGTATGTCTGTGAGTATGTATGTCTGTGGGCATGTGTATCTCACTGTGCCTCTCCCTATTTTTCCCCACGAAACTCCCGAACAGAAAGAAGACCAGGTTTTAATAGAGTGCCATCTTTCAGCAAGCGTCTCACACACTTGCACGCACAATCAAAAACAACAATGGAGCTCATCGGTAGAAAGGGCCAGGCAAAGAGCTGCTGATTAAAGATCGCAGGCCTCCGCTCACTCCTCAGTCTTGTTAATTATCCATTATTTTATTTTTTATATTTTGTTTTCAATTTTCTGGTGGGGCTTTTGGAGGATTCGTTCCTTGCCCGGCTGTGGGAAACACAGCAGTTTGTATCTTAGCATGACGTCTCCTGTCAAACGAGCCGGATTTAGAATTGCAGAAAAGGTCAAAGAACCTTTTTTTCCCCCTGGAGCTGTAATCAAGGGCTCTGAAACAGGGATCTGTCAACCAATCTGTGTGGGGTTACAAAGACTAAAGAGTCCGTCTGAAGCCCCCTCTGCTTCATTTTGGCTCTCTCCTCGCACCTCCAGTACTGCGCCGCAGTCTGCGTCAGCCTGCCACTGTTTCAGCTCATCTCAGCCTCCCACATTCCCCCCCCCCCCCGAAATTTGCTGATTTATCTTTGTCTCACTACTCTCTGCTTTATGCCTTAGTCACTAAATAATTTTCTTTCATCTTTAATGAAGTTGATCTGAGAACTGTTCTCTCTTCTTGAATGATAGTACAGCCCAAGCATCCTAATCTCCCTCCTGGTACTGTTTTTCCATCCAGTTGGTTTATTTTGAAGAGGCTGAACCCAGCATAAGCCCATTCAGCATGGAGGGGATGGGGTGGGGGATAGACAACTCAAGGACATTGTCACCAGGGTCAGACGGAACAATTCCAAAGTTATGTTGTGATGCCAATTTGTTGTGCAATTTGTTGGCAATTTGTTGTGTTGTGATGCCAATTTGTACTTCCCAAGCGCTTAGTACAGTGCTCTGCACATAGTAAGCGCTCAATAAATACGATTGATTGATTGATTGATTGATTATGTTGGGGAAAAGCTGCTGATTCCTGCTTTTACCCTTTTTTTTTATCAGCTCGCTGATAGAGTCAGGGAGACATGGAGCACAACAAGTAGGAGTCCCCCACCATCTCTGCTCCAGTTAGGGAGAGGAAGCAGGTGGCTTGGGCCACATTCATTCACTCATTCATTCATTCAGTCGTATTTATTGAGTGCTTACTGTGGCAATATATCTCTGGAATCCCATGTCCATCGCTTCCCAGGGCAGAGAATTAAAGGTGGAGCAGGGTGATGTCTAAGCAGTCCTAAAGGACAAGGGATTCTTTAGAAATTCTAATGATCCTGCCACAGGCCAAGTCTAGCCTGTCCAGCCAGTTAATTCAGGGATGGCAACTTTTCCCCCTTTTCCCCCTATTTCCCCTTTGCCTGGGGCACAGAGAGAGCCCTAATAATCATACTCGAAGTCTGTAGGATCCCAGACCCCTCTGACCCCTGGAAGAAAATATTGCCAGTTGTCTTAGAACCTCTGTCTGAGATATCAGTGCCCACACATCCTAATTATAAAGCAAAGAAAGGTAGCAGGGGAGAATTTCTCTTAATGACCCACTCTCTCTCCTTTGGCTCTGCTTCCTGAGAAGGCAGAGGAGGGAGCAGCATTGAGAAGCAGCCAGGGGAAAAGGTCATGGAACCAGTTAAAATATTCAGGCCATAATGAAACAGCCCTGTCTGCTTTTACAAGCTAAAACCTTTTGCCAAGGAGAGCCAGAGAGTCGGGTCATTCATTAACCTGGATTTGCTCTATGTGGGGTAGATTGCTGCTCATTCTCTTTCCATTGGCCCAGAATTCCTCTCTCTGCCATTAAAGACAAAGATAGTTTTCCATTCTCAGACTACAGTTGTGATCGGCAGAGCATCTGGGTCCATTTTCCCATTGATTGTTCCTTGAACCCCATCTATCACTGTGTCAGAGCGGTGATTAGGGGAAAAAATGTCCTCTTTGACCTAACAAGCCCCGTCTAGGTTCAACCTGCCAGGGCTATCAGGCCTCAGCTGTTAACACCACCAATGGCCTCATTCTCCTGAGTGGTCACTGCGGACAGCAACATCTAGCTGAAGGCCCCCTGCCTTTCTCAGCATCTGCTTCTTTCATTACAGCCATAACAGTAATTAACCTAATTGCTGACTCGTCTGGCTTTGCACAACTTTGGGATAGAGGGTGTGTCCTTTTCCAATGAATTTGGCTCACAGAGACCAATCCAATAGTCATACCCAGGCAGGCCTCAGGACTGGTCATAATGGGGTACTATTGTGGTTGGGCATGCTTGGGAGGGTGCTAGGCTTTGCTTCTCTTGGACTCGAAAGGCCCTGACTCTTGGCCTAAGCCATCCCTGGCAGATGAGCAATTTGATCATTCTTCCATGGAAAGCGAGTCTGGCCTTCCTTTGCTAACCCATTTTTATATTTAATAGTCCTCCTAGGCAATATTGTGCTATCCCAAGAACTTAGTATAGTACCCTGCACACAGTAAAGGCTCAATAAATATGATCGATTGATTGATTTGATTTGATTAATTGATTGACTGATTCTTTTTATCTCAACAAAGCCCCCACTACTGCAGGATAAACCAATTTCTCATGATGGTTAGCAAAATCTGCTGTGGGCCAGGGGATTGCTGGCATGTTGCATGTTGTGGTGGTGAAGAGTTTCTGTTACACCTGTCGTGTTTTGATACATTTGCTAGAGGGGCTGAGAGGGTTTGGTTATTGGAGGGGGGTGGAGGTAATGAGGAGCTGCATTTCATCACCAACTGTTGATTGGCAATTGTTTTAAATTAAAATCCTGGGGACCCAGATGGCCACATTGTGAATTGAACAAACAAATCTAGGCTTTGTTCCCTCTGCGGCCCAGACAAAGAGCGGAATAGTTTCCACACATTAGAAGCCTACCTTGCATGGATGGAGCCTAACTATAATCTGTATCTGGTCCCCAATTAGTTTTTTGAACAAAGAATGAATAATGCAGGAACCCAGCACTGAATCCATGGCGTAGTGGATAGACTACAGGTTTGGGAGTCAGAAGGTCATGAGTTCTAATTCCGGCCCCACCACTTTTCTGTCGTGTGACCCTGGGCAAGTCGCTTTACTTCTCTGTGCCTCAGTTACCTCATCTGTAAAATGGGGATTGAAACTGTGAGCCCCAAGTGGGACAGGGACTGTGTTCCTATCCCTGTTTTAACCACCTCGGTGCTTAGTACAGTGCCTGGCCCAGAGAAAGCATTTAACAAATTGTCTTGTCTTATGCTTCATGGACACACCTCTCCCTGAATGCCGCGCCTTCATCTGCAATCATGCTGGTAGTGGATCCACAGAGTTTTCTTGGTAAAAATACCGAAGTGGCTTGCCATTGCCACCTTCTGCGCAGTAAACCTGAGTCTCCACCCTCGACCCTTTCCCATGCTGCTGCTGCCCAGCACAGGGGAGTTTTGACTTGTAGCAGATGGCTTTCTGATCACCAGCCACTTGTCAAGCTAGGAATGGAATGGGTATGCCTCTGTTGACTCTCCCTCTCATAGCTGAGACAGGTAGAGTACTGGAAACTCTCCAGGTGCCATCCTGAAAAGGGGTTAGCGAATACCATTATTATTATTATTATGTTGGCACTCTGCACCTGGAGGGTGCTCAATAAATTCCGTTGACTGGCTGGCAAGTTCTGATATTTTGTTTGCTGTTTCCCAACAGCAAGTCTTTCCATCAGTGCTACTAGGAACTGTATGCTATTGGCACCTGACCAATTTCTCTATTTCATTTTGATTATTTCTCATTCCTGCACCAGGATTATAAGACTTACTTTCACCATTCCATCAAGTGAAGGGTAAATTTGAGGGTGATACATTGGTTCCTAGAGAAATTGGTTTGTTGTGTGATTGATTCACTGTTTGTTTGTCTTCTGTATGTTAGCCCAGGTTGATGTTAGCTGTTTTACTTGCATGTGTAGTGCTTGGGACAGTTCCAGGAACATATGAACAGGTAAATTCTATTGATGATGATTGTCAAATAATAATAATTTTAGTCAGTGGTTGTCATTTTTTGGATATCAGTGGTTTATACTTTTTTGTTTTGCAGAAACAAGGATGATGATGATTGTCAAATAATAAGTTAAATCAGTGGTTATCATCTTTTGGATATCAGTGGTTTATACTTTTTTGTTTTGCAGAAACACGGGTATGTGTGTGTGTGTCTGTCTGTCTGTCTCCCATCTCCATCCCCTTCCCCTATTCCACAAATTCCCCTTTTGTGTTACCCCTCCCCGCACATTCTTACGTTTGGATTTTAATAAATACTCCTTGGAATGGTCTTCATCCTAGAGAGTATGCCTCAAATTTTCAGTTGAGGTAAACTCACACCCCCCTTCCGCCCAACCCCACTCCTCCCCCCGACCCCCGGGGAAGGGTAGGTCAAAGGAGACTAGCTTGGCTAGACTGTAGAAGTTCATTTAGGCTTGAGTCGCCTAAATTTTCTTCTCAAGAAAAGTGGGGATGACATGAGTCCCTGTCCCCTCCTATGCCTGTTTGCCTGGAATCATATAACAGTATTAATAAACGCAGAATGAAGGTTCTGTCTTTTTCTTGGATATAATGCTATTCTTTCTCTCCAGCAATTGCTGGGAAAGATCCATCTGAAGCAGCATGACTTTGTGGAGAGAGCATGGCCCTGGAAGTCAGAAGGGCTTGGATTTTAATCCCGGCTCTTCCACTTGTTTGCTGTGTAACCTTGGGCAAGTCACTTCATTTCTCTGTGCCTCAGTTATCTCATATGTAAAATGGGGATTGAGACTGTGAGCTCCATGTGGGACATGGACTATGTCCAACTTGATTAACTTGTATCTTCCCCAGTGCTTAGTACAGTGCTTGGCACATAGTAAGTGTGTAACAAATATCATTAAAAAAAATCTGAAAGGGAAAATTTGGTTGCTCCAATTCTATCATTAATATCTCCTGGGAAATGAAAGCCTTCAGCCCCTTGAGGGATATTCCATACACCTGACCCAGTAAATGATGATTATAAACTGTCTTGAGGGCGGAGACCCCATCTCCTTACTCTCTTGGACTCTCTCAAGCATTTAGTACAGTGCTCAGTATGCAGTGCTTAGTAAATATCATTGGTTGAATGGCTGAAAATTGGTTGAATGGTTGAGTGTCTAATTTAACAGATGCTCATGCCGCAGTCATCATTGGGCATCCACTCTTTATCTCATGATTGCCGAGCAGTTGTAGCTGAAAATCAGAACCGATTTGGGCTTTGGCCACCTTGGTGTTCTCAAGGGTAAGGTGGACAGCTAACACCCAAACTCCAAGAGCCCAAGGTTGTGGACACCTGTGCCCTTCCATCTGAACAGGTTATCACACCCTCTTCCATTTTATAGTTGGGTTTTGATCTTAGCCAGCTAATACCCAAGCAAGCCTGAGGATGCAAGAGACAAAACATGGCTCTCTTGGTAGAACTGGTAAAGATGCTTTCTCTCAGTAATTTCATTAATAGGATAGTTTGCTGGAGGAGATGACCAACCTGTGGAAAGGATTACTGAGTTAGGAGAGTTGGGCTGGGGGTAGTAGCAGTAACTTGCATGATAATAAACTTTGTGTTAGATCTATAATGTTGGAGAGGTGCTCTATGCCAGAAATTCCTAAATAGCATCCTTTCAACCTTAACCTATTTATTTACAAAGTGCTAAAAGTAATTTTTCAGAGTTGGTGGGGAGGCAGCATCTTGGGAATAAGTGCCTGGTGCATCCAACAGCATTGGTGCCAAAGCTTCCATCATCTTCTCTTAAAGCGTGTTGTTTTCAAGCCTGGTTCCACTCTGTCGTACTGTTGACAGGGAGATGACGTTTGACTCTGTTGGTATATTAATTTGTGACTACAAATTCACAGTTATTTGCTCTTGGAGAAAAGGGATGCCTTACCTAGCATCACACTGGCACTATCAGACCCTTCAGTGAGAGTCTTTACTGTTAAAAAAAATATTTAGTCCACATCTCCCCACCCCTTAAGAACCTCCAGTGGTTGTCCATCCACCACCACATCAAACAGAAACTCCTTTCCATCAGCTTTAAAGTATTCGGTCAGCTTACCCCCTCCTACCTTACCTCTCTGATTTCCTACTACTCCCCAGCCTGCACACTTTGCTCCTCTAACTCCTACTCACACGCTGTACTTCGACCTCATCTATTTCGCCACTGACCCCTTGCCCACATCCTCCCTCTGGCCTGGAATTCCCTCTCCCTTCATATCCTTTGTAGAGAAGCAGTATGCCTAGTGGAAAGAGTATGAGCCTGGGAGCCAGAGGACCTGGGTTCTAATTCCAGCTCTGCTCCCTTGTCTGCTATGTGACCTTGAACAAGTCACTTAGCTTTTCTGTTCCTTGGTTACTTCATCTGTAAAATAGGGATCAAGACTGTAAGCTCCGTGAGGGCAGGAAAAATGTCTGCCAACTCTGTTGTAATAATAATAATAATGAATGCATTAAGTGTTTACTAAGTGCAAAGCACTGTTCTAAGTGCTGGAGGGATACAAGGTGATCAGGTTGTCCCACGTGGGGCTCACAGTCTTAATCCGCATTTTACAGATGAGGGAACTGAAGCCCAGAGAAGTTAAGTTGGGTAAGTTTGTACTTACCCAAATGCTTAGAACAGTGCTCTGCACGCAAGAAGCACTCAACCAATGCCATTAATTGATTGAAGCAGCGTGACCTAATGGAAGGAGCACAGTTCTGGGAGTCAGGAGACCTAGGTCCTTAACCCGGCTCTGCCACTTCCCTGTTAGGTGATCTTGGGCAAGTCATATAACTTCTCTTTGCCTCAGTTTCCTCATTTGTATAATGGGGATTGAATACCTATAATCTCTCCTCCTTAGACTGAAAGCCCCATGTGGGTTAGGGACTGTGTCTGGTCTCATGGTATTGTATCTACCCGGCAATGAGTACAGTGCCTGGCACATAGTTAGTGCTAACAATATTGTAATTATTATTACTGGATCACCTGTCACCCCAAGGCAGCCCCCTCCTTTCCCGTCCAGGCCTCTTCTCCCAGAACTACAGTACAGTAGGGGAGTGAGAAGCAGAGGTGTTGGGGATTTGGGAGGGTGAACAAAGGCATCAGTTGAGGAGAGTACTTTAATACCCTTAGCATCATCACGGTTCTTAACTGGGAACAATCTCAAAATAATCCATGGAGTTTAGGAAGAAGTGCTAACTGCCTTAGCATGGATTGGAGACTCCTGCCAGGGTGATTGGCTCCGTTCTCTGTTTTCACAACATCTTTCACAACGTCTAAGAGGATAGAATGAAAGTTGATCATCCCCTTTACAGTCAAGCAGTTTTTATCACTTTTCTAGCAATTGTTTCTCTAACAATGTTTGCGACTGTGAGATTGGCGGGACGATATCAATTTACCCCACTGTGGACAAGAGCATCTGCCTGGAAATCAGGGAATCCAGGTTTCTTAATCCAGACTCTGACCCACGGTGACGGAGAAGTCAGTTCAGGTCTCTGGCCCTCATTCCCTCCTCTGCCCTCCTTCTGCTACCAAGCCACCTCACCAAAATGGAGTGAGAATAAATGAAATGATGTTTGCGTCAAGCTAGAAAAATACAAAAGCGGTCGAAGCGGTGGTACTCTCATTGGCTATAACCCTTAGCTAAGCCAAGATATGAACCAGTCACCAGCAGACCTGGGCTCGGGAGATCCAGCTACAAGTGGAGGCCTCCCCCAACCTGGCTCCCAGCCTAAACCATATCTTTGCTGGAATAGGGTTGGTCCTAGGAAAGAGGACAGAGAAGGCGGATTTCAAGTTAATGTGCTGAACATTTTCCCTTACTTGATACCTCCAGGGTCTTTTTCTTCAGTCTTCAGAGATGTTTAAGCTGCTTAAGAAAATGCCTTGTTTTATGTTACCTGACAGAACAGAATGTGATTCGTGTGAGTTGAGTTCCCTTGCCCATCAGCTTGTATCCCTTCCTGTAAACATCTGTGGCAGCTGGCCAGGCTGGCATTGTAGTTTGAATGGAGACCTGCCCCAGGGACCGCTTAAGTTGTCAGCCTTTGTCTGCTCAGGCCTTTGGATGCAGTTTTCCTACAGACAGGCAGTAACATTGTCCAAAGTGCCAGGGAAAAAGAGGCAGCATCTTTCATGAAAAGGGTTTTAATTATTTTTTCTGGTTTTGTTTGGTTCTGTGCTGTCTTCATCCTTCTTGGAATCAATCAGTGATATTTATTGAGCACTTATGGTAAACAGAGAACTGTACTAAGCACTTGGGAGAGCACATTACAAGAGCATTGGTAGACACATTCCCTGCCCACAGTGAGCTCACAGTCTCGAGGTATAGGACAGCCAGTCTCTCAGTGCCTTGTTCTGATGCTGCAGCCCAGAGATCTCTGTCTTCAGAGATGCTGGACTCCTTGGCCCCCAGAGAATTTCTGATTTATATATTTTTCCCCCTTGTTCAGCTGCTTGTTTTTCTGAAATAGCCCTTCCCATTTTCAGAAACTCCACAGGAAGTAGCAGTTCCAGAAGCCTGTTTGCTTCTTGGGTAGGAGGGCATTTAGTCACACCTCAACCGACAACCTGCAGTCTGGCTGTTCCGGAAGAGCTCTGAGGAAACCCTTGTGCTCATTACGTGAAATGAAGATTCTGCACCTGCAGTGCCTGTTGCAGCAGGGAGCCTTCGATCAGGATTTTGTCATTGGTCTTGTCCTTGGATTGCCAGAGTTGTCCCTGCCTAATTGAAAGCTGTTGGACCTGTAATGGGCTGAAGCGTTGAGGTGTCAGGGCTCCATCAAATGTTAAGTAGTGTATTGGGCTTTCCCCGCTTTTCTCTCTTCTGGGTCAATAACCAACCAGGAGAGAAGCACCACAGGAATTTTTCTCCCTATTAAAATAATAATAATAATGATCAGGTGAAAAAGTCACTGAAAAAAACACCCCAAATTGATGTTGACTTGCGAAACACTGTTCAATGTAAAGTGTAATGATTCATGTTTTCCATCTATTCAACAGGGTCTGCAGGGGAAACTTATAAGTAGGCAGCAAATTGGCCAGCCTCCCCAAGGCCCTTCAATTGCAAAGGGGCATTCTGTGCTTGTCTGAGCTCCTCCTACCTCAGAAGAACTGAAATTTTAATCATTGAATTAATTTTTCAGGAAACAGTGTGCAAATTTGTTGCACCAGCTGGTATCAATGATAAATATAGGGGAGGGAGCTGGTCTAGGAAATTTGTGTTTCAAAATATTTTGCATTGCACTCTCTATTTCTTAGTTATTCAAAGTCAACAATTTTCTCATTATTCACTGCCTTCAGATTTTCCTATTCTCTTTGCTTTGTCCCATCAAGAACAATAGTAGGGATTGTTTTGTGTGGACTGTGTAGGGTTTTTTTCTTGTTCTCCTGTCTAAAGCTTCTCTTGTTTCCTTTTCACCCCTTGCCAGGTTTTGTTTATGCCAGCGTAAATTGTCAAAACCTGAGAAAGTAAGAGTGACTCCTAGTGTGCACTCAATCCCGGTCCTAACCTCCAGAGAAATTCCTAGAGTGCTGGTGTAGACTCCAGAGCAAGTGTCAGGCTACCTTGGTTGAGGACCATTGGGGGCTAAGTGGAAAAACATATGCTGCAGACTACTGAAAGAACCCTGTCAAGGAGCCAAAATAGTTCTACTGCTCCAGGGCGGCTGCCGTCCTCTCAGATGTGCATGGGAGGGTGTACCTTGTTTCTTTGATAAGCAGAGCTTCCCAGCTGGTGTAGAAGGCGCTTCTGCCCCGCTTGCCTTTTCAGAAGAGTAGAGTGTTTCCCGTGGTCCCTGAGAGCTATTGGAAGTCCTCTACAGGCTTGCCGGCATCCTGCCTATGGACAGCTATCTTATCCACAGAGAATGATGCCCCAGGTTTTCTCCATCCTCAACAAGCTGTTAGTCTGTTCTCCCAATTAACTGTGCATAACAGGGGAGAAGGACTTCTTCAAGTGCCTCCAGAACGAGAGCGATCGAAAAATCACTCCAGGCAAAGAGCTGAAGACTTTGTCTTCTTCTTTGCCCTGATTTGCTCTTGGCTGCTGTAGTACCAGCCTGTGTCCTTGGCAGACTCTGTTGGTCTGGTGCATGTTTCCACAAGAAGATGGCCTCCTTGAATTTAACAAGCGGATGGGCATCCTGACAGGTGGGCCTTCAAACTGACCATCCTACACCCTCTGGAAGGGGGGTTCCAAAGCCAGCCATGCCTTTTCGCCTGAGGAAGCACATTGCTTCAGAGTCTGGGATGTTGACTCAGGGATGGTGAAAACAGATTTCCCGTCCTGGAAAGATTACCGTTTTCTCTGCCACAGAGCCAGGCAGCCAGGCTTCCTGTCGGATGCTGGACTGGTCACCTGTCCTTAGACAGCTGCAAGGTCTTAAGTGAACCTCTCTGAGCAGGTCTTATGTGCTTGCCGACCAAAGGCACCGACCAGAGGATTGGAATAATTGTGTTCCTGGCATTATGCAAATATAGCTAGTTGATGGCATCTTTTGCATCATGATTAGGAACTTCAGTGACTCAACTTGCAATTTGACTCTTGGGGGCAGGGAGTTCAGAGGAGAGGTCCATCACTTAATGGTGTTTATTGAATGCTTAGTGTGTGCAGAGCACTCTACTAAGCACTTTCACGACAAGACTGTAAGTGCCTCATATTTACCACCTCTTTTATTCTCTGCCAAGCTTTAAGTAAAATGCTCTGCACCCAGTAAGGACTCAGTAAATATCCCTGATAGATAGATTAAACTGCCCTCAAAGGATCTCACGATCTAGCTGGGGAGACAGAAATTAAAATAAATTACCAATAGGGGAAGCAACAGAGTGAAAGCATATGTACATTGGTATGTCTGTTCTCTAGTCTTTCAGTTCTGTATTTGTCCATTCCCTAACTCCCCTCTCCCAACTAGGGAGTCTAAACCTTTTGGTTTAAAAGCTCAAAAGATTCAAATTATTCAAACTAGAACAAGATCTAATTTGTCCCTCATGCCAAAACAAATCATTGATTTATATTAGTGACCCTCTCCCCCTTCAGACTGTAAGCTCATCTGGGGCAGGGATTATGTCTATCAACTCTGTTGTATTGTATTCTCCCAAGCACTTAGAACAGTCCTCTGCTCTCCGTAAGCACTCAATAAACACTATTTATGATAATGATGATGTCCCCTCTGGGAGGTGGGTGAAGTGTGTTTCAGAGTCAGGGTACTACTGTCTACCCATTTCAGTGCTGGTGTGGCCTTATGCAAAGCTCTGTGCAAGATAGTTCTTAAATTTGGCCTGATGAAAAACAGGCCTACCATCAAACTGCTCCTGTTTTTTTTTATGTTTCCTTCTTTTTGCAAAAATGATTTTTCGGGCAGGAAGGGGGTTGAAGTCAGGGTTAGAAATAGCTGAACGCCTGTTTCCAGTTGAGCAGGTTTTACAGATGTGTGCTGGGATAATTAAAGGTTTGCTGTTCAATCCTACATAGCTTCTCTGGAGGAGAAAACATGGCTTACCCATCCCAGCTATGGGCAAAGTATTTTGTTGCCAGCGTAGGAGGGGAAAAGCTACCTTGCCACAGGTGCTGTCATCTGGGGGGTTAGGGAGAAAGCAAGAATTATTGGCTCTAGTTTAGCCCAGCATGGCAGCATTTATGTTGCATAGCAGGTATGTGACCCTGTCCTCCTCCTTCCATGCCCCTCTACCCGCATCCCTCCCAGCCAATCCTAAAGATAGTCCAGAGCCATTCGAGTTGAGGATTTTTTTTTTGCTTCTTGTTTAGTAGTCTTAAGTGAAAGAAACCTTTAGAGTTGTGCAGGTGGAAGGGATCTTTTTTGTGTATTTGCAGGGGCTTAATATGTCATTCTGGAGCCTGGATAGTAGTTTGTATCAGCTTGTATAGCATAGTTTGTAGAGAATCTACTACATTTTTCTTTCTCAGACCGTCCGTTGGCAAGTCAGGAAACCCATTCTGTGAGTGAGGAAGACGGTTCACGGAAATCAAGAGTCCAGCCTGAAGTCAGCTAGGAAGTATGTGGCCAGTTTGCAACTGAATCCCACAAACCAATTCTGAAGTCCACCTTCTGTGAACATTGCCATGCTGTCCGTTTCTGAGTTGCCTGCTGCCCATCTTCCTTCTTGATTTCCCACACTAGGCCCAGAGTATATCTTCTCATTATTGACGGATATTTTTGCTAGGAGCACCTTGTGGTGAAGATGGATAAAAACCCTCCAATATTGCAAATCATTACACCAAGATTAACTGGAGTGTCTCTCCCTGAAGACCTTTGCCATTTGGATAGATTATTCATTTCACTATTGATGGGTTCATTCATTCAATGATATTTATTGAGCACTTACTGTGTGCAGAGCACTGTACTAAGCGCTTGGGAGAGTACCTTTCAACAATAAGCAGTTACATTCCCTGCCCACAATGAGCTTTCAGTCTAGAGGAGGGGAGACAGACATCAATACAGATAAATAAAATAAAATTACAGATATGTACGTAAGTGCTTTGGTGCTGGGAGAGGAGAAGAGCAAAGGGAGCAAGTCAGGGCAATGCAGAAAGAAGTGGGAGATGAGGAAAAGTGGGGCTTAGTCTGGGAAGGCCTCTTGGAGGAGATGTACTTTCAATAAGACTTTGAAGAGGGAGAGAGTAATTGTCTGTCAGATTTGAGAAGGGAGGGTGTTTCAGGCCAGAGGCAGGACATGGGCAAGAGGTCGGTGGCAAGAGGAATGAGAGATGAGGCAATAATGAGAATAGGATGGGGGGGAAAGCAGCATGGCCTACTGGGAAAAGGACAGGCCTGGGAGCTAGAGAACTTGGTTTCTGATCCCAGCTCTGCCAATTGTTTGTTGTGTGACTTTGTGTAAATCTCCTAACTTCACTATGCCTCAATTTCCTTAACTATATAAAAAAAATTAGGATTCAGTACTTTTTTTTAAATGGCATTTGTTAAACACTTATGTATCAGGCACTGTATTAAGTGCTAGAGTAGATACAGGCTAATCAGGTTGTATGCAGTCCGTGTCCCATATAGGACTCACAGTATTAATCTCCATTAATGATGAGGTGACTGACACACCTGTTCTCACTCCTATGCAGACTGTGAGCCAGCCCCATGTAGGACAGGGATTGTATCTGACCTGATTCACTTGTATCTACCCCAGCATTTAAAGCAGTGCTTGACCCATAGTGAGTGCTAAACAAATACCATAATAATCCTGAAAGAGCAGCTGGGGGGACAGGCGGGAGTGTGTGGGTGTAGTAGGAAGACTTTGGAGGACCCTTCTCAGCCCCTAGGCTGAGATGTGATCCCTTAGACCTAGAACCTGGGAAGCCCTCAGCTCAGTGCCCTTGGCTCACAACTCTCTAGCCATACCAACACTACCATAATAACAATTGTGGTATGTCTTCCCCTTCTAGACTGTGAGCCCGTTGTTGGGTAGGGATCGTCTCTATATGTTGCCAACTTGTACTTCCCAAGCGCGTAGTACAGTGCTCTGCACACAGTAAGCACTCAATATATACGATTGAATGAATGAATGAGTTAGATGAGATCAAAGCACAGTGAGAAGGTTAGCACTAGAGGAGCGAAGTGCACAAGCTGGGTCGTAGATGGAGAGAAGCGAGGTGAAGTATAGGAGGAGGCAAGGTGGTGGAGTGCTTAAAAGCCAGTGGTGAGGAGTTTTTGTTTGATGCGGAGGTGGATGGGCAACGACTGGAGTTTTTTGAGGAGTCGGGTGATATGTCCTGAACGTTTTTGTAAAAAAAGTGATCTGGGCAGGGGAATGAAGTATGGACTGGAGTAGGGAGAGACAGGAGGCTGGGAGGTCAGCAAGGAGGCTGATGCAGTAATCCAAGCGGGATAGGATGAGTGATTGTATTAACATGGTAGCAGTTTGGATGGAGAGGAAAGGGTGGATTTTTGCGATGCTGGGAAGTTGGTACTGACAGGATTTAGTGATGGATTGAATGTGTGGGTTGAATGAGAGAGAGGAGTCAAGGATAACGACAAGGTTATGGACATGTAAGGCAGGAAGAATGGTGGTGCCATCTACAGTGATGGGAAAGTCAGGGGAAGGACAGGGTTTGGAGTGGGAAAATAAGAAGCTCTGTTTTGGACATGTTAAGTTTGATGTGATGGGAGGACATACAAGTAGAGATGTCCTGAAGAGTTGGAGGTGGAGGTTTGAACTAAATAACTTCCAAAGGGCATTGGCCTTTACTTTTTGAACAGCTGAGAGTACACACTTACTTTGAAAAGCAGAGTTGATCTTTTCATTTTTCTGAGCAGTTTTTGTCTGGATGATGTTGAGTTACGTGAAGCAGGACCTGAAATTCACTGCTGTGGAAGGGACACTTTTTCAGCCGGACACCCATTGTTGCAATCAATAATTAAGTAACACCTTTTTATAGGATGTCAAGACCCAAAATAGGCTGACTGTGTCACTGGAGGCCCTGTCCAGGAGGGCAACCAATTTGCACTTTGGGAGATAAGAAGAAGAAGAAGAAGAAGAAGAAGGCTGGTTGGTGGAGAAGTGTGGAGATCTAGGGGAACTAGACTCTCTAGAAGAGGATGGAAAAGACAGTTGGAAAGGGAAAGGAGAAAAGAATCCCAAAGGGAACCAGGTTGATGTGATTGCTGTTAAAGCAATTTGAAGCTCTCTGGTGAAAGCAAAGAGCTCAAGGGATACAAGAAATAAAAGAAAGGAAATGGAAATAGAGAGCGAGAAGGAAATGAAAATATGAAAAATGAAACTGATGAAAGGGAGAAAAGACCTGATACAGCATATCCTATTTTCAAACAAACTATGTTTCTGCACATTCTTGGGTTCATCTGATTGCAGTTTCTGGAAGGCACCTCAGCAAGCAGGGGAGCAGACTAGGGAGTGAAGGCAGAAGATTCTGAATCAAATAATTTGGGGCATTGAGAGCAATTGGAGGAAGGTGGGGGGGTGGGGAGAGGAGGGGGCGGAGCTGCTCTTGAAATTGCAGTCCTTGCCTCCCAAGCTCCCCTTTCCTCTTCAAAATTCCCCCAAACCTCTATGATGAACAAAGTACTTAATGAAGATCTGACAGCAGATTCAGCCAGATTCAGCTGTTCTGCCTGTGTGGTCCCTTATCAGGGCAGACCCTCCAACCTAATAGAGCTGACTAAGCTGGTGGGGGAAGCCGACTCGCCACATTCCATTTAGGAAAGGTGCTGAGTATGGGTTGGAGAATCCTACCCTATTTCTTAGGAGAGGGAAGGTAGGTGAGACATGGGGTTCAGAAATCTTAATTCCCTTGCCCTTTTCAACTGGAATGAAATTTCCCTTTAAACTGACATGCCAAAATCTGCAGAGCTCATTTCCACTATAGTATTGCAAGGCAAAATTTTGAAATCTTTTGGAAACTGTACCCCTGGAAGTTTCTAGGGACTAAGGAGCCCAGAGACCCTCCTTCCTCATCCCCTGCTCAGAAGCTAAAAGAAAGCATTTGGGCTGAAAGTTTCTCCTTCAGCTGATAGTTCCAGAAATAAGGCCTTTTCTAGGGGTGTTAGAGCAAGCTCTGGATATACCCTGCAGAGCCATCTCTAATGCTAAGGCCTTACTTCTCCTGCTCAGCCTTGAAAGTAGAGAATTGAGTAGGGGTCTTGCCTGTTTTCTCCTACTCTGCCTCTTGGGGCCCTCCACCTTGGCAGATTGATCATAACCAAATTATTTATTATGGATCTAAAATATCATTTCTGTGAGTTTGAAGCTTGTTCCTTTGTAGAAGTATCAGTTGTATCCATGTTTATTCTAAAGGACCAGCAGCACAGCATGGCTCAGTAGAAAGAGCATGGGCTTTGGCGTCAGAGGTCATGGGTTCAAATCCTGACTCCGCCAATTGTCAGCTGTGTGACTTTGGGCAAGTCACTTAACTTCTCTGTGCCTCAGTTACCTCATCTGTAAAGTGGGGATTAAGAGTGTGGGCCCCCCGTGGGACAACCTCATAACCTTGTAACCTCCCCAGTGCTTAGAACAGTGCTCTGCACAGAGTAAGCGCTTAATAAATGCCATTGTTATTATTATGATTAAGAGGAAAATATCCTGGAGTTCCCAAACCGAATGCTGAATCGCAAGGCATATTTCCCTCAATAATGGAGTCAGAAAGGCTGTTGATTCTTCATCAGATGCCATGAAAATACCCTCTAAGGTGCAACTGGAAGAGGCAGAGAGCAGAGATATACCTATCCCTCCATTCTTGGGTTTTATTTTCACTAGAGGAATAACGTCAGAATGAGATGCTGGCTACTGGCAGGAGTTTAATGTCTGGCGGATTATCCGCTGAGCTAGCCCCAAGATGAACAGTGAGATTTTCATTTAAAGACTATTTCTCTTACCTTCAGCACGTCTCACCCACTTCACATTCCTCTTCCCTGATTGCTGTGTCATCCTCCTCATTACTCTGTGACTGTAACCTCCTCCCTGTCTCCACAGCTGGGTAGGAAAGAACCAGCAGCCAATTTCTGCGCTGAATGAGGTTCTGACCCTCTCTTTCTTCTCCCATTCCAATTGGTTGCTACAAAGAGGAGGAAATAGAAAGAAAGCTTTGAAAGGAGTTGGAAACGAAGGATTTTTGACTAAATTGCCTGCCTAGATGAGTTTATTGTTTGATTTCTTTGTATATTCTCTATCATCACAGCAGACAACCGGGAAGCGAAAAGGGATTGTAATCAAACTGTAGCTGGTTTGTTAGAGGAGGCAAGGCGCTTTTGATGCTGGTGGGCCACCTTTTGTGTCTCTGCAGAATGGCAGGAATAGCTTTTGGGGGGTTCTTTGAGGAGACTTTCTCAAGGGTGTTGTGGGAGTTAGGTGAGGAAGGGAAGTGGGGCAAGGTGGAATAGGTGAGGAAGGGAAGTGGGGCAAGGTGGAATCATGTAATATAAGTAAGCAGTTGGAGCCAGAAATAGAACCCAGGTCTTCTGATTCCCAGGTCCATGCTCTTCCCACTAGAGCATGCTGCTTCAAACAGAAACTCCACATCAATGGCTTTAAGGCACTCAATTAGCTCTCCCCCTCATACTTGACCTTGCTCCTCTTGGACTATAACCCAGTCCATGCATTTCACTCCTCCGTCGTCTCATCTCTCTCGCCATCGACACCTTGCTTACATCCTCCCTGTGGCCTGGAACTCCCTTTCCCTTTATATTGGACAGACCATCACCACTTTCCACCTCAAAGACCTACTAAAATCACATCTCCAAGAAGCCTTCCCTGAATAACCTGTCATCTCCTCACACTACTCTCCCTCCCTTCTGCATCACCTGTGCACTTGGCTCTGTATTCCCTAAACACTTTGATGTTCACCCACCTCCACGGCACTGAAGTACTTGTCCGTATTCTCTTCTGCTTCCCTTACCTGTACTCTATTTTAATGTCTATCTCTCCCTCTAGATTTTAAAAGCTCTTGGAAGGTAGAGATCGTGTCTAACTCTGTTGCATTGGAGCCTCCCAAGTGCTTAGTACAGGGCTGCACACTCAGGAAATACTACTGATTGACTGATTCTCTTCAACCAGTCTTTCATGGCTCCTGATCTAATTGAACACTTGGAAAGCAGTTTTTTCAGACCCTTGGAGTCTTTCAGCTTCCAATCTCAGGATTCTACTTCAGCATGTTGTTGTTCCTTCTCCTTTCTGCCTGGATAAACATGTCCCCTGCAGTGACCATGTATCATCAGCTACACGTAAAACAACGTGAGGAATGGGGCATGGGAGCTGGATCTTCGGAAACTCCACTGGGAGGAAGAACTGGAACTATAACTGAGTCCTTCCAGAACCAGAATGCTCTCTTCATTATAGCTGTGAAGTGAATAAAAGGGCAGGCAAGTTATGTGCTTTGTATTTTCTCTCTTTGCTGTCTTCATGAGACTACAGGAAGATTGTCTATATTTTCTTTTCAATGTATTCTAATGGAAAAAGCAGCCCTATTTTCAGCCATTCTCTTCACTAGTGGCATGTTCATTATAAGATTCTCTTTGATCACCAAAAGGAGCCAGGCTGCTCTTTGTGTGGCAGCTGACAGCTCAGAAACTCTGCTCTTCACCCAAAGCTTCCACAATGAAGGAAACATATGCGGAGGAGTCTTGTGATATTAGTATTTCTTTGCATCATCGCTTGGCTTGTTTTTGTTTTTTATCCCCACTGGAAAAGCCTGAAGCGATGACCAAGCTCTCTCAACAGCTGGCACCTTTTTCCCCTCTTTGGACAAGAGGATGTTGGACAAGAGGAGTGCTTGTTCTGAGAATGATAGGTCCTAGGGAAACCACACTTGCCTGTGGCAGAGCACAGTAGTGGCAAAATGGTACATAACTTTGCCCATGGATGTTGGCTGCCCTCATCGTACAAACACATAAGCACTGCCTGTGCTCTCTTCTCCCATGTTCCTGCACTTTAGAACTGTTCTTTTAGACTTTGTTCAGTATGAGGCACTGGGATGGTACTTGGTCCCCATCCTGTGACTTTCCCACTGGGAGCAGCTCGTAGGCCCAGAATGAACAATCAATCAATCTATTTTTACTGAGCCCTTACTGTGTGCAGAATACTATACTAAGTGCTTGGGAGAGTACAATACAATAAAAATAATAATTCCCCTAGCCATGCTGCTTCCCCTACCTAGCTTGTATCTAACTTGTATAGATTGATATTTATACTTGTATTTGTTTGATGTACTTGTTTGATACTTGTATTGATACCTAACTTGTATCTACCTAGCGCTTAATACAGTGCATGGCACATAGTAATGCTTAACAAATGCAATAATAATAATAACAGTAAAGGAACACTTAATGGGCAGCAGCCTCTTTGCATCAGCAGAGAAGCAGCATAGCTCAGTGGAAAGAGCACGGGCTTTGGAGTCAGAGGTCGTGGGTTCAAATCCCACTCCGCCACTTGTCAGCTGTGTGACTTTGGGCAAGTCACTTAACTTCTCTGTGCCTCAGTTACCTCATCTATAAAATGAGATTAAGACTGTGAGCCCCCCATGGGACAACCTGATCACCTCATTACCTCTCCAGCGCTTAGAACAGTGCTTTGCACATAGTAAGAACTTAATAAATGGCATCATTATTATTATAATTAGCAAGACTCTGTAACAAGCTAAAATGCCAAGTGAGCATGGACTACCACTTTCCTCTGCCTTCAATAAACACTTCAGTGGCTTGCCAAAAGGGTCTGGGGGCAAATATCACCTTGAGTGCAAAGTCCTGCTTTACTGACATCCTCTTCCATCCATCTAAACTTGTCTGTTCCCTTTGCAAATCTTTTTTTTATGTGTTTGTTCCCCTTCAACCATTCTCCCCCAAGTTTGAGCATTGAATGCCTTTTCCTATTGTAAGGAAAATACCAGATAGTGACCTTGGTTCACCTTTGAGTTGTGCTGACAGGGGCTGGGTGAAAATGGTTGTATGCTACTACCTCAGGGTATAAGAATTTGTTACCTTCAGGTCTGTTGGGATTCTTTCCCCTTTAAACTGCTTTGCACATAAGTGAAATATTACCAGAACACTCTACTTCTAGGAAACATATAGGCTGCAAACTTATCAGGTTCTTTAATATTCTCCTGGTGCAAACTTGTCAGTGCTGAGTAAGGGACTGTTCGCGGGGATGTAAGAAAAACATCCTTACCCATTTAATTTCTCTTTGTTGGACACAATAAACAGTTCCAGAAATTGATTCTATTCATACCTACAGCCTTCACTCTTGATAGAAAAAAAGCTATGGAAGCTACTCCTTATTTGAAATTTGCAGTTCTCTTATCTGAGATTGTGAGATTGCCAATGGAAGAGATGGAGAGGAAAGGATATGGCTTTAGACTGGAGAGAAAAATTTGAAAATGAATCGGTGAAGTGGTTAAGCACTGAGCCAGTCTCCTGAATGTGGACCCCTAATAACTGATGACTGGCCAAGCCACTATTATTCCTTTCCCCCTTCCTCTTCATTTCCCCTAGAGGCTACTCAGTGGGTGGCTTTGTAACTGGTCATCTCATTTCCCTAGTAAAAGAGGATAATTCTCCACCTTCATTGGAAAAATAAGTATTTTCAGTGGGACTCCTTTGTTCTGCTTCTCAGTTTTATGCTTCTCAATCTCCAAGGAGTTTAGAACCCCTTATTGCCTCAATTCATTCATTCTCATGGCTTCAACTACCATCTTTGTGGGTGACTCTCAAATCTATCTCACCAGCCTTGATCTCTCTACTTCTCTGCCACCTTGCATTTCCTCTTGCCTTCAGGACATCTCTACGTGAATGCCCCGCCAACACCTCGAACTTAGCATGTCCAAAAGAGAACTCATTTTCCCACCCAAACCCTCTCCTTCCTCCAACTTTCCCATCACTGTAGACAACACCGTCATCTTCCCTGTCTCACCAGCTGATAACTTGAACATCATCCTCAGCTGAGCTCTGTCGTTCGACCCACATGTTTAATCTGGCTCTACCTTCACATCATCTCAAATAATAATACCACTTTTTATGGTATTTGTTAAGTGTCTACTCTGTGTCAAGCATTGTTCTAAGCACTGGAGTAAGTACAAGTTAATCAGTTTGGACACAGTCCCATGTGGGGCTCACAGTCTAAAATATCTCTAGAATCCACCCTTCCTCTCCATCCAAACTGCTACCATGCTGGTTCACGGACTTGTCATATCCTGTCCAGACTACTGCGTCAGCCACCCCACCATCCTCTACCTGGAGTCTTTCCCTTCTCCAGTTCATTTAACACTCTGTTGCTGGGATCATTTTTCTTAAAAATCTCTACAGGTTTCTCCCCACTCCTCAAAAAACCTCCAATGGTTGCCCATCCATATCTGCATCATACAAAATCTTTTCACCATCAGCTTTAAGAAACTCAAATTAGTTATGCTTAAACCTGTTTCACTCCCACTAAAATTTAACCTGCTTACTTAATTCCTCTAACACCAGCCTATTTACTGTCTCTCGGCTCATCTCTCTCACTGCTGACACTTTATTTATATCTTCCCTCCTGCCTGGAACTCCCTCCCCCTTCTCATCTGACTGACCACCACTCTCCTCATCTTTAGAACCTACTAATATTTCCTGCAAGGAACGTTTCTCAGCTAAAGACTCTTCAGTCACTCTAATCTCCATTCCTTCTGCATCATCTATGCACCTGAGTCTGTGACTCCTAAACTTTGCTAATTAATCCACACCCACAGTACCTAGGTAACTACCCTTCCTCTATGCTGTTTCCCCTGTTATCAATCAGTAAATCAGTAAGTGCTATTTGAGTCCTTACTGTATGCAGAGTACTGTACCAAGCACCTGAGAAAGTACAAAATAAAGTGATCCCTGCTCACAAGGAACATAGTGTCTACAGGGGGAACAGACATTAAAATAATAATAATAATATTTGCTAGGAACTTACTGAATGTCAGGCACTGTATTAAGCTCTGGTATGGATATAAGCAAATCGGGTTGTACACAGACCCTGCCCTAAATGGGGCTCTCAATTTTAATCCTGTTTTACAGAAGATGTAACTGAACCACAGAGAAGTTAAGTGACTTGCCCAAGGTCACACAGCAGACAAGTGGTGGAACCAGGATTGAAACCCAGTTTCTTCGGGCTCCCAGGCCTGTGCTGTATCCACAAGGCCATGCTGCTTCCATAAAATAGTTGAGGGATAGTCTCAAGATTAGGGGTAGGGGAAATAGTAGAATATAAGGATACTTACATGAGTCCTGTGTGGCTGGAGTGACTATCAAAATATCATTAAAAGTATTAAAATATATTTTAATGTCTGTCTTCCTCACTTGATGGGAAGCTCCTTGAAGGCAGGGATTGTGTCTACCAATTCTGTTGTATTGTACTCTCCCAACTACTCAGTATATTGCTCTGCATTCAGTAAGCACTCAATATGTACTGTGGATGGATGGATCCTGAACATTTGCTTCCTTCTCTGATTCATCTTGTTCAAACTCAGGTCTGTCTCTTACCAGGCTGAATTTGAAACCCCATTTACTTGTCTAACAACAAAGCGGAACTGTCAGAATTAAACTGGGATTTTAGATTTTTCAATTTAGAGAGAGATCTGGAGAGACCATCAGGTAAGCAGGTGTGATTGCCGGGGGAATTAACCAACAGGGGAAAGGAGGTGGGGCAGATGGATGCCCAGGGAAGAGAAGCAAACTGCCAACCCTCAACAGGGCCTCCCAGTGACAGTGAAGCTCAGTGGGCTGAAGAATGAAAATGTGCCAGATTCACTGACTTGAGTGAAAAAACGGTGATCCCTTCACATAGCCCTTCATTCAAGGCATATGGATTGCAAGAGCAGCTGTTGGCTGGGCTGCCTCCCTGCCATCTTGGCAGCCGGTCGTGGAACACAAATGGAAGGATAATAAGATCTTCCTCTCTCTGGGGGTTGCCCGCCTTGTGGCAGTTGTAAATATTCTCATTCAAGCACAAGCCCTTGGCATATCAGGTTCACTGATGAGTGCTTCATGCCAGTTGGATCCACTCCATAGAAAACCAGCTGGTCTAGCCTGGAGACAGCGGTATGTCTCAAGAGTCAGCTCTCAAACAAGGTTAATGCCATATAAATTCCTTCCATCAGGGCCAGGGTCTCAGAATGGCGTATGTGAGTGTGTCTGTGTGTGCGCCCGCCCGTGGGAATGTGCAGATACAACATTGCTTATAAGGGAACAGTAGTGAGCTAATGTGGGCATTGATGACAAAGGAGAATCCTTCTCTAGTTACATTCTAATCTCCCCACTTTGTATCTCCCCAACCAGCTGTAACTGCAGTGCTTCTCCAACACTTAAGCATTGGGCTTTCTCCCTGCTCTTTCCCCCACATCACTTATGTAAATATTTTTATTACTCCTATCTGTGGTTTATTTTGTGTGTCTTTCTCATCTAGATTTGAAATTCCTTGAGGGTAGGGATCAGGCAAACTAATTTTACTGTTACTCTGCATAGCGAAGTGTTCACTAAATACTTGTGATAGAAGTCAGTAGGGCTCCAAATCCTCCAAATCTCTTTTAGTTTTAAACTCCATGAGCTTGATCCTCAAATCCCCATTATGTTGTTATGTATCCTAGGAGTATCCTTTCTCTCTCTCCCTCTCTATACATATAATCTATTTGTATATACATATAATGTAATATATATGTATCCCAGGCTTGGGAGTCAGAGGCTGTGGGTTCTAATCCTGGCTCCACCACTTATCAGCTGTGTGACTTGGGGCAAGTCACATAACTTCTCTGTAGCTCAGTTACCTCATCTGTAAAGTGGAGATTAAGACTGTGAGCCCCACGTGGGACAACCTAATTACCTTGTATCTACCCCAGCACTTAGAACAGTGCTTGGCACATAGTAAGCGCTTAACAAATACCATCTTCATCATCATATATAGATGTATACCTTGCAAACGACTCTGCTGATGAGATTTTGTCCCTCTGCCTGACCTTGACTGAAAATAAAAGAATCATTCGGATGTATTGAGTGCTTGCTATGTGAAGAGCACTGTACTAAGCACTTGAGAAAATACCACAGAGTTGGTAGACAGGTTCCCTGCCCACAGGGAGCTTACAGTCTAGAAGGGAAACATATTAATATTCATAAATAATGGTTATGTACTTAAGTGCTGTGGGGATATGGGTTGAGTGAATAAAGGGTGCAAATCCAAGTACAAGGGCAATGCAGAAAGGAGTGGAAGAAGAGAAAGTAAGAGCATAGTCGAGGAAGACCTCCTGGAGGAGATGTGCTGTTAATAAGGCATAGAAGGTGAGGAAAGTGATGGTTTCTCGGATGTGAACGGGAAGGAAATTCCAGGTTAGAAACAGGATGTGGGCAAGGGGTAGGCGATGAGATGGACAATCTTTACCTCACAGTGGGCATGACAGGATAATAGAACATTTTTCTAGCCTCTTGCCCAAAGGGGCTAAGCAGTCTGTTCCTAACTAGGGCTTTTTGGACACCCTCTAAAGAATCAGTGCCCTCAACATTTGCGGACAACTGAACCTGAGGTCTGATTGGGCTCGGAGGACTAAGGAATCCATCTCACTCACTCTCTTCTTTGATCCAAAGATAGCTGCTGATGTGATGTGCTTCTTGGGATGACCAATTAAGTCGAGGTATAAATAAATGCCACCAAGCTTCCCACTAAACTGACTCAACTCCTCCAAACCACCCTGGATGCAATTGTAGATTTAGGCATTAACAGATGGGCAACTGCAGGTTTATTCCTGGACCTCCCTGACTGGATACACATCCCTTTGGAAGGACCCGAAGGGGACCAGTTTCCAGAAATGCAACTCCATTTGCTGTTTAGTCAGACACCGATCAATAACTGGTTGCAATTTATGGATTATTCAAATCCATTTGCTTCAGAGCTGGGTAGTTTATGAACAAGATAAATTTCCAGATTAGATCTGTTGTCATAGATTTCCACAGTTTGGGATGCATATTATTCTGTTCATCAGAGATCCTGAGCAATAATCAAGTAATCAGTGATATTTACTGAGTAATTACTGTGTGCAGAGCACTGTACTAAATACTTGGAAAAATGCAATACCATCGTTTAGTCTACATTTGGCCGTAAGTGGGTTGAGATAGGCCTTAGTCTTATATCCCCCAAGGGTCATCCTTTCATCCAAAATTGAAGAGATAAAATGGTACTTTGAGAATGTGATCTTAACCCCTCGTATACTTGATCAGGTAACAAACTGGTAATCTGTCGTGAGCTGAATGGGAGGCTTGATTCACATACAAAATTCTGTATGTCATAGAATTCACTGTTTTCTCTTCCAAATAGTTGGGGATTCTAGGGACGGGGTTGAAAAGTGATAGCCAAAGAGGGGATTCCCCAGATAACTGGGATCAGACAGAGAGAGAATCATTAGGGAAGGCTTTGTGACAAGTAATGATGTTGGAGAGATCTCTTCTGTTGCTTTCTGAATCCCAGGATGATGTAGCAGCTCTCTTAGCCTGTACAAAATCCCAGGGTTCCCATCAACTGTGGTTGCTGGATCACATCAGTTCTTTTCTTTGTATTTCATATATTTTCCATACCTAAAATTTGTGTTCCTTCCAGAGAAGCAGTGTGGTGTAGTGGAAAGAGCACAGGCCTAGGAGTCAGAGGATCTCAGTTCTAATCCTGGCTCTGCTACCTTCCTGCTGTGTGACCTTGGGCAAATCACTTAACTTTTCTGTGCCTCAGTTACTTCTTCTGTAAACTGGGTATTTGACACTTGTGCTCCCTCGTACTTAGATTGTTAGCCCGGGCCTTTTTTTGATATTTGTGCAGTGCATACAATGTTCCAGGCACTATACTAAGTGCTGGAATAGATACAAACGAATCAAGTTGGACACAGTCTTAATTCCCATTTTACAGATAAGGGAACTGAGGCTCAGAGAAGTTAAATGATGGTAGGTAAGTGGCAGAGCCGGGATTAGAATCCAGGTCCTTCTGATCTCCAGGCCCATGCTCTGACACTAGGCTTGTGTCTGACCTGATTGTCTTGCATCTACCACAATGCTTAGTACAGTGCTTGACACATAGTAAGCACTTAACAAATATCATAATTTGTATTGCACAAAATATCGTCATTAGACGATGGAAACTTCGAATGTATTTGAGTGCTTACAGTTTGCAGAGCACTGGGAGAGTACACTATAATAGAGTTGGTAGACACATTCCCTGCCCACAACAAACTTACAGTCTAGAGGGGGAGACAGACATTAATGTATATAAATAAATTATGGACAGGTACTTAAGTGCTGTGGGGCTGAGGGAAGGATAAAAAAAGGGAGCAACTGCAAGGGTGGCAAATTTCTTGATGCTTGGGGCAGGGAAGATTATATTTCAGTTGCAGGAATAATGGGTGGGTTACTCTTCCTTTCCATCCATACTGTGGCACAAGTATCAAAACTTTACCAGTCTCCCCTACATTACCCTCTCCCCTAACCCCCAAGGTATAGAAAAATAAGTAAAATAGGCATTCAGATTACTTGCTCCCTTAAAGATAGGTGAGACACATAGGCATTAGACTGTACGTTCCTTGTGTGCAGGGATCGTGACTTCCAACTCTATTGTATTGTACTTTCCCAAGCCCCTAGTGTAGTGTTCTACACTCAGGAATTGGTCAGTATATTATTGATGAATTTTAATTTAATTTATCTGCATTAACCCAAGTGGCTCCTTAAGCTTGATTCTGCAGTTGGGCTACCCTGTCCATGGCACAGCCTTGTTCCACCCCAAACCAGTTCTTTTCATCAAAGGAAACAAGACTGTTCTTTAATGGATATAAGTGTCATGGCAAGGAGGTTTCTTTTAGCCAATTGGACATTTTTATGGTAGTCTTAGAGTGGAAGTCAGTGGAGACTTGTGTTCAAGCCAAGCTATTCACTCACTCACCACCCAGATCTGGGACTCATGCAGAGATCCTCAGAAGGGTTCAGTGCTCCTCAAGGGATGGAAAAGGCCATTTGTTTTGAGGGTGACCGCTCAAAGGTCACCAATGACCTCCTGCTTGCCAAATCCAATGGCTCATACTCCATCCTAATCCTCCTCGACCTCTCAGTTGCCTTCGACACTGTGGACCACCCCCTTCTCCTCAAAACGCTATCCGACCTTGGCTTCACAGACTCCGTCCTCTCCTGGTTCTCCTCTTATCTCTCCGGTCGTTCATTCTCAGTCTCGTTTGCAGGCTCCTCCTTCCCCTCCCATCCCCTTACTATGGGGGTTCCCCAAGGTTCAGTGCTTGGTCCCCTTCTGTTCTCGATCTACACGCACTCCCTTGGTGACCTCATTCGCTCCCACAGCTTCAACTATCATCTCTACGCTGATGACACCCAGATCTACATCTCTGCCCCTGCTCTCTCCCCCTCTCTCCAGGCTCGCATCTCCTCCTGCCTTCAGGACATCTCCATCTGGATGTCTGCCCACCACCTAAAACTCAACATGTCCAAGACGGAACTCCTTGTCTTCCCTCCCAAACCCTGCCCTCTCCCTGACTTTCCCATCTCTGTTGACGGCACTACCATCCTTCCCGTCTCACAAGCCCGCAACCTTGGTGTCATCCTCGACTCCGCTCTCTCATTCACCCCTCACATCCAAGCCGTCACCAAAACCTGCCGGTCTCAGCTCCGCAACATTGCCAAGATCCGCCCTTTCCTCTCCATCCATACTGCTACCCTGCTCGTTCAAGCTCTCATCCTATCCCATCTGGACTACTGCATCAGCCTTCTCTCTGATCTCCCATCCTCATGTCTCTCTCCACTTCAATCCATACTTCCTGCTGCTGCCCGGATTGTCTTTGTCCAGAAACGCTCTGGGCATATTACTCCCCTCCTCAAAAATCTCCATTGGCTACCAATCAATCTGCGCATCAGGCAGAAACTCCTCACCCTCAGCTTCAAGGCTCTCCATCACCTGGCCCCCTCCTACCTCACCTCCCTTCTCTCCTTCTCCAGCCCAGCCCGCACCCTCTGCTACTCCGCCGCTAATCTCCTCACCGTACCTTGTTCTCGCCTGTCCTGCCATCGACCCCCGGCCCACGTCATCCCCCGGGCCTGGAATGCCCTCCCTCTGCCCATCCGCCAAGCTAGCTCTCTTCCTCCCTTCAAGGCCCTACTGAGAGCTCACCTCCTCCAGGAGGCCTTCCCAGACTGAGCCCCTTCCTTCCTCTCCCCCTCGTCCCCCTCTCCATCCCCCCATCTTACCTTCTTCCCTTCCCCACAGCACCTGTATATATGTATATATGTTTGTACATATTTATTACTCTATTTATTTATTTATTTTACTTGTACATATCTATTCTATTTATTTTAT
The DNA here is from genome assembly GCF_015852505.1 of Tachyglossus aculeatus. NCBI lineage: Eukaryota > Metazoa > Chordata > Mammalia > Monotremata > Tachyglossidae > Tachyglossus > Tachyglossus aculeatus. Next base: position 61,445,836 of record NC_052086.1, read on the forward strand.
TTTGTTAGTATGTTTGGTTTTGTTCTCTGTCTCCCCCTTTTAGACTGTGAGCCCACTGTTGGGTAGGGACTGTCTCTATATGTTGCCAACTTGTACTTCCCAAGCGCTTAGTACAGTGCTCTGCACACAGTAAGTGCTCAATAAATACAATTGATTGATTGATTGATTGATTGAGGGAGACTTAAATGGCCTATTTCTGTAATCACCTTTTCCAGCAATGACTTGTTGGGCAGGGCAGAAGACCTTGAGATAGGAGGCAGATACTGAGTTTCTTGCTCATCAGAGAACCGGAGATTCCTGTCCAGGTAGAGGTCCTAAGGAGATCCCTACTTGTTCTGGAAGAGTGGGATGGAGCTGTGCTTTCTGGAAACAGAAGCCGGGATCAGAATGACTGGTGAAATTAAATAGGCACGAACATCTCTCCAGCCAACGGTCTAGTGAATGTTCAATCAGCCATCCTTTTTCTATTGGCCCCATGTGTTTTGTTGCACTTGTTGGATTTACATAAGCATGGCTAAAACTTAACCTCTTTCACTTCAGTAGAAAGCCCCTAGGTTCTGACAGGCCTTCTTTTCAGAGATGGAAAAAAGGAACACCTCTAAAACTTGACTTCTCTCTTTCCTGGAAGAAGATTCTCCTAAATTTACTTCCCCTTGGGGCAGTGAGGCATAAAAGCCAGATATATGAAGGTTAATTTCAGGAATAGAATGATCAGTGATTCAGAAGAATTTAATGGCAAAAACTGTCTTTCATTTTCATGGTCTCAGATGTCCCCATCCTTTCCTTTTTAATGCCTTACATTATCCTATTTCCACCACATTTTCTCTCCATTATTAAATGTACAGTTTTGAAACCTAAACTCCAGACCTGATATTCAAGTTTTCTCTTGGGGGGAAATGCCTACAAAATTGAAAGCAATATAATTCCAATTATCCAAAGGTAATGGGAAACAGAGTGTGAGTTTTAGGATAATCAAGAGGTACCGATAAACAGGGAAATTAGTTTGTAAAATGGGCAGTGAGGGTGCAAATCAGTTGCAGTACAGAGAATTTTGGGATAATCAAAGTTAAAGTCCATTTAAAATTCAGCAAGGGCCTTTGATGTTTCCATCTGCTTACAACCCGCTTAAAATAATGGGGACTCTGATGGAGCATTATTGCTTCGATCAGATGCCACAAATGCCACAAATGCCAAATGTAGAGAATCAATTTAGATGTGGCAGAATTATTTACCATGCCCAGAGAAAGGAAGCTCTTTCTTCCCAGAGGAGTTACCCTCTTCGGCAAAATTTTGACTGATCCATCAGTATAAGAAGTGCAGGTGGTGCTGCTGTGATAGATCTCACCCACTGTTTGATCACTTGTACTTTGGTCTTCTAATGCTCAACAGTGCCAGAAGCCAGAGCAGTCGCAGTCTCTCTCTCTCTCTCCCCCCCCCCCCCCCCACCACTTGGTAAGTTTCTCCCTCCATCTCCTCTACCTGCTCCACAGGCTTCACAAACTGCTTCTCCCAAATCCTGACTTTTTGACCAAATTGAGGCCCGATCATTTTGCCCAAAGAGGACTGCAGTTTTCTCCCTTGGCTCTCATGACTAGATGAGACTGTTGATAGCTCTAGGAGTGGCGAATAAGAGGCTTTGCTCAGATGGAGATGGATCGTAATTACAGTAGATGAAGGGCACTCGCTGCAGCTTCACCAAGAGCTCTGAGATTAGGCTATAATCATTGTTTGTAAGCAGCTTGGAACGAAGGGTAATGAGCCAGTCGGCCTTTACATATGATTTCAGGACTTGAGATCATCCTCCAAAAGGAACATCGCGACTCAGATTGCATAGTCGTTAAGGTTGCTGAAATCAAGGTGCTCCATTTCCCTAAAAATGGGGATTTTGGTGGGCTGGAAGAAGGACCTGGAAGTGGGACAGGCTCCCAGGTTCTTCAGGAGGGCTTGCAGTTGAGGAGGACTTTGGAATTCCATAGGCTAACTAGAAGCTTGGCTCTAGGTGGGCTTCTGCAGTTTGATGTCTTGAAACACTATGTGACCTCAGTTTTGCTGACCCAGTATTACTTTGGTTTTCCTGCTATCTCTCTGACCACTCCTCTGCCTCTGTGGGCATCTCCTAAGGCTCTGCCCGGGTCTCCCCGTCTCCTCACTCTATACTTACTCTCAGGGAGCTCATCCGCTCAAATGACTTCGGCCACCATCTCTATTCATTCATTCATTGAGTCATATTTATTGAGCACCTACTGGGTCAGAGCACTGTCCTAAATGCTTTTGAGAGTACAGTATAACAGTAAACGGACACATTCCCTGACCACACAACTCCCAAATCTACCCCTGCACCAGATTTCCCGTCCGACCTGCAGCCCCACATCTCCCTTTGCATCCAGGACATCTCCGCCTGGATGGCCCTCCAACAGCTCAAACTCAGTATGTCTAAAGCAGAATGAGAGGCATAACCCCCCGTCCTGAATGACTTCAGTATGCTCAGTGTGGAGATCTCTCATGCACTAATTGATGATTTTGCCTGGGATCCATAAGCCTCGTCCAACACTACAACCAGTCACCAAGGGCAAGGTAATTCACTCCCAGCCCCTCCTCCCCTTGCACCGTGGCATTCCATGTCCATTCTTTCCCTGCCTGCCTAAAACTGCAGGACCCCTCAGTGCGGTGGAATGAACACACCTTTCCCCAACCCAGTGCCAGATGCTTGATGCGCCATTTCCCAGCCATAGGAAATGGACACTGGGACAGCCTGGGCAGGATAAGGACACCAGCTATTGCTATGGAAGAGACCATCGTTCTCCTTCCTTTCTTCGTTTTCTACTTCTTGCGTCCTAGTATGGGGCCTTGTTCCAAATGGGCGCTCAAAAAATACTAGTATTATTACTGTTACATGAAAAAAAAAGCCCACAGGAAGGCACCATGGTGAAGAGCTTTCCACATTAGCTATCACACTAGATTGTATACTCCTTCAAAGGAGGAATTGTGTCTACCAACTCTTTTACTCTCTCTCAAGTGCCAAGTACAGTGCCCTGCACACACAGTTAGTGCTCAATAAATAGCACTGATTGATCCTAAGGAGTTACTGTCCTCATAGGGAGAAGTAGTTCAATATCCCCAAGATTTTCCCAGTAGGATTCCAAGTACAACCAAGGTATGGACTCTCTTTTCCCACAGGAAACTTTGCTTTTTGAATTAATGTTTTTATTTCCTTTCTTCTGAGTCCATTGCAGCAACATGCCCGGGCAGGCAAAGCCAGGCCTATCATTCAGACCCAAGCACATTTTCCTATTGGCTTGTGACAAAATTCTCCCAGTGAGTTGGGAACTGCTTGAAGTCCTGTTCCTAATTATAAACCCTCTGGTGTCTGTGAGCACAGCAAGAACATTCAGTCCAGACACAAAGCTAACACCAGGCAGCAAGTGCCTTGATGTTCCTCTGTTGTGAAATGAGGAAAAGAGGTAGGAATAAAAACTGCAAATCCAGCCCAGCCACCATCACCGAAGGAAGAGAGAGAGCTTTCTCTCACAGACTCTACGGGAGTGGCTCAAGTCTGAAAATAAGAGAGTTCAGAGGAGACACCCCAAGCACTAACACTTAAACCCAAGAAATGTGAGTTAATACGTGTTTATGAAAATGTATCTGGAGATGTTGCTGTCTCTCCGGACAGACCCGGCTCCCTCAGGCATCCATACTCGGCCAAGTTGCTTGTTAAAATTCCTGCTTTCAGCCCTTCGTTTGAATCCGCTTCGTGTGTACCTGCCTGGGAACGAGTTGTGCCCCCTCCCAGTGAACTCTCAGAAGGCACCCTTTGCCATCTGCAAGGTGGAATGAAGACAGAGGAAAATTTGCAACTGGTTTGTGGTCCTGAAAATATACTGGGTCCCACAGGTGACAAGTTGGGTTTTAAAGGCAGAGTAATTCTCCAACTTGCCCATTGGTTTGAGCCTCCTCTTAGCCACATAGGCTGGTTCAGGTCTGAGGGTGTTTAATTATCACTCTTCCCAGGTCACAGACTCCACAATGCCTTCAAGACAGCTCTGCTCCATAGGTGGTTTCCCAGTGACAGACCCAGAATTACAAAGTTGTCAGGTCAGCTCTCCAACCCACTGCAGAGGAAAACTCCTTGTCTCTCTTTTGGTGCGTAAATATTTTGAAGGGGATTTCTCTTCTGCAGGCTCATTCCTGTCAGCTAATAGTCACTGTCTAATGCACAAGTTTTCCCACCTCCACTGCTGTGGGAGAGGGTAAATACCCAGTAAGCACTTAGAACGCAGGCAGTGTCAAAGGCAGGCAGGGTGCCAACATGCAAACCTATAGGCTGGGAAATGGTAACTGGAGGGTAGGGTTTTAGGTTTGTTTTAGTTTGGGGGAAGAGTCATCCTGCCCAAACCCATCTCCAAGCAGCTCTTCAGAGCCCTGCAGTGCCATCCTTTCATCATCATCATCATCATCATTATCATCATCATCATCATCATCATCAATCGTATTTATTGAGCGCTTACTATGTGCAGAGCACTGTACTAAGCGTTTGGGAAGTACAAATTGGCAACATATAGAGACAGTCCCTACCCAACAGTGGGCTCACAGTCTAAAAGGGGGAGACAGAACAAAACCAAACATACTAACAAAATAAAATAAATAGAATAGATATTTCAGGACAAAGCCTTTGAAGATTCACACCTTCCGTAGATTTTCTTCCCCTTTCACTACTGACCTCTCTGTCTCAGTCAGACTCATACTGGGAAGTCAATATTTCCACAGAACTCTCCAATTTGTTAGGAGATTCTGCTTCCTCTACAGTTCGAAGCCTGCTTCTTCAACAAGCAGCCCGTTTTCCATTCGATTGGAATTTTTGAAGCTTCCACCACCCCCTTGGTGTAATAGTCATTCATCATACATAATGCTAGGCATTGTTCACAGCGTGCATAGGACTGGTTTTGTCCTTTCCAAGACCTTTCAGTATCAGGTGGCATAATGGGCATCACTTATATAACTAGCATTTAGAATATCAGTGCATGAATTTCACACCAACTGTTATTAATCATTAAAGTGGATTTTATATTTTGAATTATTTTAAGAACATTATAAGTTTGTCTTTCTTTGGGTAAGCACGGCCAGAGCAGGGCACTAGGGGGCTGGGGTAGGCCCGGGTGGACAGAAGTGGTAGGTTAATTGATTTAGTGGAACTGAAATGGCCTGGCAGTTGGCCTGCCCCCCATTTCACTGTGATCTTATATATCAAGTTGGGGAAATACTTTCCCACGACAGATACATTTTCTGGAGGCTGAAGAGCAGGGAGGCTAAATCACTCTTTCTTTCCCCACGCTCTTGAAACTTCTGACAATATAATGTCTCAAGGACCTGGAAATTTGTGTCCGTGTCTCTTCTGATGGATTATTAATACATTCCCAAACCCTGGTAGCCTATTCAATAAAAATAATAACTGGCCTGGTACTAGCTGGGAAATATTACCGCCTGGACACCAGGAAGATTTATGGCTCCCCGCAGCCAAGGAGCATCTGGGGAGGTAGAGGTATTACCCAGAGTAACTTTAATAGCTCACCCTACGCCTCCTCCATCTCCTCTTTACTGATGAGTTGATCAAATTAAAAGGGCAGGTAGGAGCCAGGGGGGCAAGTGGCCTAGTATTTTTTGGATGAGGCCTGTCAGCAATTCTTGTTCCTACCCAGCCTTACCATAGGTTAACAAACCCAGCTGGAACATCTCCATAAGGCAGAAACTTAGGAAAAAGCCTCTGCCTTTCCTAGCCCTTGAAACCAGCCTAGGTTCAGCAACTTTTAAAGCAGTTTTTCACATCCCCACAGCGTTAAATGTGAAGGTGGTTCTCAGAAAATGGAAACTGCAGAGAAGGAGAGATGAGAAAACATTTGATTGAAAGCTCTGATTTTTAAACCCCAGACATTTTTTCCCATTCTTTGATTTTGTCTTATCGCCTTTTCCCCCCTTCCTCTCTGACCCTTGAATAAGTTAATGTTATTTTCTAAGCAGGTCACGATTTCAGGCCTTCTAGAAGCAACTCTCTTCTCTTGCTTCATCAAACCATGCTGCAGCAGAGCCATTGTGAACCTTTCACAGAATCAGAAAGCAGTTTATTTACTTGATTCATTTAAAATGTACCCATTACCCTAGGGCTGTGATGTGTTCAACTTCACAGTTGAATTATATCCAGCTGCAAATGTTCCTGTGGAAAAGGAGAGAGCCAGGGAAGAATTCTGCGCGATTTCTGGACTGATGACACAGGGCTTGTCATGGTCCTGAGGGTTACTAAACCAGGGTCTTATGCCAGGTCTCCTGGCCTAGGAAAGAATGGGATCTGCTGGGTCTTTTGATTTAGACAATTGGGTGCTTATGAGGAACTCACAAAAGTATCTACTTTGAGGAAATGGTGACAGCGAAGTGTAACTTTGGTAGGAGCCAGTTAAAAAAAAGATGTACCTCAGTCTGAACTCACAGGGGTCTCTGCCACCACAGCTCATGCCACAAAGCACAAGGAGCTGCCTCTCATGAATAGTCCAAAAATTCATCTATTTCTGCATTCTGTAGAGGTCTATGCCTACTGCTTCAGAAGAATCTATTAAAAATACCTATAATGCACTTAATCGTGGTAAGACATTTCTTCCTGACCCCAGCTGGCAATCAGTTTATCCTCTGAAACTTAGGAATTGATAGGTGTTCTCACTTTTTTTACCTGCTGAGTGCAACAGGCACTTTGCAGATGCTATTCTTATATTTGTACCTCCACATAAAAGTTCTCTTTACAATCTTGCAGAGTTATTGGCCTCTATAGTGGTCTGCAGCTCTGAATTCCAGAAGTAAATTCTGCACCGTATAAAAGGAAATGTATGAGTGGATAGAGTAATAGAGGGCAAGAAAGAACATTTGACAGGGTAGGAAGGATTCCTGGTTTAGGTCTTCACTCCGTACTTGGCTTTCTTAGCTGCTTTGGGCACATCACTACTTTTGGGCCTTGGTGACCTCTTACGTTTAAAAAAAGAGTTATTTGGGAAGGAGGCAGATTATATTTGGCTCCTGGATGAATACTGTAAACATTCTGAGCTTTTTGACAAAGTGCTCTCTATAAAGTCTAGGAAATTTTAATACATATATATATGTAAAATGTGTCCAGTCTTAATATGGCAATAAGTAATAAATGTGTAATGCTCAGCACATAGTGGATGTTCAGTACCCATTATTTACTGACTGAATAAGGGCCTTTGAATAGTCTTTCCTGTTTGAGTCATGATTTTATTTAGTGTTGTCCACTTTTTTCCTTTTCTAAGTAAATAATGTTGTCTCCTGAGTCTTTTCTTTTCAAGACTTCTCCCTCTATTTAGCTCATATTGGCTAATAATTACCTTAGCTGGGCACGCTCTATTTACCTTGGGGATGAAGAGATCGGAAATGAATCTGGTATCTAAGTGGAGGCTGTCCTGTCAGTTTTCAAGTTGAAGTATTTTCTGTGTTTTTCTCCTTCTTTAATTTATCCCAGTGCAATTGAAAATCATTCAAGAGCATCTGAGCTAAGACCCCTTTATTAAGCCATATATTTAGACATCTCCCTCCCTCTTGAGATGTGAACTCTTCCCATTCCCAACTTGATTTCCATGCCCTTTTCCTACCCTGGATGTAGTTGAGATTTCCTCAGCCAACAGTGCCTCCCATTTGTCTGACTTTGCAGTCTACTTTTGGAATTTCCCTCCCCAGATTCTCTAGTCTTGAAAAACCTAAAAATCTTGGCATCTCTTATCTTGAAGTCATAACAAATTTTGGCCCATTCTGAACCCTGTTAGATGTTTGTTTATAGTACTTGTTAAGCGCTTACTATATGTCAAAAACTGTTTTAGGAGCTGGGGTAGGTACAGGTTAGTTAGATATTGCATCTCACAAGTCCTTAATAAATGTGCTTAGAAACTCTGATCTTAGCAATGATCCAGACAGTAGTAAACTGTTAACCTCTTTCTGTGCTGAAAGTTATTGCTTCCCCTTAACAGTTTTTAAATCCATTGAATAATAATATTAATTGCATTTGTTAAGCGCTTACTATGTGCAAAGCACTGTTCTAAGCGCTGGGGGGGGGATATAAGGCGATCAGGTTGTCCCACGGGGGGCTCACAGTCTTAATCCCCATTTTACAGATGAGGTAACTGAGGCCCAGAGAAGTTAAGTGACTTGCCCAAAGTCACACAGCTGACAAGTGCAGAGCCGGGATTAGAACCCATGACCTCTGGCTCCCAAGCCCGTGCTCTTTCCACTGAGCCACACTGCTTCTAAGACTACACTACACTACAAGTGGAAGACTACACTTGTCACTCTGTGATTATGAAGTTTCCTTAATAGACTCAAGAGAATTGTTTTTTCCTCCCCAAAGGCTAAACAACCTGGGCCCACTCTTGGTCTCAATTGTTATTTTTTAAAGTTATGTTTAAAAATCTTAACTCAGACACGGAGATGCACTTTGCTTTTATTTTTATCAGAGTCAGACTAATTCGACCTAATCCAAGCATTCTTTCCTGGATGCTTTCTTACCAGTTATTTAATCATTTTTCTCAGATGTTTTTCAGAAATTGTCCATTCAGAATTCTTCTGCCTCTAGTTTCCAGAATCCTTAAAGCACACCGTTTTCTAGTGATGAATCCCACTTGACCACTTTGGAGTCCTCCTGAGAGAGCAGGGTTTAAGGGCAAATTACATCTCGTCCCCCATAATCAAATACTTTTGTTCCTTGAGAGCTCTCTGCTAATCACCATCTACCTGGAGCAGTTCAGTCTCATTGTATTTGCCTTCTGGTGCCACATTCTCCTCTTCTCTTCTAAGGATGCAGCTGAGCTAGCAGCGTGGCTCAGTGGAAAGAGCATGGGCTTTGGAGTCAGAGGTCATAGGTTCAAATTCCAGCTCTGCCAATTGTCAGCTTGGTGACTTTGGACAAGTCACTTAACTTCTCTGTGACTCAGTTACTTCATCTGTAAAATGGGGATTAAGAATGTGAGCCCCCTGTGGGATAGCCTGATCACCTTGTAACCTCCCCAGTGCTTAGAACAGTGCTTTGCACGTAATAAGCGCTTAATAAATACCATCATTGTTATTATTATTATTATCCCTGCAGAAACTGGATTTAGCATCTTACCACTCACTCATCTTGGCTTTTTTCACTTACTCTCCATTAATTGACTCCCACGTATCTATTCCTCTAATTTCTCCTCATTCTCCATTTTATCAAGAGTGGCCTACATCAGTAATAGTAGTAGTAAGAACAGTGATAAGAATTATAGTATTTGTTAAGTCCTTATTATGTGCCCACACACTGTACTAAGTACTGGGGTAGATACCAACGAATCAGATCAGACACAGTTCCTGCCCCATACGGAGCTCACAGTCGTAAATTGGAGGGAGTAGGAGAAGTGCTCAATAAATACCACTGACTGATTGATTGAGTCTGTCTACCAACTCTGTTGTATTATACTCTCCAGCGCTTAGTACAGTGCACTGCAGACAGTAAGTGCTCAGTAAATAGCATTGATTGAACATGCTTGGAATTTTCATGTTTTCTGATCTCATCCTGATCTCCCCCCTATTTTCTAAGGCCCTTATTCCATTCTGGTTCTAGCACATGGCCATATTCTCCAGTGGTTACACCATCTGTGCTTGTCCTGGCTTCACAGTCCCTCACAGTTATTTTCTGTAATATTCCAGGTGGCCCAGCCTTGTTTTAGCCTCATGTTTTTAAGACTCCAGGGCCTGGCTCATTTCCTGGCCACAGGTTCACCTTTGAAATTCCCAGCTCCTTTCTATGAGCGTGCTCTCTCTCTCTCTCTCCCCTGATTGTCTAGTAACCTGTTTACAATAAATCATTTCATCAATGGTATTTATACTCTGTGCAGAGCACTGTACTAATCACTTGGGAGAGTACAATACAACAGAATTAGCAGACATGTTCCTTGCCCATAACAATCTCTCAATCTACAACCATAAAAGCAACACCTTCCTGTTTGATTTTGGGTCTCTGCTCTTCCAGGTACAAGGCAGCACCTCTTCTCTGCTCCTTTTCCTCCTTCATGTGATTTCAGGGCCCTCAAGTTTAGCGTGCCTTCTTCCCCACCTTCCAACCTGCTGCCTGTCCATGTTCAGTTGCATTTCTGAGAATAGTGGTACAGCTATTGATCCTTTGGACAATAATGTGGGAAGTAGGAAGCATCTTGGCCTGGTAAAAAGAGTCTAGGAGTCAGAGGACCTGGGTTTTAATCCTGGCTCTGCTGTTTCCCTGCTGTGTGACCTTGGAAAAGTCACTGACCTTCTCTGTGCCTTTTTCCTCCTATTTAATTAATCATTTAATCAGTGCTATTCATTGTTTTGTGCGCTAGCCCAAGCAGAATGTTCAATTTCTCAGTTCTGGCAATGGGAGTTTTCAGGGCCTCCATGTGCAATGTGCCTTCTTCCCCACCTTCCAACATGCTGGCTCTACATGTACAGTTGCATTTCTGAGAACAGCTAATAATCCTTTGCTCATTAATGCGGGAAGTCGGAAGCATCTTGGCCTGATAAAAAGAGTCTAGGCCTTGGAGTCAAGAGGCCTTGGGCTCTAATCCTGGCTCTGCTATTTGTCTGCTATGTGACCTTGGGCAAATCACTAAACTTCTCTGTGCCTCTTTTCCTCATATTTAATCAGTCAATCGGTAGTATCTATTCTCTTTTATACTAGTCCTATCAGAATGTTCAATTTCTCAATTCTTGAAATGGGAGTTTTCTTGCAGCCAGCCTGGATACGGTACTCAGAAAAACTTGCATTCAGAGAAATGAATCGGGTGGCATGACCAGATCTGTAGACCTAGCTCTAGTCTAGCAGGAGAAGATCGAGAAGCAGCATGGCCTGATGCGAAGAGCTTGAGCCTGGGAGTTAGATTCTAGACAGATTCTGATCTGCTGTGTGACCTTGGGCAAGTCACTTAACTTCTCTGGACCTCAGTTACCGCATCAGTAAAGTAGGGATTAAGACTGAGCCCCACATGGGACATGGATTATGTCCAACTTGATTACCTTGTATCTATCCCAGTGCTTAGCACAGTGCCTGGCCCATACATAATAAGTACTTAATAAATAACATTTTAAAAAAAGGTTGATGGAGTGGTGTGCCGGGCCTTGCAGAGATAGCAGTTGAAATTACCAGGATTAACTGTGCCCATTTTTTCCGACTCCCCTCAGCTCCTGTTAGGAGTGGTGCTAATTGATGATTGTAACTCAATACAAATGAACCCTAATTAAATTACCCATTGGTGGCTGGGAGATTAATGCTGTAACTCAGGTTAGAACACAATTAAATTTTGGCTTGTCAAATTTTTCAGTTATTGTAAAAAGTACATGCCGTAACGGCAGGGAGGACTAGAGTGAGACCTGAACCTGTATGGGAATGAGGTTGCCCTCTTAATAGAAAAAACACACTTTGCTGTATTTTCCTCTCTTATCTTGTGACCTTGAATAGCAATGTGAAGTAGTTTTAGCCGTAATCCGGATGGGATGTTTCTAGGGAAGGGAGGGTGGCTCAGTTTAAAATTGTACCCAGCTAGCTCTAAACCAACTGGGGAAATAAGGGAAAGCAATTATTTAATTCATTGCATTTGTTAAACCCTTTCTTTGCGCAAGGCACGATGGTATGGATAATCCCAAATGACACTTTATTTTTCAGAATATGCAACTAATGTCTCACATTTAACTGCACATTATAAGTTTTATTTAAAGCGCTAAACTTTATGCATCTGTAAATGGGCACGTCAATATATCAGTGAATTATTTCAATAGTTTTTGAAAAAATAAAAGTTTAGCAGAATTAGAAGGCAGTTGTTCCATGTCTCCCCCTCTAGACTGTTAGGTCATTGTTATTATTATGGTATTGGTTAAGCGCTTACTATGTGCCAGGCTCTGTTGGTCGTAGGGGCCGGGAACACGTATACCAACTGTATTATATTGTACTCTCCCAAGCGCTCAGTGAAGTGCACTGCACACAGTAAGCGTTCAATAAATATGATTGATTGAGGTGGGCCAGAAAAGTCCCTTGTGTTCCCTGAGTTGATGGGTAGAATGGCTTTTCCTTGTTTCTTACTTCCCCTTCCCCTTCTCCCCTGCAAAATAAGCAGTGAATTGGTCCGAAGATGGTCAAAGCTGAAAGAAGAGACACCGCAAGGGCCCTGGGGTAATCTACCAAGGGGATAATCTCCCCCCTCCATAATTGAGAGTTGGCTGGTTAATGAATCAAGGAGTTTTCTCAAATTCCTCCACTGGTTGTTGACTGACTTAGTTTACACCTTCTTCAATAGCAAAGGAAACCACCTTAGATGAACTTTGGATATGTAGAAAGCAGAGTGAATTCTAAAGTGAGAAGTGGAAAAGGCCACTCAACTTCAGGGCAGTGAAAGAGTAGACTGGCCCTGGAAAAGATTCATTCATTCATTCAATGGCATTTATCGAGCGCTTACTGTGTGCAGAGCACTGTACTAAACGCTTGGAAAGTGCAGTTCGGCAACAGATAGAGACAATCCCTACCCATCAACGGGCTCACAGTCTAGAAGGGGGAGACAGACAACAAAACAAAACAAGTAGACAGGCATCAATAGCATCAAAATAGATAAATAGAATTATAGCTATATACACATTATTAATAAAATACATAGAATAATAAATATGTACAAATATGCACAAGTGCTGTGGGGCGGAGAAGGGGGAAGAGCAGAGGGAGGGAGTAATAATAATAATAATAATAATAATGGCATTTATTAAGCGCTTACTATGTGCAAGGCACTGTTCTAAGAGCTGAGTAGGGGCAATGGGGAGGGGAGAAGGAGCAGAAGAAAAGATGTGAAGGATTTTTTTAGTGAACATCATGTTTTATTTCATTAGGTGGTATGAGTAACAAAGGTTATGGCCAATGTTTTAATTATAAGATTTTTGTCTGGGCAGAGATTTTTAAATGCACTGTTATCTATTTTTAAAAAGTTATTTGGGCAGGATTTGTGATGATAATCATGTCCTGTCTCTCATAACCACCGACGAGTCCCTTTGGAGAGAGTATATTCCTCAGTATAGTAAGTTGTCCTTCACTTTCTCTTTGATATGAAAAATTTGTTAACATTTCAACAAAAATAGCCTTTTGGGGGCAGGGGGGGGCGGGGACGGACAATGAACTGGACTAGAATTCTGCTCCTCTGTGAGAATGGCTCTTGCGCTGCAAAGAATAAGAATTAGGCCTAATGAAGGGTATCCCAGGCACTCAATTCCTGAGTTGAAATCATGGCTCCCATTTTGGTGACCCGGTGCCATTATGACTTCTAACATAATGGTTCGACAGTCATTCCGAATGTGGGAGGCAAGCGGGAAGGGAGGAGCTGTTCTGTGAAATAAGTGTGGTCCTCACCTATCAGTGAGTTTAGATGGGCTTTGAATTAGCAAGCCACTATTGTTGTTTGTGCCACATGCATTTGAACACCTGGGGAAGGTGGCAGAAAGGCAGGTAGGGTTTCTCGTATCAATTTTCCCTTCCCAGGGTGGTGGCTCTCATCCCCTCCCAAGTCATGGGTCCTAATCCTGGCTCTGCCACTTGTCTGCTGTGTGACCTTGGGCAAGTCATTTTGCTTCTCTGTGCCTCAGTTACCTCATCTGTAAAATGGGGATTGAGACTGTGAGCCCCATCTGGGATGGACTGTGTCCAACCCAATTTGCTGGTATCCACCCCAAGGCTTAGTAAAGTGCCTGGCACATAGTAAGAGCTTAACAAATACCACAATTATTATTATTATTATTATCTATGAAAGCATCATTGGTGTTCAGGGAAAGGCATTAGAATTACCCTGGATTTCTGGATTAGCACCTTTCCCCTTCACTTATAACTGGTGCACCTGTAAACGTTACTACCTGCTTGTTCTTCCAGTGGGGCTCAACACTTCATTCATTCATTCATTCAGTCATATTTATTGAGTGCTTACTGTGTGCAGAGCACTGTACTAAGTGCTTGGGAAGTACAAATTGGCAACATATAGAGACGGTCCCTACCCAACATAGAGTATGAACCATTGGATTTGGCAAGCAGGAGGTCATTGGTGACCTTTGTGAAGGCAGTTTCTGTGGAATGTAGGGGACGGAAGCCAGATTGGAGGGGGTCAAGGAGAGAGTTGGCATTGAGGAATTTGTGGCAGCGCGTGTAGACGACTCGTTCAGGGAGCTTGGAAAGGAATGTTAGGAGGGAGATAGGGCGATAACTAGAAGGTGAGGTGGGGTCAAGAAAGGGTTTTTTTAGGATGGGAGAGATGTGGGCATGTTTGAAAGCAGAGGGGAAGGAACCAGAGGAGAGTGAGCAGTTGAAGATGGAAGTTAAGGAGGGGAGAAGGGATGGAGAGAGAGATTTCATAAGATGAGAGGGAGGCAAAGGGCCCTCAGGAGTATCGGAGACCCCCCAGAAGACTCCTCTGAGATTCTTGAGGTAAATAGAGTGCTTCAGGCCAATAGGTTTGTTGGTGATATGCTCGAGACTGGCATACTTATCAATACTCTATTGAGTGGTAGCTTTTGTACCTTTAATCTGTCATTGGTTACCAAACTTTGAAAGGTGATTCCAATTGATTCCTATTAACCGGGCCTCTGGCAAAGATACAAGAAAAAGGGGGTAATACATTAGGAAGTTGCTGTTGGAGCAATAAAAGGAGGAGAATGGAGACCAATCTTTCAACAGTGGACACCAGATAAAAAGAGCAATTGCCTGATATTTCATAAGGGCCTGCCTGTGGGTTTGTGAATTCCAAAGCTCTTAAGCAGCCATTCCTGATTAACAGTACAAACTTAATTAGTTCACATCAAAGTTTGTGCAAGGCTTTGCTCTCGGGAGCCTATGTGAAGAGCCTCTTCGGTTACCAGGAGGACTAAACACTACACTGAGGTGGTAATATTAGTACTGAAAAAAACCATCCCAGGGGTTTCAATTCCATACTGTGTTGTAAAAAGTATCCATTCCAGATTAACTGCTACTTTTCAGCAGTGTTGTAAATAATATTGAAGCAATATTTCCCAAGGAAGAAGCAAGGGGAAGGAGAGGAAGAATGCTTGGATCCTTCGTCTTCCCACCCAAACCATTTCCTCCTCCTGATTTTCCCATCCCTGTAGACAATGCCACCATTCTCCCTGTCTCACAAGCCTATCCTCAACTTCTTTCTCTTATTCAGCCCACATAGTCTGTCGATGAGTCAATGGTATTTATTGAGCACTTACTGTATGCAGAGCACTATATTAAGCACTTGGGAGAGTACAATACAGTGGACTTGGTAAACATGTGCCCTGCCTAACAGTTTTTCTAGAATCCACCCCTTCCTCTCCATCCAAACTACTTTCCGATTGGTCCAAACACTTGTCATATGCCTCCTTGACTACTGCAACAGCCTTCTTGCTCATCTTCCTACCTCCATTCTCTCCCCAATCCAGTCCATATTTCATTCTGCTGCCCCTAACAGTTTTCTTAAAAAAGTTCTGCACACGTCTCCCTGTGCCTCAGAAACCTCCTATGGTTACATGTCTCTGCATCACACTGAAACGCCTTGCTATCTGTTTAAAGGCAGTCAGTCAGCTCTCACCCTCCTATCTCACCATGCCAATCCCTTACTACAGCCCAATCTCTTACTACAGCCCAACCCAGACACTTCACTCTTCTAGTGCTAACTTACCTACTGTGTCCTGATCTCATCTCTCTTGCTGCCAGCACTTTGCTCAAGGCCTCCCACTGGCATGGAACTCCCTCCCCTTTCATATCCAACAGATTACCACTCTCCTCATCTTCAAAGCCTTATTAAAATCATATCTCCTCCAAGAAGCCTTCCCTG
This sequence comes from Tachyglossus aculeatus, assembly GCF_015852505.1. Lineage (NCBI taxonomy): Eukaryota > Metazoa > Chordata > Mammalia > Monotremata > Tachyglossidae > Tachyglossus > Tachyglossus aculeatus. Next base: position 61,461,708 of record NC_052086.1, read on the forward strand.
ACAAACCTTCTCCCCTGCCACTCTATTCACCCTCCCTTCTGAGTCACCTATGCCTTTGAGTCTGTTACCCTTAAACACTTTGATACTTTTTTTTATAAAACCATTCAGTCCATGTCTTCCCACTCCTCAAGAGCCTCTTCAGTGGTTGTCTATCCACCTCTGCATCAAACAGAAACTAGCTTTAGCACTAGCTTTAAAGCACTCAGTCACCTTGCACCCTCCTACCTCACGTCACTGATCTACTACAGCCCAGCCCGCACACTTAACTCCTGTAGTGCCAACTTGCTCTCGGTGCCCCGGGCTCGTCTATCTCACCTCCGACTCCTTTCCCACATCCTCCCTCTGACCTGTAACTCCTTCCCCCTCCATATATGCCAGACCACCACTCTCCCCTGCTTCAAATCCTTACTCAGATCACTTCTCCTCCAAGAGACCTTCCCCAATTAAGCCTTGGATGCATGACCTTTGGGCATTTGATATTTGCCCCAGCCTCAGCTCCACAGCACTTATGTATATATTTTTAAATTATTTATATTAAATTATTTATATTAATTTATGTTTTCCCCCCTCTAGACTGTAAGCTTATAGTGGTCAGGGAATGTGTCTACCAACTCTGTTGTATTATAGTCTCCCAATCAGTACAGTGCTCTGCACATAGTAAATACTCGATAAATGCCATTCTTGATGATGATGATAACGATGATACCCCCATCCCCATACCACTTATGTATATATTTTTATACTCTGCTACTTTCCCTACCTATAATTGATTTTAATTTCTGGCTACTCCACTAGATAGTAAGTTCCTAGGGGGCAGGGATCATATCTACCAACTCTACTGTACTTTCCCAAGCGCTTAGTAAAGGACTCTGCACACAGCACTCAATAAATACCGTTTATTAATTAATTGATACATTCAGCAGCTCCTTTGTTAAAAGTGACTCTCACAGTACAGGTTTTAGCAATTGTGGTAGCCAAAAAAAGAAAGAAATGGACCAGCAATTATAATTTGCATCAGGAGGTTCGACGTGACCAGGTGTTTGCGGGGCAGGGTCGTGGATTTTGAAAGATTTATGGATTTAATGCTATTTAGCTATGTGAGCTCTCCTGCTCACCATCTGCTGGCAACTCAAGAGGCTCCTCTTGCAAAGTGCCCCTGCTCAACCAGAAAGGAGATGGGGTAGACAAGCGGAGCTAGGGTTCCAAATCCTCTGTCATCGTCCCTTTTCAGGTAATTGTATCATTTGTTTCTCCGCCCTCCATGAATGTAACACCAGGCAGCTAAAATACCCAAGCAGATGTGGCAGGACATGGCCTCCACTCCAGGGCAGCCCTTCCAAATCCCATCAGAGAACAGCCCGTTTGGCCCTCTGTCTCCCCTTCAGAGTCCAGCTTGTATCTAAGGTGCGATCTGGCCTACTGTTTCAATGCAGGACTGAAGATTTTCCATTTTTGTGTGTATGTAGGTCAACAACCTTATCTGTTTGTTTGCCAGCCGATCAAGTCAAATGAAGAAGAATGTGAAGTTCCCAGAAAGGAGGAATGAATTGGGTCACTCATCGTTAGCCAACACCTAGAGGGTGAACAGAGCACTCCTAGGATTAAAGTTAGGCGCTTTTTGGAGCTCCAAAAATACCTAATTTGCCTCCAGAGATTAGTTTGCTTAACCCAGAAGAAGTAAAAATTCCATCTGGATGGTAAAAGGAGGAAATCAGTGAGATTTAGAAGTTTCCAGTATTATTAATGAGCCTCTATATATCTTTTCTCCTCCTTGCCTTGTGTCTGTGATTTTCAATTCTGTGGGGTGAATTACTCAGGGGTAGGAATGTGAGAATAATAATAATAATGATGGTATTTATTAAGTGCTTACTATGTGCAAAGCACTGTTCTAAGCACTGGGGAGGTAACAAGGTGATCAGGTTGTCCTACGGGGGGCTCACAGTCTTTATCCCCATTTTACGGATGAGGTAACTGAGGCTCAGAGAAGTTAAGTGACTTGCCCAAAGTCACACAGCGGACAATTGGAGGAGCTGGGATTTGAACCCATGACCTCTGGCTCCAAAGCCCTTGCTCTTTCCACTGAGCCACGCTGCTTCTCTATGTAGCTGAAACTCCCTTTATGTGCAGGAGAATGGTTTGTCACCAAATCACTCAAAATTCTAGAGTGAGATGGGTCCAGAGGCATTGAGTTCCTGGCAAGGACTTTCACTGAAGCTCCAGACACATAGGCCAGGTGGGATTGTAGACTATCAACCATTTGGCAGATGTGAAGATGAAGAATGCCCTAAACGTTGGTATAATTACCTAAATCTTTGTGAGATGGAGAGATTGGGAACCATGCCCATCAGTGGACAGTATGGGGAGCATGAGCTTGTACGGTCCCTTGATCTAGCCTAATCAGCATACTCTCACCCCATTTAATAAATTTGTGCATGCTTGATAGAAAGCTAACTGCCTCAGATGTACAGTTGCTTTGGGGTTGCTGTATGCTTTGTATCTGGCAGACCAGAAGTAACCATTTGTGTGCAGTACTGTTCCACTGGCCTGGATCATTTTTCTACAAAAACGTTCAGGGCATGTTTCCCCACTCCTCAAGAATCTCCAGTTGTTGCCCATCCACCTCCGCATGAAACAGAAACTCCTTACCGTTAGCTTTATAGCACTTAATCACCTTGCCCCCTCCAACCTCACCTCACTACTCTCCTGCTACAACCCAGCTCACATACTTTGCTCCTGTAATGCCAACCTTCTCACTGTACCTCAGTGTGGTCAGTCTTGATCTCACTGTACCTCAGTCTAGCCGCTGACCTCTCGCCCACACCCTTCCTCTGGCCTGGAATGCCTTCCCTCTTTATATCTGACTGACAATTACTCTCCCCCAGTTCAAAGCCTTACTGAAGGCACATCTCCTCCAAGAGGCCTTCCCTGACTAAGCCCTCCGTCCCTCTTCTTCCACTCCCTTCTGCGTCACCCTGACTTGCTCCCTTTATTCATCCCCTTCCCAGCCAAACAGCACATCTGCGATTTTATTTATTTATATTAATGTCTGTTTCCCCCTCTGGACTGTAAGCTCACTGTGGGAAGGGAATGTGTCTCTATATTGTTTTGTTGTACTTTCCCAAGAGCTTAGTACAGTGCTCTGCACACAGTAAGTGCTCAATAAATACGATTGACTGACAAAGAAGAGGAGCACTGTGCTCTCTCTGGTCCCAAATCTTCCCAAGCCGGAGTGCAGCAGAGGACCCCCAAAAAGGTTGTCCATTGGACCTGCCCAAGCTGGCTTCCCGGGCTTGGGATCCATGGGCCAAGTCCCTACTATGCACACTTTGTCACCTTAGCACACCAAGCTGAAGTTCCTGCCTTGGCTTTTACCTTCCTTTTCTTCAGTTCATCCTCTGTTCCTCCCCAGAGCATTTTATTCTCCAAGGACTCTTGAAAATAAGGGTGAATGGCCAAGCGGCTAAAGCCCTGGAAGAGTTTTTGTCTCAAAGCCAGGCTGACTCCCAGTGACTGGCAGTAATCTGTGAACATTCTGTACGTCAGCAGTCAGAAAGCCACCATACTTTCTGAGGTAATTGGCAGTCTTCCATATCATTTAATGTTTCTTGAAACATTTGTTCTTTGAAAATTGAGGAGTACCTTACAAGTGTTCTTAACACACTCTCTACTACTGGATTTTTCCACATTGCTCACATCCCTAATAGGTTGGGAGAGATTTCTAGGGATTTTCAACTTGGGTGGGTAAATTGTTTTTCTTTCTTTATCTGCCCTGTCACCCCAGGAGCCCCCTCCCTCTCTCAAAAAACCTCTTGATGTTCCTGCATCAGATTCCCAAAGCCAAAAATATAGATTATTTATTACTCCCTTTTGGGTTTGTTTCTTTAATCTTTCTCCCAGATTAAAGTAGAGTGAAAGTTAATCCCCTGTGTGAAGGTTGTGTGTCTCTCTTCTTTGAAAGGTTTCATTGATATCTGCTATAAATAGCACTTTTGGGGATGTGAGATAATTGGTGATGGTTTATCTCATGAACTGTTGCATGTGTTTTTTTTGTTTTGTTTTTTTTCAAAATTATACTGAAGGCTACCCAGGAAAGCCATTTCTTCCTCTGAAGTCTGAAACTGCCATAGTTGGGAAGCTTCTGAGTAGTTGTCAATGAGTGTTTTATTAATTTAGATATTGTTTATATCAGGGCAACAACCTGCTGATTTCTCTACCAGACTTAAGAGCCAAGTCCCTGCAATGTGACTTTGCTTCCCCTTCGATTGAGGTGGCATTCTTGTTTTATTACAAAGAAAGTGACAGAGGATTCTCCAAAAAGGGAAACATAAGACTGAATTAAATGTGCTTACTTTCTGCTCTTGAAAGCTTTCTTCCCGTCTCTGCCTTTACCAACTCCTCCCCACCCCTTTCTGACTCTCCAGCCATACATTTTTAGTAGATGAGTGTATATATAGCTCCAACATGTCTGGCTCCTCCCTCACTGTATTGGTAAGTAAGCCAATTTTAGTTAAGGATATAAACCTTTATTCACCAATTAAAATGTCTCCTGGCAAGCCAAAAGCTTGAACTGGGGGAAAAAAATGAAATATGCATTGCTCTTAATTCCTTAAGAATTTAGTGAAGCTAGCAGTGGTGAGGAAGCTTTCCCTCCTGCCTTAACCATCTCCCTTAACCATTTTCCTTTCCATTTAGCAAAGCTGACTGTCCTGGCCTTTCTATTTCTAATTAGGAAGGAGACAGTGCATTTAGTGCTGGAGGTTTTGCATTTACTAAGATTGGGAGAAAAAAAGTCATTTCATGGCAATGAATTGCTGAAAATATAGGATGTGTTTTCCTTACTGTAGGCAAGGCTCAATTTTGTTTGAAAGGTGGATATAAATACAGTACAGGAAGTTTTTGTTGTGCATACTAATTAGTGGTTTAAATAAATCAAAGCTGGCAATTCAAGATTTGTTTCTGGTTGCTATTGGTAATAGATTCATCCCAGGAAATGTGATAGGGAATTTCCTTTTCAGCCACATCACAGACCTGCATATAGATTGTTCTGGTTTCTTCACTAATGTCTTTTCCATTACCTTGGCTTGTGATGCTAATACGATGGATGGGCCAGATCATGCCCCGATTTCCATTTCCATTAAAGGCTTAGTCTGAATGGTCAAGATTTCATGGTGAAGATGTAATAGCAGTTTATTTAAAAATCTTCACAAGACAAATGACCTGTGACAGATCGAAAGATTAGCTCACTTTGAAAACTTGGACTATCTCCGGATATTAGGAGGGTCGCCTTCTCAGCAGGCAGGGAAAGAGATGTAACTGCTCTCTCCTCTGCAGAGAGCAAAGCACTGCTGAAGAACATAGTTTTCAAAAGCAAATTTGCCACTTTGGAAGAGTTCTGCTTTGGAAAATTCCAGCTCATTGACTGTCCCAGAGGAACCAACTGACTGAGATCTCTTCCCTCCTCTCAAGTGCAACTCCAGGCACCTGTGCTTCTGACCCTGTTCCCTCTCATCTTTTGAAATCTCTTGCCTCTTCCCTCCTCCCCTCCTTAACTTCCATCTTCAACCGCTCACTCTCCACTGGTTCCTTCCCCTCTGCCTTCAAACATGGCCACGTCTCCCCCATCCTAAAAAAAACCCTCTCTTGACCCCACCTCCCCTTCTAGTTATCACTCTACCTCCCTCCTACCATTCCTTTCCAAACTCCTTGAATGAGTTGTCTACACCCGCTGCCTTGAATTCCTCAACACCAACTCTCTCTTTGACCCCCTCCAATCTGGCTTCCATCCCCTACACTCCACTGAAACTGCCCTCTCAAAGGTCACCAATGACCTCCTCCTTGCCAAATCCAACGGCTCCTATTCTATCCTAATCCTCCTCGACCTCTCAGCTGCCTTCAAAACTGTGGACCACCCCCTTCTCCTCAACACGCTATCCAGCCTTGGGTTCACAGACTCTGTCCTCTCCTGGTTCTCCTCTTATCTCTCTGGCTGTTCATTCTCAGTTTCCTTTGTGAGCTCCTCCTCCCCCTCCCATCCCCTTACTGTAGGGGTTCCTCAAGGGTCAGTTCTTGGCCCCCTTCTGTTTTCTATCTACGCTCACTCCCTTGGTGAACTCATTCGCTCCTACAGCTTCAACTATCATTTCTACGCTGATGACACCCAAATCTACATCTCTGCCCCTGCTCTCTCTCCCTCCCTTCAGGCTCAGGTCTCCTCCTGCCTTCAGCACATCTCCATCTGGATGTCTGCCCACCATCTAAAACTCAGTATGTCCAAGACTGAACTCCTTATCTTCCCTCCCAAACCCTGCCCTCTCCCTGACTTTCCTGTCACTGTAGATGGCACTACCATCCTTCCCGTCCCACAAGCCCGCAACCTTAGTGTCATCCTCGATTCCATTATCTCGTTCACCCCTCACATCCAATCCGTCACCAAAACCTTCCGGTCTCACCTCCGTAACATCGCCAAGATCCACCCTTTCCTCTCCATACAAACCGCTACCTTGCTGGTCCAATCTCTCATCCTATCCCCACTGGATTACTGCATCAGCCTCCTCTCTGATCTCCCATCCTCCTGTCTCTTCTCACTTCAGTCTAAACTTCACGCTGCTGCCTGGATCATCATTGTGCAGAAATGCTCTGGGTATGTTACTCCCCTCCTCAAAAATCTCCAGTGGCTACCAGTCAACCTGCGCAACAGGCAGAAACTCCTCACCCTGGGCTTCAAGGCTGTCCATCACCTCGCCCCCTCCTATCTCACCTCCCTTCTCTCCTTGTACAGCCCAGCCCTCCCCCTCCGTACCTCTGCCACTAACCTCCTCACTGTACCTCGTTCTCGCCTATCCTGCCATCGACCCCCGGCCCGCGTCCTCCCCCTGGCCTGGAATGCCCTCCCTCTGCACATCCGCCAAGCTAGCTCTCTTCCTCCCTTCAAAGCCCTACTGAGAGCTCACCTCCTCCAGGAGGCCTTCCCAGACTGAGACCCCTCCTTCCTCTCCCCCTCCCCATCCCCCCGGCCCTACCTCCTTCCTCTCCCCACAGCACCTGTATATATGTTTGTACAGATTTATTACTGTATTTATTTTACTTGTATATATTTACTATTCTATTAATTTTGGTAATGATGTGCATCTAGCTTTACTTCTATTTATTCTGATGACTTGACACCTGTCCACATGTTTTGTTGTCTGTCTCCCCCTTCTAGACTGTGAGCCCATTGTTGGGTAGAGACTGTCTCTATATGTTGCCAACTTGTACTTCCCAAGCGCTTAGTACAGTGCTCTGCACACAGTAAGTGCTCAATAAATACGATTGAATGAATGAATGAATTGACAGACTGACAAGGAACCTAACTTGCACTAACCAAATCTGTTCTGAAATAGAGGTGAGGCCGAGGAAACTTTTTCCTTATGGAAATTGAGCGAGAGAAGCATGAATCATTCCTTCCCCAAAATACAAGGAATTACTGCAATTAGCACATTAACAACTTCAAAGAAGTTGGTCAATAATAGTTTCTTGCACTCCAGAGCTTATAAAATTTTCTGGAAAATGTCCCTCTCACTAAGCTAAGCTTCCTCTTTCCCTGTGTGTAAGCTAAGACAAAAGCAATTTAGGTAATGGTGTTTCATGTTCTGGCTCCACCCAGTCAAAGGGAATAGCTCTGCCTTTGATATCACAGGGTCTGTCAAAGAGAATGACAATTCCTATACTCCAGGGAGCTGAAAACCATTGGCTTTGAATTATGGTCTCCTTATCATCAGCTTTGGTTGTTTTGTTCACAGAGCCTCTTTCCCTCTCCTCCCCAGGAATGTGGTCTTGTTTTGTCCCTGCCAAGCACCTTTTAAGTCCACAAGTCTCTTCTTGTCTGGAGGGGTCTATAGTGAAACCAGTCTCTCCCTCTAAAGCTCTCCACTGGGCTCTAACAGACCAGGAATAAAGGAGTCTTTTCCTAGGCATCTCCTTCTTCCTTGGGATACCTAAGAACCTATAGTTCCATCAATATATCTCATCTTTGCCAGAGGAAAAATAATTTAAGCAGATGGAACAGTTTGCAATTTTTCCAAGTTTTCTATGTAGGTTTCTCCTATTTTTTCTAGCCAGACTTCCTGTCAGTGTTCATTTGAACATGCAAACACATTCACATCCACAAACAAGCTCAAAGTAAGTTCCTTTGATAATATAGGTAGGAAGCTACAACAGCCTTTCTTCACCCCAAGGGAATGCTCTATGATGCTTCTTGGACTTTCTAAGCTTATATCTTTATTATTTTGTTGCTCAGCTGGGTCCTATATTAGGTGAATTACAACCTCATTTGATAACTGAAAAACAAACTCATTTCTTTGACTAGGCTGTGGAATATTCTGTTTTCCTAGGGCTAAATACAGTCATTTAGTTTCTGAAAATCATTAGACCCAGCCTGTCATTTGGCCTATTTGTCTGTTGATTCCACCCTATTTTGGTGATGACACCCAACCTGTTTCCAGGTTTTCCATCTTCTACTGCCCTCCATATCACTAGACTGGCAGTGTAAGCATCCGTCTACATGTAGATGACATGTTCGTTCTCCCCATAAATGCAGATTTCCATGACTCCCTCTCCCCATAGAGGATAAGCTCCTTGTGGGCAGGGGTCATGCCTACCAACCCCTTTGTATTGTACTCTCCCGGGCATTTAGTACAAGGCTAAGTATGCAGTAAGCACTCAACAAATGCTACATATATATATGCTTAGTACAGTGCTCAACACACAGTAAGCGCTCAATAAATAGGATTGAATGAAGTGAATTAATACATGCATGTAAAACTCCTGGAAAAAAAACAAAAAGAAGAGGCAGAGATAGCAAATTACCTTTGAGTTCCCCACCTGATTTTCCTTAAGGCCACTGGCTAATTTTATAAACCCCTAGACACTCAGGCAGACATTTATTTTCCCATACTAAGGGCAGAATATATAGTAAATGCTCTTTTATAGTTTGGTGAAAATAAGACATCTTGTTTCCTCTCTTTCCATTGGTACCTAAATCTATTTTTCAATAGAAGAAATCCCATTCCACTTGAGAATTAAGGCCCCAAAGGACCAAAAAACAGTACCGTATTAAAAGAAAAGCAATGAATAATTAAATCTCAACACAAACATAGTCTTTCTATTTCAATTTTTGGGGAACTTCACTGTTTGTGCACGCGCACGCACACACACACACACACATATATCACGACACCTCACTGTAAAATTGGAAAGTTTTTAGATCGTCTAGCCAGCATTTAAAAATATGCAAGGTTCTGAGAAACACATGTGGCTTAACACAAGGTCCTTTCAAAACAAAACTCAAGTAATGACATTGGATAACTCACCTGGACATTCAGATCAAGCTTCATCATGAAGTTTGGAAAACCATACCGATAAACCCAGAAGCCTTTATTTTTGTGCAGTCCCAAGAGTGTGTGGATCATAGTACAGTGTGGTATGCCCAAGTGTTTCATAGTTCAGAGGTCGGCTCACATTTCAAAAAAGGGTATAAGGTATGTATACCTTTGGCTGTTCTTTGTCCCCTAGTTAATCCCTCCTCACCTGTAAAATTCTTAATTGTGGTATTAGTTGAGCACTTCCTATGTGCCAAGTATTGTACTAAGTGCTGAGGTGGATGCAAGCAAATCAGGTAGAGCACAGTCGCTGTCCAGCCTGGGGCTCGTAGTTTTAATCCCCATTTTACAGATGAGAGAACTGAGGCACCGAGATGTGAAGTGCCATGCCCAAGATCACACAGCAGACAAATGGTGGAGTCAGGATTGGAACCCATCCCCTTCTAACTTCTAGGTCCATGCTCGATCCAAATCATTCTAGTGAGAGGGGATCATATCTACCTACTCTATTGTATTGTACTCTTGTATTGTGTTCTGGGCACAGTAAATGCTCAGTAAGTACCATTGATTAACTGAATTAAAATATTCCAGACTTGTTTGAACAGTGCATGTTTCTGATCCCAAAGGCCAGACTCCGGGCCCAATGGGTTGGACACAGTCCCTGTCCCACATAGGGCTCACAGTCTTAATTGTCATTTTACAGATGAGGTCACTGAGGCACAGAGAAGTTAAGTGACTTGCCTATTGGTCACACAGCAGATAAGAGGTGAAGCCAGGATTAGAACCCGGGTGCTCTAATTCCCAAGCCCATGCTCTTTCCACTAGGCCATGCTGCTTCCATATGTACAATTCCTCCTGTGATCCAACGATTTGAGCGTAAAAGGTTAGACATTAGCCTGTTGCCTACGTAGTGCATTGTTGTCATTTGAAGCTGACCCAGAAAGACAGCATGCATTAGTTAAAAGGGAACCACCCTGCGGGTCAGAAGACCTGTGTTCAAGTACAATTCACTGTGTCTTTGGTGTGTCAGTTCCTCTCTGTTTCCCTACTTACTCTGCAGAGATAAAAGAAACTTTCCATCCCAACCTCCCTGGGATGTTGTGAGAGTAAAGGAGAGATCGAAGTCAAAGGGCATTATGAGGGAAAGGTCTTTGGCCGAGCAAAGTATGACATTGTAAACTTCTAAAGGCAGCAACCGTGTCTATTTAACTCGATCTTTATAGTGTGCTGTGCACCAAGAATGTTTAGATGATGATCATTGTAGTTTAGAGCAGTTTGCTCTCTGCACTTCCAGGGCAGGGCTGAAAGTGTCATTTTTTTCCCCAAAGCAGCTTAGAAGAAACCCAAACCTGAATTGGGCAATGTTATTGCATTTTCTTTTCCATCCAGGCTAGCTTTCCCAGTCATAGGAAAAGTGAAGCACAAGGGGCAGCTCTTAAATAAACTGTTTCAGGCTTCAGGGCTGTCCATCTTCTTTCAGTAGTTAGTAGAAGGTGGTGGCTTCTTTCATCTGTGGCTCTATCAGAATTGCCCATTTTTTAATGAGTTATTTAAATTAGGTTTTTCTTTTTGTTCTCGCTCCCTTCCATGTTTTTAACTCTTCCTATATTTTTTATCGCATTTTTCCCTTTCCCGTCACCTGACTGGCCCTTAGACTTAGCTTTGTTTTGTCCCACTGAATCCCTTTGTTCTCCGCCCTTCTCGTTTCATTCCCAGGGTTCTTTCTCTGTTCCTCTGTTCTCTTCTCTTGTAGGTTTCCTTATTCCCATTTTCATACCACTGTGGTTGCTACCCTCCTTAATTTCATTTTTCCAGGTCAAAGTTTTGCAGACCAACAATATCTCTAAATTCAGTGGAATTTGAGTAAATCATTGTGAGAGGCCCGTAATGGGAGACTAGAGGAAAAGTTGGGGATATACAGGGGGAAGACCAAGGTTGGTAGATGGTACATACCTTACCTTTAGGGTGGCTGGCTAGGGTAGAAGGTAGAATGCTGGATGAATCAGTAGAAGTTTATTTTATGTTCTATGTTCATTTCAAATTCTGGAGATGACAAAAGGAAGCCGGAGAGGGGGAGACACGTATGTGTTTTGGACATGCCTCATTTCTCTCATCTTCCTCCTCAGGAAACAAACTCATTTACTTAATTTGAGAAGCACCATGTCCTAGTGGAAAGAGCACAGGCCTAGGAGTCAGAAGACCTGGGTTCTAATCCCAGCTCTGCCACTCCTCTGCTCTCTGACCTTAGCCAAGTCACTTAACGTCTCTGTGCCTCAGTTCCTCATCTGTAAAATGGGGATTAAATCCTTTGCCCTCCTACCTAGACTGTCAGGTGGGACAGAGATTGTGTCCAACCTATCTACTCCAATGCTTAGTACAGTGCTTGGCTCATAGGAAGCACTTAACAAATACTATAATTATTAATTGCTATGAATTATTATACAAACAGCTTTCACAGGGTCTTAATCTGCGGCCAAGTTGGCGGTCTTTCTGTCCTTGGGGTGCCCACTTGCATGATGTCATTCAGTGGTGAGTGACATTTGATTCCCTCCAACAAATGAGCCTCACATATGAACTGGGTGAGCATGCCCAACACATCAGCTACCGGCTTGAAAGAGTTTAATTGACTGGGCCCTTGTTTCTGAATAGGATTGTTTTTTATTTTCACTGATTTATAATCAGGTCTCAGTGGACACTTGAATGGCATTTAACTAAATCACTGATTCCAGTTTTTTCCTCCTCTAATTTTTGTAGCCTTATTAGCAGCAAACACATTTATTCGTCCCTGAGCTCGACAACCCTTATTCTTGAGAATGTGGAAAATGTGTCTGATTTGATGTGTGTCCATTCTGTCATCTCTGTTTATCTCTGTGTATTGGATGCCCTGCCAGACCATCCTAGATTCCATACCTGCAGTCACTTGGAAGTGTCCCAAGACCAAGCTGATCCAAGCACTTATCCTGTCCCACCTTGAATTCTGCACTTGCCTCCTGGCTGACCTCCTAACCTCCTGTCTCTCCCAGTCCATCAGTTGGTCACTTGTATTTAATGAGCGCTCACTGTGTGCAGAGCACTGTACTAAGCATTTGGGAGAATACAGTACAACAATATAGCAGACATATCATGACTCAGTGGAAAGAGCACGGGCTTGGGAGTCAAAGGGCATGGCTTCTAATTCTGGCTCTTCCACTTGTCAGCTGTGTGACTTTGGGCAAGTCACTTAACTTCTCTGTGCCTCTGTTTCCTCATCTGTAAAATGGGGATTAAGATTGTGAGCCCTACCTTGATTACCTTGTATCCCCTCAGTGCTTAGAACAGTGCTTGGCACATAGTAAGCACTTAACAAATACCAACATTATATTCCCTGCTCAATAAATATGATTGATTGGTTGATTGACTTTCTAGAAGGGGATACCCTAATGGTACCTCATAGCTGTTGGTTTGTTCCTTATTTCTCCTCCTATTTCTCAGCTGGAGCTACTGAAACAATAGAGATCTGACTGCACAGGATCTCATAGTTCAAACTTCCTCTGCTAGAAGTGATGCTCACTTTTCAGGACCAAGCAAGCATCATGTCATGCCCTGGTTTCCTCCAGCTGGAGTCCCAGTAATAAGGAATGCGAAATGATGTCATGCTGTCAGATCTTTGTAAAGCACTTAGTACAGTGCTCTGCACACAGTAAGCACTCAATAAATACAATTGAATGAATGATTGAATGAAAAGTTAAAATTTATGAGTTTCCATAAAATGTTTTGGGGTTGTTCAGGATTGGTGCAGGGTTGTGGGAGGAGCGCCTTAGATAATTATGTAGACTAATCTGATGGAGAAGTATCTGAGGATGATTTACATCTTCAGATGTCTCAAGTTTTTATCAGTGGACAGTGCCCGACTACAGCCAATTACTTTCCCCCCTTTCAAAGCCTTATTGAAAGTACATCTTCTCCAAAAGGACTCCCCTTTCCTCTTCTCCCACTCCCTTCTGCCTTGCCCTGACTTGCTCCCTTTTTTCTCCCCAGCCCCACTGCACTTAAGGACATATCTGTAATTGTTTATTTATATTGATGTCTGTCTCCCCCACCCCCCAGCCCCGCCACCGCCTCTAGACTGTCTGTTTATTGTGATATAAAGTGCCCTGCACACAGTACATGCTCAATCAATATGATTGAATGAATGAATAAATGACTATTCTCAGTATCTGAGAACAGACAAGGGGATTTGGCCTTAATTTTAAGCAAAAGGGATTTATATTAGGCACAAGAAAGAACTTTTAGTAAATTAATCACTATCTATTGAGCACCTATCTTGTGCAGGTTACTGTTCTAAGCATTGGGAGAGTACATAGATCCTTGAAGGCAGGGATCTTCTCTACTAAGTTTAACAGGGAAGACATACACTAAATTGCAGGTAGGGAGAAACAACAAAGTGCATAGGTCTGTACATAAAGGCATTAGTTGGGAAGTATTCAAATGCCCATGTGATATGGAAGCACTGAAGTAGCAGTATGTGGGGAAAAATAAGATGGGGAGATGGAGTACTTATCAGGGAATGCCCCCTGGAGGAGTTGGGATTTCAGAAGAGCTTTGAAGATAAAGAGAGTAGTGATGTCCGACTGTGAAGCGGGAGGAAGTTCCAGACAGGTGGGAGGGTATGAACAAGAGCCAGACAGACTGCAAGAGAGGTGAGTGAGACGCAGTGAGTAGGTTGGCTTGAGAGGAGTGAAGCATATGGGCAGGAGTGTAGTGGGAGAGGAACAAGGGTAAGTCAGGAGCTTCTGGTTGATGTGGAGAGGGATGGGCAGCCATTGGAGATTTTCTGTCACTTCTTTTCTTAGCTCTGTATATTTGGTGCCCTGCCAGACCATCCCAGACTCCAAATGTGCAGTCACCTGGGTGTGTCGAAAGACTTTCTGCTACCATGCTGATACAAGCACTTACCCTATTCTGCTTTGATTTCTGTATCCGCTTCCTCACTGACCTCCCGCTTCCTTGCTGACCTCACCTCCCTTCTCTCCTTCTACAGCCCACCCCGCACCCTCCGCTCCTCCGCCGCTAATCTCCTCACCGTACCTCGTTCTCGCCTGTCCCGCCATCGACCCCCGGCCCACGTCATCCCCTGGGCCTGGAATGCCCTCCCTCTGCCCATCTGCCAAGCTAGCTCTCTTCATCCCTTCAAGGCCCTGCTGAGAGCTCACCTCCTCCAGAAGGCCTTCCCAGACTGAGCCCCTTCCTTCTTCTCCCCCTCATCCCCCTCTCCATCCCCCCCATCTTACCTCCTTCCCTTCCCCACAGCACCTGTATATATGTGTATATGTTTGTACATATTTATTACTCTATTTATTTTACTTGTACATATCTATTCTATTTATTTTATTTTGTTAGTATGTTTGGTTTTGTTCTCTGTCTCCCCCTTTTAGACTGTGAGCCCACTGTTGGGTAGGGACTGTTTCTATATGTTGCCAATTTGTACTTCCCAAGCACTTAATACAGTGCTCTGCACATAGTAAGCGCTCAATAAATATGATTGATGATGATGATGATGATGACCTCCATGCCTCCTGTATCTTTCCATTCCAATCCAATCTGCTGCCCAGATGATTTATCAGCAAATATGTTCAGTTCATGTCTCCCTACTCCTCAAGACTCACACTAAGGGATGTTATAGAAAAATGATCTGGGCAGCAGAGTGAAGAATGGAGTGGAGAGGAGAGAGCTGGGAGGCAGAGAAGCCTTTGAAGAGGCTGATGCAGTAATCACGTCTTGGAATATGACTAGTGTTTGGACCAGCATGGTGACAGTTTGGATGGAAAGAAATGGGAGAATTCTGGATGTGAAATACTCCAACAGAGGAAACCCAGGAAGCTTATGAAATATCTACTTGAGGAATATGTGCAATACGTTTGATCTCATCTCCAAAATGAGTGTTTGGGAATTGTGTGAACACAAAAATCATTATTTTTTTCAGTTGCGTTTGAGTTTAAATTTTATAAAATGAAAGGGATGCATCTCCTTCCATCTATTCTGCTAGGTAAAATGTATTGTGTTAGATGCAAGACTTCCTAATGTCCTTGTGTAATAGTTCAAGTTTAGCCTTTATAGCATAGATGTTCACTGGCGTAAAATGGGCCAGATGCAGTTTTGCTTAGTGTGTAAGCTCCTTATGAGCAGGGAATGAATCTACCAACTCTGTGGTACTCTCCCAAGTGCTTAGAACAGTGTTCTGCACACAATAAGCACTCAAAACCATTAATTGATTTAAGAAACAGCATGGCCTAGTGGAGTGAGCCTGGGCTTGGGAGTCAGAGGGCCTGTGTTCTAGTCCCAGTTCTGCCTCTTGCCTTGGCTGTGTGACCGTGGGCATGTCACTGAACTTCTCTGGGCCTCAGTTTTCCCATCTGTAAAATGGGGATTCATTACCTGTTCTCCCTCCCCCTTAGGTTGTGAGCTTTATGTGAGACTGGATGTCCCCTGTAGTTAGTACAATGTTTGTCACCTAGTAAACACTAAATAAATACACAATTATTGTATTATTTTCATTTAATTGATCATTTGGAAGCCTCCTCCAGCTCTGCATGAGCCCCTCCCTGTACCCGTCCACAATTCGTGTGCCTCAAGTCTGGCCAAAGTGGAAGGAAGATGGACCGTTTCCTGGTTGAACTTGGCTCACTTCCAGACTGGTGATGCTCCATCTGCTATACTGCAGTCCATGTTTGAGGGCCATGGGGAGCCATGTGAACCCGGTCCTAGCAGGCACTCCGTTTTGAGGCAGACCTGTCCTGGCCGGTGTCTGGTGTAGGGTTTGAGCCTAGCCCAGGTTATCTCCTTCAAGGCCTTGCCCATGCATTCTGTCGATCAATAAATACGATTGATTGATGCATTGCCCCTCAGAGAATTTCCCACTGACACCCTGGCTCAGAAGGCAGTAGCCTAGCTCCTTCTAGGCAAGGACAAGGAGGACGTGAACCCTCTCTTTGTGCTCAGAGATGAATACACTCACTTCATCTTGATTTTTAGCATGAAATAGAGGCTGGGAAAGCCAAATCCTTTTGACTTTGGGCGATTTATTACAGCAGGTGGTAGAAAATTTCCACGGGGATAACGGGGAAGTGACAGGCAGGTTTCCATAGCAATGTTGCTTTTTGAGTTTTTGGATCAGTAACATCTTCCTAAGGCTAAAATGGGGTTTTGGGATACACGGGACATTGGGCCAACCACCTCCCGAGTCTCAACAGGCTGTTCTGGGACAGGATCGGGAAGGATCGGCCAAATAGCAGCCTCAGGGAGTTCAGCCAGATCGCAGCATGACCTAGTGGATAGAGCACGGTCCTGGGAGTCAGAAGGACCTGGGTTCTAATTCCGGCTCCCCCAGTTGTCTGCTGCATGTCCTTGGGCAAAGTCACTTCACTTCTCCGTACCACAGTTAAATCATCTGTAAAATGGAGATGAACAGTGAGAGTCCTGTGTGGGAGAGGGACTGTGTCCAACCTGATTTCCTTCTATCCATCCCAGTGCTTAGTGCTGTGCCTGGCATATAGTAAGTAGTAAGTGCTTAACAAATACCACCGTCATTATTATCATTATTATTATTAGCATTGTTATTATTGTTTTCTTGGGTTTTGTAGCCAGGGAGCCACTTGGGTCATCACTTGTGGAATTGGGGGAAGTCCTCAAGGAACTTGGTGTCAGCTGAGAGAAGCCTGAAATAAACAAAAATAACTATTGGTGGAATTCCATAGGAATCCCAGTTAAACCAACCCCCTGTCCCCACTCTGAACTATTACTGCCTGATGATGTTCCAGACATCTTAAATGGAAATTGCCTTTGGAGCAATGGGGAAGAAAAAGGAAGGAAACCTGGATCAAGAGAGGAAGCATTCAACTTAAAACATTAGCAACATTAAGCCTTATATTAGGGTCACTGGAAAAAATTCAGGGCCTGCCCTTGGTGGCCATTATGCTGGTCGTTACAGTGACTGTTAGGGTGAAATTCTCATGGTCCAGTGAAGCAGAAAATAGATTTTAAAGTGTCAAAAGCCTCAAGGTTCATTTTGTCTTCAGCCTTTTAAACAGTTTATTTAGGAAATGATTGTGAAGGGAGCCACCTCATTCCCAATTTCACCATCTATCCTCAGAGTGGGTTGTCAGCCGAGGTGCCAGTCACGATCTCATTCGTATTTGTTTGGGTTTCCCCTGACAGCTCGGTCTTACTGGGGAGTCCCCTGGGGATGAGGCAGTCAGTCACCCCCTTCACAGAGAGACAAAAGTCTTATCTTTCCACAGGTGATGCGAAGTCTGCTGCAAAACTGTGGTTTTCATTCCCAGGCCTATGGGAACTGAAACAGATGCCCAGGGTTGTTCCTGGCCCCTGTGTGGGAAGAGACAGGTCCAATCTCCGGCTTCTCAGATCGTTCAGTGCAAATCAGAGGTTGTTTGGCCTCTTGACTAGAAAAAGAATTGGGCTGAGGGAAACTGGTGTAAATCCATCAGGGAGGAATCACGGTCTCAACTCACTGAGTTTTAAATTCTTCCTGTCCCTTGTCCCCTTGCAGTTTGCCCAAACGGCTCCTCTGGCCCTCCACTCCGCTCCGCCCACCCACCGCCACATATGCCTCATTAAGAGGTCTCAAGCAGCAAACATTTCCATCTCTGCCAGCGACGGTGTTCTTTCCTTTCCCAAGCAGAGGTCTACATGTTACATTCTTTCTCTTCCCTCTGTACCCCACTTTCCACACAAACCCTAGGCTGGAATGATTTTTTATTTTGTTTGGTTTTGTTTGTTTTTTGTCTGCAAGAATTGTGCCTCTAACCCAGGATTGCTACACTGTCTTCGTTCCCTTTCACAGTGATTACTCCACCAGGGAGGAGGAACTTAACAACACTACAGTTGGAGGCAAGAGCCAAAGGCAAATCCAGAGCATAGGTTATGACAAGATATGAGATTGGCAATCTGGCGTCCACTTAGCAGGAGGAAGAAAATGGGAAAGATGCTGCAAAGCTCAATTTCCATAATAAAGTCAGACTCATTAATGGAACCATGCAGCTCTCCGGCTGCTCTCACTGTTGAAGTTTGTGCGCCTAGTTCAGAAGCAGACAAGCGCTTGGTTTTTGAACAGCCCAGGAGAATATCATATAAACCGAGTTTACAATGAGGCTGAGATTGCTGTACTTGCCGTCACTGTCCCCGTTCCAGTGCTTTGGTCTGTGTGAGCAGGCGCTATCTTGAGGGAGCAGTCCATCCAGTTGCAGTTGCTATGGCAAAGCCTCCACCGAAAGCTGCTCGCAGCCGGTAATTGCTATTCAACAGCTGTTTCCAGTCACTGTCTCGTGAGCTTTGTGCAACTTCAGGCTAGACAATTTTTCCCCGTACCTCTGCCTCTCTGAAAGCTTGCCACTGACAAGTGAGCAGCGTTACCACCAAAACTCGGGGGGAATTAAGCTGGCTTGAGATGAATTTGGTTGAAAATTAAAACTCTAGGGGAGCAGATGGTTTCGGGTGTGGGTGTTGGGGTTGGGAAACAGTAACTTTAAAATCAGTTTTGGAAATGTGATGCAAAAGAGTTCAATTAGCATTTTTGCAGGGCCTATTAATTCCTTCAAAATACTGTTTATTAAGCGCAAGAACTCCAGAGCCCGTCAGTGGATTAAACAGGTTCCGTAATGAAATGTAAATGGTGTAATTGGGCTTGTTCTGAAAGTATTTATTCTTCACCTGCGACCCGCTTGATTGTGGTTTGACAACAGGAAGGAGTGTGCATCTCTTGGTTAATGACAGCTAATTCCCCCGAGCTAATGGAGTAGGACGCCTAGGCGCCTGGTGTGGGAAGGGAATGGCAGGTCATGCCTGGAGCTCCATAGTGATTGGCACCAATCCGAGCACAATGTAACTTTAATTACAGTAATTCCAAATTCAAAGCAAGCATTTAGCTGCTGGAGAAAGGCTCTTAATTTTGCAAATGGATGCCATCTAATGGGTTGACCTTTCATTAGACAAATACGGGGTTGGGCCAGCTCACCACCCTCCCAAAAAGCAGGTAGCAGCACTGGCTCTCATTAGCTCGATGAAAGTGGCAAGCATGTGTACTGGTGGCCAGGCTAAGCATAGGGTTGCTCTCATAAATGTGGACCTCCCCGCTGCCCCAAGAAAGTTGTGGTGCTGTACAGTATTTAAATACTGTCTTCCTACTTGGATAACTCATGTAAGGAAGTTGAGTTGGCATCAGCGAAGGTTCTCTCCTTTTCTGCAAATTTTCTCCTTTAAAATGAAAGGAGCAGATTATCTTCCATGCATTGTAGCTCCCTTCGAAAAAAGCCATCAAAATAAGTGGGCGGCAGCTTCAGCTCTGTTACTGACTTAGAGCTGGAGCACCCCCAGAAAAAGCATTATCAATCTACCCATTTCCTTTATCTCATATGGGGAGTTTCTTGTACTTCCTAAACTGTGTGTTAACTAAAATGCCGATTTATCTCAGACAGACCATTGCATCACTCACATTATCAATCAGTCAATGGTATTTATTGGGTGCTTACTGTGTGCAGAACACTGTATTTGGATTAGAAAACGTTTGGTGATGACAGGAGGAAGTTTACAAGCCACTGCACCACTCTCCCCTTTAGAAAGCACAACTGTAGTAAAAGAAATAACCATCTTTTTTCTTTCACCTGCCAGATATTATGACTATCTCTGAGCAAGTAGACAAATAGGTATTTTGCAAAGTTGGTTTTAAGCTGCCTCAAATCCAGACAAAGGCAGAGAACTGCCCAACCCTCATTATTTATTGACCTTCCTGGGGCACTTCTTCACGGTGGAAGGAGTAAAAATGTCAAATGAAACCCACAGGAAAATGTGAGTCACAGTTCCTAATGTGTAAGCATTTGGGTTTCAAGAATCATCTTGGGAACCCCCATATTTTCCCAGCCTTTCCTCCATTTCCACCGTTTGGTGCATTCTCAACAGTGACAGACTCTTTACAACAGCTGCATCGTGGTCCTGAGAGAAGATGTAATAAATGGGAAGGAAGCAGCAGATAGAGCCTGAAGTGACAGCCTCACCTTACAAGCGAGTCAGAAGTATGTAGTAATTCAAAACGGACTCATAGAATAAACCCCAGGCGGCCCATAACTGCTGAGAAACTTTATGCCATCTGCCCAGACAAGTGATCTATTGACTTGGTTGACACAAGTCGATCTTGTCATCCAAATAAAGTTCCCGTAGCCATGTGAGAGCCTCCCTTCCTGCATCGCAAACAGGACCGTCAAGCCTTATTGAAATTCAGGGTGCCAGCCTCTGTCTCCCTGGCTCCTCAATAAGTAACCCCATGGGCAAAGTATTCCCTTCACTTTAGCTTGTTTCTAGAAAGAAAGCGTCTGTGGGCTGAGCAGTGGTAAGCACTCTAAATTGGCAAATGATAGACAACTGCCTGATCTTGTTTCATAGATTTGAGCAAGAACTTGAAGCTGTGGGAGGAACCAGCTGACATTTGGCAATGTGTCTAGCTAGTTCCCGAAGGAAATACCTCTAAAGGTGGGGGTGAGGGGAAGAGGAGAGAGACAGAGAGAGAGAGCACAATATGTTGATTATGTGCTTTCTTTCCCACTTCGTGTCTTCCCTTGTGGATATTTTCCTGTGAAATTGTCTCACTTTTGGAAGTCCATTTTCCCTTGAGATCGAATCCCCATGAGAAGATACACTCTCCTACTCAAATATAAAACCCTCCTAAGTGGTCTCCCAAGATTTCAGTCCCTCAGTGACCCTGCAAAATCAGCATCCTGCAAAGGACATAGCTGGGCTCTAGGCCTCACCATCATTGACTGGTCCCTCTTTGTTCGTGCTCATCAGGACTGCGACTTAGTGGCTCCTGGGCTCTGTCTTCATTCATTCATTCATTCATTCAATCATATTTATTGAGCGCTTACTATGTGCAGAGCACTGTGCTAAGCGCTTGGGAAGTACAAGTTGGCAACATATAGAGACGGTTCCTACCCAACAGTGGGCTCACAGTCTAGAAGGGGGAAACAGAACAAAACAAAACATATGAACAAAATAAAATAAATAGAATGAACATGCACAAATAAAATAAATAAATAAATAGAGTAATAAATGTGCACAAACATATATACATATATACAGGTGCTGTGGGGAGGGGAAGGAGGTAAGGCAGGGGAGATGGGGAGGGGGAGGAGGGGGAGAGGAACGAGGGGGCTCAGTCTGGGAAGGCCTCCTGGAGGAGGTGAGCTCTCAGTAGGGCCTTGAAAGGAGGAAGAGAGCTAGCTTGGCGGATCATCATCATCAATCGTATTTGTTGAGTGCTTACTATGTGCAGAGCACTGGACTAAGCGCTTGGGAAGTACAAATTGGCAACATATAGAGACAGTCCCTGCCCAACAGTGGGCTCACAGTCTAAAAGGGGGAGACAGAGAACAAAACCAAACATACTAACAAAATAAAATAAATAGAATAGATATGTACAAATAAAATAAATAGAGTAATAAATATGTACAAACATATATACATATATACACGTGCTGTGGGGAAGGGAAGTAGGCAAGATGGGGGGCATGGAGAGGGGGGCGAGGGGGAGAGGAAGGAAGGGGCTCAGTCTGGGAAGGCCTCCTGGAGGAGGTGAGCTCTCAGCAGGGCCTTGAAGGGAGGAAGAGAGCTAGCTTGGCGGATGTGTGGAGGGAGGGCATTCCAGGCCAGGGGGATGATGTGGGCCGGGGTCGACAGCGGGACAGGCGAGAACAAGGCATGGTGAGGAGATTAGCGGCAGAGGAGTGGAGGGTGCGGGCTGGGCTGTAGAAGGAGAGAAGGGAGGTGAGGTAGGAGGGGGTGAGGTGATGGACAGCCTTGAAGCCGAGGGTGAGGAGTTTTTGCCTGATGCGTAGGTTGATCGGTAGCCACTGGAGAGTTTTGAGGAGGGGAGTAACATGCCCAGAGCATTTCTGGACAAAGACAATCTGGGCAGCGGTGTGAAGTATGGATTGAAGTGGCGAGAGACAGGAGGATGGGAGATCAGAGAGGAGGCTGATACAGTAATTCAGACGGGTTAGGATGAGAGCTTGAACGAGCAGGGTAGTGGTTTGGATGGAGAGGAAAGCGTGGATCTTGGCAATGTTGCGGAGGTGAGACCGGCAGGTTTTGGTGACGGTTTGGATGTGAGGGGTGAACGAGAGAGTGGAGTCGAGGATGACACCAGGGTTGTGGGCTTGTGAGATGGGAAGGATGGTAGTGCCATCAATAGTGATGGGAAAGTCCGGTAGAGGGCAGGGTTTGGGAGGGAAGATAAGGAGTTCAGTCATGGAAATGTTGAGTTTTAGGTGATGGGCAGACATCCAGATGGAGATGTCCTGAAGGCAGGAGGAGATGCGAGCCTGGAGGGATGGAGAGAGAGCAGGGGCAGAGATGTGAATTTGGGTGTCATCAGCATAGGGATGATAGTTGAAGCTGTGGGAGCAAATGAGGTCACCAAGGGAGTGAGTATAGATCGAGAACAGAAAGGGACCAAGAACTGAACCTTGAGGAGCCCCTACAGTAAGGGGATGGGAGGGGGAGGAGAAGCCCGCAAAAGAGACTGAGAATGAACGGCCGGAGAGATAAGAGGAGAACCAGGAGAGGATGGAGTCTGTGAAGCCAAGGTTGGATAGCGTGTTGAGGAGAAGGGGGTGGTCCACAGTGTCGAAGGCAGCTGAGAGGTCGAGGAGGATTAGGATAGAGTATGAGGCATTGGATTTGGCAAGCAGGAGGTCATTGGTGACCTTTGAGAGGACAGTTTCCGTGGAATGTAGGGGACAGAATCCAGATTGGAGGGGGTCGAGGAGAGAGTTGGCGTTGAGGAATTCGAGGCAGCGCGTGTAGATGATTTGTTCAAGGAGCTTGGAAAGGAATGGTAGGAGGGAGATAGGGCGATGACTAGAAGGTGAGGTGGGGTCAAGAAAGGGTTTTTTTAGGATGGGAGAGACGTGAGCATGTTTGAAGGCAGAGGGGAAGGAACCAGTGGAGAGTGAGGGGTTGAAGATGGAAGTTAAGGAGGGGAGAAGGGACGGAGCAAGAGATTTCGTAAGATGAGAGGGAATGGGGTCAGAAGCACAGGTGGGCAGAGTAGCACCTGAGAGGAGGGAGGAGATCTCCTCTGAGTATACTGCTCAGAAGGATGGGAGAGTAATGGAGAGCGTTGAGAGCCGGGGGCTTGGAGAAGTAGAGGGAGTGAGTGACTTTGGGGAGCTCAGACCTGATGTATTTAATTTTGTTAATGAAGTAGGAGGCCAGATCGTTGAGGGTGAGGGAAGGAGGAGGGGGAGGAACCGGGGGCCTGAGAAGGGAGTTGAATGTATGGAAGAGCTGTCTTGGCAGTCTGTGGAGGAGAATGAATGGAGGGGCAATTGTAGGCGATCAGAGCCATCTCTTATATCTGGCTCTGCCTAACTCCAAACTAAAGAAGGGTAGAGACACCTCTAACTCTTTCTATTGATTCTGGACATAGGTGTCCTTCTCTCCCCTTAAAGGTAGCCTGCATAAAGGCCAGCTACATCGTGTCCCTTCTTAGGGTGGCAGCCTTACATATGTCTCCTTGGTCTGTGAGCCCCATATGGGTCAGGAACTGTATCCAAATTGGTAATATTATATCTTCCCCATTGGGTTCTTCCCCTCCCCACAGCACCTGTATATATGTTTGTACAGATTTATTACTCTTATTTATTTTACTTGTACATACGTACTATTTTATTTATTTGATTTTGTTAATATGTTTTGTTCCGTTGTCTGTCTCCCCCTTCTAGACTGTGAGCCCGCTGTTGGGTAGGGACCGTCTCTATATGTTGCCAACTTGTACTTTCCAAGCGCTTAGTACAGTGCTCTGCATGCAGTAAGCACTCAATAAATACGATTGAATGAATGAATTAATTAATTAATTAATTGGCAGAAATCACAGCCGCGGCCTTAAGTAGGTGTTGAGAAAATGAGAACCTCAGTCTTGTGGGTTTCTCTTTACTATGGCTTAGAGCTTTGCCTCCAACTAGTTCCCTTTGGCTGAGTTCCCTTTGGTTTAAGACCCTGGAAAATGAAGGTGAGGCCTCAAGAGTAAAGGAATAAATGATTGCTGACTCTTTGAGTCACGAAGAGCCTAAAAGCCAGAGGGGGCTGTCTTTCCATCTGTTTGGGGTCCCCCAGGGTCCCTTATAATGTAATTAGCTTTGCCATAGCTTGGTTCCCTTGAGGGACTTCAATTTGAGAGTTAAAGCCCATTTAAATACTCTGGCAGGGTCCTGGCAAGCTATTAAAATTGCTTATTTCATAAATTAATATGTCGGTTTTGGAGTGGGCTGATTTCTCTATGTAAGCTGAGCTCTAGGTGAAGTTGTAGATTTTCATCATTACTCCAACTCTCCTGCATCTAGGGAGTAAGAAATTACTCTGCTTCTGTCCCTTTGCTGTGGGACACTAGTTATAGGCTGGCAGCAATAAAGCATGGCCATTTAGGAGACTCCTCCAGCATTTTACTGAACTTAGAACTCCACCAGGAGCCTTTAGAAAGCAAGGAGTGATGGGACAGCAGGTTATGGGGCCAGCGTGACTCACTAATGTAACACAAGCTATGTCTACAGCACTGAACGCTACTGAGGGGAATCTGTTCTTAGAGGAGGCAATTTTTCCCTCCTCTTTCTCCTATGCTGCTATTGCCTGAAGGCCTTGCCAGGATTTAGGCTATAATCCCAGGGCCTGTTTAATGTGCTGAGCTTTTTGTCACAAATTCCTCAGTTCTGGTTGTCTAGTTATGATTTACTTTGTACCTAGCCCAGTTTTTGGGGTGTGTGTGTAGGGGGGTGAAAGTTTGTCACCTAATCCATGGCAGTCCTAAAGATCCTTCAGTTCCTTGCAGCTACTAGCGCAAAGTTAAATGGTTGAATTATCTAAAGTGAAAGCTAGGAGCTCCTCTCTACTCCGCTCCCAAATTTAGTCTATTACGGAGCTAAATATAGAGCTCAATTTTTAAGGAAATAACTTAAGTTCATGTTGTGTCTCTCCAGGCATTCAAAATCCTTCACATATTAGCAAATCATTTTTTATTGCCTGGTAATTATGGGAGATAAGGATACCCTGAATATTTTGCAGTGAGGGAAAATGGAACCCAGAGAAATTAAGAAGCTTGCTTGAGGTTACTGAAAAACTCAGTGAAAGACCAAGGTCTATAATTGGTCTTCTGCATCATGCTGAATAATAAGTCACTGACAGGGTACTTTGGTGAATGTGGAACAGAATAGGTTCCCATGTCCTCTTGGATCTTAGGATCTTAGGATCTTTTGTGCCTCAGTTTCCTCATCTGCAAAATGGCAGTTAAATTCCTATTTTCCCTATCCTTTAGACTCTTAGTACCATAGGACAAGAATTGACTATCTTCTATCTAATCTACACCAGGGCTTGGCACAGAGTATAAGCATTTAAATACTATTATCATTATTATTATGTGTGGAAAAAAGAGGGCAACTAACATACAGCAAGGATTTCTGGGCTCGGTCCATATCTGGAGCAAGGTCTTTTGGGGGCATGCTGTAGCTCAGGGCCCTATTTGGCCCCTCCCAGTACTGCCACAGATGGACAGGCTGCAAGGCAAAGCTACCTAGTTGATATCCAAGATTTCCATTATTTTCTATGGGCTTTAAAGATCTCCTTAGAGGGCTAAATAATTTGGCTCATCTGCCTGACTTTAATAGAAGGCTTGATCTTTTTTTGAGGGGGGGGGGCACATCTCCTCTCTATTCCCTTCCTCAGAATTCAGTTGTTTTGCCTTTTCAGCATGGCTCAGTGGGAAGAGCACAGGTTTGGGAGTCAGAGGTCATGGGTTCTAATCCTGGCTCCACCGCTTGTCAGCTATGTGACTTTGGGCAAGTCACTTTACTTTTCTGTGCCTCAGTTCCCTCATCTGTAAAATGGGGATTGAGACTGTGAGCCCCACGTGGGACAACCTGATCACCTTGTATCCTCCCCAGCGCTTAGAACAGTGCTTTGCACATATTAAGTACTTAACAAATGCCATTATCATTATTATTATTATTATTGTTATCATTTTCCTTTAAGGCATACCAAGAAGAATGTTGTTTGGGCTAAGTTTTCAGTTCTCTGTTGGCACTGAGGAAAAAATACCTGACTTGAGAGCCCTTTGGGAGGAGTTGGGAAACAAACATTATGGCTGGATTTTGATAAGTATCCTGAACTGGGAAGCAGTGTTGCCTAGTGAATAGAGCATCGGCCTGGGTGTCACAGGGACCTGGGTTCTAATATCAGCTGCACCACTAGTGTGCCGTGTGATCTTAGGCAGTTCATTTTTCATTCATTCATTTATTCATTCAATCATTTATTGAGCGCTTACTGTGTGCAAAGAACTGCAATAAGTGCTTGGGAGAGTACAATGCAACACTTAATTTTTCTGTGCCTCGGTTACCTCATCTGTAAAATGAGGACTAAGACTGTAAGCCCTCTGTAGGACCTGGACTGTGTCCAACTTGATTGGCTTGTATCTACCATAGGGCTCAGTACAATGCCTTAGCACATAGTAAAGGCTTAACAAATGTCATAAAAAAATTACACTGTAAAAATGGTATCCCATTGTTCAAAGCATCAGAGTTAAATTGTTTTTTTTTAAAACCAACTGTCTGACAAGAGGAAAAATCATGTCACCAAGTAAACTGTCAGATCCAGGCTTATAATATTCCTTGGGCCTTTCATCAGGAAGGTCCGTATTCCACTGTAGCACCCTCCCATTCCACCCCTTCCCCTCTATCCCCTGCATGCACACACCCTCCCTATCCTCTCCATCCAAACTGTTTTAAAGAAAAAGAATGCTTGACCCATCTAATGCAAGCATCTGCCTTCTCTCTCCTGGCCCCACAAGTTGCCTCTTTGTGGTCTTAAAGTTGGAGCCCTTTATTCCTCATCAACAAATCCATTAATCTGACACTTAATGTTTTTTGTTAATAGTCAGTGCCTCTTGATTTGACTTTGTGGACTTGTATCATCACTTGTTTGATAGGCATTTCCCTCCCATTATGTCTACTCTGGGACAGCTCTCCCTCTGTCTCAGAGCTGTCATAGCTAGCAGTCAACTGTACGGCAGTGACACAAGCATAATTACAATCATTTTTGATATCTGGAACACTATTACTACTCAATTTAGAGGGAATCAAAATATGCCTACAATTGCATTCGGTTCATGGAGTAAAAAGAGAGATGATTAATGATAAATGAAGCCTTCTAGTGCCTGGTATAAGGGAAGGTATTTGCTTCATGAAAGATCACCAATATCTCATGAAACAGAGGGATATGTATGTTGTCTATCTAGGGAGAAAAGCAAAGTCGCCAAAAGCTAACTCAGCTGTCCCTTCTGTCCCCTCCCTCAAATAAACGATAACTTAGTGATTCCCAGGAAAGCAATTTTAGGCAGCCTGATGGTTACATATCTATATACATGCATTCTAATGTGAGCCACTTCTGCAACTAGAAACTAACACATTTCACCCTAATGAGTGAGGGGGAAAAAAGCAGTATTGCAATGAAGATGGAGAGCTGGCAGTTCAGCTAACTCACTGAGGGAAGGGAAACATGGAAGTTAGTTCTGTAGCCTTTGAAGTGAAGAGGAACAGTGCTAGAAAGTGGGAGTTGGAACAGGCTGAACAGGTTGAAATAAGATTCAGATGGCTTACTCTACATCTTGACTTACTGCCCCTAGACACAGTTTCAATCCAGCCCTCAGGAATATTGGGTCCAGACCAGTGAGGGGTAGGGATTGCCTGGTCTCTGATCACCACAATCCATAAATTCTGAGAGAGACCACATCAGTTCTATCATCTTATGGTTCATCTCTTCAGGGAGACCAGATTGAACTGAATCCATAAACTCCCTTAGCGCAATCCTGATTCCAGAACCATTCTACTCTCAACCCAGCCTCCCTGGGATCCTTCAGACTGGAGATAATCCTTAAGAAGAAGAATAGTAGTAATCCTGGTATTTGTTAAGCTTTATGTGCCAGTACTGTACTAAACTCTGTTGTAGATAGCGGATAGTCAGGTAAGATATTGTCCCTCTCCCTCATTGAGCTCATGGTCTAAAGAGGAGGGAGAGGAGGTATAGAATCCCCATTTTACAGATGATGAAACTGAGGCACCAAGAAGTTAAGTGATTTGACCTGTATCACACAGCAGGCAAGTGGCAGATCTGGGAGTAGAACCCCAAGTTCACGGACTCATAGACCCATGCTCTTCCCATTTAGGCCCTAGTGATTTGGACCAGGGCTGTAGAGAGCACTAGATTGGTTGCAGCGATTCAGCAATGAATGGACGTTTTGGGGCCAATTCTAAACCCTGACTTCTGGGGCCACAGTTTGGCTTTGTCTCAGCCCATTTGAGCCCCTGAAGGGCTCTCCCAGGATAGGATAGGCTACTTTCCATCTTATTCCATCCTAGAACTGGGCCAAATTCAAGCTGGGTCATCTCCTGGGGGTGGCCTTAGGGCAAGGGGCAGGACTGCACCACATAGAAGTCGACATTTGAGTGTGAAGGGCACATTTGAGGTAGGAAAACATAGCCAAGCTGCTTTGAAAAATGATGAGCATTGGAAAAAGAGATTATTATGCCTAGAACAGTCAACAGTGCAAGGAGGTGGGGACAATTCTACAAAAGGCCCGTGATCCCTATAACATAGAGAGCACACATTGCCCCTGGACAGGGAAATGGATAATTGGCAGTCTGACTGAGGGGAAATGCTACAGGAAAGGTTGTAAACCACTTTGATAGGTGAGTGCAGTTGATAACAGATTTTTGAGTATAATTTACTAGTATTCTCTAAAGAGAAAAAGAAGTAGCACCATGGTTACTTTTTCTCCAGAATTAGAGGCAGGGGCATCTTTTTCTTCTCTCCGTAGGGCAACCAGATTCATTTTGCATTCTTCAGGAAAAGCACTGAGATCTGAGGAGCAGTGTGGCCTAGTGGAAATAGCACAGGTTTAGGAGTTGGAGGATCTGTGTTCTAATCCCAGCCCTGCCAGTTGCCTGCTGTGAGATCTTGGGCAACTCACTTAACTTCTGGGCCTCAGTTACCTCATCTGTAAAATGGAATTTCAGTGCCTGTTCTCCCTCCTATTTTGATAGTGAGCCCCATGTGGGACAGGGACTGAATCTGATCTGATGATCATCTATCTACCTCAGTGCTTAAACTCGTAACAAATATAAGAATAATAATAATGATAATCTGAATTTGGGGCTGAATTTTGAAAAGACTCCCCCCAAATTGGTAAGGGGATGGAAAAATGTTAAGACCATTGCCCTCCATATGAGGGGGTCTGTGGGCACTTCATCCAAACTTCATTGGCAGTAAAACTTGTTGGGTTCGAACTAAGTGCTTAGTACAGTGCTCAGCACACAGTAAGTGCTCAGTAAATACGATTGAATGAATGGCTGTGCTGTGAAACTCTCCTCTGCCCCATCTTAGGCGCTAAGAATCAAAACATCTTTAGGAGACAGATTGAGGCCTCTGGGAATGAGGGTCCTGAGCTTGGCTCAAATATTCATTTCACCCATTTTTAAACCCAGAAAGCATTTTTGATTGAAGCCAATTTATCTCCTCTGTTTTAGAATGAGTAGAAAAGAGGTACCACATGTAGCTGGAAAACTATGGTAATTAAAAAGGCTTGTTTCTGGTCCACTACCTTCTGGGGAAGAGTCTGATTTGGAGAGAGAGAGAGAAAGAAAGATAGAGACTTCATCTTTGCCATACCTCTCTCCCCCCTCTTTTTAGGAAAATGGCATCTCATTTGTCATTGCAAATAATTGCCTAAAGTGAAGTTTAGGGAAAGCAAAACACATTCTGTTGCCAGAAATTTCTGGCTGCTGTGCTGAGACCTTTCTTTTTCTTCCAAAGGAAGCAAAAGTAAGCATTCTGGGGTGTCTGTAGTTAGTGATGGGAACTTCAGTAATGATTTCTCTTACTCTCAGCCTGACCCTGTGGTGAGGAAAATCAAGTTTAAATCAAATTTCAAACGTTAAACCAACCAATTAGAAAAAGCAATCACATAGAAACATGCATTTGCAAAAGGACTTTGTTTACTCTGTCATAATTAATTTATTCAACAAGGAAAGTTTTGTTTGTTGTGAACTGATCAGAAGCAGCCAAAGGGACAGAGGGCCAGCCCTTTCCAAGAAAGGTCTGGAAAATGAACTCTTAACTGGCAACAAGAGGGAGATGGAGATCTTTCATGTCATTCCCCTCACCTCTTTCCCCCCTCCTCTGCACCCAAACATATCCTGTCCTGCCTGTAAAATATGACTAATATCCTCATTTTCCATGAAGCTTTTCCAGATTAATCCCTTCTACCACTCCAAATGTCCTACAACACTCCCTAGCACTAATGATTCATTCTGAAAATTATATGTTTGTAGTCCACCTACTTATATCCCTGAACCTCTGACATTTTGGTATATGTTTACTTTTATGTGCGGGTATTTTTGTTTGTCCTGTTTTCCACCTCACCCCCAACCAAGATGGCAAGGTTATCAAACACATAACCCCATTCAAGGTACAATCCCATTTCACTCTCCGTTGCGGGTATGAGCTGTTCTGCATTTAATAGCCCTTCAGCGGGTATCGTGGACTGATTAACTATCTCAACTTTCCAGTCTGTGGAAGATGGGGGGGAAGATCAGGAAGAGTCCATGCCACAGGCCTCCGGCTCTGACCTTCACAGGGGACTCCCAAATCCCAAACAGCCTCTTCCTTCCCACCGAGGAACCAAAGGTCAGGAACTCTGCAGCCACTGAGCCCTCAGAAACTTTAGTACCCTGGGAGGCCTTGGCGGCTTGAAACCTGGACTGTGTCCAGAGTAGGAAAGGTCATTGGGACTGCTGCATGAATGAAAATAATAATAATAATAATAATGGTAATAATAAATTGTGGAATTAAGAATTTACTCTGTGCCAAGCAGTGTACTCAGCACTAGTGTAGATAGTAGATGATCAGATCAAACACAATTCCTATCCTACATTAGTTTCACTGTCTAAAGTAAGGAGGGCAACAAGTATTGAATCTCCATTTTTCAGATGAGGAAACTGAGTGAGGCACAGAGAAATTAAGTTACTTTGCTCAGAGTCACAGAGCAGGCAAATGGCAGAGTTGGGTATAGAACCCAGGTCCTCTGACTCTTTCCATGCTCATGCTCTTTCCACCAGGCCATGCTGCCTCTCAGGACTGCTTTTTTTGTCATATATCTTTCTATTCCCTTTCCGTTGGATTCTTATTTTCTAAGTGCTCCTATAGCCTGTGCCCTGTTTCTAGTTTATTTCTCTTCCCCCATCAAAATGGAGAGCCTTTTGGAGGACAGAGACCAAGTCTCAATTCATGTATCTTGTTTTCATCCCAGCTGGCAGTACAGTACTCAGCAGAAAACAAATGCTCAATCAATAGCATTACTAGAGTTACTTTACAAGTCAACCAACCCCTTGGGGTCAGGGTTCAATCTGAAAGAAAACTTATTTCCTTAAGGCTCATGAAGTCAAAGCTGGCTATATTCACTCCTCTTGGCCAAAGATTCCTCGTCCTGAGGAAGTGCAGCACTTCAGTTGGTGATCCCGTAAATTGAGAGTAAAATCCCTTCCCAGGGAGCTGCATGGGCCACCCCTTGGTTATGTCTTCACGGTGTCACCACACTAACAAGGAACTTTGTCTTGCTTTTTCTTGTCATAAGAAGGGGCGGAGGGTAGCACAGTTTTTCTGAGGTTGTCTCAGGGCTTCTCTTTTAAAGATTTCCATCTAGGGTCAAGACACATTGCTTTTTGTTCCATTTCTTTTCTCTTTCATGGAGAGTAAGGTTGGCACTGGCCTTTGGAGTCCTTTGCCAAAATGAAAGTTTTGGCAGAAAAAGAACTCTGTGCACCCTGATTGCTTGCATCCCTGAGGGAAACACACCCCTCCCTCCCTCCCTCTGTCTCTCTCTCTCTCACCCTACCCCATCTCTCTGCCAAAAATAAAGGAAATTTTGATTCAGGGGAGAGGAAGTTTATCTAAAAACACTCAATGGGGCATCCAGCTGAAACTGACCCCACCTGGTCCCAGGGAAATCTAACACAGCCTAGATTGAATGGGCTTCGTGAGTAGTTTTTTCGGTATTTCCTGTAACAGGATCCATAGTGACCCCTGCCATCCCATAGAGGAGCAAAGCAATCCCAAGGGTCCCTGATCCTGCTTGCCTATCCTCTTTTACCTTTCCTTCCAGAACATTTTGTGCCCCCCGCCTCCTGCAGTCCCTGGTAAATGCAGTTGCCCTGGCCACTACTGATAGTCCTGGAGTCAGAAAGGACAATTGTCTAGGTTCTGACCTTGAGACACACATAATCCTTGTAAATGCAGGTTCAAGGCTACTGAAGACCTTGGGTTTTATGCTGCAGGGAGTGGAAAACCCTCCTGAGCAGAATAAAATATGAAAGAAATGCAAAGGGGTCTCCTTTGGTATTTCTCACCCCGACTTGGGGAATTTTGGATGGCGACATAGAGCAGCAATTGGGTTAGGCCTGGAGCCCATCCCTGATTCCCTGAATTTTGGTTTTGAAGCGGTAAGCTCCTCAAGCAGCAACTATTTAGTGCTTCATCGTGAACTTTTCTTTATTAATGAATCTTATCTCTATTCACACAGTGCTCTGTTTGTTGCAGACAGTGGGTAATAAACAGAGATCAAGCAGACAGAGATGATAAATTATCTGTTCAATAATTAACAAATTAGCCCTAACAGATGGATCCAAAACAAAATTGTGTGTGTTTAAGGGAGAGTTAGGTTTGCCTAGTGTAATATTTCAGCAAATTAGTGTTCATCTCAGAAAAATGACCCTTTGATTTCAGGTCAGCTTTCTCCGACCTTCAGGTTGTGGCTGTTTGTAGAATGAGGGAAGGATGTGGCAGAAATTATGAGCAATGATTAATGATGAAGAGAAGGAAAATGGGACTGAGACATTGTGAAGGAAGCTGATGATGGGGCAGTAATGGGAGATTCAGTAAGGGATGGCTCAAATTGAAACTCTCATCCACATCAAAGTGAATAATTGTTCATCGAGCCCAAAATCTTTGGTTCACGGCAACAGGATCTGCTGCTTGGGCTAACTGGGCATTTTGGCAATATGGCATTTACTTCCTTATCCTGGTTTTTTCAGTGCATATCATGGGTGCTCCCTGTGTTGGGGAAATGTATATATTACAACAGTCCCCAAATAACTGACTGAAAAGATGTATATGGATTATGTCAGGGTTCTGTTCTATGTATTTCATTCATCTTTTCCATTTTAACTCATCTCCCCATCCCCTGTGCCAAAGAGAAGAAACCAGTTAGTTCCCAAACAATGTAAAAACATGATCTTACTGTATTTTGAATGCAACATTCTCTGAATTGACTCTGGATGCATTATTTATCCACATTTCATTTATAACTCTCTATAAATCAGTCTTGGGTTTATTACTTATAAATTATAAGGTCATCAGTAAGAAGTAGAAATTAATAATGTATCCTTGGTACACCTAGTGAATCACTTTTCTAAAACACAGAAAAAAGTGTACCCTATTCATAGTATTTATAATGCACTTAGATAAATGGTCCAAGGTCATTAGTCTCCTCTCGTGATCACCCAAGATTATTTGCTGTTCAATTCAGTAGCAAGGTTCCTTCTGTCAAACTGAGTTTCCCTATTTAAATGGAAAGTGCTCATAAGTTTGAGTATTACCATCCTTAGTTCTCTTCATCTGCAAACAAAAGCAGAAATGTTGCCACTGTAACATGGCCTAGAGGAAGAAAACATGGGCCTGGGGAGACCTGGGTTCTAATCCTGACTCCACCACTTACTTGCTGTTTGACCTTGGACAAGTCACGTAACTTCTCTTGAGCCCCTCCGTTCCTTTATCTGCAAAATATGGATTTACAATCTGGTTTCCTTCATACATAGACTGTGAGCCCCAGGTGGGACCTGATTCTCTCCTATCTATCCCAGCACTTAGTACAGTGCTTGGCACATAGTAAGCGCTTAAAAAATACCACAGTTATCATTACTGTTGAAAGCAGAAATGGAAAGGTGTTATATAATCACCACCACCACAGGTCTCAAGTCTAGGTGTCCAGATTGGGGTACTTCAGCTGTGATGATAGAGGCAGTTGGCAAGTCATTACCAAGATATTACTTTAGCCAAGGATTCTCTGCCCTTTCTCACAAAGGAGGACACAAAGTCCATCGATGGAGTCTGAGCTCAGATTAAAGGAAGCCTCCTGCCTCCTGTTATATGTCAGTCAATCAATTAGTTGTATTTATTGAGCTCTTACTGTGTGTCAATCAATCAGTTGTATTTATTGAGCTCTTACTGTGTGCAGAGCACTGTACTAAGCGCTAGGGTGAGTACACTGTAGCAAAGTTGGTAGCCACTTTTCCTGCATGCACTGAGCTTGCAGTCAAGAGCTTACAGTCTGTAGTTTTACAGTCAAAATAGTATTCCGTTCCCTTTCTACTTAGCACGTGACATTTGGGAAGTGAGGGGAAGGAAGGAGGCCCATCTTACTTGCATCTTTTTTCATTTGAATCTGGGATGGGAAAGATATTCATTCATTCAATCGTATTTATTGAGCACTTACTGTGTGCAGAGCACTGTACTAAGTGCTTGAGAAGTACAAGTTGGCAACATATAGAGACGGTCCCTACCCAACAACGGGCTCACAGTCTAGAAGGGGGAGACGGATAACAAAAAAAGACATGTGGACAGGTGTCATGTCGACAGAACAAATAGAATTAAAGCTAGATGCACATCATTAACAAAATAAATAGAATATTAAATATGTACAAGTAAAATGAATAGAGTAATAAATCTGTACAAACATATATACAGGTGCTGTGGGGAGAGGAAGGAGGTAGGGCGGGGGGATGGGGAGGAGGAGAGGAAAAAGGGGGCTCAGTCTGGGAAGGCCTCTTGGAGGAGGTGAGCTCTTAGTAGGGCCTTGAAAGGAGGAAGAGAGCTAGCTTGGCGGATGTGTGGAGGGAGGGCATTCCAGGCCAGGGGAAGGACCTGTAACTTAGGTGGGATCAAAACAGTGGGAAGAATATATGCCATGTGAAGGGGATTTTTCCTACTGGTCCAGCGATGATGAGGACAATAAATCAAAAGCAAAGGGAATTGACCCTTTAGCTTTTGTTGGTTGACAAGTGTTCAGTCCAGAAACATAGTTCTCTCCTTTACCTTCTTGTTTTATACTGCAATTAACAAAATTAAGGAGCAAACAAAAGCTAAAACAATCTTGAACTTAAATTAGCCAGCCTAAAGATGAGTCATCCTGAAACAGGACCAGCCAGTGGTTCGACATTCAGGTATGTGATTGTGTTCTTTGTCAGGAAAAGAGGTAGCATCTTCTTCCCATGTCATATTAAAATGGGAATTGTGGGGCTTTTCGTGTACCTTTTAAAGAGTAATAATAATGATGGTATTTGTTAAGTGCTTACTATGCGCCAAGCACTGTTCTAAGCACTGGGGTAGATACAAGGTAATCAGGTTGTCCCAAATGGGGCTTACAATCTTCATCCCCATTTTACAGTTGAGGTAACTGAGGCATAGAGAAGTTAAGTGAGTTGCCCAAAGTCACACAACTGATGAGTAGCAGAGCCGGAATTAGAACCCATGACCTCTGACTCCCAAACCCGTGCTTTTTCCACTAAACCACGGTACTGGAAGCCCATCATGTCCTACCAGAGATTTTCCCAAGGGAAGAAGGGGAACCTCTTATAGGTCTAGAAAAGAGAATTAACACAACATTTACAGGGCCAGAAAACTTGAAGGACAGCAATTTTACGTAAGGGACCCAACAGGTATCTAAGCAAGTAAGTAAACAAACGGATTATCCCCTACTCCCTTTAATAAAGCAAAGCCAAAGCGGTTTATTTAGTTAAGGAGCTTGGACTGAGAGTCATCCTGGTAGACTGGGAAGTACCACAAATTACAAAGTACAGGCAGGAGTAAACCCTTAAATCCAGTAGAGGTTATTATACAACAGTGCTCCTTCACATCCCTTGGTCTCCCTTCTCTCAGCATCGTAATTTTCTTTTCCCCACTTACTGGCTGTGGTTTTTCTTTGGGGAAGGAGACATCAGTCAGCAAGTGTTTATTGAGCTCGCATGGGCTGGTGAGTATTGTGTTTGGGACAGTTATTGAAAAACAAAGATGGCTTGTGCCCTTTAGGACCCTGAAGGAAAACCCGTTAGATTGAAGCAGGATACTCAGTACCACGTACTCACATGAAGATAGCTTGATGTGAGTCTGGAGGGACTGTGGAAAGTCACAAAGCATTAATAAGCAAATTGAAGGTGTTCCAAAGCCTTTGTGCAGGGGTTTCTGGGTCCCTGGATATTTTGATCTTGAAATGTTGGGAGGTGGCAAAAAATCAGACAGATCTTTATGAGCTTCTGCTGATTGTGCTTTTCCAGCAACGTATCCAATGGCATGTGAGGGATTCTGATGGACAAGTTAGATGCAGCAGAGACGTCATCTATTCATTCAGTTGTATTTAACAGTAATAATAATAGTAATAATAATGGCATTTGTTAAGTGTTTACTATGTGCAAACCACTGTTCTAAGCGCTGGGGTAGATACAAGGTAATCAGGTTGTCCCACATGGGGCTTACAGTCTTAATCTCCATTTTACAGATGAAGTAACTGAGGCACAGAGAAGTTAAGTGACTTTCCCAAAGTCACACAGCTGACAAGCGGCAGAGCCGGGATTAGAACCCATGACCTCTGACCCCCAAGCCTGTGCTCTTTCCACTGAGCCACGCTGCTTCTCTTTTTTTAATTATTTACATTATTTATTGAGTGCTTACTGTGTGCAAAGCATTGTACTAAGCATTTGGGAAAGTACAATATAACAGTAAACAGACACATTGCCTGCCCACACTGAGCTTACTCTGTAATGTTCTGGGATAGTGCCCCCATTATTTCTTCCTCCTCTTCCTTTGCCTCTTCCTCCTCCCTCATCCCTGCCACCTCCCTCATCCCTGTCACCTCCCAGTCCCCAGTCTGGAGAAAAGGAAAGGCAGATCGGCTAATATTTTCCCAGGAGGCAATTGCAATTTATTTATATTCACTTTTATATTTATCAAGTTCTGTGTTCCCCCCCAGGACAGAAGAAATCTATTCTAATGATGTGACTTTTCAGAGCTAAACATTGTGTGTTTAGTTCTTTGAGAGGCTTTACGATGATGAGTCCTGTTGAAAGTAAAATCTTACACTTGCACTATAATTGTGGGAGAAATACCTTAGGAAACAGAGGCTTCTTCTGGCTCCTGAGTGTTCTCATGGGCTGAGGGAAGTATTTAATTATTGCCATTGAGTTTCTGAAGACCTCAAGGCATTTGGGGAAGGTTCATTCTGCATTCTTCAAGAAGCAGCATGGCCTAGTGGAAATGGCTTAGGATCTAATCCCAGCCTTGCCACTTTTCTGCTATATGACCTTGGGCAAGTCACTTAACGTCTCTGTGCCTCATTTTTCTCATCTATAAAAATGGAGATAAGGCAACTTTTTCCTCCTCTCTCTTAAACTGTGAGCCCCATATGGGACAGGGACTTTTTCTGATCTGCTTATTTGTATCTATTCCAGTGCTTACAGCATTTCTTGCTTGGCTCATAGTAAGCACTTAAATGCCACAATAATTAATATGCTCTTCTTAGCCATTTGGAATGATCCTATGACTGGCTAGAGGAAGCTGAATGAGTTTCAGAGTAGAACCATGAAAATCTGACCAATTTCAGGTGTCTCTTTTCTGGGAACTGCCTCTGCTCCTTAAACCCAGAAAGGAAAAATCCAGGTGCCCGGGTCAGTCAGGTTCAGAAACGAAACAAGGAAATTCTTTTCCAGTGCCTCTGCTGAACCCGCGGCCAGGCTAATGAGAAGTGTAGCTTGCAGCTTTCCAGAATTCCAATGGATCTTGAGCCCTGGTTACAGTTCCCCTTCCATCCTCCCTACTTGGGTGCAGTCTCTCAAGACCCGAGTAACCTATGGGGAAGGCCCTGTTCTCCAATAAGAGGCATAGCATTTCGGGGGGCTTAGGTTGGGAATGAGTTACACCATTCTGGACAATGGGACAGGCTCTAGCTTTGGCCTAGACTTGGAAGTTCAAAGGAATGGCTCTAGGCGTTACCCCTGCCAGCTCACCAACTCCGCGGTCATGTTGGGGTAGGGAAGTGGGAGCAGCGGGGGCAGGTTCTCGTATTCATGTTTGGTCTTTCCATAAATGTGTTATAAGCACATGCTAGCACATGCACGTACAGAAAATCTCTCTCCCCCCCATTTTTTTTCCAAGTCCTCATTCTTTTTCTTCTTTTGTTTTGGCAGCTTCCATCACTGTTCATTTCCCTTCCAAATAAATGAGGGCAAATGCCAAGCAGTGTTAAGAGAATGCACTTTATGGTCTCCCCTTTTTTATGGTATTTGTTAAGCACATACTGTGTGCTGCCAGGCACTGTGCTAAGTGCTGGGGTAGATACAAGATAAAGTCTCTGTCCCACAGAGGACTCACGCTATTAATCCCCATTTTACAGATGAGGAAACTGAGGCACAAATAAGTAATTTACCCAAGGTCACACAGCAAGCAAGTGGCAGAGCCGGGATTAGAACGCAGATCCCTCTGTATCCCAGGCCCATGTTCTATCCACTAGGCAACACTGCTTCTCCTCCGTGGCTTCTCTTTGGTCGGCCTGAGACAAGTGGGGAGCTTTTGGAGCTGCTTTCCAGCCAAGCAACTCTGTCAGAACGAGCCCACCGGTGACGGATGCGGGCTTCCATCAGCAAGTGTATGGAGTGGATAAATGTGCCTGACGCTCCGTGATAGAGTTGGTAATTACATTTCACAATGAGTGATATTAATAGTGAAAGGAGGCTTCAGCCTGCATGCCAGAGAATTGGTTCTATGAGAGGCTGTCGGGAGAAGCTGTTTATTAATCAGATAAATTATGGAATGATGGACTTTTCCTAGGGCTGCCAAGGAGCTCCCTGAATCTGATGCTGGGATGCTGAGTGGTCTGGGAGGAGCCCCACAGTTTGAGAGCATTAGCCTCGTCTCCCAGAGCCCTCTTAGGAAACAGTAAAGAAAGCTCTATCATCCATGATGAGCCTCAGGGTGGATTTCCAAGGAAAACAAGAGGAGTTGGAGAATCACATTGGAAAGTAAAGATGAGCCAGTGAAACCTCTCATGTAGGAGAACCCAGGAAGCTGGGATGGTGGCCTCTCTTGAGGTCCCGCCAGGTCTGAAGAATTTTCAAGAATCAATTGTAATTTTGCCCTGAGGTTCTCATTCATTCAATCATTCAATCATATTTATTGAGTGCTTTCTGTGTACAGAGCGCACATTCTCACATCTGACATTACAAGAGGGCCCCAAAGCTCTTACTCACTGTCCTCTGCATCTCTCTTCAAGGTACCTGTAATATCTGTCCTTCTTTCCTTCCCTTTCTGAGGGCATCCCTTTGCCCAACAGCACCCTTTACTCCAACTGTGATGCCAACTTTTCCAGAAAACCACTTTTCCTTCCCACCTCCCTCAACCATTCTTGGCCCCTGTGACCTGGAAGTTCAATCTCCAACCTGGCAGTCACCTCTGATGTTACTTTCTTGTTACTGACATCATCATTATTAACATACTTCTTACATTTGGCTTTGAGCTGGATTCTGTCCCCATTCCCTGCTCTCTTGGAGCTTACACAGAAATGGGTGATAGTGACTGGGCATCTGTTCCTCACTGCCTGCCTGGGAACATTAGCTTGGGTGATTATGGAATCCATTTTTTTATGGTATTGGTTGAGTGCTTACTATGTTCCAGGCACTGTGCTAAGCACTGGGGTAGATACAAGATAATCAGGTTGGACACTGTCCGTGTCCCATATGGGGCTCACAGTCCTAGTCCCCATTTTACAGATGAGATAACGATCCTCATTACGTCATCCTCATCCTCATGAGTAGCGATCCCTCCCACTCGCTCTTAGTCTTAGTTTGGGGTTTCTTATGTGTGTTTCCAGAGGCAGGGTGGATTGTTAAGAAGGGTAGAGGTGCTTAGGAACCAAGCACAGAGAAGTCAAGTGGCTTTCCCAAGGTCTCCCCGCAGACAAGTTGCAGAGCTGGGAATAAAACCCAGGTCTTCTGACTCTCAAGCCGGGGCTCTTTCCATTAGGCTGCACTGCTTTCCTAGCCATTCAGAGATAGGAAGCTAAAGCTTTATGGTGGGTTTTTGAAAATGACACCAGGGCAGAAATATCAAAGCCCTCAGTTTGTCACCAGCTCTGTCCGTGGAATCATGGGCACCTCCTGGAGATGACCCTTGACGAGGCCAAGCTGTAGGCCCTGAGAGAGAAAGCAGTGGAACAATGGAAATGAGCAGGAGCCCAGAGAGAATGGCCCCAGTTAGAAGTTATTAGAAAGAGCGCTCCAGAAGCAGAATGATTTAATGGCATGATTACTTCTTAATGCAACACTTCACAAGGTTTTTTATTAGATTTCTTTCCCCTTTTCCCTCCAAATGCTGTAGAAACATGCTCTTTTGAAATAAACACCTGGGGCTGTTATCCTTTTTACCACTCAGTTTAATTAACTTTTAAATCACATAATGTCACCCAGACACCTCTCAAACGCCAACTCCGAGGCAGGACGAGGCAGGAGGATGGGGAGGAAGCCTTCAGGTCTGTTCAAGATGCTGCTGCCAGGAGATTTCACCCCCTGGTGATTCACCTCCTTCTTGAATCTCCCAACCCGCAACTCTCCATGCGATCCCTCCCACTCGCTCCTAGTCTTAGTTTGGGGTCTCTTATGTTTGTTTCCAGAGGCAGGGCAGATTGTTAAGAAGGGTAGAGGTGCTTAGGAACCCAGGTTCTGCCTCTTCACAAATGACTTCCCTCCAGGCCTCTCTAACACCCAGCCCCTCAAATCTACAGCAGCAGAGTACTGGCACTAGCTCTGTGGGACAGGGGTAGAAGGGGCCCACCATTGATTCTGTGGGGTTTTGGGGGGGTTTTATTTTCATTCCCTTGTTTGTCCCTCTCAGAGTAATAATGTTTACAAATGGACCGTTACCAGAATTTATAGAGAGAAGAGGAAATTCTAGTGCCATGTTCTCTGAATGGTGACTGGAAGACCAGTTTGGGCTTGGAAAGAATTTCTGGAGATCTGTTCCATCTTGTTTTTTCCCCTTCCTTTTGCTCAGTGGTTGTCTCTTCTCTTTCATACCTCTCTGGTGTAGGGCACTTGGGTTTGTTGTGGTAGGTGGCTGAGAAGGAAATGAACAGATAAAAATTAAGAAAGGATAATCTGGAGACTAGAAAAATTACGAGACAGTTACCTCCAAACTAACTGTACAATTTAGGCCAGTGCAATTGTGCTCCTATATTGATAAAGCATATAAGTTGGTTGATAGGTGCCCTTGTGGTCAAAATATATCTATATTTTCACAGCATTTCGTCAATGTAGTAGTAGTATTTACTAAGCGCTCTTGTGGTGCAGTACAGTTTACTAAGTGCCTGGGAAGTACTGAATAAAAAAGTGGCATGTTTTCTTTGAACACAAGGGATTTACCTCTAATTAGAGAGCAGACATAAAAGTATTTACAGAAGACGCCGTCACAGTTGAGTGTGTGTGTGTGTGAGAGTGCCGAGGATGGGTATAAATAAAAAATAAGTGCATAAATGTGGAGATTAAGAGTGTGAGCCCCATGTGGGACATAGACTATGTCCAACCTGATTAGCTTTTATCTACCCCAGGGCTTAGTACAGTGCCTGGCACATAGTAAACAGTGCTGGAGTTGTCCAATGGGTTCATATGGCATAGGTGCTTTGATATTAATTGAAGAAGTCTTGTTGGAGATGTGGGATTTTAGAAGAGCTTTGAAAGTGAGGAGGGCCAGTCAGATTTGAGGAGAGAGGGAGGGAGTTCCAAGATAGAGAAAAATGTGAGGAAGGGGATGGAAGTGGGAAAGGCGAGAGCGAAGAACAGAGTAGGAGGTTGGCTTGGAAGGAATGGCGAAAGCTAATTGGGAGGATGGCAGGTGAAGACAAGCAGATAGGGCAGGTGGGCCTTGAAGCTGATTGTGAGGAACTTTGACACAGAGAGATACAGGAACCAGTGAAAGATTTGAGGAGAGGAGAAATGTGGGCCAAGTGAACGGCAGGTTCGAGCATTATCTCTTCGAAATTTATGTAACTGCACATGTACTAATGAACATTAATGAACATTTTCTAGGGGTCATTTTGTGGCACCTGCCCAGAAAAGGAGAATAGCTCCAGAGAAGCAGTGTCAGTCTTGCTGGATGGTGAGTGAGCTAGTGATGGTAGCCAAAGACCCAAAAGGTAGAGCTGCACCCGCTGTGGGACTCCTGGAGAACTGTGAGCTCAGGGCTTCAGCAAAAATATTGAATCACCTCTACATCATTCTGAGAATGTTGGATATTTGTCAATTGTGGATACGTGGATTGTTGGTCTCTCACTGGAACAGTTTGGGTATTTCTCTTCATTCTATCTTGAAGTCAACCAACATTGAGGCGGGAGGGAGAAGGGAGGGTCTTGGATCGGGGAAAGGATGGAT
Source organism: Tachyglossus aculeatus (assembly GCF_015852505.1). Classification (NCBI taxonomy): domain Eukaryota; kingdom Metazoa; phylum Chordata; class Mammalia; order Monotremata; family Tachyglossidae; genus Tachyglossus; species Tachyglossus aculeatus. Next base: position 61,504,669 of record NC_052086.1, read on the forward strand.
TTTCTCTTGGCCTCCCAACTCAGTGCTTAGAAGAGTGCCTCCAGCACATAGTAAGTGCTTAACAAATACCATAAAAAACTCTCATTCTTAATCATACTTCCTCTATTTGGACTTTTCCCACCGGTGAAATAAAAGAACTTATTAATAACATTTGTTTTGCAAATCAACTGTAAGATATTGAAATATTCCTTGCCTTGGAAACAAACCACCCTTAATGGAGAACCTGTGAAGTTGAAGTTAATTAGAAGCTGTGACAGTTGAATAGAGGAGTAGTTGTCCCCCACCCCACCCTAACTAGAATGGCCAGGTTCTGTTGGTACTATACTTTAAAACACTGGTACTGAGCTGTTTTCTGTATGCTGTGCAAAGTGCTGGGCTAGATGCAAGATATTTGGATGTGATATAGTCCCTGTCCCATACAGGAATTACAGTCCAAGAGGGAGGGGGCACCAACAGTGAGTATTCACCCTGTGGCTGGGGCTGATCATTTCTCTGATCATTTCTTAGCAACCTCTACTCAATCTGTATTGAGCACAGTGCTTCCCTTCCTTCTAATGCTGCCTTATGTCTGGCCCAATGCCATAAAGATCCCGAAACCTCTTGTGATCTGCTGCCCCTGACCTTGAGCTCTTAGATATAAGCTGAACCTGAATGTATAGTTCAGCCTTCTAAACAAAACTCAGAAAATCCATCGGGGTTTAGGCTTTTCCCCAGCTCTTCCCGCACTGTTCAAAGTCACAGGGATGATGCGTGGATGGCAAAATGCGTGAAGAAGTTTATTACATGCATAAGAGCCTGAAGAAGTTTATTACAGTGCTGCAGGTCCTTCTGTCTTACAACCTGGTTTCTTAGCAGCATGATACCTTTTAGGCCTTCGAGGCAGAGGAACCTGGCTAACCTGCCTGACAGGTAGAACCTATGGGTGCAATCCTTCTTTGGTCCAGTGCAATGAAGCTCAGAACTGGCTGTTTTGCTAAGTTGAACTTCATCCTCCTTGTGGCAATTTAAAACCCCTTTGCTTTGTTTTGCTGCTCTTGTCCCCAAATGCTCCCTGGAAAGGCCCAATTCAGGAGACCTTGCATCTACTGTGAGGGTCCTTGTGGTCATCTTGGTTTGACATTGGAACAGTTTTGTCTAGGGTGCAATCTCAGCTGGTCATTATCCTAATCCTATAGTGTGGAGAGTAGGGTTGGGGGTGGGGGCTGTGACTTTAGAACCTGATCCCAAAACTTGAGTAGTGAAGGTGAGAAGCACTGTGGCTTAGTGGATAGAGCATGGGCCTGGGAATCAGAAGAACCTGGGATCTAATCTTAGCTCTGCCACATGTCTACTGTGTGACCTTGAACAAGTCACTTAACTTCTTTGGGCCTCAGTTACCTCATCTGTAAAATGGGAATTAAGAGTGTGAGCCCCATGTGGGACAGGGACTAATGATTAACTTGTATCTCCCCAGTGTTTAGAACAGTGCCTTGGTACATACTAAACCCTTAACAAGTACTACTATCATCATCATTATTATTATTATTATTTTATAGTCACCAATGAATATGATAGGAGCATGGGCAAGGCAGATAACTCACTGGACGTTCAGTGTGACAGTAACGTTGGATAAGATTGTAATAGCTCCACTGCAGGGACCTTTCACTGACAATTCTGGGTTCCAGTCGCCCCTTTTGATACCTTTTCCATCCATCTGCATTTTGTCTCTCTTTAACCAGGAGAATGGACTGAAAGAGTCTTCCCTTTCATGAAACAGCTGGAAACGCTGACTTTGTCTTTTGGCTTTGTAGCAGGGAAGGTCAAAGGGAGCTCAGAGAAGATGTGAAAAGGAATGGTGAGGAGACGGTCGATAGGGCAGGTGGAGGACGGAGAGTAGGTCTGAGATAATATCAAGTTCTGATAAAAAAAGAAGTGGGGTTGAGAGGAGGTGGGCAGAAAGGCCCAGGCAAAGAGGAAGGGAAAGGTGCCAGGGCTGTGCAGGGATAATGAACAATAGGTGGTAGCGAAGTGATAAGTCAGCAGAACTGGACTCCTTGGCAATGGCCACCTTTTCAAATTCTGGGCAGGTTCCGCTGCGCTTGCAGCTGCGATTTGAGAAGAGCACAAAGCATGTGGCTTTGAATACCAAATCCCAGGCTGAGTGTGGAGAGCCTAGAAGGCTTGAGTTAGAGGAGAAGAGATGGTCTAGGTCTAACAGGATGCAGAGAAGCGGAAGGCAAGTGCTTGGCCTAAGGATATCAATAGAAAGACACAGAAGTGCAGGAATTGAAGTAGGTGTGAAGAGGAGGGTGAAAGGAAAGACAAGTTGCTTCCAAGCTTTCCAGCTACGCTGTCCAGAAAGCAGAGAAGGTGGGTCATTGAAGCAGCAGCCTGGACTTCCCCCCAACTATGGTTATTACTGACACAATGTGGCCAGCCTGTTCTGAACATGGCAAGGGCAAGAGCTTGTCCTGACCCTGGATGCTTGGTTTTAGGCAGTCCCCATGGGTGAACAAGATGGGTGTATTTTGACTAGGAAGCTTTCCAATTGGCAGGAATTTGGGGTCAGTGTCAGTGATTCTGTTCTAACGAGAATGGGGAGAGGGCAAACACAATGTCCTCATTATGCTCTTCACCGGTAGATCTGGGCAATGCTGCTACCCTTTTGGTGGCTTTGAGGTTTTTACAGGTTAACAAATATTGTCATTTCAGTTGATATTATGAGCCTTTACGCTGGGATTTTATAGCAAAGGATGAAGTTTGAAGGATCTGTGAAATAAATACAAGCACATGGCTCCTGGGTACCTTAACAGAAAACGTCTATAAATATAGAACATGCCTAAAATGTGAATTCTGTTTTGCATGCCTAGCATTCACATTGTAGTAAATGTTAAGTAGGGGGCATTATAGCTAATAGTAAGAATTTCCCAAACAGGCTGTGGAATAGCCTATTACTTTCATAGCTTATTCATAACTGAATGGTGCTAATGTGTGTTCCAGTGGGACTTTTTTTTCCCCCATTGCACTGATTCTACCCAGCAGGACATCCTTTGCAGTCACTGAAGTTAAGTCAGAAAGAATGCGAGAGAGAACAAAAGCCTCTCACGGTTGTTCAGGAAATTGGATTTTTTTTTCTTGCAGGACAGACTCCACTGTAAAATTAACCAATATATTTCTAATCTAACAGTAAGCATTTTCTTCTCTTGGGGAGTCAGAAAGCCAATGCTTATTCTTAAAATTTGTCATTCCCCTTAGAAACGGGTGGCTGCAAGTGAAAGCAGTGGTTTTATTCACAACAATATTCATTACCCACAGCTTGCTTTTCTCTGTCATTGAATGCAATGTCCAGACCGAGTCTGACATAAAATGAAATCGGAGGATCAGGTTTGGAAGCTAGCTCCCTCAATTTGATGCAAAGTAGTCTTTTGGTCATTTTTCCATTTCAGTCATTTCCAAGGTTGATTGACCTCCAGGACCCCTGGGCCCCAAAGGTTTTAGGTTCTCAACCACATTCAGAAGGAGAAGGAGTGGATTCTGCTGGTGGTGCTGATGAGCCATCTGGAAGAAAGTTATTTCTCTGGTTCAGACCCAACACTTGCCCAAATCTGGAGAATCCATTTTGGGCTGAAAATGAACCTAAAATGGCAGGTGGTTGATTGCCAATAAGAGGGATCTTTGAGAAGGAGGAGAGGGAGGCGTTTATTCCTCAACTGCCCTTCTTATGCAGTGTCCACATAGTGCCCCAACGTAGTGACAAGAACTTGTTATTATGGACATTCAAAGCAATGATACCTTTGGCTTCAGGAAAGACTCCAGCCAGGACTGAAAAGATAGATTCATTTGGGCCAGTCCAAGCTCAGCCTGGATATTGTTGGGTACATGCCCAGTGCCAAACTCATTTTTCTTTGCTCTGAGACAACCTAAATTATGGCTGAAGTGGTGGTGGGGGGTGGGCAGGAAGGGGGAAAGGAGAAAGAGAGGAGAGAAAGGGAAGTTAATCACCCCAGCATATTGGTGCCTTGTACATGCAAAGTTGCCCCAGGGTTACGTTGATGTGTAATTTCCAAAGGAATACACACATACACATATCAGTTCATTAAATAATAACAATAATAGTGGTATTTGTTATGCTCTTACTATATGCCCAGCACTGTACACTGGAGGGGATACAAGCAAATCAGGTTGGACATAGTCCCTGTCCCACATGGGGCTCACAGTCTTAAGCCCCATTTTGCAGATGTGGAAACTGAGGCATAGAGAAGTTAAATGACTTGCCAAGAAGCAGCATGGCATAGTGGATAGAGCACGGGCTTGGGAGTCCGAAGGTCATGGGTTGTAATCCCGGCTCTGCCACTTGTCTGCTGCGTGACCTTGGGCAAGTCACTTCCCTGAGCCTTAGTTACACTCATCTGTAAAATGGGGATTGAGACTGTGAGCCGCATGTGAGACAGGGACAGCGTCCAACCTGATCTGCTTGTATCCACCCCAGCGCTTAGTACAGTGCCTGGCACATAGTTAAGCACTTAACAAATACTATAATTATTATTATTATTAAGGTTTGACAGCGAACAGTTGGCAGAGCCAATATTAGAACCCTGGTCCTTTTTATAACCAGGCCCAAGCTCTATCCACTAGGTCATGCTGCCTCTTCTTAATTGTATTTATTGTGCACCTGCTGCACACTTGTGGGACAGTGACTGTCTCCAACCCAATTAACTTGTATCCACCCCAGTGACTATAGTGCCTTACATATAGTAAGCGCTTAACAAATACTATTAAAAAAAAAAAACCCTCTGTGGCCTAAGTCTGTCCTGGCTTTCACTTCTTTCCAAACCTGGGCTCTTGCAAGGAATTATTCCAGAATGGTCCAGGCATGACCTGCTAATCATAGTTCCCCTTTTCATACCTACAGCATGGTTTTTGTTACTAGGTATCTTGTTTCTCCATCACTTCCAAAAGTGTTTACACTTAAAAGTGCCTCATCAGTGGTACTTCATCATCAATCGTATTTATTGAGCGCTTACTGTGTGCAGAGCACTATACTAAGTGCTTGGGAAGTACAAGTTTGCAACATATAGAGACAGTCCCTACCCAACAGTGGGCTCACAGTCTAAAAGGGGGAGACAGAGAACAAAACCAAACATACTAACAAAATAAAATAAATAGAATAGATATGTATAAGTAAAATAAATAAATAAATAAAAAGAGTAATAAATATGTACAAACATATATACATATATACAGGTACTTGGGGGCATTAGGATGATACGAGGATGTGCTTTAGTAAATAATAATAATAATGGTGGTATTCATTAAGGGCTTACTATGTGCAAAGCACTGTTCTAAACTCTGGGGAGGTTACAAGGTGATCAAGTTGTCCCACGGGGGACTCACAATTTTAATCCCCATTTTACAGATGAGGTAACTGCAACACAGAGAAGTGAAGTGACTTGCCCAAAGTGACACAGCTGACAGTTGGTGGAGCAGGGATTTGAACCCATGACCTCTGGCTCCAAAGCCCATGCTCTTTCCACTGAGATTCTCCTTGCCCCCCAACCCCAGGAGGTAGCCTGAATCCAGTCATACGGCTGCATTGCACTGGGTCAGGCACTTGGCTTACCTATAAAGGTCGGAATAGGCTCTGAAATACCATTCATCGGAGCGTTTTGCCAAAACCTGCAGTGGGTATTCAGACATATTGAACAATGTCGCAATGATAATGTGGCCACTGTTAAGACCGTTGCCCTTATCTTCAGTTGGCATTGAAATGGGTAAATAAATGGTCTGTTTCCAGGAGGGCAATCTTTGTCAGTTATGGAGTCCTCCGGTCATGCTTTATAGCGGGAGCCCGCTGAGCACAGCTCATGAGGCCCATCACCAGATCTTTCCGACTTGAGTTCCTCATAAATTGGGGGCATGTGCTCCATCAGGTGCCTACTTGATATGCATGGCCATGCCAGAGAGGAGCACTCCACAGTTTATTAAAAGACTCCTGTTCCCTTCCAGGGCTTTGCACTAACAGAGTGTCTATTCTGTGCGGGCTTGTTAGTATCTGATTAAACTATTAATCCTTCGAGAAACTGATACACTCTGACAGGTTGTAGACAAAGAGCTGTCTGGGAGAGGAGATGTGTCACAAATCACTGTGTCGAGGAAAGGCACGCAACCTGCACTTGTTGTGTTGCACAGCATTTCAAGGGACATCTCAACCAGCTTGACAAGCCCTGCCATTGGCCAAATGAGCTGTGGGGCTGTCAGTAGCATTCCCCTTGCCATGTTGCCTGTAAATAAATGGAGAAGAAAGATGTGGTTACTTGTTGGAGCTTATTTTTCTCCCACTCTCGACTTTGGTCACTTCTTTGATTGCTATTATGTAGTCTGTGTTATCCCGCTGCATACCAGCTCTTTCTCCATGTCCATGTCTGCTTCCAGAGAATCAAAAAGCAGGGAAAGATTTGGAGGTCATATGTTCCAGCCCTGAAACACTCTGAGAAGGAGATTTTATGGACTCCTTCAGAAGCCTGTTTCATGCACAGCAGAGCTCAATCCTTTCCTTTTTTTTAATGTGGAGCAGCATAAAGAGGCAAGGGGAGGCATGCTACCTTCCAACAAGGCAAAGTGTCTCATGGCCTATCAGTCACCTCCAACTCCCAGCCTGATTCAGAGAACAATCAGCAGCGTTTATTGTTTATCCAGGCTCATAGGATACTTAGCAAAGACCTGGGCACCTGGTTCCCCATCCTCAAGTAGCTTATTGTTTCTAGACTGTGAGTCCCTTCTAGACTGTGAGCCTGTTGTTGGGTAGGGACCGTCTCTATATGTTGCCAACTTGTACTTCCCAAGCGCTTAGTACAGTGCTCTGCACACAGTAAGCACTCAATAAATATGATTGAATGAATGGTTTAATAATTTGCTTATTGGATGGGATATTGTTGAATCCCTTTGCCATATATGCCTTAATCAGACCATCTTCCTACCTCTCTGTAAGAAGAACTGTTTACTGTTTTTCACTGTCCTCTTGGAGAACTTTACATCCCAAACTTAGGGCTCTGGCCTTGGTTTATACACCTGTTCTTTTCAGCTGTAAAGTCCAGACAGGACAAGAAGACAACACCGCCTTGTATCTTTCTAGTGCTTTTCCGTCAGGCAGATGTGCATGTTACAGCATGGTTGGCAGTGTTGCAGCTGTCATTAGGTACAAATTACATTTCATCAGCCTCCTTTCTTTAAGCATCTCATCTTCTTGTTACCCTGCAAGTTGACATTATTTTTCAAAATGCTCTTGGGAAATGGAGGCTTTGTTTTGGAGTGCCAGATGAGAGGATGGTGTTGTCAATGGGAAGCTGGATAGAGAGAGTGGGAAGATCAGAATGGAGCAACTCTCCTAAGGAATTGTAAATTTTTGTAGAAATTGCCATTTGACCGGTTGGCTCCCTAAGCTGACAGAAAACTCCACTTCACTTTGGTTTTAGGCATTTGTTTGTTTCATCTTTTGGTGAGTTACCCTTAAACTCCCAAAGAGTCCTCTTAAAAATCCCAAATTACCGTTTCTAGATGACCTACTCGACAACAACAACAACAAGTGTATTCCTATTCTCCTGTCTCTGCTGACTCTGCATGAGGACTTGGATGGTTTGGTTTCTGGTTGTTCCAAGGTAAACAAAACAGACTACGCTAATTTCAAACTCATTGGGATGTAAAACTAGTGCTTGCTAAATGGTAAAGGACAAATATAGTAGGAAAAGAAATGCTATTCGCAAAATCCCTGAAGGGGAAGAGTAATTTCCCTTTTCCAATTCAACTGTGGACAGTTAGACTCCTTTAAAAAATTGTTTCTGAAATAAAATCACAGAAAGATGCACGCAGGATGCAGGGAGATTATTTGTATTCCATTCCGAGGGCCAAGGAGCAAATCAAGTGCAGAATATGTTTTGAAATTTCTTTTTTAAAAGAATGTGGTCAGTGAAAATGCAGTGCTATCAGCAGGACATGAAATCTACCATTGCAAGATGAAGAAAACTCCATAATATAATTCAAGCCCCATGAAGTGGTGCTGAGAGCAAATAGCACATCTATATAGGTATAGGATGCTGATGAAATGGAAAATGCAGTTAACACATTTTGCACGTGCAAATTGCATCAGATGGAGTACTTTTGCAGAGAATGGAGCACTTCCTCTAATTTCATTTTTCTTGTGTGAAGGATGAATGTGTGTGTGTGTGTGTGTGTGTGTGTGTGTGTGTATTTTGCTTTTGCAGGCTGTGTGGCTTCTAGGAGATTTCTATATTATTGGTTCAGAAATAAAAATGTTTTTGCATCAACTCTGCTGTGGGTCTCAAAAGGCTCATTGAATTTTCCAATCTGCCCACTGCCAGCAACGATTGACCATCTGGTTCGGTGTGACTCGTGGGTTGCTTATTTTGTTCTTTAGATGCCAAACATGAGGCAGGGCAGTCCCAAAGTGTTGAGGTCTGCCCCAGTGAGCTTGGCTTCCTGTCACTCAATCAATTAATTACTGTGTTTTGAGCACTGCACTAAGCACTTGGGAGAGAACAATGTAGCAAGAGTTGGTAGATATGTTTCCTGCCCACAAGGTGCTGAGGGAATAAAGATGAATAAAGGTACAAATCCAAGTGGAGGGGTAACTTGGAAGGGAGAGGGAGTAGGGATAATGAAGGCTCAACTGGGGAAGTCCTTTTGCAGCAGATGTGATTTTAGAAGACTTTGAAGGTGGGAAGAGTGATCATCTGCTGTATATGGGTAGGGGAGAGAGTTCTAGATCAGAGGATGGTTGTGGGTAAGGGGTCCAGACTGTAAGCTCCTTGTGGGAGAGAATGTGTTTACCAACTCTGTTGTACTGTATTGTTGCAAGTGCTTAGTACGGTGCTTTGCATAGAAATGCTTAATCAGTCAATCAATCAGCCATATTTATTGAGCTGTAAGCTCCTTATGGATCGGAAACATGTCTACCAAATCTCTCCCAAATGCTTGTAAAGTGTTCCGTGCACAGTAAGCACTCAAATATGATTGATGAATTGATTGAGGAAATACTAGACTACAGATACACTGCTGGAGATGTAGATTTGGGTATCATCCACATAGAGATGGTAGTTGAAACCATAGGAGCATTGAGTTCTCCAAGGGAGTGGGTGTAAAGTGGAGAATAGAATGGGACCCAGAACTGGGCCTTGAGGGACTCAGTAAGGAGGTGAGAGGCAGAGGAGGAGCCCATGAAAGAGACTGAGAATGAGTGGCCAGCAAGATCGGAGGAGAACCAGGAGAGGACAGTGTCAGTGAAGCCAAAATTAGATAATGTTTCCTGGAGAAGGAGGTGGACCAAAGTGTCGAAGGCAGCCACGAGGTCAAGGAGGAGTAGGATGGAGTAAGACCATTGGATTTGGCAAGAAGGAGATCATTGGTGAACTTAGGGAGGGCAGTTTCTGTGAAATGAGGGGGGCTGAAGCCAGATTGGAGGGGGGTTAAGGCGAGAATTGGAGGAGAGGAAGTGGAGCCAGCAGGCATAGACAACTCACTCTAGTATTTCGATGAGGGATAATAGGAGGAAGATGGGGCAATAACTGGAGGGAACATTGGGGCCAATGGAGGGGGTTTATGTAGGATGGGGGTACATGAGCATGTTTGAAAGCAGGGGGAAGAATCCAATGGAGAAAGAACAGTTGAAGATGGTGGTCAGTGAGGGGGCAAGTGTTTTGATAAGGTGTGAAAGGAGAAGGATCAGAGGTGGTAGTTCTTGAGAGGAGGTGGGAGATCCCTTGAGATAGTGCTGGGAAAAATGGGAGAGTCAAAGAGGGGTAGGAGAAAGGAGGGACTGGAGAGGAGCAGGGGGGATTTTAGAGAGATAATGCCTGATGGTTTCAATTTTATCAATAAAGAGCTAGGAAGAGGAGGAGGATAGTAAGGTGGGGAAAATGAAGGGTATGGTTTTTGACATATCCAGTTTAAGATGCCATTGGATCATCCAGGAGAAATATTCTGGAGGCAGAGGGAAAAACTGAGAGCCATGGACTGGAGATGTAAGTAAGCATGTCTTGGAATCATGCTGTTTGTAGTCTTGTCTTGCTCTATGATTAATCAGTCATATTTCTTGAGCATTTACTATATACAGAACACTGTACTAAGCACTTGGGAGCTTATAGTGTAATAGAGTTGGTAGTCATGTTTCCTGCCCCCAAGGAGCTCACAGTCTAGAGGATATTGTTTCACATCTAGTTGGGTTGGCACAACTGCTTCAAACATCGAGTGTGGTATCTGTGTTAGATCAACATATGACAGCTAGAAAGGTGGTTGGGCATTACTGCCTCTGTTCTGAATGTTGATACCATGTCAGTGCCGCATTATATCTTTGAATCTCCCAAAGGATTCATTAGTCGTCTTCCTTTCACCTCCTTGTCTGCCCCAGCGTCATTAGACAGTATGCTACCCAGGTACCTGAATTCAGTGACCACTTTCACCTCTGTGTTTCTGATGTTGATCCTTGGTTGGATGAGTGTGGTGGTGAGAGGCGAGTATCTAGTCTCAGTCCACTTCAGACTGATCATCAACCCATAACACTTTTATGATTCTGAGAGACAGTTCAAAATCATCAGCATGCCTTCCCATGAGTGAGCATTTCCAAATCACAGCCATCAGCACAAAGGGGCTCTTGTGTGAGTGATTCAAGGACTCTTGATGATGCCGTCAGTCTTTTGAGTTTCTCAGACAGTCAGAATCATAGTCTGATCCCAGATTCCATACCCCTTTTTCTTTTGACTCCTCAAGCATGGCTGCTTGTCACTATCAAGTGTTTAGTAAGCATCTGCTGTGCATTAAGCACTGAGCATAGTACTTGAGAGAGTTCAACCAAAGTAAAAGACATATTCCTTGCCCTCAAGGGGAGATGGGCAGACATAAAATCATATAGAAACAGTTGAGAGAAGAGAGAAGACACAGAGATTTAGCTGGGAATAGCCAGAGTAAGGGAATATGAATAAATGAATTAAGTAAATCAATCAAACAATCAGAGGAATTTATTAAGCACTTTCTGTGTGCAGAACACTTTAATAAGTGCTTGAGAGAGTATACTACACTAAGTAGAAAAAATTGATTCCTTTGCACCAAAGTGTTAAGGGAGACTGGGTATACATATGTGCTAAGAGGCTGTTGGATTCACATAACCTGGGGTGGCAGAGAATTAATCAGGGAAGGCTTCCTAGAGACAGTTGGATTTCCTGAGGTCCTTTGAAGGCAGGGAGAGCTGTGGACTGATTGTTTGATTAATTGATTGGTCTGAACCCAATAATTTGAGCAGGAGTTCAATCATATTTATTGAGTGCTGTGTGCAGAGCACTGTACTAAGCACTTAGGAGAGTACAGTATAATGGTGAAACAGACATATTCCCTCCTCTCAGTGAGCTTACAGACTAGAGGAGGAGACAATCTAGCTCCTCTTCACTGGTACAAGGTTTTAACAAGACCTCTCCAACCTGAGCCCATCAGCCGTAATATCTTAGTGTCATTTTAGAAACTTGCCCAGCTACAGGGCAGCCCCACATTTTCCATAGTTGCCAGCTACCAAGGGTCCTGCAGCCATCAGAGGGTTGTAGGCCAGCTGAAAGAGAGGATCTCTTAGAGATGCCCAACCATCAGCCACCTTAGTAGAAGTAGAAAAGAAGTCTGGTTCTAAAAGCATGGTTTAGTGATGTCGATAATTTCTTCACACGCTACTTCCTAATTGGATATTCAGCCCCTTAGGCAGTTTGGATGCCAATTTGTGTTACGTTGCCTTTATTGTTAGTCAAAGTTTGGAACAAATCAGGCGATGATCGGTCAGACATTCAGGGCCATGCATATAGCAGTAATTAACAACCTAACACAGTATTATTAAATAGAACAAAAGGACATTAGTGTCGAGAACTAGCTCTATTAATGTCTTGCAGATACAATATCAGTGGACTGGGCTTCTGTGGGACTGGGATCAGTCACCCAAGATTGAAAGGGAAAAAAACACAGGAAAAGGGGATGGAGAATCCTTCAGAGACATTGGCACATGCATTCTCTCTCTCTCTCCCCCCACCCCCCTCATTCCCTCACTCAACACGATCTTCTAAGACAGTAGCTCCAGCAGCAGGATGAAAGTTGTGAATTCATGCCTGAGTTGAAACTTCTTTAAAGGTTATTGGCCTAGGACTCTGGTTCAGCTGTCTCTAGTAAAAGTTGTAGTTTCCCAGACATTCCAGGAAAACGTGTTCCAGTGAATAAAACCCTTTGAAACTGGTGCAGCTGCAAGGGCCAGAAGCATTGCTTCAAGGTTGGTAAAAAGTTCATGGAAGATGTCTTGTTTTTATTGAATCATATAAGCAGGAGAGGAGTTGATTGTTGGTTTCTTGGGTGGAGTAGGTGTCTGTCCAGAGAGAAAATGGGGGGTGCTACCTTGATGCTTCTCCCCTACTCCATCCCATTGATCCTAGTGCGGCAACCAGTAGCACAGTTCAGTTTCTTCATTCATTCATTCAATCGTATTTATTGAGCACTTACTGTGTGCAGAGTGCTGTACTAAGCGCTTGAGAAGTACAAGTTGGCAACATATAGAGACGGTCCCTACCCAACAACGGGCCTTGAGAGACCCCTCTTCCACGAGACTGTAGTTTTAGCAGTTTTTTGAAAAGCTTGCAACCCATCAAGTTAAAGGGTCCCAGGCCAAGTCCCTTGTTCCGTAAATATAGAGTTGGAAGGGACCTCAAGAAGTCATCCGGCCCAGCCTGACCTCCCATCGTCAGGCAGGTGGCTACGTGCACTTCTCAGCTGTCTAATCTCCTCTAAAAGATCACTAGGAAGGAAAGTTGTACGCCTTTCCTTGGCATCTGAGTCTAGAATCAGAAAGTTTTTCCTTAGGTCTCTCCAGCCCTCATTTCCTTTTTTCTCATTCCTTTCTGCATTGACCTGACTTGTTCCCTTTATTCACTGCCCCTCTCCCCAACCCCCAACCCCACAGCATTTATGTACATACCAGTGATTTATTTATTTATATTAATGTCTGTCTCCTCCTCTAGACTGTAAGTTCCTTGTGGGTAGGGAATGTATCTGTTATTACATTTTACTCGCCCAAGCTCTCAGTACAGTGCCCTGCACACAGTAATAAAAATAATAATAATGATGATGGTGTTGTTAAGCACTTACTATGTTCCAGGCACTATACTAAGTATTGGGGTGGATACAAGAAAGTGAATTGGATACAGTCCCTGTCCCATGTGGGGCTCACAGTTTCAATCCCAATTTTGCAGATGAGGTAACTGAGGCACAGCGAAGAGAAATAACTTGCCCAAGCTCATACAGCAGACAAGTATCGGATCTGGGATTAGAACCCATGACCATCTGATTCCCAGGACCATGCTCTATCTGCTATGCAGATACAATTGATTGATTGATTCCTCTCATTTGGTCCTGCATGAAGATGGAGAACAACTGATACAGTGACTTCGGTGAAAGTCTTTTATACTAGACTGCTTCCATCCCTCTTTTGATTGATCGAAATTCCTCCTATATTTGTTGAGCTCTTTACCTTCTAGTATGTCTTCTCTCATGGAAAAGAGAGCCTAATGGCATCGGGGTAAGTATCTAAAATTTGTATCCTTTTTGGACCTGGAGGTTTTAGATCAGTTCCAGGTTTTTAGGTTCCCAAGCAATTGGGGAGGTAGCTTTTGTGGGGGGATGAATTTAGAAGACAAGGGCAACCACCTGCTTTCCAGAATTAAGGAAGCTTCAAGGCAACGTCTCCCCAGTCCCCAAGCAGCAAAGAATTAAGGCAGCCTTACCCCAACTCTCCAAGCAATTTGTAGAGTCCTTTCTTCTGCGCTTCAGAGACAGATGAAGGTAAAGGAGTTGGGTGTTTAAAAGAAGAGGGTCAAGTGACAGCTTGCTTCCTTTGGCATTCATGTTCTTTGTATTTTCCTTGCTAAACCCCAAGGCTTCAGGACTCGGTGAAGGAATTGATTATAGTGCTAGTGGTTTGAGCAACACAACTCACTGCATCTCCTTGTGTCTTATTTCCACAAGACCCTGGAGTGCAGTGAAGAAGAAAGGTGGCAGGGGTGCAGTATGTTGCAAAGTGTACCCACAGGGGTTTGATTTGCCAGATCCATTTATGGCTAAAATGAATGAGACCTACTGTTGATGCTGTGCTGTAGCCCCATAACCCTGCCTTAGATCTGGTCAGATTTAAGCCCTGGGCGTGGCAATCAATCAAGCAATCAGTTGTATTTATTAAGCACTTGCTGTGTGCAGGGCATGGGTGGAATGGGCGAGAATGATATTTGTTATCTTTGGTCATGCCATTAGCATTCTCTGTCCCCCTTCTTCTCCCCCTTCCTTGTGTCTATATGCTTGAACCATTTTGTACCATGATTTGAAACTTCTCCTTTTTGACTAAGAAATCAACTTCTCTGTTTCCTTCTGGGAAGCAGTGAGTGAAGAGGGAGAGTAGAGCTGCAGCTGAAAGTTTTTCAAGTATCTTTGCTCAGTGGGTTTTTCTGACAGCCACTGCCTCTGTTGGGGTGATTGCTTGTCGGGGCTTTGCTCCCTCAGTGGTAGGATATGAAAGCAAGTGAGATGTCAGTTCAGTGTGGTGTGCAAGCTTCAGCGACACTGTCTGTGATGGGTCTGAAATTGGCAGGTTTTTTTAAACTTAATTGCTGTTTTAATCATAGGGAAATTGCTCCTATTTGCATGAACATCCCAGGAGCAAGATCGGTCTGCTTCACTCCATAAATTCATGGGTATGTTTAATACCATTTTTTAGAGAATCAGACTTTCTGGCTCCCGTGTTCCACCAAAAAAAAACGTACTTCCAGCTTATTCTGATGGCCGCAAGGGCTGAAACATAGGAAGAAATGTAATAGCCAAAAGGAGTAAAGGGGAATTTGAGCACTCACCATTAGTAGCAGGCCGGAGAGCTATCCAGCAGTAGTGTGGCAAGAAGGCCCAGCACTGCTGAAAATCAGCATGATCCCTTTCCCCTAAAATGTCTTCTCACTTCTGTTTCATTAATCATCCTGAGAGAGAGAAACTTAAAGCAAGATTTGCCGGTGAAGAAACGTTTCTTGTTTTTTACTCTCCCTGTTTCCATCTCCTCTGCATTAACAGAGAACATTCAGAAAACTCCCAGTGGATGCACTTTCAGCAATGAGATTGTTAAATCGTGTCTTAAAATAGAATTTTAATTTAAAAAAAAACATTAAACTGGGACCAAATAATTCTAATATAAGGGAGACTTTCATTTAACCACAGACCAAAAGGCTAATAAAACCTTAACTTGACTGTTTTGGGACCTTATTATGAAACATTCTGTTAGTCTGGAAGTCTTCATTAAAAATGATTCCTTTGAGGTCCTGGAGGATCTGAACCCCAAAGCTGAGATGCCCTGATCCTGGAGCCTCAGCATCAGGCCCCATAAAAAAATGGAACTAATATCTCCATTTCAGGTACCTTCCTGTAGCCCAGTTGGCAACAGTGAAGTGCCTCACCTCCCCACATTCATTTCTGTGTCTCAAGTGAAACAGGAAGCAGTGAGGATTTCTCTCACTCCATCAAGTGCAGTCTGAAGGGCTGATCAAAGTGAATCAAAGGTTCAAGCCAGTGAATGAGAGGGGGAAAAAAAAAGAAACCACCACTGTCTTACAAGGATCTGAAACTGGCAGATTTAAATGAGCTCCACCACTGGACCACAAGTCCATGAGCGTGGCTGCCCTGGGGGGAATTTGCATTGACAGGTTTATAAATACAGCATTGGAAAACCTGGCTATAATCTAATGATTGCAGCCGGGACAGTTTTCCTCCGGCATTCGGGGTTTTCCAGTGAAGGATCTGAATGGCTGAGTGTGTGACAAGATCGTGAATGGGAAAGAGGTTCTTTCGGAAATGTGAAATCTGCTGCTTCTTACCATCCTGCTTAATTACAGCCGTGGCACTTGCAAAGTTGAAATGCTGCTTAAAAAGCCTTTGTGAGTAATTAATGTCAAAAATACAAGATCTACAAAGCCATAAACTCACAGCTTGGTGTTATTACCAAGTACTAATTAAAAAAGAAAAAAGAAAATTCCCTTTCATGATCAGATTCCCAGCACAGCCAAAGATTAAAACTGATACAATTTACAAATGTTAAGAGAAGCAAATGGAGGCCGAGGGGCAGTCAGGGCAATGACAACATTGGAATTTGGACCAAACAAGAAGGAAAGTGTTTGGGACAACATTGGCAGGAAGTTGAATACCAGTCTTTTTTGGCACTAGCCAGGCCCAGTAGAAGGAGTTGGGGTTTTGTGGCCCTGATTGAAGTGGAATGACACCCTCAGCTCAAGGCTCAGAACATTACCTAGGCAGGGTAAATTATTTTCTGTTGACTGCGGAAAGAGAGGTAAAGGCATTGGGAATGCCACAAAGTGTTCTTGACACTCATAATTAACCATGCATAAGACTCGGAGAAAGTCAAGATGGTGTTTTGAAATAATACAAATAAATTAGGAAATCCAGATCTAGTCGTCTCTTGACCCTTTCTTGCCTATCCTGAACAGACCAACCTCATCAGAGTACCTTAGTCAGAGAATAGTGGCTAATAGCTACCTTCGTTTCTTTCAGCTTCCTCAGCCATTGAGGGACCAGAGAGTCATTTAACTCTCTTAGATTCCGTGTCACTCATCAAAATATTTTTAGCAAAAAGACAGTATAATGCACCTTTCAGCCTGTGACATACTCAGAGGCTGCTGCTTCTGACAGACAGGCCAACACTCACATCTCCCCAGCCAGCTTCCAATGTATCCCCTGCTATTTTCTGAGATCCCTTCAGCTCCAATTGTGTCTTCCCTCCATCCCTCCTGCACACTCGCAGCCTGAATCAGAGGGTCTTTCCAGACTCCACTACTAGAACCGCCCTCCTCCACTGCCGCTTGGGTCTCATTCGACATTTTGTATGATCCATGCCATGTCTCCCCTCCCCATTAGTGCAGATTCCCAGGCAGCCCTCAGGGCCCAAAGGCAAAGAGAACCTTGCTGCAAGGGCTGGGGAAACCTTTATCCCCTGCTGCATCTCCAAAAGGCCGGTGCCATCGAGGAGATACTTTCTTCTAATTATGATGCCTGTTTCTCCTATCTCTGCTTAATAAACTGCAGTGATTTAGGAGGGGTTGCTGAGTTCCCAAAATGGACAGTAACCTTGGAGGGAAGAAGATGTGGGTTGATTGGGTGAGTGTGTGTTTATGTGTGTGTGTACAGTAGTGCACACACATGCACATGTGCAATTTTCTTGGCTCAGCATGTTGGGCCCCTGCTCTGAATTCCAAGATTTGCTGCTGCTTTCACCTTGGCAGTGTTCTCACAAAGAGGCCTTTAGTGTGGGTGTCAAGGCAGCATGAGGCACAGTTTGCCTTCCAGGTAATGGGGTGGCCCTGAACGACCTCAAATGTACCATCTGTTCCCTGGTGATCTAAATTCACCAGGACCCAAGGTGTGGGACCTCAGAGGAGCAGCTGGACCCCTTGCCATTTGGTCTGGGCAGACCTCTGTTGTTCCGTAGTGGTTAGAGCATGGGCTTGGGGGTCAGGCGGACCTGAGTTCTAAACCCAACTCCACCACTTGTCTGCTCTGTGACCTTGGGCAAATCACTTAATTTCTCTGGGCCTCAATTACCTCATCTGTAAAATGGGGATAAGAGTGTGAGCCCCATGTGGGACAGGGACTGTGTCCAATCTGATTAACTCGTATTATGTAGCCCAGCACTTAGGAGAGTTCTTGGCACAGAGTAAGCGCTTAACAAGTACCATAATTACCATTATTACTTCTGTGCTGCGGGACCCCTTTGATCGTGATTACTTCCTGTCCGCCACCTTTATCCTCCAGCCTCTGCCCCAAGATTCTGTTGGTGGTGCTCTCTGCTTGCTCGTTCTCATCATCGGGTCACTTCTCAGGCGGAGCCAATCTATCAGATCCCTTGAAGATATGCCGATGTCTGAGAGAGGTTTCACCACCAAGGATATGTGAAAGGTTTGCAGAGATGAGATAGTAGCCAGCTCCCTCTCCAGAGGCTTTCAGCATAAGGAAGATATAAGGGTTTGACATAAGGAGAAGCTTCCTCATAGAAAAAAAAGTTAAATTGGAATAGGTTTATCTGAGTGTCTGTAGGCTCCTTGTTGGGTTTTGAAAATAGGTGAGTATCTCATCAATGTGGCTTGTGTTGTGTGGCCTTAACTAAAGGCAAAGAATGGCCTGGAGAACCTCTGTAGGTTCCTTCCAGCCCTAGAATTCTGCAATCAGAAGTTGAGCTTGACTCATAGTAGGCTTCAGGAGTGGCACAGAGCCCAGACAGGTCCAGTTAATAGTGAAAAGTCAGGTAGGACACGGGCATTGTTTATAGGGTATTGTTTTTATTTATTTGTCCTATTACTGCTACTCATTTGGCAGGAAAGCTCATCCTCTGGGCTTGGGCGGAGAATTCATTCATTCACTCAACTGTATTTATTGAGCGCTTACTGTGTGCAGAGCATAGTACTAAGCGCTTGGGAAAGTACAGTACAATGAACAGCAATATTCCCTGTCCACAACGAGCTTGCGGTCTAGAAGGGGGGACACAGACAACAATATAAATAAATAAAATTACAGATGTGTACACAAGTGCTGTGGGGGTGCGGGGGGAAGAGCAAAGGGAGCAAGTCAAGGTGACGCAGAAGGAAGTGGGAAATGGGGAAAAGTGGAGCTTAGTCTGGGAAGGCCTCTTGGAGGAGATGTGCTTTCAATAAGGCTTTTAAGCGGGGGAGAGTAATTGTCTGTCGGATTTGAGGAGGGAGGGTGTTCCAGACCAGAGGCAGGGCGTGGGCTAAAAAAGGTCAGCAGCAAGACAGGCGAGATGGAGGCACAGTGAGAAGAGAGTGGAACACTGATTTTGTAGGTGTTCTCAGGAGTGTGCTGCTGCAGGCATGGGAGCTCTTTCAGGAGAACAATGGAGGCATCCTTCAGCAGAAAAGTTGCCTTTTTTCCTAAGGTCTTTCTCAGCCGCTACAAGTACTTCATCACTTCCCAAACTCCTTTCCCCCAAGCTTGCTGCTTGGAAGTTTTCTATTGTTACCAGCTAACGGAGGATCGATTTCTCTCCTGACACAGCAGCTGGGTACTTGTTTTTGTTCCTGCTGTTGTCATCGCTGCCCAGCCATGCTAAGGTTTGCCTCCTCTTCCTCCTTTGTAGATGTAGTTCTCCCAGATGATATTTGGTATATTTTTTTTTCTTCAGAAAAGGACACAGTGCTCAATATCAATCAGTCAATCAATCAGTGGTATTTACTGAGCACTTACTGTTCATGATACTGAGTGCTTGGGAGAGTATAATATAACAGAGCTGGTAGATAGGCTTCCTACCCACAGTGAACTTACAGTCTAGCGGGGCAGACAAACAGAATAAAATTATTTATGGATATGTACATAAGTGTTTTAAGGCTGAGAAGGGGGTGGAATACCAAATGCCCGAAGTGTACATATCCAAGTGCATAGTTGACACAGAAGGGAGAAGGAGTCGGGAACTCACAAAAGCACAAATGCTACTCAGTGCAGGCCATTGGAAAGTCATCAAACATAGTAATAATTATGATATTTGTTAAGTGCTTACTACATGTCAGGCACTGTACTAAGTACTGGGGTGGATACAAGCAAATTGGGCTGGGCACAGTCCCTATCCCATGGGGAGCTCACAGTCTCAATCCCCATTTTACAGATGAGGAAACTGAGGCACAGAGAAGTGAAGTTACTTCCCAAGGTCACACAGCAGACAGGCGGTGGAGTTGGGATTAGAACTCATGACATCCCAGCCAACCCAGAGCAGAGCTTTAGATGTGGATGCCATGGGCAATCATTGGCATTCAGGACCGACGCAAGAGGAGGTTGTTGCCGTCAAGGCTCTGCCTACATTGAAAGGGCTGTCCAGTGAGAGTAGAACTGCGTAGACTGGATGAGCCATTAGATAATCATATAGACTTCTTGGTAATTCTGTTCCAGAGCCCAAGTAGAAGGGAAGTTTATCCATCTCTGGTCTCATTTGCTAATGCATCATGGTTATCTTGCCTTCTCTCCTTTGAGAGAGGAATTGCCCCCTTGCTATTTCAAAACTGTAACAATCTCATTTAACTTTGTAAATGCATCTTGGCACTAATGAGGAAAATGAACGATTTTATAGCTTTATACATTGTGTGGGGAATTCCCTCCTTAGAGGGGGCAATTGGACTTGTCTAAAATTTGTTGGCAAACCGGGTCAGCCAGCTCCCTTGCCTACTGTTTAGCTCTGCTGATTCCATTGGTGAGAATGGATTAGATCAGTGGATCTTGCTCGCCTTTTCTGAATAATATGGTCTGACAGCTTAAGCATGCCATAGTGGGTAGAGCATGGACCTGCAGAAGGTCATGGTTTCTAATCCCGGTTCTTCCACTTGTCTGCTGTGTGACCTTGGGCAAGTCATTTCACTTCTCTATGCCTGAGTTACCTCATCTATAAAATGAGGATTGAGACTGTGAGCCCAATGTGGGACAGGGACTGTGTCCAACTTGGTTTGCTTGTATCCACCCCAGCGCTTAGTACAATGCCTGGCACAAAGTAAGGGCTTAACAAATACCACAATTTATTATTATTACTATCATTATTGTTAATAACTTCTGAAGACAAAACAGAGGACTGTGAGCAAATGTGACTCTCAAAGTGCCTCAAAATTGGTGAAGTGCTTGTACTTCAAATGACCAATTCCCAACCAATCTTGGAAACTGAAGGTTTGGAAGTACTAATCCCACCATCACCACTAAAGCACAGCATAACCACTATACTCCTCCCCTATCTAATATGTAAAATGAGAAGAGCAATACTAAGCCTGATTGAACTAAGAGGAAGGGAGTATGTCAGTTTCTTCCCATTTTTCATGTAGGAAAGTTGAGGCGCAGACTGGGAAAGTGTCTTGTCAAACATTCCCATCAGCGAATGAGCTAGAACCCAGGTCTCTGAACATTTTGAGCCCATACATATATAATAATAATAATAGTAATAATTAATAATGGTATTTGTTAAACGCTTACTATGTGCCAAGCACTGTTCTAAGCACTGGGGTAGATACAACGTAATCAGGTTGTCGCACGTGGGGCTCACAGTCTTAATCCCCATTTTACAGATGAGGGAACTGAGGCACAGAGAAGTTAAGTGACTTGCCCAAAGTCTCACAGCTGATAAGTGGCGGAGCCAGGATTAGAACCCATGATCTCTAACTCCCAAGTCTGTCTCTTTCCACTAAGCCACATATATATATATATATATATATATATTAGAAAAGGCACCAGAGTCTATGGGATATATACATATTAGAAAAGGCACCAGGATCTTTGGGCTCAAAATGTTAGGAGACCTGGGCTCTGTTTATATGGTCTCACAGGCACAGAAGTGAAGTTGATAATTTGGGACATTTTTTAATGTGGGGTAATATTTAATAAGTGATAACCTGGGATTTTTTAACCTGGGTAATATATCTGGGACATCTTTTAATGGGGCGTAATATTTAATATATTTATATAAATTATCCCACATTGAAAAATGCCCCAGATTATCAACTTCTGTGCCTGTGAGGCCATATGGTGAGATTCCACAGTAATGTTTGTCCTAGGAACTGGGGCTAAGATACGCAAAACAATTGTGGAGTTGATATCAGAGACATAATACTCTCAATTTTGGTAGCTATACTCAGTTTTGAAATGCTGTTGGGGAATTAGGGAATGGTCGTTCGACAGCACAAGCCTCTTTGAAAACAGCAAGTGCACATTTGTGCCACATTTGGTAACAGTGAGTACCTACAGCACGATTTTTCCTCAACATGAGGTTATGTGATTGAAGAAGAGATAGGTGTTGCTCTTTAAAATACCTTCCCCTGCCACTTATCTTTTCTTGGCTTATCTGCTTGCTCTACAGCAGTTGACCCTTGACTTTTCTTGAGCACTTTCTCTCCCATTAACAGAAGTCCCAGTACATTCTTGTGCATTTGCCCACTCTAAAGAGTCTGGCCCTAGCTATAAATCACTGATTCTTTCTTCAGTAGAATCGATAACTCCATGTCACATTTTGCTGTGATAAAAGTGATTCTTGGAATTTTTCTTCTTTTATTTCCTTTGAAGAGACATTGAGTACTCCTACAATGAAAAAGTGTCTTTATGGTCTGAGGACAGGTTTTTAGGCCGCTTTTTACAATTCCCCAAGGTTGGCTTCCTCTTGGAACTTGGCTTCCCAAAAGTCTGTGACGTAGCAGGTGACTGAGGTTTCATCTAATCCTTCGAAGAAGAGTATTAAAGTCTAATGTCGGTGTGCTTGAAAGTCTGTCTTGACAGCAGATGTTCAGAGGAAAGGATGGCTCCTGTCTCTCTTCATCAACAATCCCATTAAAGCCCTCTCTTTCTTGGTCGTATGTCTATTTAAAATATATGTGGCTTTCTGTGGACTTCCTGGCTGATTCATTGACATGGTTTTCCTCCCACCCAGGAAGGTTTGGCCTCTTCCCTTTGATTCCATCTGCAGAGACCAGCAAACTAATTGCAGCCTCTACCACCTCATGCACAAAAATCATTGCATTTGATTCAAACAGTGTACCAGTCGTGCCTGCAGCCCACTGTAGGAAATATTGGCAACAGCTTGCCGGCAACGGGGTGCCAGGGGAAAAAACAAAGCAACAAAATAACCCTCATGAGAAGGAGGCACTCAAGCAAGGACTGAGGAACTCTATCCTACTTTACCTCATTCCCTAGGCTATTTTCCACAGTGGTTGCTAGCTGATACTTCACAGTTAAAGACTGTAACCTTATTGCAGAACCCAGAGAGCCGAAGAGCAGAAAATGATTGATTAAGCCCTCATTTCCTCATCTCCCACCTCGTTCTGCGTTGCCCTTGTACTGGGATTTGCTCCTTTTTTTACCCTTTCCTCAATCCCCTAACACTTAATGTACATATCTGTAATTTATTTATTTTAATGTTGGTCTCCCCCTAGAGACTGAAGCTTGTCGTGGGCAGGAAACGTGTTTAAAAACTCTGTTATAATGTTATATTTTACTCTCCGAAGCACTTAGTACAGTGCTCTGCACATAGTAAGCGCTTAATAAATAACATTGAGCACGTCATGGGCAGGGAACGTGTCTGTCAACTCTAGTGTATTGTACTCTCCCAAGCGCATAGTACAGTGCTGTGCACATAGTAAGTGCTCAATAAATGCCACAGATTGAATGAGCAAGCATTAGAATGATCCTCTTCGTATAGGCTGGCAAGAGACTGGGATTAGGGACCCATAGGCTCCCTAATCTCTGATCTCTCTAAACTCTGCTTCATTTATACACCAGGAATAATCACCTGCATTCAACTGAAGTAGTCTAGCCCTCTGAGCAATGGGTCTCAGGTCTTCCTTGTGGGATATAATGCCTCCCACTCCTTCTCAGGCAGAGTACTGCAACCATGAAAATTAGGTCCAAAAGTTTGTTGAGGGTTAGTTTTTTATGGCATTTGTTAAGCAATTACTATGTGTCAAGCACCATTCCAAGCGCCGGAGTAGATACAAGTTTATCGGGTTGGTCCCAGTCCCAGTCCTCCATGGGGCTCACAGTCTAAATTGGACGGAGGAGGATTTAATATCCATTTTGCAGATGAGGTAACTGAGGCACAGAGAAGTGAAGTACCTTGCCTAAGATTGCAAAAACACAAGTGGCAAAGCCAAGATTAGAAATCCCTCTGACTCCCAGGCTTGTGCTCTATCCACGATGCCAAACTCCTTCTCAAAAAGGGTGGCCAGGCTTTTAATCAAATTAAGGGCAAGTGACCTCAGGGGGCAGAGAGGATATAGAAGTGGATTTAGTACTAGTACACTCAGTTCTCTTTTAGCGTGGAGGTTACATTTTGCAGAACCTTGTGCTAAGGGAAAATTCACATGACGTCACTAATGCCAAGCACAGACAAACAGTCATTTCTCCCAAACACCACATCACGTTCTTCCTCTATAGACATGCCTTGCTGGAAGAATCGTCCCTGATTTCTTAACAGGGTTCTTTCCAGGAAGACTGATGGGAAATTATGCAGGCTGACAAAAAGGGCCATGGCCACTACATTTAAAAATAATTCATCTATATCGCTGAGCTCCTCTCAAGGAATGAGTCTGGCTAGTGTTCCAAATTGTTCATTCATTCATTCATTCAATCGTATTTATTGAGCGCGTACTGTGTGCAGAGCACTGTACTAAGAGCTTGGGAAGTACAAGTTGGCAACATATAGAGATGGTCCCTACCCAACAGCAGAATTGTTGTGTGAGGACTCTAGAAATTTCTCAAGACATAGTAGATGAAAACCCCCCCCCATCTCCCCCCAGGTCAGTTTGCTGCATAATGCTCTTGTTTGCACAGACTGAGTAAAGAAGTTCCTTTGAAGAGTAACAATGACATCTTGGATCTATCTGGATTACCCTGATTCTAGACTGTGGAGCCCGATCAAAAGACCCCAAATTCTTGATGTATAAGAATAGGGTCCAAAGGCAATTCCAGATTGCACCTTAAGGTTTAATACCCAGGTCTCATCTTAGTCAGGGTGCCTTCCTTCCAGTGCCTTTCCAAAATGAGATGTTTGGAGCATAATTATATACCCAAAGAGTTACCCTGTTTAATAGATACAAAAAGAAAAGGTAGGAAAAGTGACTCTTGCAGGAATCATAAGGTACCTTAGAGACCTAATTTCTCGAAATGTCATTTGGGAGTTTATCATCCTATCCCGACTGGATTACTGCATCAGCCTCCTCTCTGATCTCCCATCCTCCTGTCTCTCCCCACTTCAGTCTATACTTCACGCTGCTGCCTGGATCATCTTTGTGCAGAAACACTCTGGGCATGTTACTCCCCTCCTCAAAAATCTCCAGTGGCTACCAGTCAACTTACACATGAGGCAAAAACTCCTCACTCTCGATTTCAAGGCTCTCCATCACCTCACCCCCTCCTACCTCACCTCCCTTCTTTCCTTCTCCAGCCCAGCCCACACCCTCCGCTCCTCTGCCGCTAACCTCCTCACTGGGCCTCGTTCTCGCCTGTCCCGCCGTCGACCCCCGGCCCACGTCCTCCCCCGGCCTGGAATGCCCTCCCTCCGCACATCCGCCAAGCTAGCTCTCTTCCTCCCTTCAAAGCCCTACTGAGAGATCACCTCCTCCAGGAGGCCTTCCCAAACTGAGCCCCCTCCTTCCTCTCCCCCTCCCTATCCCCCCACCCTACCTCCTTCCCCTCCCCACAGCACCTGTATATATGTTTGTACTGCTTTATTACTCTATTTTAGTTGTACATATTTACTATTCTATTTATTTTATTTTGTTAATGATGTGCATCTAGCTTTACTTCTGTTTATTCTGATGACTTGACACCTGTTCACATGTTTTGTTTTTGTCTCCCCCTTCTAGACTGTGAGCCCGTTGTTGGGTAGGGACCATCTCTATATGTTGCCAACTTGTATTTCCTAAGCACTTAGTACAGTGCTCTGCACACAGTAAGTGCTCAATAAATATGATTGAATGAATGAATGAATGAATGAATGAGTTTGCCGTCGGCCCCAGTCTTTAGGTACAGCCAGAAAGCACAGTACTTACACTCTGCACTGCAGGCCCCGCTGCTGGTTTGGGCTCCAAGGGAACCATTCTGAACGTCAGCTACTGTCCTGCTCTGGTCTGGCCTGGTCTGAACCTTGGACTGCTGCATGGTCCTAGAGCTCCAGCCACTCGGGTCTCTCTCTGATCCTCTCTCCTAGCAAGGGTTTTCGTCCCTCCTCACTTTGGGGAGGGGCTTGACCTAGCTGGCCCTGCAGCAGAGGATAAAGGAGGTCTTTGGAAGAGAATTCATTTTCAGCCTAAAGGGGCCCAAGGCAAACCTCCCAAGACACCCTGGGAACCTTCAGGGTTACTCCTGGTATCAGGGCACACTGGTGGGAAGAAAAGGAAGGGGATTCAGTGGCATCTGTAAATTGATTGGCCTTCCAGCCCAGTTGGCTGCATGCCAAAAAGTCCATTTTTGTGGAGATTACTGCTTGCAAGACCTCTGTCTAAAGCTTTTAAACTGTGCAGTGTCCATTTGGGGTAGGAAGCTATTGATTGATGAAGAGTTCTAATAGGAACTGACCCTATTGATAGCTGACTACTGATCCCACTAGTGCAGTTGAGACAAGTCAGGATGGACATTTTCCATCCTGCCTCTATTTGCCCTGTGCCTAGTAAGGCAGCAATGAAAGTAGGAACAGAACTTAGTGTTTTCCAAAAGCAGCGTGGCTCAGTGGCAAGAGCCCGGGCTTGGGAGTCAGAGGTTGTGGGTTCTAATCCCGACTCTGCCACTTGTCAGCTGTGTGACTTTGGGCAAATCACTTAGCTTCTCTGTGCCTCAGTTACCTCATCTGTAAAATGGGGATTAAGATTGTGAACCCTACGTGGGACAACCTGATCACCTTGTATTCCCCCAGTTCTTAGAACAGTGCTTTGCACATAGTAAGTGCTTAACAAATACCATCATTATTATTATTATTAACCTAGTGCCCTTCTTCAAGGACAGAAATGGATTCCTTGGGAGGGAAGGGTTGCCCCTTTTCCAACAGAGAAACTAGCGAAATGGTAGAGAAACAGTCCAAGGGCTGGAAGCTGAATGAATATTCCTGAAAAGTTTGCATTTTTAAGTTTTCAATAGTACCTCCCCATCATCTTTGTCATCATCATCATCATCAATGGTACTTAAGCATTCACTCATATTTATTGAGTGCATAATGTGTGCAGAATACTGTACTAGTGCTTGGGTGAGTACAAAACAACAGAGTTGGTAGACACGTTCCCTGCCCACAGTGAGCTTACAGTCCAGAGGGGGGGCAGACATTAATATAAATTTAAAAATTACGAATATGCAAGTATTCCCCATCAGCTTCATCATCATCAATGTTATTTAATTAATCAATCAATGAACTGTGTCTATTGAGTATCTACTGTGTGCAAGAGTACTGTACTAAGGGCTTGGGAGGGTACAACAGAGTTGGCAGAATATTTCCCTGCTCCCATTGAACTTTCCCCCCCCATCCTCTTCTGTTTACTGCTGTCCCAAGTGGGGATCTCCTTGTTCTGGGAGTGTGAGTAGCCCATCTCCCGACTCCCCAAAGGCCAGGCTGCTAGGCCTCAGCCCTGAAAAGCCAATCTGCCCAGAAAGCACCTTTGAGGTCAGGGAACACACCTCTTGCTTCTGTGTACTCTCCCAGGCTCTTGCTCATTGCCATTAGATACCTCTGATTGATGGATGGATGGATTAAAGGGCATCCCTGCTGAGGGGAGAGGAGGAGGGGTGTTCTACCCGCAAAGCAGAAGCACACTTTCTCTCACCGGAGTGGGGACTCAAGCAAAATCAGCTGAGTGATTTTAGCTCCCTGCAGATGAGACCAAGATCATGTAAACCTTTGTTTCTTTTTCAACACTGGGAAAGCCAGCCAGGTGAGCAGATTGTCCCCGGGGGCAGACATCAAGCAGCTGGGGAAAGTCCATGAAACTGAGCCGCTTCAGAAGAGGAATCAAAGCCTCCAGGTTGGGTTAGCCAGCCAGTGCCAAAGCTGAAAATAAAAATCCTCCACCCCAGTTCCAGTAGCCCCAGCAGGGGGTGGGACTCGAGCCCGGAGAGCTGCCACAAGCCTGTCCACCTCCCATTGTGTTTCCACTAAGAGGCGTTTGAGGTTCAGGTTTTGTGTGTGGATTCTTTTGTTCCTACTACCCTCCTGTGAGTGTCCCAGCCTCCTCTCCACCCACATTTTGTTTCCTTTCATAATTCATATCTTCTGCTTGTGCATCTCAGGGGTGTTTCACACTGTATTTATCACTCTGATGAAGCAAAGATAATGTAACGAGGACTGCCTCCCTGCCTTCCAGCCTCTCCCACCCCACAAATGCCTGGAAAATGCCCTGGAGTCCTGGGAAGAAAGCTGATCCAAAAAGACAGTGAAGAGCCAAATGTCGATTCCCAAGACCACCGGGCGCCTTCTGCTTAGTGGCAGGGCTGAGGTGTTCCCGCTTCTTGATGATCTTTCATGCCATTCTGAATCTTGTTCTGGAATGTCAGGGAATTTATTTTTCTTACCTCTAGCCCATTTTCCCACTTCTGTCCCTTGTGAGCTAGGGGCAAGCCATTTAACCTCAGTGGAAATGATGGAGTGAATACTACATTCTCTTCCCCATCCCCAGTTTGCCAGGGTTCATGTTATGGATAAGTGCAGTAATAAACCATGGGCTTCGACCATCTAGAAAATTATGAATTCCTATCAAATTGTCTTCCAAATGTTTCAGTTTTCACATCAGAAAAGGGGATGTGGATCTACCTTTCCTCTTCCCATGGTGATTTTAAAGCTAAAACAGGACCTCCTGTCATTAAGTAGCACTGTCTTTGAATTCGCTGATATCCTTTCGAGGAACCTTGGAGGATGTGGCATTTATCTTCCTTTTCATTCTCTTCTTCCTCCCGCTTCACCATACTCTCCCCCCTAGTCTGCCCTGCCCAAGGCCAGCAGGAACAGCTGTGAGTGGATCTGAAGTGGAGCACTGGTGTTAGAGATGGGGAGCTATATAAATAGAATAATAACTAATGCTGGGTTTGGAATTTATCCACAGTTGATGGGGACGCCTTGCATTCCCCGCTCAGGGCTCGCCACTCATGAGCAAAAAGGTCACCCCTTGCCTATGAAGATAAATTCCAACAATTTCAGTATAATTAGAACATGCCGTATTCAGTTTTTGGGGGTTTTTTTTCAGTACAATTAGGCTGGGATAATTTGGTGAGCTATTTTTCCCCACACCGGACATGTCTCACGCTAGCATCCGTTCTTTTGAATTTCATGCTGGGATTGTCAGCCGCTGTTTTCCTCTTTCTCCATTTATTTCTCCCAGTTGATTGATCAAGAGGAACGGTGATCGGCATCCTACAGGTGGAACTTGGAGATGGGGACGTGGCCACTAAAGCTCCCCTTTGCTAAAAAGGGCTGGAATCTTTGTATTTATTTACTGATTGTAATTATATTCTTATCTTCCCTGTTTGGTGTTCCTCGAGGGCAGAGGCCATGTCTCGTCTTCTATTTATATTTTAAGGGCCTAGGATAATTCTCCCCAAACAAAAAATGCACCACATAAGAGGGCTGTTCAGGATATTGGTGGTTCAAATGCAGATCGATCAGATCATCAATCAATCATATTTACAGTTGTGGCATTCAGTGACACACAGGTTGGGGTTCTGAGCAGCCTCCTTTACTGTCTTCAAGAAGACAGGTGTGAGGGCTGTCTGTGAAATCTTACTGCTTCCCATTGCTGGCAAGGCTCTAGCCAGGTTCCTTCTGGACAGGCTGCTGTAAAATAGAGTCAACCTGCACGTGCTGAAACTCAGTGGGGCTCTTTAGACCAAAGCACAGTGCCACAGGCTTGATCTTTGCAGTGATCGATAAAGGAAAAGCATAGCAAGCAATACTACTAAGACCTCTATACTGTTAGTGTGGACCTTTCAAAATTATTGGAGACCGTCAGCAGAGAGGATTCTGGCTAGGCAAATCCGGCTGCCCTGAGACATTTCACCTGGATCCAGAGACCTGTCCGGGATAGTTCATTCTGATTGGTGTTCCACCTGTTTTCCATTCTCCACAAGACCCTCAGTGGAGAAGCAAGGAATGGTTTGAAGCTCTTTCTCTGGAGACCTTTTGAAAAAAAGATTGCCAATTGCCTGCTATACTTTTAAGTACCTTTTGGCTAGAGACAGGAGCCTGTCCTGGATGACCTTCTGAGGTTTTTTTTTAGCCTCAAGTGTAGTATTCCAAGAGGAGAGCATGCCTGTTACCTCAGGTCCTCCAGACTGCATCAGAGCAAAGCATCCAAGGACTGAGTGAGGTATGGGAAGGGAGAGTTTCTTCCCATTTTGGCTGACTGTCAAATGCCCAGAGGAGCACTAAGATTCTCTCCTTCCTTGAGTAATTCTTTACTTAAGGGAATTAAGATGTTTTCCTCATTCATAGCCTGAGATCAGTGAGTCAGTGCAGTAATTGTGCCTTGTTCTACAAGGAAAAAGGTCAACGTCCCCTCATCCGATTGCTCACTAGATAACCCCGACTGAAGAGCGTATATAAAGATTGTGGCCTTTGTCAGGAGATCTAGGTTCAAGCCTCAGCTTCACCACTGATTTCCAATATCATCTGGGAAAAGGCATTTTGACCAAATGGCAATCATTCTGTACCAATCCACAAGAATCTTGGGAGGATAAAGTGAAATATTGGATATGAAAAGATGTTGGCATAAAGGCACTAAATGCATATGTATTATACATATATGTGTATGCATATAGTGTCTTTATTCCTCAGTGGAAAAGAGCACGGGCTTTGGGGTCAGAGGTCATGGGTTCAAATCCCAGCTCCACCAACTGTCAGGTGGGTGACTTTGGGCAAGTCAGAAAATGGGGATTAAAACTCTGAGCCCCCCGTGGGACAACCTAATCACCTTGTAACCTCACCAGCGCTTAGAACAGTGCTTTGCGCATAGTAAGCGCTTAACAAATACCATTATTATTGTTATTATAAACACACACACACACACACACACACACACACACACACAGAAAAGGGGGACAGAGAAAAGGGGGTCAGAGAAAAAGGGGAAAATTTACATCTTTTTTGTCCTCTTGTTTCCTTCTAATTTTCCATTTGTTCAAGGTTTCCTTTAAGGGTTTAGCACAGAACTCAGAAGGCAAGGTGCATTTCCATCCTGGACTTATATAATTACATTAGACATTTCTCAGAATAATAGTTCTGTTTCTCATTCGCACTTCAGTGGTACCATCATCTCCCCCCCCACCTCGTTTTTGACCTCTGCCTCAGAATGAGCTGCCATCTTCATTAAGTTGTCCAGAGTGATGTCTAAATTTTTTTTCTTGAGAGGTTACAAGTATCCCAGCACCCAGTATTGTGTGAAAGAAGTTGAAATTGTTCCTTCCAATATGCATCACCTCACACTTGTCTACACTGTGTTTGATTTGATGGGGAACCATCTGGAGCCTGGGTTGGTTAAGCCCTCTCCAGGCTCAACTAACTTAATCATTTCCAGAATTTTGAGAAATATGACTGCTTCTTCACCCAGGCTTCAGTAAAATAGATTGAAACAAACCTGGTCGAGGACTTATCTCAAGGGCTCCCCGCAATTGACCTCTTTCCACACAGAGAATTGGCTGCTTATTTTCCCTCTGGTTTCCTGCCACTTATCCAGAGTTTTTTTTATTCCAAGGTATAACTTTTCACCTCAGGGTTACAGAGATTTCCTAATGGTCTCTTGTGAGGGACTTCATCAAAACATATTGAAGTTACTGTCACCAATTCAGCATTCTTGAGGCACAGTTTCATACCGTGGGGAATTCAATCAAGTCCAAGGAGATTTTTTTTTTCCTCCCTGTGTAAATGCTGGGTTTATCGCGTCCCATCTTATCATAGTCTGTACCTTAGCACAGCGTATTCACCTGTAATGAGATTACTTTTCTCCATGTTCCTTTCCTTCTCCAGAGAAGCAGTGTGGCTCAGTGGAAAGAGCACGGGCTTGGGAGTCAGAGGTCATGGGTTCTAATCCAGGCTCCGCACTTGTCAGCTGTGTGACTTTGGGCAAGTCACTTAACTTCTCTAAGCCTCAGTTACCTCATCTGTAAAATGGGGATTCAGACTGTGAGCCCCATGTGGGACAACCTGATCACCTGTTATCCCCCCCCAACGCCTATAACAGTGCTTCGCACATAGTAAGCGCTTAACAGATGCCATCATTATTTACTTCTCGTTTTTTTAATTGTGCAGTAAATTGACCAATCATGTGAGAGTGATTTTTTGGAAGAGTACCTGCACCTTAGCAACAAAGATAATGGCATGGTAATTACAGCTGCTGAACAGCAGAGAAAAAATATCTTTCTGAAGAACCTATTCCCTGTTCTGGTCATTGGGTGACTGAGATAAAAATCACTTGTTTATGCCTGACCTTCATAATTGCTAGGTGATTCTAAGAATGTTTCTGTGGATACAGATGGGGGCAAGGGGAAAGCTGTGGGCAGGTCTGCCTGCCCTCCCTTCCTCCTGCCCTCCGCAGTCACATTATCTGTCCACTGTGGGCTGGGATTACAGTGTTGGCAGGTTTGGGGCCTTTTGAAGGTTTGGGTTCAAACAGTCCCACCTCACTCACTGGTGGTGAGCTCCTCTTCCCTCTCTGTGACAACTGTGGAGGCTTCTCTGGAGTCACAGGTACTGTGACAGTTTGAGTTTTCTTGGACTTCAGAAGTCCTGGAAAGAGGAGGCTAAAGGAGAAGGTAGAAACACTTCTCATGAAGCATGGTCACAGAGAGGGTGCTGACCCTGTGACTCTTCAACTCTGAAGAGGATTAAGAGGAAGTGAGCTCACGGTGAACAAGAGAGAGTTTAATCCTGAAGAAGAATTTCTGGCCCATCAGGAAAATTAAAACATAGTCGCAGGCAATAAACCAAAGGGTAGTGTACAGAATCCCCATTCCTGGAAATTCAGTCGTATTTATTGAGCGCTTACTGTGTGCAGAGCACTGTACTAAACGCTTGGGAAGTACAAGCCCTTGAGAAGCAGCGTGGCTCAGTGGAAAGAGCGCAGGCTTTGGAGTCAGAGGTCATGGGTTCAAATCCTCCAGCCTTTCCTTCAACTCTCCTATCCTTCCCAGCAGCATCTCAAGAGATGTCCTACCCTCTCTCAAAATCCATCCCCTCCACGTGAGCATCCGACCCCATCGTTTTGCACCGTATCAAAACACTTGCCCCCTTCTCTCCTCCCCTCCCCACTGCCATCTTCAACTGTTCACTATCCAGTAGCTTTTCCCCCACTGCTTTCAAACACGCCCATGTATCCCCTAGCCTAAAGAAAAACTCCCTTGACCTCACAGGTCCCTCCGTTATGACTTGTGATGCTATGCCATGTTTTCTGGGGATTTGTGATTGAATTTAGAGAAGAAGCAGGAGGAAGCAGTGGGTTCTAATACCGGCTCCGCTCCTTGCCCGCTGTGTGACCTTCGGCACATCACTTACCTTCTCTGTGCCTCAGTTACTTCATCTGTAGAAAGTATAATTATAGCTGTAATTATATTTATTCTGATGGTATTGACGCCTGTCTACTTGTTTTGTTGTCTGTCTCCCCCTTCTAGACTGTGAGCCTGACGTTGGGTAGGGACCGTCTCTATATGTTGCCGATTTGTACTTCCCAAGTGCTTAGTACAGTGCTCTGCACACAGTAAGCGCTCAATAAATATGATTGAATGAATGAATGAATGAAATCCCAGCTCCGCCAATTGTCAGCTGTGTGACTTTGAGCAAGTCATTTAGCTTCTCTGGCCCTCAGTTACCTCATCTGTAAAATGGGGATTAAGACTGTGAACCCCCCCGTGGGACAACCTGATCACCTTGTAACTTCCCCAATGCTTAGAATAGTGCTTTGCACATAGTAAGTGCTTAATAAATGCCATCGTTATTATTACAATTTGACAACATGTAGAGACGGTCACTACCCAACAGCGGGCTCACAGCCTGGAAGTCTTCTAAAAGAATAAGTACTCATCTTTCCTGAAAGGCTTAAGCATTCTCCAGGCCTGGAGGCAGAAAGTTGAGCAAGATTATTTCAGGCGGCCTATTCAAGCGATGTGACGGTGGACGGCTTTGCAACCTTTTTCCACCCATCTTCTGCTTCTGAGTTGCTTTGTTCTTTCATGAGTAATGGCTGAAAGGGCCCCATAGCTATAAGTTGAGGATAAGCATCTCTTTCAATCCCAACAGAGGAAGGCAGGAATCCCCCCACAATTCCTGCTCTCATTTTGCAGGATTTCAGCATTTCCCCAGCTTCTCCCAGCTGGACTTGCAAAACCGTGCCCATTAACACCTTTGGGACCCTGACCCCAGCCAGTGCCATCTTCCAAGAAAGGATTCTTCAGAAGCCCCCCGTCTTTGAAGTGAGGATTTGTAATTGGTCATTTCACAAGCCATTATGGCCCTTAACACAGCCGAGTGAAATATGGACTGGAGTGGGAAGAGACAGGAGGCAGAGAGGTCAGCAAGGAGGCTGATGCAGGATGACTGATTGTATTAAAGTGGTAGCAGTTTGGAGAGGAAAGGGCAAATTTTAGCGATGTTCTGAAGGTGGAACCAACAGGATTTAGTGATGGATTGAATATGTGGGTTGAAGGAGAGAGAGGAGTCAAGAAATGAGACAAGAGGATTGCCAGTTGTCTAAATAGAGGAAACAAGGAACAAGAAAGGACGACCTTTTCCAGCCTGAAGGAAGTAGTGAAAAGCAACTGTAGCTAAGGTGCTTAGGTCCTTTCTGATGTGGATCTCATAGCACTTTAGTGAATAACTACCACCACTTGGGAAAGAGAACAGAATTACTCTCCCCTAATGCATCAAGAAGTGAAGACTCCTCTAAATCAATCTCAGAGACTGAGCCTTGGAACTGACAGCTGAATCCAATCCTGACATCTGCAAGAAGTCGGCCACTCAGCTCAGCTGTTTCAGCTTTGTGTGTGTTCTGACATTTTGTTTCAAATGCTGATGTTATAGAAGTGCCTGCCCTGTGACAGGCAGGGCTCCGCAAATATCTTAGTGTATCTGGGAAGTAGGGCACTTTAGGGCTTGCCAGCTGGCCAGGACTTTCATTTCAGGGATGCAGTGCCATCTTTAAAAATGTGACCTCACGAGCTCCAAATAGCTTCAGGGCAGAGGAGAGAAAACATCTTTTATTCACTCTTCTGGCACTGCAGTTCCTGCCAGAGGGCCACTTTGTGAACTTTTAAAAGAAGTCAGAGGACCTGGGTTCTAATGCTGCCTCTGCCACTTGCCTACTGTGTGAACTTGGGCAAAGTCACTCAGCTACTCCATGCCTCAGTTTCCTCAACTGTAAAATGAGGATTCAGTACTTACCGTATCAGCCTCTTTTTTGATCTCCCATCCTCCTGTCCCTCCCTGCTTCAGTCTATATTTCACTCTGCTGCCTGGATTATCTTTCTACAGAAACCCTCTGGGCATGCCACTCTCCTCCTCAAAAATCTCCAGTTGTTGCCTATCAGCCTTCGAATCAAGCAAAAACTCCTCACTCTCGGCTTTAAAGCTCTCCATCACCTCGTCCCCTCTTACTTCACCTCCCTTCTCTCCTTCTACAGCCCAGCCCGTACACTCCGCTCCTCTGCCGCTCACCTCCTCACTGTGCCTTGTTCTCGCCTGTCCCG
This sequence comes from Tachyglossus aculeatus, assembly GCF_015852505.1. Classification (NCBI taxonomy): domain Eukaryota; kingdom Metazoa; phylum Chordata; class Mammalia; order Monotremata; family Tachyglossidae; genus Tachyglossus; species Tachyglossus aculeatus. The sequence goes on from NC_052086.1 coordinate 61,539,952, forward strand.
CCATCGACCCCTAGCCCATGTCCTACCTCTGGCCTGGACTTCCCTCCCTCCACAAATCCGCCAAACTAGCTCTCTTCCTCCTTTCAAAGCCCTACTGAGAGCTCACCTCCTCCAGGAGGCCTTCCCAGACTGAGTGCCCCCTTTCTCCTCTCTTCCTCCTCCTTCTCCCCTCCCCATTGTCCCCCTCCCTCCTTCTGCCCTTTCTTCTTCCCCTCCCCACAGCACTTGTGTATATTTGTACATATTCATTACTCTATTTTATTAATGATGTATATATAGCTGAAATTCTATTTATTATGATGGTATTGACACCTGTCTACTTGTTTTGTTTTGTTTTCTGTCCCCCCTGTCTAGACTGTGAGCCCTTTGTTGGGAAGGGTCCATCTCTATGTGTTGCTGATTTGTACTTCCCAAGTGCTTAGTACAGTGCTCTGCACACAGTAAGCACTCAATAAATATGATTGAATGAATGAATGAATAATTAGCCCCCATGTGAACCCCATGTGAAGGGACTGTGTCCAACCTATCTTGATTCTACCCCAGCATTTAGAACAGTGCTTGCCCCATAATTAGTGCTTAGTAAACACCATTAAGGAAAAAAATATCATTTCTCTTTGGAAACAGCCCATTTGAGCATGGGCCATAACCCTGGGACCCAATCAGTGAGTGGGCCCAGATAGAGGAAGGAAAGGTGGATATGTATATGTAGTGTATAAGCTTTTCAATGTAAGGAATGACCCATTGTCAGCCCTTTGAGGGCAGGAACTATGTCCTCTCCCTCTAGACTGTATGCTCCTTGTGAACCGGGAACGTGTTTACCAATTCCGTTGTATTGTACTCTCCCTAGCACTTAGAACAGTGCTCTGCACATAGTAAATGCCATTAATTAAATGCCATTGATTGATTGATTGATTTAACGTATGCTGTCAAGCACCTAATAATGTTCTGCACAAAAGCACTCTAGTAATGATGATGGTGCCATTTAAATCTGCCTAATACTAATCTAAGCCCCTTTAAAGTAGGTCTCCTTGTAGTATGTATCTTTGGAAACTTCTAAATGAGAATTCCAACCTCTTTAAACGATGAAGCTCTCATTTTCTTAGTGTCATTCCCAAAGGAAACCAATCGTCCTTATTCCAACGAGCAGGGCAAACAAAGCAGAGGTAGACGCAGAAGAACCCATTTGCCTCAAGATGCAAAATGTTTGCAAACCGGTTGATGTTTCTCCGTGGCGGTCTTGTGCGCGGCCGAAGGAGCCTGTCGGCGGCTATTTTGGGAAAGGTTAAATTAAGTTATGAAACTAACCTAGAATAGAGAGCTCTGAACATGGGGAAAAGGAGGTGGGGGAATGGCCCTGAGCTTAATATGAAGAGGTCACTCTGAGAACTGTTGGGCCATGGAGCCTCTAAGCCAGACACAATGCCAAGATGTCTTTCCTAGTTAAGGTTCCCAAGGACTTTCTTATAACCACCCTCGCTGCCACTACCCAGGACCTCCACATCCCCCACCAAGAAACAGCCAGCCATGTGAGCTTCAGGGACAGTAGCAGGAAGAGTTGGCACTGGAAAAGGGCAGATTTTTACCTGGCTCTAAGGGCTGGAGCAGTTGTCGTTTGTGCATAACAGGGCTTCCTCGAGGTCATTCCTAATTAGTTGCATGTTGCTAAAGAGCTGAACGTGGAATTTTAATGCTGCTCTGAAGGCAGCCACCAATCATCCCATCTCCGCCTCGAGTCAGGCCGCTGCTACTGGCTTTCCAGCGGCATCTGGAAAAGAGAGTAGGCGCATGCCAGGGGAGGCAAGAGAGTGCTCTTCAAGTGTGCTTAAGAACACCAGGAAAGGATCAGGGCCCAGACAAGAGGGACCGGAGCACAGCAGCTGCTGCCAGAATGTTCACGCAAGCCTGCTGGCAAAACGCATCAATTTGGGTTTTTTCCTGTTTTCCTAATTGTAATAATGGGGTCTGCATAAATCTTCTTCTCCTCCAATCCTCCCTCGTGCCCCTCTAGCAACGGGCACGGCAAGGCAGCCTGGCAGCTAGAGAAGCATTAGCATCAAACGAGAGTGCGAGTTGTAGCCCGACAACTATCAGTCAAGGCCTGAGCAGGGATTGAGTTGGGGAAGATCTCTCCAAGGATCCAAACTCTGCTCCTCTGAGTGGGAAATGCTGCTGAAACCTTGGAGGTGGGACCGCGAGTTCCGGAATGTTTATGTACAGGTACAGCCACAGCTCCTGGGGCCACTTACTGACTGAATATAGCAGAGTGATTTCAAAAGCGGGAACAGTGCTGTCACTAAGGCCGCTTGTTGTATCTGCACATGGGCAATTTGAGAAGCATCTCAAAACTTTCGAAGTCCTAGCGAGGTGTTAGTAGATGAGTTAGAAATGGAGCAGGTAGGAGGGCAGAAATCTTCAGTTAATTCGGGGGCTGTCAAGAGCAGAAAGGCTCCTCCACCTTTGTCTTGTGTGATTCCTGGGCCTTTCATCCCTGCAGGTGTGGTTCTGCTTGGACTTGGCTCTCATGGGATTTCATCTTGTGCCCCCGTTCTCTTTCATGAGCCATCCCAGTGCTCAGGACAGGCAGCATTAAGAGGAGAAGGAGAAATAGCAGCATTTATTGAGTGTTTACTTGGGACAATGCACCAGACTAGATTCTTAGAAGCTACAGAATGACAAAGTGACACATTCCCTCATCACAAGGAGCTTCACTCTAATGGGACAAGGAGCAGGAAGGTTCTTGATTGATAGTGCAGAATGGTCATTGGGAGGATTTTTTAAACTCTTCTTGTCCTGAGAAAAACAGAAAATGACTAGGAGCTTGGACACATTTGGACGAGCAGCACACTGAAAAATTGACACGGCAAGCTCTGATCCTGACTCATTCACAAACTTGCTCCATGACTCTGGGCAAGGCTGCCCACCCCACCCCCCCCACTCTTTTCTCTCCCCTCTTATCTCCCTCTCTTCCCTCCCCTGCCATCATCCATTTCACTATTTTTTCCCCCGGGACATCCAACGTGTCATCTCTGGGCTAAATGTAGCCTGCTTGACTGCAGAGTAGGGTCCACCTGAGATTTTTAGAAAAATGTTTTTCTACCCAGTTAGTTACCACACGTGAACTACAAGGCCAGAAAGGCCTAACCAACAGCCCCCAGGCTTAAATAAGTGATTAGTTGAAGTTGAATGTAACTAATTACATAATTTTGGGTTCACTCAGTTAAAAAACAGACTTCTCATTGTCTTGATCAAAATTGGTCAGTGACTAGCTCTAGGCTTGTAGCTATCCTCTTTTGTAGCAGTAAAGTTGATTAACTGTTTTTCAAACATTTTAAACAGGTTTATTAGTTCTTAAAAAAAATCCACATTATTTAATAGCGATCAGGCCATTTGTCACCATAGTTCTAAATGTGTGTGGCCCGAGCACATGAATTTCTGATCATGTGGTCCACTTCCTTTACATGGAATCATCATCAGTGGTATTTATTGACTGCTTACTATGAGCAATACACTGTACTGAACACCTGGGTGAGTACAATACAATAGAGGGAAAAGATAGATATTAACCTCCCAGTTCAGACTGATGTAAATGATAAGTCCTTAAGCCACTCTTGTTACAGCTCCTGGAAGATCCCGAATTTGAGAGGAGGAGCATTTTGGTGACTGGGCCGTGCTCACAACCAAATGCAAAACTTGTCTCCTAATCCAAAATCCTGAAACCCAAAACCCAATCAGGCTTAAATTAACCCAAGTGAGACTCAGGCAAAGGGAAAGAAATATCTTTCTTAAAGTTCTGCTGTTTTTCCCTCACCCATTCACCAGGTTATTTCTCAAAGGAATCAACCGGAAAAAAGGAAGATAAATGGATTCCTCACGCACTGGTGTCTCCTGTTCAACAACATAAATCTTTCCTGGTGGGCCGGGCCTCTGAAGCAGCAAAGGGGATGATCTGTTCCAATCAGGGTCTTTACATCCCGGAGTCCCTCCACCCAAAGCAAACATTCACTTGTCTTTTCTGAAGAGAAAACTGACAGACCAGAATGGAAAACAAAAGCAGGGGGCCTAGAGAATGCTGAGCCAAGAGCTCAAAAATTCTGGGCCACTGTTTCACTGAGCCACCCAAGATGGTTCCCTTAATAGATAACTTCCTCCTTTTCCTCATCTACAGGAAGGGGAGGCAACCTCCTCTGGGGTGTTGAAAGGATGAATGCATAATGAAGAGATGCTTTGCCCATCTCTTGGGCAGTAGGGAGCAGGCTTGTGATCACCTTTCTGTTTTGATAGATCCATCACCTTTGTACAGTTCCAGAATTCTAAACCTTAGGAACTCCCCATGCTAAGGCAGCCTCAGGAAAGCTGTTGAACTTCCTAGAAATCTCAGTCCTAAAAGGGGTGCCAGCTGATCTCCTTGCATCAATGACGGGACATGCCCCAAGTTTGTCAGGGATTTTTTTTGTATTTTTTTTCGTGAAATTTGTTAAGTGCTTACTGTGTGCCATGCACTTCTCCAAGCTTTAGGGTAGGTATAAGCCCAAAATGCCCTAATGCCCATTTTACAGATGAGGTAACTGAGGCATAGAAATTAAATGACTTGCCCAAGGCCACCCAGCAGAAAAGTGGCAGAGCCAGGAGTAGAACCCAGGCCCTCTGACTCCCCAGCCTGTGCTCTATCCACTAGGCCACGCTGCTTCTCAAATGGCAGTAATGTCTCCTGAAGTCTGACATCTGACTACCCAGGAGGGGAGGAAACTTTGGCTGCCTTCCTAGAGTTTTCGTAGGTTCTTCGAACTTAAGTCTAATGGAGCTTTCTAATAATCGGGACCATACCCGTTGGGAGGTTGGGGACTGGGAGAGACACAGTCATTGCTCTGCTGGCTTTTCCCCAGCTCTCTTACCTAACTGCAGTGAGCCAGGATTCTGTCATCCTCTCCCAGGTGTCTCAAGATCGACTCTCCCTCTCCATTTTCTCTTTCTCCCATTTCCAAGGAGTTTCCAAGGCACATGTACAAGAGTTTCTGATAGCTAACATAAAAGTTGCCCAAACTATCTGCCACAATTTGTTGTGAGCTTTTCAATCCTGTTCCCCACTCTTACTGTTTTTATCTGTAATTGAGAAATGGTGGGCTATCCTTCCCAGGTAAATGGTGGTCCATATTCCTTTCTCATATTTGAGTGGTCTGGATGCAGAGCACTGCAGGGTTTCCCAAGAGAAGAAGTGGTTCTCACAAAGCCTGTAGCCTAAATGAGGAGGCAAAGCAGAATAAGAGATACGTTAGTGCATCTATCTGCTTGATCCCAATAAGGTGAGGAGATGAGGGGGAAAGAAGTAGAACACCAAATCAAGAATGCCAGCATATCCTTTGGAAAACTGATAATGTAATGCTAATATGTCACCAAGCTTCAGATCCAAACTAAGGGCTGCAAGATAGTCCTAGTCTCCAGCCTATAACTTCATGACTATGAAACCTAAGCCAAAGGCTGACATCACATCCAGTTCGTAAACATTCCATTAGCATTTGCTGAATGTCAACATTAAATGGCAAGGAAAATCACAAACATCACAAGAAGTCATAGACTGATTGTGAACATTCAGGTTAGCAAAGCAATGGCATGGGATTACAGTTATACCAGGAAATAAGTGTGAGGACAACTGATTCCTAAGGAGCTATTGAATTGTGAGCTGAGAAGTGGGGCTCATAATGAAAGAGGGCAGAAGAAATCTTTGAAACCTACAGTGAAGCACAACTTCAAACAACGTGGTATAATTGGAGACTGCTGGGCAACAACAGCAGTTGAAAGACCAGTGTAGCATGCAGTAATCAGGAATAAGGTGAGTCCCCGAGACCTTGGAAACAGTGTGCTATGAAAAGGCAAAATCAAAAAAGGCATCAGGCCCTGCAAGTAGTTGATTTAGCAGCACAGCAAAGGATGCCCTTCTCATGTCCTGTTGTGGAAGGAATTGTCAATCACACACCAATCTTTTCAGCTGCGCCCAAACACACAGTTTGACTCTTTCCATTTTACCAGCAGTGCCATCTTTCAACCCCAAGGACAGATGGATGAATAGCTGTCCTGTTGTTAAGCAGCAAGGCTAAGTGGAGAGATCATGAGCTTGGGAGTCAGAGGACGTGGGTTCTAATCCCTTTCCACCATGTGTCTGCTGTGTGACCTTGGGCAAGCCACTTAACTTCTCTGTGCCTCAGTTACCTAATCTGTAAAGTGGATATTAAGATTGTGAGCCCCGTGTGGGACCACCAGATTACCTTGTATCAACCCTGATGCTTAGAATAGTGCTTGGCACATAGTAAGTGCTTAACAAATACTATAATTATTAATTATTCTTATTATAATTAAGGTTTTCAAGGCTATGATAGGTATAGGGACTTCACATTTGGGTGGGTGCTGGGTGTGGCCATCAGTTATTGAGTTGTTTAGATCAAAGTGTGGTCCAGATTTCACTGGATGTCTTCAGCTGTCTGTGCAGGACAATTTAAAAATGTCCAGTAAAACCTGACTGAAAGTGGATCACATTTGACCAAGGAACTGCTCACATTTGAGCAGTTGAACAAGGAACTACTCATAGATGGGTCACATAAAAAATGTGATCTCCATATATCTTGTGGGAACACCAATTCATAAATCTAAGATATGTACTCAAGTGCCCATGAATACTATCACAGTGGTGCAGGGCAATGCAGTGGTCATACAGGAGTTAGTGTTGTGTAAGAATTAAGCTCTGAATAATTAGGGAAAGTTTCTTGGTGAATGGGAAGAAAATGCCTTTGGGGAATGGAAGGAAATGGGTTTCTTTGTATATGGAATCAGCCTCTGCAAAGGTCTTGAGAGAAGAAGTGGCTGAGTACAGTTTGAGGGTGAGTTTTACTTGGCTAGAGCAGAGAATTCAGGCTAGGGAGTCAAGAGCTGGGATTGCCTGCACACAGAGTGTGACCAGGAGCAGAAGGCCCTTGAAGTTCAAGGTTATGAGTTTAGACTCATGATGTGGGGAACTGGGAACCATTGCCGGGTTCTGAGGTGAGTAGTAGTGTGATCAGAATGGCACCTAAAGAAGACAGCATTTGACCTGGTTTGTAAGCAGGAGGTTACAGTGGTATGCTCAAGGGCTTCAGCAAAAGGAAGAGGAAGAAGGGGCAGGTCAGTGAGATAGTCCCCTTGTTCCTTATACAATTTCTGTACATTGCTTTAGAATGAATTTCTCAGTCTCTCAAATCCCTTCTGCTTCCCACTGCCTTCCCAACACTACCCCTTCAATCAGTCAATCAATCAATCAACGGTATTTATTGAGTGCTTACTGCATGCAAAGGGCTGTATTAAGCACTTGGGAGTGTACAGAGTTGTCACACACATTCTCTGACCTCAAGGAGCTTATAATCTACAGTGGGAAATAGACATTAAAATTAATTGTGGCTATGTATAGAAGTGTTGTGGGGCTGAGGGTTGGGTGACTATCAAATGCTTAAAGGGTACAAATCCAATTGTATGGTGCAAGGGTGACACAGAAGGGAGAGGGGGAAATGAGGGGAGAGTGATCATCTATCAGGTATACGAAAGGGACAGGAGTTCCAGATCAGAGGGAGGGCATGGACGAGGGGTCGGCAGTGAGATAGACAGGCTCAGTTAGTAGGTTTACCTCTTCCCCTGGCTGAGCTGCAGTTTCATTCAAGACACTGAAAATGCCTCCAACTCGCAGGAGAACAACAAATATTTGGTGTAGGGAGAGCCTTGAAGCCAGTGGTCAAGAGTTTTTGCTCACTGAGGAGGGAAATGAGTAGCCACTGGAGGTTTTTGATGAGTGGAGGGATGTGTGGAGGGAAAAGCACTTAGTATAGTACTTTGCACACAGTAAGCACTCAGTAACTACTATTGAATGAATGAATGCTATTCCATGCTTCAGAAAGATGATCTGGACAGTGGAATGAAGTATAGATCAAAAAGGAAAGCAGCATGGAGCAGGGAAACCAGTAAGGAAGCTGTTGCATTAGTCTAATTGGAAGCTTGGACAAATAATAATAATAATGGTATTTGTTAAGCACTTACTGTGTGTGAAGCACTGTTCTGAGCACTGGGGGGGATGCATGGGACAAATATGGAGATCATTTGGGTAGAGAGAAAGGGGTAGATCCGGGAAATATTGTAGAATGGGATTCTAAACCTGTTCTCCCTCTTCTTCAAACTATGAGCTCCTTGTGGAACAGGGACAGTGTTTGACCTGCTAATCTTGTATCTACCCCAGAGCTTAGTACAAGGCTTGACACATTATAAGGGCTTAACAAATAGTATTATTATTATTATTAGGAAAAGCTGGGAGGATTTAGGGACAGACTGAATGTGGGTTAATTGACAGTAAGGAGTTCCTGGGGACTCTAATGTTGTGAGAGAAGCAGCATAGCCAACTGGAAAGAGCATGGGCCTCGGAGTTAGAGGACCCGGGTTCTAATCCTGACTGTGCCACGGACCTGCTGTGTGCCCTCAGGCAAGTCACTTAACATCTGTGTGCCTCAGTTCCTTCATCTGCAAAATGAGATTCAATACCTGTTCTCCCTTCTACTTAGACTGGGAATCCCATGTGGGATCTGATGATCATATGCATACTCCAGTGCTTAGGAAACTTGATTATCTTATATTTACCCCAGCACTAATTATTATTATTATTATCATCATAATTATTAATAAAGCTTCCTGGAAGGAAGAAATGCACGGTTGTAGACCAGATACAGAAGAGACCCTGACCTAGTCGCATGACCAGCATGTGGGGCAGCATTGAAAACAAGGGGGCTGATACGAAACGTATCTGCAGGGAACCAAATGTGTCTACCAGGGGCTAGTTTTGATTTGATTTGGATCAGAAAAATAAGGAGAGGAAGGAATCGGCTCCAGTCCGGTGGTGGATAGTGGGAGAGAGGGTCTTGTCTTTGGCCACACTTTCCTGTGTGCTCTTGGCAAGGGCAGGGTGCCTTGCCTTTTGCTCAGGAGTTAAAAGTGCCTTTTGAGTTAGTGCTTGGGGAAGGCATTTGCAAATGGTCCATCTCCTCTGCCGCTTAAGTTCACTTATATACTAAGCTCTGACTTGGGGTGAGAGGTCTGAGCAGGAAGCAATTGCACTAGAGCCCAGCTCTTCCTCTTTCAAGCTGGAAAGAGAATACTGTAGGAGAGGACATTTCGGAGGCGAGGTCACCCTGGCAGATGGAGTGTTGGTTGACTGATGGGCAGCAAAGCATCTTCATTTAAGTAAAATCCTTTTTGCTCTCCCACAGGGCATGCTGAGGGTTGTGGCAAACCTGCTAGTTAATTCCAAAGGGGAGAAAAGTAAAGCAAAGCACTGAGTGTTAAATACACCCCATAAATATTTCCAGCCACCGAGATGGCTTATTGGGCAATTTGTTTTTTAAAAAATCTCTCTCTAATTTCAAGTGAACAACCCCTAATTATAGTGATTTAGTAGCTACCTAGGGACCTGATGATATTTGAACATGGCATAATGCTAAGCAGAGATTGATTGGTGCAGCATAATTCAATCGGAGGATTTTGCGAATATCATAGCCCAAGAAAGCTAAGTTTTAGCAATTATACAGCTCCTCAGAACTCTCCTGATTGAATTATAGCTTGAGCAGTCCTTCTTCAGGCCCCTCCCCATTTGCCTTTCTCCTTGGGCAATTGCATAATGCAGGAGTTGAGCAGAGGAGGTTTCTAGGAGAAATGTCATGGGAGAGTCTTTGTTTCATTTTTTCCTTATATGTCTATCAGTATTGGTCCCTTCCCTCTACCCCATCCCCCATTCTTAGACTGAAAACCCCATGAGGTCCAGAGACTCTGTCTAATGCTCAACCATGCATTATTTCCCAGCAGTAGGTACAGTGGTTTGCACACAGTATTCATTCATTCATTCAATGGTATTTATTGAGCGCTTACTATGTGCAGAGTACTGTACTAAGCGCTTGGGAAGTACAAGTTGGCAACATATAGAGACGGTCCCTACCCAACAGCGGGCTCACAGTCTAGAAGGGGGAGACAGACAACAAAATAAAACATGTGGACAGGTGTCAAGTCATCAGAATAAATAGAAATAAAGCTAGATGCACATCATTAAGAAAATAAATAGAATAGTAAATATGTACAAGTAAAATAAATAGAGTACAAACATATATACAGGTGCTATGGGGAGGGGAAGGAGTAGGGCGGGGGGGATGGAAAGGAGGTAGGGTGGGAGGGATGGGGAGGAGGAGAGGAAAAAGGGGGCTCAGTCTGGGAAGGCCTCCTGGAGGAGGTGAGCTCTCAGTAGGGCTTTGAAGGGAGGAAGAGAGCTAGCTTGGCGGATGTGCGGAGGGAGGGCATTCCAGGCCGGGGGAGTATGTGGGCTGGGGTCGACGGCGGGACAGGTGAGAATGAGGTACATTGAGGTGGTGAGTGGCAGAGGAGCGGAGGGTACGGGCTGGGCTGGAGAAGGAGATAAGGGAGTTGAGGTAGGAGGGGGCGAGGTGATGGAGAGCCTTGAAGCTGAGAATTAGGAGTTTTTTGCTTGATGCGTAGGTTGACAGGCAGCCACTGGAGATTTTTGAGGAGGGGAGTAACATGCCCAGAGCATTTCTGCACAAAGATGATCAGGGCAGCAGCGTGAATGAAGTATGTACTGAAGTGGGGAGAGACGGGAGGATGGGAGATCAGAGAGGAGGCTGATGCAGTAATCCAGTCGGGATAGGATGAGAGATTGAACCAGCAGGGTAGCGATTTGGATGGGAAGGAAAGAGCGGATCTTGGCAATGTTGCGGAGGTGAGACCGGCAGGTTTTAGTGACGGATTCGTTGTGAGGGGTGAACGACAGAGCAGAGTCGAGGATGACACCAAGTTTGCAGGCTTGTGAGACGGGAAGGATGGTAGTGCCGTCTACAGTGATGGGAAAGTCAGGGAGAGGGCAGGGTTTGGGAGGGAAGATAAGAAGTTCAGTCTTGGACATATTGAGTTTTAGATGGCTGGCAGACATCCAGATGGAGATGTCCTGAAGGCAGGAGGAGACCCAAGCCTGAAGGGAGGGAGAGAGAGCAGGGGCAGAGATGTAGATTTGGGTGTCACCAGCATAGAGATGATAGTTGAAGCCATGGGAGTGAATGAGTTCACCAAGGGAGTGAGTGTAGATAGAGAACAGAAGGGGACCAAGAACTGAACCTTGAGGAGCCCCTACAGTAAGGGGATGGGAGGGGGAGGAGAAGCCTGCAAAAGAGACTGAGAATGAACGGCCGGAGAGATAAGAGGAGAACCAGGAGGGGATGGAGTCTGTGAAGCCAAGGTTGGATAGCGTGTTGAGGAGAAGGGGGTGGTCCACAGTGTCAGAGGTAGCTGAGAGGTCGAGGAAGATGTGCTTGTAATGCTGTGATTACTACTAGAAGTGTGTAGTGGATAGATAATGGGCCTGGAGTCAGAAGGTCATGGATCTAATCCCAGCTCTGCCATTTGTCTGCTTTGTGACCTTAGGCAAGTCACTTTACTTATCTGTATCTGTAAAATGGGGATTGAGCCTGTGAGCCCCACTTCGGACAGGGACTGTGTCCAGTCCAATTTGCTTGTATCCACCCAAGTGCTTAGTGCAGTGCCTGGCACAAATACTTAACTGATGCAATTATAATTATTATTAGTACCAAGTGGAATCAGCCGTATAAACAGAAAATTGAAAATAGCTTCCCCATTGGACTATAAGTTTCCTGTTAATTTTTGGAAGATAAAATTGGTCATGCGGTAGCCTGCCAACTTGCCCCACTTGCCTTCTGGGCTTGGACCAATATTCAAGTCAGATTTTGGTTTGAGTGCTAAGATTTCACCAGCACAGGTATCTTCCTAGGCCTTTTAGGTATGAGAAGTGTACAGACCTCTGTCTTCTCTGATGATAAAGATGCAGGCTGCTTCCTTCTCTGTACTAACTGCAAAACCCTGGCACTTCAGCCCTCCCAGCCCCAAAACAGAGGCTCGTGGGCTCCCCCCAACTGGCAGCCCTGGGAGATTCGGCTCCTTTTGACATTTAGAAAAATCTCAGAATCAGACGCAGAAAGCAGAAATGAAAGGATTTCTTGTTAAAAGGTCAAAGCAGTTTCTTTTGTTTTTGTTTAAAAATTGGTGTGTGTTGAACTATGACAGGGCCAATATATTAGGGGCAGTAAGACCATAAGATTCTGGAGAGGCTGCTGCAAGAAAGATGAAGGCTGACCGGGAATAATAAAAATAATAATCACAATAATAATAGTAGAAGGAGGTGGCATAGTCATTAAATATAATGGTGGCAGTATTTAGCACCAGACTCTATCCTGAGTTAAATGACTGCAAGGAGTCACCAATGACACTAACAGGCTTCTGGGCTAGAGAAGGTAATAGTTGTGATGCCTGTGATGAGAGGGGAGGAGTGCCAAGCCCTGTGCTAAGCGCTGTGGTAGATAACAGATTATCACATCAGACACAGTCCCTGTACTACACAGGGCACCACACAGGAGGGAGAGCAGGTTTCTGGTCCCCATTTCATAGATGAGGGAGCTGTGGTCCAGAGAGGTTGTGATTTGCCCAAGGTCACACAGCAGGCCAGTGGCTGAGCTGAAGAAGAATTATGTTCTTCTGTCTCAATCAATCCATCAATCAAGCAATAGGTGACTACTAGGTGCAGAACAATTTGGAGAGTACACAAATGAGTTGGGTAGATATGATTCCTGCCCTCAAGGAGCTTACCATCTAGCCAGTCCGCTGCTCTTTCCAGGAGGCCATGCTGCTTCTCTAAAGCCAAAGATAACCCAGAATAAATGAGGGAAGCAAAGCAACAGGGATTTGCATAGGAGAGAAGGAAGAAACTTGGTCAGTGAATGTGGTTAACCATGGGACTTTCTTTGGTTCATTCATTCATTCATTCAATCGTATTTATTGAGTGCTTACTGTGTGAAGAGCACTGTACTAAGTGCTTGGGAAGTACAAGTTGGCAACATATAGAGACGGTCTGTACCCAACAATTGGCTCACAGTCTACAACCTTTTGTTGTAAAGGTTTCAACGTAGGATAGATATCCAGCTGCCCAGGATGGTTTGTGTGCAGCTCTACTTGGAGGTTGGCTGATTGGGGAGTGATGGCTCAAGATATCCACTGAGAGCAAATCCAGGATCCAGTGAATTTTGATAGAAAAAGAAGAGGGTAAGGAAATTGGTAGACAGCAAGTGACTCCAGGAGATTTGTCAGAAGTAGAACAACCCCATTGGTCATATTGCTGTTCAAGAAGGATCGCTGAGGGCATCAAGGCAAAGTCATCAAAAGGGATAATCCCATAATAATGGCTTGCCTGATCATGCTAACCCTGAGTTCACTCCCAGAATATCAAATCAAATCAAGAAAGCTTTGCTCGTAAGAGCTGGAAGTTTACACAGCATAAAGAGGAACTCATTCTTTCCTGCCTGAGGAGGATTTTCTATCCTGGCTTCACTCTCAGGGGAAAATGAGGACAAATCTGATTCCCCCGAACCCCCCCAAAAATAACTCTTGCCAACAAGAACCCAGGACCCAGGCGCCTATGCTGACGAATGGAGTCAGGATTACTTGAGATGGAGCGGGGTGGCGTTAGGATGTGGTGAGCTGTAGCAGGAGTGAGGTGGTAAAATGCAGGGGTCCTCGGACAAAGGAAAAAGACTGAGTGGACATCCATGAGGTGTTCTACCAAGCAGACAACAAAATTGAGGGGAGTTCTCTCCCCGCGAGCAGTCGGGAAAGGCAGAGGCAGTTCCCCAGGGGAGAGAGAGCATGTTGGACCTGTCAACGAAAGAACGACTTCCACAGGACGGGGGAGATGAGGAGAGCTGACAAATAGGGGCAGGGGCCTCCACCAAGATGCTAAAAGGGGAAAAAAAAATCTATTAAGCCTCCCCCAAGCACAAGGTGGTGCCCTGTGTACTTGGAGGGAAAATAGCAAGCGAGGGTGTTCTGTGATGTGAATAAAAGGGCACAGAGGGAGCGCAGCAGCCCCTTTCACTCCATCTGCACTTGTCACTGATGCAACAGTTTGATGTGTCTGTTTTAACTCCCAATCAAGTTGAGTCTTGAAAAGGCTCCCTTTTCTTTGGAGTGTCACAGAGTCTCATCCTGATGGCTTTGATCAAATGTTGCTTTGGCTTTCCCATTTCTGGGGGGAAGCAGACGGGGAGGGTGGTGCGGGGAGGGGGCGGTGTGCTGTTGCTGATCCATTTTTGAGCATTGCGGCTTCAGGAAGTCTCCCCGCAGAAATGTTCCATTCTGCAGGTCCCCTGCATCCCACATGTGAATAATAATAATAATAATAATAATAATGGCATTTATTAAGTGCTTACTATGTGCAAAGCCCTGTTCTAAGTGCTGGGGAGGTTACAAGGTAATCAGGTTGTCCCACGGGGGGCTCACAGTCTTAATCCCCATTTTACAGATGAGGTAACTGAGGCACAGAGAAGTTAAGTGACTTGCCCAAAGTAACACAGCTGACAGTTGGCAGAGCTGAGCCACACTGCTTCTCTAAATCTAGCAGGGACAGCAGGCATCTTTATCCCCTGCCCCTGCCAACCCAATTCAGGGGTGAACTTATCATAGGTTTGTAGCCATATCCAAGCACTCTGATAACGCCAGCAGCAGGCAACTAGCAATCTTAATAGATAACCTAGGTCAGTTGATTTCTTAAAAATCTGATTCACTGATACTTTCCAGCTAGTAGATGAGCTCTTTCCTGGTTGTGAAGCCCTCTGAAGAGGGCTTCCCCGATTAAGCCCTCTTTTCCCCAGATCCTTCTCCATCAATGCATTTGGATCTGTGACTTTTGGGTACTTGATATTCGCCCGACCCTCAGCCCCACAGCACTTCTGTACATATCTATAAATTATGTATTTATATTAATGTCTGTATCCCCCTCTGGATGGTAAGCTTGTTGTGGGCAAGGAACATGGCTATCAACTCTGTTTTGTGTACTCTCCTAAGTGCTTAGTACAGTGCTGTGCACACAGTGAGGGCTCAATAAATACCATTGATGATAGTGATGTGGATGATGAGGATGATAGAGATTCCTCAGCCTCTCGCTCACCGGTAGGAAATTCTTCCTTAAGTCAAAATCGAAGTCCCTCATCCCACCATTGAGGGCCATTTCCCCTTGTCCTGTCCAGGAAGGAGATGGAAAACAGCTGGCTGTCATTCTCTGGGAATGCACCTTTCCTAGTCTTGAAGACCATTTCTCTCCCCCCGACTGCATCATCCCAGTGCCTTTAGCCTCTGTCCCCCAGTTTACTTTCCAGTGCTTTTGTGACTTTCCAAATACTCTCAGGTGTTCAGATCATGTAAGATTTCTTACCTCATTGGTGGATGCCAGGTGATAGATCTGGGAAACGAGGTGAATAAATGAATGAGCATTTTGCGTTTTAGTTTTCTAGAACTGTTCGCGTGCTCTGGCCTTGAAAATGAGAGAATCCAAAAGAGGGGTCAGAAACCAGAGAGACTATCCCTGGAAATTTCTAGACTTGCCCACCCAAACATTCTTCTCATACTTCGTATACCATCTGCATTCAACACTCTACAGAGAGTCAAGAATGATGGAAGCCTTGGGCTGCAGGCAACACCAGCAAATTAGGACTCGGAGGATAGAAACTGTATCCTTCCTTTGAGGAAAAAAACCAAAAACCAACAGCTCAGTGGATGAGCTGTACACGTCTCTCAGAGGCATTCACTTGCCATGATTAACTTCAAATCCTACTCAAACCTCCCTCTCCTGCACAGGTAGATAGAATGGAACAAATGGAAAAGGAACACCAATTCCACATTACCTGCTTCTCTGAGAAAGGCAGAATGCTGACACACGGGTTGATCCGTAATGCAGGTTCCTGCCTTCCAAATTATATACCTGCTTAGAGATCTATTATATGTATTTATAAAAGCCTTGATGGATTTCCCCCATTCCAGGGTTGCAAGAAAAATGTATAATGTTTTCTTCTCTCTGGAGGCAACTAATCCTTTTCTGTGCAAAAGTGAGAGCACATCTAGGGTCTCTGGTCTCCAGGGAGGATCGGCTGGGGGTGCTGAGACTGTGGGCACCACCCCAGTGCCCCTCTCTGATCCCCCCACCCAGTCTTACCTGGCTGCCCTCCAGCGGGCCTCCAGTTGCCTGGGTGTGTTCTGTAGAGCCCATTGCATCAGTGACTTTGTATTCAGCATTTCCTGCTATATCCTTCCCATCGCAAAAATGATTTCTTAAACAACTGATTCTGGGGGATCTTTGGGCTCTGCAGAGATGCCATTGAAGGCATCAGATCTCCAGCTCTCATTCTGATAGGCCCCATCACTGACAGGAGTGAACAGAGGCACTTTGGCCAGCTGCCATGGCACGCCTGGCATACCCCCCGTAGGTGCCGTGGCTCCTTTTCCCTGTTCTTCTCTCTGGAGGTGTTTAAATCTGCCTCCCTACTCAAACACAGTAGATTTGAAGTGCGGCTGAGCCAATCCAGGGATAAGGACTCCAACCTGCCCCTGCGTTAACCGTAATGGAAATGGAAGGGCTAGCTCTGGTGATGAAATTTTTAGATGCGAGACTACACTTGAAAACGCTGCCTCCTGCCCCAGTGTGCCTGACACATGCTCAGTGTGATCTATTCTTCCCAATTAGATGTGACATTTACATATAAAGTTAATAAACTGAGTCTAGACTGACGAAACTGGAAACACACCAATCCTTGGGGAGTCCCTTTTCGCCTACTGAATCAGATCAGACTTCAGCAGAGCCTCCTTTCTTTAGGGTCTGAACCTTCAGATGGGTGACTTTTCCAGAAGAATTCTCCCACCACCTCAGAACTACCTTGGTGCTGGGGATGCTGAGCTGAAAGGCAAGAATGGGAAAGATGACCAGGGAGGATGCTTTGGACATTTGGACAGGAAAGGCACATTAAACATGCTCTGTTGTTTGAGACCAGCTTTCTAGGAAAGCTGTTCACAGTTGAAAGGCCTCAGTGTGCATGTTCTTGCCTGAGGGTACTCATTTTACAGCCCCTGCAAAATTTATTTTTCCTTTGGAGGAGGTTTAAATGCCCTTCCTGTCACTGGGTAACTTATTATGCATGAGTGAGTTGCTTGAGGTGGTAGGGGGAGGGGGATTGTTTAGGGACCTTGGAAATGCAGAACTTTAATAATAGTCCAATTAAATTTTGCAATGAACACCTGCTCTCCGGTAGTTACAGTTACCTTGATTAGACAGAGATCTACACAGAAGATGACTCCGTGGTGAGGGGGCAGTGTTTCTTGCAAATCTGAAAAAATGAAAGGAAATTGCCATGATTCTAAAATATTTTTCTCTCTTTCTCTCCTCCTTCCTCCCTCCTCCTTCCCTTGTCTCCCCCCTCCCTCCCTTTCTCTCCCGACGGGTCTCCCCTTCCTCCTCAGTCTTCAGGCTCTTCAGGAGCGAATATGCAACTACTGGAAACGGAGTTCTCCCGCACAGTCCACGAACTTATCAATCTCCACCTGCTCCACCAGGACAGCATCCCGGCTTTTCTCAGTTCCGTAACCCTTGACCTCTTCAGCCGCCAGACAGTCGCCTGACCCAGCTCCTGCATCCAGATCCCCACAGCCTCGGGGTTCTACAGAATCCGAAGGCATGGGGACCGTTGGGTTATGCCCCTGGTGCCACTTCCTGCTGCTCTGGATTCTCCCTTGTGCCTCCTGCCTCCTCCCTTCCTTAAGGGAATATTTTTCGGAAGGTTTGTTGTCAATAGGATCTGTTGCTTCCTCTTTCTCAGACTATGCCAAGCCCCCTAACTGGACTTCCCTAGAAAGTGTGGCCTTCATATAGGTTCCTTTTGATTTTCTTCCCTTCACTCCCCTGGCCCATTTTTAAGTTCATATCTTCTCCTCGATCCGAGACCTCCCTTCCCCCTAGTTGTGCTGGTGAGGTGCTTCTGGCTGTTGGATCTCAGACCTTTTCCTGTCTCTTCCTCACTGCTTTCTGGTCCCATTCCCTCTTTCCTGGCCCTCTGAGGGAGTCCTCAGGCTATTTGATGGCCTCCAAGATCCCATTCCTTGGGCTCAGCTTCCCCTGGGGAAGAGAAGGGTCCAGGCAGCAGGTAGTTCCGTGCACATACTGGCCTTCAGCTATTTGCTCTGCCTAATAAGGATGAAGAGTTGCACTGAGAAGCAGCCTTTTTAGCCTTTTAGCCTCTGGTACCTATTTTAATAATGAATTATATCCTCAGACTCAGCAAGCCTGGGCTTTAAAGAAAAATGAATTGTTGTAATCTCCAAATATGGAAATATGTCTGTCCTACAGGTAGAGTTCAGACCCCCAGAGAACTGATTTCCCCATCCTTCGGTCTTCCCACCCTGCTATCTGAAGGAGCTACCCTCAGGAGGGATGAGGCATAGGAGTGCTTAGAGGCAGATTTTCCCTCAAGCCACCTTGTGATCTTGGTCCTTCAAAGCAGTGTTATGCCCTGTAGCCTCCTCTCCCACACTTGGCAACTCCTTCTCCCAAAGCTGCCCTTGCTTTGACCTTCGATCAGCTGGGGAACTTGGACATTTCCTACCCTGCAGTGATGCTTTCATTTCTCATTACATAATAAAGTTTTCCCCATTCAGAGAGGGGGGTGTGTGTGTGTATGCGTGTGTCTGAGGCCGTTGCCTCTCCACTCTCATCTGCTCACTCCTCTGTCCTTCAGTACATCTGTGGACAAGATAACCAATGGAGAGTCCTGGGACCTTGGGATAAGTAGATAACGATTGAATGAATGAATCCCAGGTTGAGACTTCAACTTTTCCCGCTTGTGCAAAAAGAAAAAAAGAAAGAAAAAAATTATGGTACTTGTTAAGCACTTACTATGTGCCAAGCACTGTTCTAAGTACTGGAGTAGATACAAGGTAATCGGGTGGGACACAGTCCCTGTCCCACATGGGGCTCACACTCCTAATCTCCATTTTCCAGATGAGGTAACTGAGGCCCAGAGAAGTGGAGTGACTTACCAAGGTCACACAGGAGACAGGTGGTGGAGCCAGGATTAGTACCCAGGTCCTTCTAACTCCAAGACCATTGCCTGCTAGTGCAGAGAAATTGTTTCCAATTCAGCTGCTTCTTTTGTTATCTGCATTTAAGCGTGGCTGGGAGTGTGCAGAGCTCGTTGGTTTGCAATCAGGAATCAGGTGGGCCTGCCGGTTACAATTATTCTCCACACCGCAACAGCTGTGTCCCTGCAGAGACCCCCCTCATGACCTCAGAACCTTGGGCTGGGCCCTTCATTCAAACAGCTTCTTTGCCTTCAGAGGAAGCCACTTTGCAGCTCAGCAGCCTTCTCTCCAGCTTGGCATCACATAATCCAAGTGAGACTAGCCTGAGAATCGTCCAGCTTGGCTTTGTGGGTAAGTGATGGTCCCCAGGATCCCCAAGGGCCCGGTTGGCCTGTTTCAGACACGGGTCAAAAGCCCATAAGAAACTTCTAGAATGTGAAGGTATCACATCTCCCATCAGCGATGAAGGAAACATGTCCTCGTGGTGGGAACTGGCCAATGCCCAGAAGTAGGATGGATTGCCCGCCCCAGCCGTTCCTGTGCCAGATAAGTGGGACCTGATTCATATGCGCAGCACGAGACCCCAGGCCGTCTTCGGCAGTCATGGGGAAAATGAGGGATGACGTCAGCCGCTCCCCATTCCCCTGCCAACACAATAGCACAGCAGGGCTGAGTTGGGGCCTCTCTCTCCTGGTTCCTCACCGGGGAAATGAAGTAATTAATAAGTTTACAATAAACCCTCTATCTTAGCAAAGCAGAGGGGATACGAGGAGCAGCACAGGGAATTGACAATGGAGAACAGAGGCGTCTGTCCATCAAAAGTTGTCTCCCAGGGGTGTACAGATAACCAGCGGAGTTGGAAGCACATCTCTTCAGGGATCATTCATCTGGAGCGAGGGCCCTGGAGGAGAATGAATTATTTGTTGTGAGGGCGCCTGCAGAGTTCTGTACCCTTCACAGACAAGTTGTCAGTGTCACCTGCTTGGGTGAGGCCTTTACCCTTATGGTCTGGGCCACTAGGTTGGTGTACACAACCTTATTCATTCATTCACTCATATTTATTGAGCGCTTACTGTGTGCAGAGCACTGTACTAAGTGCTTGGAAGTACAAGTCGGCAACATATAGAGACGGTCCCTACCCAACAACGGGCTCACAGTCTAGAAGGGGGAGACAAACAAAAAAACAAAACATGTAGACAGGTGTCAAAATCGTCAGAACAAATATAATTAAAGCTATATGCACATCATTAACAAAATAAATAGAATAGTAAATATGTACAAGTAAAGTAAATACAGTAATAAATCTGTACAAATATATATACAAGTGCTGTGGGGAGGGGAAGGAGGTAGGGTGGGGAGGATGGGGAGGGGGAGAGGAAGGAGGGGGCTCAGTCTGGGAAGGCCTCCTGCAGGAGGTGAGCTCTCAGTAGGGCTTTGAAGGAGGAAGAGAGCTAGGTTGGCGGATGTTTGGAGGGAGGGCATTCCAGGCCAGGGGGAGGACGTGGGCCGGGGGTCGATGGCGGGACAGGCGAGAACGAGGTACGGTGAGGAGGTTAGCGGCAGAGGAGCGGATGGTGCGGGCTGGGATGTAGGAGAGAAGGGAGGTGAGGTAGGAGGGGACGAGGGGATGGACAGCCTTACTTCTCTGGGCACCGGACTGTGGCTTTCATCATCTGTATTTGTTTCGAAAAGTATCATGGCCTGGTGGAAAAACCACAGGGTTTCTGATTCTGGGTCTGCCACTTGCCTGCTGTGTGATCTTAAACAAGCCACCAAACTTTTCCAAACCTCAGTTTTCTCAGCTGTGAAATGGGGATTAAGTCCTCCTTTAGACTGAGTCCTGTGTGGGACAGGGACTGTGTCCAATCTGATCATCCTGAATGCATGCCAGCAATTAGCACAGCGTTTGATACCTAGTGTGTGTTAAATAGCACAGTTATTGTTATCATAGAGTTCCTAAGGCATGCAGGACTTTTGGCTGAAGATCCTTTTGCTCTGATAATAGACTCATAAAATCCTTGGGCTGGAAGGAAGCCCAAGAGGTAATCAGATCCCCCACATCTGGGCCAGACTGCACCTATACCATTCCGAGAGAGGGAGAGGGAGATATGTCTCTCTTCTGTTCTCAAAGGGAAAGAGGACTGGCAACCATTCTGAGCAACCGAGACAGTGTCTCATACTCAGGGGGTTCCTCCTCCTTTTTAAATCTACCTGTAACTGCACCTACAGTTGTTTTTCTCCAATTCTGTCCTCCATTGGGATGGAGAATGGTCAGGCACCATCCTCTGAAGTAGAAACGTTCCCAGGCACAGAAACAAGTAGGTGGAAGGGTTGGGATTGCTGGAGAGATGTGGGGGAGTTTCTAGCAGGGCCACGATGGCCAGGCCGGGGCCCTTGGAACCGAGTCCTGGCCAGAGGAGGGAATAGGACCGGGAAAAAAACTAGGGTTCTTTGGAACTAAGACTCCTCCCTAGGTCTTGCAGTGCCTAAGCCTAACTGTCCAGAAAAGCAGCAGCCTGGACTTGCTTTCATGCCAGGAGCTTGTTGCTGGGAAAGAAAACAGCGGAATTCCAGGTGGTGCACCAAGGCTGGAGCCATTAGTCCAGCCCCACCCCTCCCCACCTTTCTCCTCATTCCCCCGGTCCACCAGTAATCTGGCTGGCCTCAGCCGTTGTGGTCCAGGAAAGACATATTGTACATATTTATTACTCTTTTTATTTATTTATTTTACTTGTCCATATCTATTCTATTTATTTTATTTTGTTTGTATGTTTGGTTCTATTCTCTGTCTCCCCCTTTTAGATTGTGAGCCCACTGTTGGGTAGGGACTGTCTCTATTTGTTGCCAACTTGTACTTCCCAAGCGCTTAGTACAGTGCTCTGCACACATTAAGCGCTCAATAAATACGATTGATGATGATGATGATGATGAAGACAGGGTGTGGGAGGGCAGATGTTCCTCAAGAGCTGTGCATGGGTGGCCCAAATGAGATATCCTTGGTCCTGGCCACGGTCAGGTTTCCAGTGCCAGTAGCTGGATGTGTGAATGAGCCGTCAACCGGGAAACAAGACTCTCTTTTCCTGTTCCTCAAGGCAGCCCATACGACCCTGGGGTGCCTAGGGCACCATGTCATCTGCGGGGTCACCCATTAGGTCTTCCCACGGCCCCAGACCACATTTGTCAGGCCTGGCTCTGCCTTCCCCAGAGCAGCAATAAATATTTATCAGACAAGAAGCACTGTATCCCGCCGCCAGCCGCCAGCAGGCAGGAGGGCCGAGGCCAGGGTTGACACGCTGGCCTTTGCCCTGGCCACGGCTCTTGTATGGCTTCCCGCTGGAGTGGATGGAAGGCCCGGGTCAGGCTCCCTTTTTCATTTCTTGTCTTCCAGATCAAGGAGGCTCTTGTCTGATTTTTATTTTTCCCCCTTTTGACTTGGGTTTGGCTCTGTTTGTGAATGAGGCGATTGGCCGCGATGGGAACCTCGGAGCAGAGAGGAGCCTCCAAAACTAATGAAATGTTCAAGTAAGAACTTGACACAAAATCATTGGCTCATAAAAATGTATTGCAAGTCACCTTTGGTGGGTCTGTGTGACACGCAGGGGAATTAATTCAGTTGCTGAAGGAGAGTGTGGCAAAGGTAAGGCCTGGGCAGAAAATGGAATGAGCTGATGAAGCTGAGCCTGAGGGAAGGTGGTTGGGGGGGAGGAAGGGGACAGAGAGCTGAGGGGGCAACGGGGAGAGAAGGGTAGCCGTGGAGTAGATCCATTGCCCGGAGGGGAACCCGGAGTCTGCCGATACCAGAAAGCGATTGAGGAAATGTCTCCATCAGACCCAACATTTTGTTTAGGTTTGTGCTGTGGCGAGATCCAATGCTGCTCCAAGCAGATTAACCACAGGATAAGAAGCAGTGTGGTCTAATGGATAGAGTACAGGCCCGAGAGTCAGAAACACCTGAGTTCTAATTCCTACTCTGCCACTTGCCTGCTGTGTGACTTTGGGCAAGCTACTTAGTGTCTCTGTGCTTGTTACCTCATCTGTAAAATGGGGATTAAGACTACGAGCCCTAGATGGGACAGGAACTGGCGATTATCTTTTATCAACCCCAGTGTTTAGTATAATGCCCGGCACATAGTAAGTGCTTAACAAAAACCATTTAAACAAAAAAAAATACTTTGAGGGCCAGCTCCATCTGGTGTGTGAATCAAGGGCAAACCACTTAACTTCGCTGTGCCTCAGTTACCTCATCAGTAAAATGGGGATTAAGACTGTGAACCCCACGTGGGACAACCTGGTTACCTTGTATCTACCCCAGCGCTTAGAACAGTGCTTGGCACATAGCACTTAACAAAAACCATCATCATCATCAACGCTGGACTGGAACCTCACTATTGGCTTGGGTCTCAGCCCGGCCCAGCCCGGCCCAGCTTCACCTGTCACATCGTGTTGAGGCTGCAGTTCATCATCATCAATCGTATTTATTGAGCGCTTACTGTGTGCAGAGCACTGTACTAAGCGCTTGGGAAGTACAAATTGGCAACATATAGAGACAGTCCGTACCCAACAGTGGGCTCACAGTCTAAAAGGTTGGTTTGTATTCACCTGGGGATGGGTCCAGGGTGTCCCCCTTGCCCTCACTCATTCAGTCGTATTTATTGAGCGCTTACTGTGTGCAGAGCACTATACTAAGTGCTTCCTCCTCAGGCTTGGAGGCTCGTGCTCCGGGACAGAGAGGTGAGCCCTGCTGGGTGTCTAACCCAGAGCCCCCTGCATCGATCGAAGCCTCTGCTGCCTCGGTGGCTTTTACCTCACTGCCTCCAGACCCCGGTCTGGATTGAGCCCCTCCCCAGCGTGGGGAGGGAGATTCAAGCCGCGTTCATTCATTCAGTTGTATTGATTGAACATTTATTACAATAATAATAATGATGATGATGGTATTTGTTAAACGCTTACTATTTGCCAAGCACTGTTCTAAGCGCTGGGGGGTGGGGGGATACAAGGTGATCAGGTTGTCCCACGTGGGGCTCACAGTCTTAATCCCCATTTTCCAGATGAGGTGACTGAGGCACAGAGAAGTTAAGTGACTTGCCCAAAGTCACACAGCTGACAAGTGGCGGAGTCGGAATTAGAACCCCTGACTCCCAAGCCCGGGCTCTTTCCACTGAGCCATGCTGCTTCTCCTGTAAGGTAAGCAGTTTGTCCCACATGGGGCTCACAGTCTTAATCCCCATTTTACAGATGAGGTCACTGAGGCACAGAAAAGCTAAGTGACTTGCCCAAAGTCACCCAGCTGACAACTGGCAGAGTCGGGATTAGGATTTACGACCTCTGAACCCCAAGACCGTGCTCTTTCAATCAATCAATCGTATTTATTGAGCGCGTACTGTGTGCTTTCCACTGAGCCACGCTGCTTAGGTGCAGGGCACCGTACTGAGCGCTTGGGAGAGTGCAATGCAACAGTGAAAAGATGCATGTGGTTGGCCACGCAGCGTCCAGAGGAGGGTGCGACCTGCTGACCCTGCACCTCCCCCTGCCCCCGCCCAGGCCCGGGGTCGGCTCCGGCACTCATGACCACCACCCTCTTCCCCCCAACACCAGCCTGGGTCTGTGGAAAGAGCCCGGGCTTGGGAGTCAGAGGTCATGGGTTCTAATCCCGACTCCGCCACTTGTCAGCTGTTTGACTTTGGGCAAATCACTTCACTTTTCTGTGCCTCAGTTCCCTCATCTGGAAAATGGGGATGAAGCCCATGAGCCCTACGTGGGACACCCTGATTACCTTGTATTCTAGACTGTGAGCCCACTGTTGGGTAGGGACCACCTCTATATGTTGCCAACTTGTACTTCCCAAGCGCTTAGTACAGTGCTCTGCACACAGTAAGTGCTCAATAAATACGATTGATTGATTGATTGATTGTATCTACCCCAGAGCTTAGAACAGTCCTTGGCTCATAGTAAGCGCTTAGCAAATGCCATCATCATCACCAAAGGCGGTCGCAGTGCTTCCCCCAGCCCCACAGTGCAGCCCACGGCAGCGCCTCCTGAAGCCCCTCATTCATTCAATCATATTTATTGAACGGCTACGGTGTGCAGAACCCTGTACTAAGCTCTTGAGAGAATACACTACAACAATGAACACATTCCCTGCCCACAGCGAGCTCCCAGTCTAGTAGGGATTGAGAAGCATTGTGGTTTAGTGGAAAGAGCCCGGGCTTGGGATTTAGAGGTCATGGGTTCCAATACCGACTCCATCGCTTGTCAGCTGTGTGACTTTGGGCAAGTCACTTAACTTCTCTGGACCTCGGTTACCTCATCTGTAAAATGGGGATGAAGACTGTGAGCCCCTCGTGGACAACCTGATCACCTTCTAACCTCCCCAGCACTTAGAACAGTGCTTTGCACATAGTAAGCGCTTAATAAATGCCACCATTATCATTATTATTATTCTCTGTGCCTTAGTTACCTCATCTGTAAAATGGGGATGAAGACTGTGAGCCCCAGGTGGGACAACCTGATTACCTTGTATCTACCCCAGCGCTTAGAACAGTGCTTAGCACATAGTAAGCACTTAACATATACCATCATTATTTTTATAACTATATACCATAATTATTATTATTGTGCTGTGGGACACTTTGGGATTAACCCCGGGTCGTCCCCCGGGCCACTTGGGTTTAAAATCGTGGAGAAGCAGCGTGGCTCAGTGGAAAGAGCCCAAGCTTTGGAGTCAAAGGTCATGGGTTCAAATCCCAGCTCCGCCAACTGTCAGCTGTGTGACTTTGGGCAAGTCACTTAATAATAATAATAATAATGGCATTTGTTAAGCGCTTACTCTGTGCAAAGCACTGTTCTAAGCGCTGAGCACTGTTCTATCCCTGTGCCTCAGTTACTTCATCTGTAAAATGGAGATTAAAACTGTGAGCCCCCCATGGGACAACCTGATCACCTTGTAACCTCCCCAGCGCTTAGAACAGTGCGTTGCACATAGTAAGCGCTTAACAAATGCCATTATAAATATAAACAATGCTTTACACACAGTAAGCGCTTAACAAATACCATTATTATTATGTTAATATGTTTTGTTTTGTTGTCTCCCCCTTCTAGACTGTGAGCCCACTGTTTGGTAGGGACCGTCTCTAGATGTTGCCAACTTGTACTTCCCAAGCGCTTAGCACGGTGCTCTGCACACAGTAAGCGCTCAATAAATATGGGTGAATGGTTGAATGAATGAATGGGCCACGAGGAGACGATCAAAGGTCCGCTGGAGGCGGGACTAAGAGTGATGAATGGGGGCCAGTGGACGAGGAGGGATGCCAATTTGGTGCTCAACCACCAAGGTGAGGCCGCGGAGTTTGATGGACAGCGCGGGGACTAATGAGGGCTCGCCCCCCTGGGAGCATCTTTGCAAAAGCCAAGGGGAGCAGGCCACATCATCCAAAGGCGGGATTAGGCAATTGACAGCATGTGTTTAAAAAAAAAAAACCCTCGTGTAAACCGGTCGCGTCTAGTACGTGCTCTTCTCGGTGCTCGGTTTGGTGGCTGCGTGCTGAGCGTCCCCCCGCTGGCAATTTGGATTAACGCTGCTTGATTCGGATTTGGCGTTCTCTGAGCTACAGCTTACTGGGAGTGGTAGCCCCGGTCCCTGTTCATTCATTCATTCAGTCGTATTTCAATCAATCATTTATTGAGCGCTTACTGTGTGCAGAGCACTGTACTAAGCGCTTAATTTATTGAGCAACATATAGAGACGGTCCCTACCCAACAGCAGGCTCACAGTCGGGAGCAGCAAGGCCGTTGAGTACCTACTGTGTGTAGAGCACTGAACTGACTTCAGAAGAGTTCAGTTTATAAAATAATAATAATAGTATTTGTTAAGCACTTACTATGTGCAAAGCACTGTTCTGAGCCCTGGGGCGGGGGGGGATACAAGGTAATCAGGTTGTCCCACGTGGGGCTCACAGTCTTAATCCCCATTTTACAGATGAGGTTACTGAGGCACAAACAAGTTGTGACTTGCCCAAAGTCACACAGCTGATAAGTGGCGGAGCTGCACCCTGACCTCTAGAAGTAGCCAAATTTGTGGGGCCAGATGAGGGATCAGTTGTTTGTCTGTACAGATTTATTACACTATTTATTTTACTTGTACATATTTACTATTCTCTTTATTTTATTTTGTTAATATGTTTTGTTGTCTGTCTCCCCCTTCTAGACTGTGAGCCCGTTGTTGGGTAGGGACCATCTCTATATGTTGCCAACTTGTACTTCCCAAGCGCTTAGTACAGTGCTCTGCACACAGTAAGCGCTCAATAAATACGATTGATTGAATGAATCAGGGTGCCCAGGATCTCCAGGTGGGGTGGGAAGGCGGACAGTAAGGTCTAAGCAGGCTTAGAAGTAGGAAATGCAGCTCCTCTCAACATTAAAGAGGTTCCTTCCAAACTGCAGCCAGAGAAGATGGGAGCTGCTGTGAACGGTTTAAGGGGACAGGCTGCCAGGGACGAGACTTGACACCTGGCTTCACAATCCATCCATCAATCGGTGATATTTATTGAGTGCTTTCTCAGCACCCAGTTACCTGCTCAGGGTAACCCCCACACATTTCCTTTCTATGCTGGAAGTCTTACATTGGAATCTCAAGCTCCTCCGTTGAACTTCAGAAGAAATTTCGACTGTAAGGTAAGCCAGTCCACGTCTTTGACCCAGATCATGATTGTTGTCGTCCCCCCAGCTTTGTCCTGTCCCCCCCCCCCCACCGACCCCCAGCCGGTGGGATACCTCCTCTAGCAGATTACCTGCAGAGTCCCTGTTGCTATCCTCCCCATTGCTCTCCTCCCTGGTCCCAGAGGTGTTGGAGAAGGGGAACTTCCAGGCTTGGAGCTCACCAGTGTTCCCATCATCATCATCATCATCAATCGTATTTATTGAGCACTTACTATGTGCAGAGCACTGTACTAAGCGCTTGGGAAGTACAAATTGGCAACATATAGAGACAGTCCCTACCCAACGGTGGGCTCACAGTCTAAAAGGCTTCCCAGACAGTCATCATCATCATCATCATCAATCATATTTATTGAGCGCTTACTGTGTGCAGAGCACTGTACTAAGCGCTTGGGAAGTACAAGTTGGCAACATCTAGAGACAGTCCCTACCCAACAGTGGGCTCACAGTCTAAAAGGGGGAGACAGAGAACAAAACCAAACATACTAACAAAATAAAATAAATAGAATAGATATGTACAAGTAAAAATAAATAGAGTAACAAATGTGTACAAACATATACATATATATGCATATGCATATATGTATATATGTTATGCATACATGTATATATGTATATGCATATATGTATATGCATGTATATGCATACATGTATATGTGTGTGCATATGTGTATATGCATGTATATGCTTATATGTGTATATACATATATATGTATGTATGCATATATACATATATGCATATATATGTATATGTGCGTATACATATGTACATATATGTATACATATATACAGTCCTCAAACGGTCCTCTCCTTAGTGAACAACCAACCCTTCTGTTCTGCAAGGTCTCATTATGCCACCTGTGGCACCGTTAATCTCATTGGGTCTCAGGGTCGATCGCTAAATTCTGGATAATCTCCTCCCCTCCATACCTCAGAGGAGCTGTAACTTAGGCTTTGAATGGAGGAGGGGATAGAATCACAGGGGAGAAGGTGTTTTGTGTCTGTTTCTTCATGTGGAAAATGGGAATTAAGTGCCTGTTCTCCGTCCCCTACAGAATGTCCACTTGGAGCAGGGACTGTGTCTGATCTGGACTGATTGTACTGTATCTGGTACAGTGCCCAGCACATAGCAAGTGACTAACAGATTTCAAAGTTATTGCTACTGCAGGAAGACAGCACCCTGTTCAGGGAGCCCACTCAGCTACTAGGGGGAACAAGTGATACCCTGTGCCCCTTTCTCCTTTTGGGATCATGGATGTGGCCTAAGACTGACCCACCAAACTCTCCCTCATGGTCTTCTAGACTGTGAGCCCGTTGTTGGGTAGGGACCGTCTCTATATGTTGCCAATTTGTACTTCCCAAGCGCTTAGTACAGTGTTCTGCACACAGTAAGCACTCAATAAATACGATTGAATGAATGAACGACTAGAGACCCAGCCCTTCTGAGTGGTGCTGCAGGAAAAGGGGACTCGAGAACTGAGCCCAAGGTCTGCCCTGCTGACTGAATTCTCCATCGGCCTGCCCTCAGGGTGGGAGCCCTAAACTCAGTTATGGGTGGACAGACTCCCCAACTCTCAAACAGTTGAGCCATTTGAGATGTTTAATGCAAGTAAGGGCTCAAATAGGTGGGGGTTGGAGGGGTGGCTTTCATCTGTTCATTCAGACCTTTTTTGAGCACTTACTGTGTGCAGAACACTGTACTAAGAAGCTGGGAGAGTACAATATAACAACAAACATTCCCTGCCCACAGTGAACTTTCAGTCTAGAGGCTCCCTGCTGGGGCTGGGCTGCCAGTGGGTAGATGGATTCACACGGGTCCCAGGGTGAGGTGACAGATGAGTTCTGTGCCTCCCAGCCTGGCTGGGGCTCAGGGGCCTGGGAGACAGCAATACCGGGCTTTGGGGGCTCCAACCCCCTGATGCTGCTCCGACCTGGTGACCGGGCCAGGGATGAGCCCCGATCTGAGAGAGGAGTACGAGGGAATGAAGGAGAAGGTGCCTTGAGAGGGGAAGAGGAGGTGGCGTGTCCAGGATGTTAGACCAGGTCAGTGCCTGGAGTCTTTGTTTCCAGCATGAATCTGTGCATCCCGGGAAACACTGCCAGATGCAGCAACACAGCAGGAGGAGGAGGACTGGTGGTTGTGGTATCGGTAGCATTGATTGGTCCCGGCTTTACAAATTGCAAGCCCATCGGTGTGTGGCCTTGAGCAGTTGCTGAACGTGTCTGCCTCATTTTCTCCAGCTGTAAAATGGGGATCCTCCTCATTAGCTTTGAGGGGCAGATAACACGAGGACTTGGTGTTATCACTGGGTGAAGTTCTCCCCAAGGAGCAGCGCCGGCTCCTGGGGATCCTGCAGGGGAATGAGCACAACTACCCCCACGTCCCCTTCCCAACCCACTTCCAATCTGGGCACCACTGGGTGTCCCCTGATAGGGGAGCAGCTAGCTATGCTACCCATTAGAACCACATTGTTGGGGTCCACAGCTCCCAAGACCCCTCAACTCCTGCAATGCCCTTATTTCCCACATCAATCGCCATGGTGCCTGGCGATGATCTCGGGGAGCAGTGCCCTGGGTGGACCTGAGGAAGACCTCCCCCCCCCCCCCCCCCGACGCCCCCGCCCGAGTGTAAGACATACAAGTTAAAAGTGCACACAAATGTAAATAATAGATATGAGTGGATCAGTGAATGACAACAGGTCCATAGAATTGCAGAGGTAGTTAAGGACCCAGGATTCTGGATTAAACAGGGAATGCCTCCTGGAGGCGGTGGCTTTTAAGAGAGAGGCGGACTCATGATTTGGCGAGGCTGAGCAGAGAAGACATTGGAGGGGAAGGAGACTTTGGGTCTTCCCCGGACCTGTCAGGCATCTGAACTTTCTGTTGCAGACCCCTTTCGGGAGGATGAAACCAGGTTAAATGGTTCCCAGGTTCAAGACTCCCAAAGAGGAGCCCCTCCCTTCAGCATCGTATTCCCCCCAGGAGCCCCACCCCTATGTTGATCTCAAACCGTTGGCAGTGCTTAGGATACCCAAGGGGCTGGGGGATGCTTACCCCTGGGTGGGGTCACATGATTAGGGATACCTGCAGTGGGGCAGGGACTAGTGGAAGGAACCTCTCCTGCGGATGGCAGCCCCCTTCCCCACTCCCAATAACATGGGGCTCCAGCAGGGATTGGAGCCTGTACAAGGACAGCTCAGCCTCCCTGGAGGGCAGGAAGGGGAGTAGAGTGTTCCTCTACAGATTCGTGCCTAGCCGGCTGCCCCTGACAGGAGGGGCGGGTCCGCGGCAGCGGGTTGGTTCATCAATATCATTAGCCTCAGTACATTGCCCAAATTCAGGATGCCAAAAAGTGGGGGTGGCGGTGATCCAACCCATCTACCCAAGGGCCTATTTTATTTAAGAATAATCCTTGGACTTAAAGGATCTTCAAAAACCATGCCTTCCCCTGCTGCCATCCATCACATCAGAGAAGCTTTGTCAGGCTGCAGAGCAGCTAACCAATGCGTGATGGTATCTCTTGGACACAAGTGTCTGAAAATATTTGATACCACTGGATGATGTGCTCTGAAAGAGAAACCTGGTTAATAGAAAACGTGCCACTGTCACAGTTCCCTTCCTGGGAATTGGAAAGTCTTTCCTTTTTATTATCTTGAAGAGGAGGATCATATGCAGTAGAGGAGATACTTAGTTCAGAGGAGAGGCGCCAGGGAGGCAACTGGGCATGATATAGAATGCCATTTGTACTTCTTGCCAAAGTGGAGAGGTATTGAGCAGTTGGGCTGTGTGCGACTGTTGCTGCCTAGTTGTGTGCTTGTCCACATGACTCTCGTCCATGTGGCGTGCGAGCGTGAGCACTGGGATAGATGCGATTCAGGTAGACAGTGCAAAGTCTCTGGCTTCATAGTCTAAGGGAAAAAGAAACAAGTATTTAATCCCCATTATACAGATGCAGCCACTGAGGCACAAAGATATTAAGCCCAAGGTCACATGGGAGCCAGGTTTCCTGACTCCCAGTCCTGTCCTCTTGGCACTAGGCCACACTGCTCCAGACAAGTAATTGACCATGATTGGCTGCTCCTGCAGCTATTGGTAATGTGCTGATAATGATGTGTGGCCTTTTATTAACAGAGCCAACAGCT
This sequence comes from Tachyglossus aculeatus, assembly GCF_015852505.1. Lineage (NCBI taxonomy): Eukaryota > Metazoa > Chordata > Mammalia > Monotremata > Tachyglossidae > Tachyglossus > Tachyglossus aculeatus. The sequence goes on from NC_052086.1 coordinate 61,571,829, forward strand.
GACACCAGCACTGAGAGCCAGTCCTACCAAGTGTCGTCTCCTTTTCATCCCTGTGCTGTCAGAGCTGAGGGAAAAGGAGAGCAGTGGCAACAGACCTGGGGTGGAGGAAGGGGCTGGGATGACCATTTGCGATATTCAAATTCCCTGTGGGGTTTGCCAGATGACTTTAGCACCCTGGACCTGTGCTAATGCAGGTTTCCCCGCAAAGCATTCCACCCTCCAAGGGACCATCAGGCGCCAGGGTGAGTCAGGAACATTCTGACCAGTAGTGCTTGGCACAGAGTAAGTGCTTAACTGATACCACAATTTCTACTCCTCTTCTCCATTCCCTGCCCTCTTACTTTTCCCCACCTCAGCCCAAGCACGCTGCCTGTTCTCTGCACCAGACAGAATTACTGTGTAATAAAGCGCAATATTAATCGGTAATCATCATCATCATTTTTCTGGCACTTTATTCAGCACTTTCAATGTGTTCAGCCCTGGGGTAGGTACAGGTTGTCCCACATAGGGTTCACTATCTTACCTCCATTTTACAGAGGAGGAAAACAGGCCCAGTGAGGTTAAGTTGTTTGCCCAAGAATTGGCCCACACAACAGGCCAGTGACAGAATTGAGAACAGAATTCGGGTCACCTGACTGTCCAGTCTCGAGTTTGTTGCACTAGGCCCCACTACCTCTTGAGGATGAGCCTTCTGCTGCCTCAGGTCTTTGCCTCCCCTCCTCCTCCCCTCACCCTACAGGGGTTAGGGAACCCAGCAGCTCCAGCCTTTAGGGATTTTCCTGATAAGCTTCGACTCGCAGCCCTCCGCGCCCAACAGAACGGGGTTTGATTGGCATGCTCTGAGTTGACAGCTCATCTCGTTCTGATTATGGGAATTTTTCTTTCTTGAAAAGGGGGACGAAGAGGGGGAAAAAAAGCCCCACCAATCTGACAGACTAGTTGAAGCTAGAAGAGTTGATAAATGGTCCCCAGAGTACATCTCTCTCCTGGGTTGATTTAATAAACTTGCAGTTGTAGTTTGTCAAATCCTCTTCATGCTGGCTGCCAGGTAGAATTGAAATAAAATAATTTAAAACAGAGAAACGGGAGGAGGAAGTAGGAGTTATCTCACTGGTTTAACAGTGACTTGATGTAAATGCCAGCACCATCAACAATTATGACCACTAAGCATCAGCTTGCTAGCCTTTCAGGAGGTACCATGTTATTGAGTATCATTTTTTAATGGCATTAGTTAAGTGCTTACTATGTGCCAATCAATCAATCGTATTTATTGAGTGCTTACTGTGTGCAGAGCACTGTACTAAGCGCTTGAGAAGTACAAGTTGGCAACATATAGAGACAATCCCTACCCAACAGTGGGCTCAATCACTGTACTAAGCGCTGGGGTAGATACAAGCTAATCAGGTTGGACCCAGTCCATGTCCCAAATGGGGCTGTTTTCACCCCCATTTTACAGATGGGGTAACTGAGGGACCGAGGAGCAAAGTGACTCACCCAAGGTCACACAGCAGACATGTGGCGGAGCTGAGATTAGAATCCAGGTCCTTCTGACTACTCTCAGGCCCGAGCTCTTTCCACTCTTCCATTCTGCTTCTCTTCACTGCTGCTCTCTGTGGTATGTTTTCAAGTCAGGGGGCTGGCCCGGGAGAGCTCAGCCCATGGGATCCTGTGGCTTGCCATGGATCAGATGGGGATGGGCTGCTTCTCTGTGCAATGTCGTGTGCTGCCTTCTAGTTAACAGCCCTGAGGATTAGAGCTTGAACAAATCACTCGTTAACTATACTCACTCATTAGAATATGCCAAATACAAAATAGTCCTTAAGCATGCTAATGACTGATTTTAAGGGATTATTGCTGTGGTAAACCATAATTAACCGTTTATAACAGTGGTTTGCATGTAATTGTCCTCCAGTGAGGCGGCGGAGGGTTTCCCAGTGAACTTGGAGTGGTCCCCTGGCCGCTGAACCATAGACCTTTCTCTGTCCCGGGCCCCAGCCCAGGCTGGAGACTTACTACGGTGGGGAGGGCAGGAGGGGACCTGTCCACTTCTGAGCAGGGCCAGTTCAGGGCTCTGAGCGGCTAAGGTAGGGCCCCAGTAAGGCAGGGGACCCTTGGCCAATATTCTGTTTCAGTACCATCCAACCCAAGTGCCCTGGCTCTGGGATAGGGCTGACCTGAGGTCACGGATGGTGTTCTGTTCTGAGAGTTTTCAGTGGAGTAGAGACTGAGTTCTGAAATCTTAGGACAAAGGAATCAGCTATCGTAGGCTCTCATATATCCTCCACCACCATCCGCACTGCATGATTCAGGACTGACTGACCAGTCCGTATTATCTGTGCTCATTGTTTCAGTTTCTCCTGCCTCATCCCTGCCATCCTTTTAGCCGTTTTACTGTCTGTTGGCATTTTCATTGGAACTGGAAATGACAAGAGATGAAACCTAAATCCATTTATTCAATTAATCCATCCATTCATTCAATCAAGGAGCTGTGCTTTTTAAGGAGGGGTATGAAGGTGAGGAGAGTGGTGTCTGTCAAATGTGAAGAGAGAGGGAGAGCATGGGCAGGGAGGCAGAAAAGATCAAGGTACCGGGAGTTGAGTGGTGGAAGAGGAGTGAAGTGTGCGGCCGGGTGGAGTAGGAGAGCATCTAGGTAAGGTGGGAGGGGTAGAGCTGATTAAGTGCCTTAAAGCCCACAGCAATGAATTTCTTTTTGATGCGGAGGTGGATGGGCAACCACTGGAGGTGATATTCACAGCTTCTTGGAAAGAGTTGGGAGGTTGGGCGGTGGGTGGGTTGGGGAAGTAGCATGCCCAGAGGAAGGGGAAACCATGGCCAAGTCTCCTGGGACACATTCTAGCAGAACTCTGCATTAAGGAAGTTCCCACCCTAGGACTGACACCGTTTCTTCCAACACTGTTGTGCTATATCTACACAAACAAATTATGGGAAGAAAGTTCCAGTTCTGCCATTGCATTCTATCCAGGATGTATAGGAAAAGCACACAGCTTGCCAGGATGGAGTGCCCTGCTGGCTGAAATGAGGTTTTGGATTCTCCCAAGCTCTCAGTACAATGCTGTGCACACAGTAAGTGCTCAATAAACACCACTGATTGAGCACTTACTGTGTGCAGAGCAATGTGCTGAGTGCTTGAAAGAGTACAGTACAATAGGGTTGGTAGACATGTACCCAGCCCATAGGACCCTACAGTCTAAAAAGGGAGACAGATATTAATATAAATAAATAATTTGTAATTATCTAATAGATATACATAGAAGTGCTGTGGAGCTATACCACTCTCTAGTTCTCCTGGAGCATCTGTTGCTCTAAGTTATGTACATGTGCTTCAGTTTGTACTTGTTGGTATCTTTTCAGCGCTTAAGAAGAGTGATTGACACAGTAAGCGCTTAAGAAATACCATAATAATAATGATATTGTTTCTCTTTTGTCTGTCCATTGCACTGCATGTCTTCCTGAGTATTGTGGTCAGGGAACAAGCCTACCCACTCTGTTGTACCCTACTCTCCCAAGCACTTAGGTCAGTGCTCTGCACACAGTAAGTGCTTAATAAATACAACTGATTGATTAATTAATCAATGTTTGACCTCTCTTTCCTGGAAGATGGTACCCTCCTTGCAGAAAATACAGTTCCACCTTTGTAATTGGCCATAGACCCAAACCACTGCCATGCACCCAGGGGCAGCTCGGGAAACGTGTTTGACCTGCTGGCTATAAATAGGTAGGGCTAAGCGGTAGAGCTTAAAAATCAGATCTGCCTTTTCCACTGCTTTGAAAAGGGGGTGTTTCTCTTTCACATTTCTGGTATTAGTAATGGGTCTCTTTGGAGCATTTATTGGCTTTTGCACCTTTCTTCAAAGCCTGCTCAAGACACCAAACCAGAAACTTGACCAAGATCCATTTTCAGCACTCGATAGGAGCAAAAATAGTTGGGGCTTGAGAGGAGAGCACCTAGGAAGGGGGGAAGCTAGGTGCAGAGAGGGAAGAGAGAAATAGCAAGAGAATGTCAGTGACAAATGGGGTCGAACTAAAGCAGCTGATACTGACCACTGTTAAAACTGGTCCTGTATACTGCATTTAATGCATATTATATCTTCCCCTGTCCCAAACCCAGATGATGGCCCAAGCCCAACTCTTGGCAAGTTAACATCTTCAGAAAGTCAAATGGCCATTGAATCCTAAGGATGGAAGGTGAATCGGAAGACACTTAGTCCTGACTCACCCAACAATGTAGCTATTTTTAGAAATCATTTGACCCAATTTGCCCTGGCTCTAGCCCTCACTGCCCTCCTTCCTGAGGCCCAGCTGTTCCCTCCTTCTCCTCCTCTTCCTTTTCTTCTTCCATTTCCTCCTCCTCCATCTCTTCCTCCTCCTCTTTTTCCATCAATCAAGCAATCAATCATATTTATTGAGCACTTCCTTTGTGCAGGGCCCAGAACTAAACACTTAGGAGAGTAGTGCTTTGCACATTGTAATCACTTAACAAATGCCATCATTATTATTACAACCCAGTGGTATAACAGACTCATTCCCTGCCCACAACAAGCTTACAGTCCAGAGGGGGAAACAGTCATTAATATAAATAAATATGTACGTAAGTGCTGTGGGGTGGGGGAGAGGGTGGTGAATAAAGAGAGCAAGTCAGGGTGATGCAGAAGGGATTGGGAAAAGAGGAAACGAGAGGTTAGTTGGGGAAAGCCGCTTGGAAATGTGCCTTCCATAAGGCTTTGTAGGTGGGGAGAGTGATTGTCTGACTGATATGAAGAGGGAGCACTTTCAAGGCCAGAAGCAGGATGTGGACGAGAGTTCAGAGGCCAGATAGATGAAAACGTCTACTCCTCCTTTTCCTACTACTGCTCTTCTTCCTCCACCTCCTCCTTCCCTCTCTCCATTTCCTTTTCCCCTCCTCTTCCTTCTCCTCCTCCTTATTCCTCTCCTCCTCCTGTTCCTTCTTGTTCTCCTTCTTAATTCCCCTGCTCCTTCTCCTGCTTCCCATTTCCCTGGGCTAAGAGAATGCATCTCTGTCTTCCTCGATCACACGTGCAGAGATTTCTCAAGACGCAGACGCCCTTGAAACCCCAGCGAAAAAAGGATCCGGGACAAGCCTAGGCATATTCCATGTCTCTTAGCCGGCTACCCTCCTCCTCCAGCTCCCAACTTCTTAGGGCTTGAGATTTCATAGTATTGGTTTTTGAACTAGTAGCACCCCTCTCCCCAGGCCTTGATTAAAACCAGCCCACTCTATCCTCATCTCAATAATAATAATGATGATGGCATTTGTTAAGCACTTACTATGTGCAAAGCACTGTTCTAAGCACTGGGGAGGATACAAAGTGATCAGGTTGTCCCACGTGGGGCTCACAGTCTTTAATCCCCATTTTACAGATGAGGTCACAGAGGCTCAGAGAAGTTGTGACTTGCCCAAGATCACACAGCAGACATATGGCGGAGCTGGGATTAGAACCCAAAGCACAGTCCCTTCATCATCATCATCATCAATCGTATTTATTGCGCGCTTACTGTGTGCAGAGCACTGTATTAAGCACTTGGGAAGTACAAGGTGGCAACATATAGAGACAGTCCCTACCCAACAGTGGGCTCACAGTCGAAAAGGGGGAGACAGAGAACAAAACCAAACATACTAACAAAATAAAATAAATAGAATAGGTATGTCCCTTGCCACACCCCAGATACCAGCAGCCCAGTAGCTACTTTCTAGGCTGGAGCTCCTGGACCTTTTGGTAGGGAAGGGTTCCCAGAATCTTCCAGAGGGATGGGGGGGCCCAGGGGGAAGGGAGTCCAACAGTGCAAGCAGTTCAGGTCATGACTGGCCTGACGCTCAGTCCAACGCCCCCAGCCTGGACCCCATGTTCCATTTAATGAATGATCTTGGCCTCTCTGTTTGTAGCCTCTTTAGTGCAACACTGTAATTAGCTTAATTACCAACAGCCCTGCTTGCCTTTTTCTATACTTTTTTTTTTTTTTGGAAACTTGAAATGGAAATTAAATTTTGCACCAGGTTTGCGGGCTGTTAACTGGATTCGAATAATCAAGCCCGACTCCAGGTCCTTGAAAATGAGAATTAAAAAAGGTCTGAATTTGCATATTCATGTTTTTAATAGGGTTCATAAGGTATATTTGCAACTGATGAAAAGGATTAATTAAATCTAATTTGCATAGGAAGAGCGGTTTAACCCCTTGTGCTCTGGGCAGCCCTGCCCAGCCATGGGAGCGAATCATCATCAATCGTATTTATTGAGCGCTTACTATGTGCAGAGCACTGTACTAAGCGCTTGGGAAGTACAAATTGGCAACATATAGAGACAGTCCCTACCCAACAGTGGGCTCACAGTCTAAAAGCGAATGGTCACCTGTGGCACAAGCGAGGCCAGGGGGAGCTGTGGTTTTACCTGTCTCCATGTAGAAAGACCAGTCGTCATGTTCATGGTCTCTACCAGGCAAATGCCTACCCTCCATGACAAGGGGCCAGGAGGAGGGACAACCAGAAAGGATGACAAGGGCCTGGCCCTCAACGCCCACAGCCGCTATGGGGAAGCCAGATGGCCCATTGTCTGCTCAGATTCTTCTTCCCCTGCCCTCCCTCCCCTCCCCTGAAATGTCCCCTGGGGAACTTTCTTGGCATTGGCCCATTCCCAGAGGGAGAGTGGGCCATGTCCCAGCCATGCTGAGGCTGAGCAACTATACTTTTAAGAAATTACTACTATTACTAATAAGAGTGATATTTGTTAAGTGTTTACCATATTTATTCATTCAATCGTGTTTATTGAGCGCTTACTGTGTGCAGAGCACTGTACTAAGCACTTGGGAAGTATACAAGTTGGCAACATAAAGAGACGGTCCCTACCCAACAGCAGACTCACAGTCTAGAAGGGGGAGACAGACAACAAAACAAAACATGTGGACAGGTGTCAAGTCATCAGAATAAATACAAATAAAGCTAGATGCACATAATTAACAAAATCAATAGAACAGTAAATATGTACAAGTAAAATAGAGTAATAAATCTGTGCAAACATATGGGTGCTGTGGGGAGGGGAAAGTGGTAGGGCAGGGAATGGAAATGAGGTAGGGCAGGGGGATGGGGAGGAGGAGAAGAAAAAGGGAGCTCAGTCTGGAAAGGCCTCCTGGTGGAAGTGAGCTCTCAGTAGGGCTTTGAAGGGAGGAAGAGAGCTAGCTTGGTGGATGTGCAGAGGGAGGGCATTCCAGGCCGGGGGAGGACGTGGGCTGGGGGTCGACGGTGGGACAGGTGAGAACTAGGTATGGTGAGGAGGTTAGCGGCAGAGGAGCGGAGTGTGCGGACTGGGCTGTAGAAGGCGAGAAGGGAGGTGAAGTAGGAGGGGGCGAGGTGATGGACAGCCTTGAAGCCGAGATGCCAATCAATCATGTAATGGTACTTATTGAGCACTGACTGAGTGCAGAGTACTGCACTGTGTATGCACTTAGGAAAAGTAATACCCTCACCAACCCCCCTTCAAAGGCCTGTTAAAGGCACATCTCCTCCAAGAGGCCTTCCCAGACTAAGCCCCACTTTTCCTTATGCCCCACTTCCTTCTACGTCACCCTGACTTGCTCCCTTTCCTCTTCCCCCTGCCACAGCCCCACAGTACTTATGTATAGCACTTATGTTCATATTTGTTATTTTATTTGTATTGTATCTGTCTCCCCTCCCCTCCCAGACTGTAAGGTTGTTGTAGGCAGGGAATGTCACTCTTTGTTGGCGTACTGTACTTTCCCAAGCACTTCATACAGTGCTCTGCACACAATAAGCACTCAATAAATATGATATATGATACATTGTGCTTATAGCTTTAATTCTATTTGCTCTGATGATTTTGACACCTATCTACGTGTTTTGTTTTGTTGTCTGTCTCCTCCTTCTAGTCTGTGAGCCCGTTACTGGGTAGGGACTGTCTCTATATGTTGCTGACTTGTACTTCCCAAGCGCTAAGTACAGTGCTCTGCACACAGTAAGTGCTCAATAAATATGACTGAATGAATTAATGAATGAATCAATACACAAAATGATCCCTTCCCACAAGGAGCTTACAGATTAGCAGGGGAGGTAGACATTAAAATACGTTATAGCTGGGTATGTACTTCAGTGCTGTGTGACGGGGGCAAGGGGGTGAATATCAAAGTGCTTAAGGGGAACAGACCCAAGTGCATAGTTGATGCAGAAGGGAAGGCTAAGACAGGGAAGTGAAGACTTAATTAGGGAAGGCTGTTGGAGGAGATGTAATTTTAATAGGGCTTTGAAGGTGGGAAGAGTGGTGATCTGCCGGATATAAAGGGTGAGGGAGTTCAAAGCTGGAGGACATGGGCAAAGGAGACATGATGAGAGATTAGACTGAGGTACTGTGAGAAGGTTGGTGGTACAAGAGAATTGTGCAGGCTGGGTTGTAGGAGGTTGGCAAAATCAAGTAGGTTGGAAAGAGTGGATTGAGTGCCTTAAAGCCAATGGTAATGAGTTTCTGTTTGATGTGGAAATGGATGGGAAACCATTGGAGGTTTTTGAGGAGAGGCTGGAGACACGGACGGAGTGGTTGTTTAGAAAAATGATCTGTGCAGCACAGTGGAGTATGGACTGGAGAGGGGAGAGAGAAAGCAGGGAAGTCAGCGAGGAGGTTGATGCAGTAATCAAGGTGAGATAGGGTAAGTATTTGGATCAGTGTGGTAGCAGTTAAGTGGAGAGAAGATTGCAGATTCTTGAGATGTTGAGAAGGTAGAACCAACAGGATTTGGTGACTGACTTGAATATGTGGATTGAACAAGAGAGATGAGTCGAGGGTAGTGCCAAGGTTACGGGTTTGTGGTGAAAGGGAGAATGGTGGTGTTGTCTACTGTAATGGAAAAGTGTAAGGAAGGATAGGGTATGGGTAGGAAGATAAGGAGTTTGGTCTTAAACATGACAGTGTGCAATACAGTCAGATCAGATACAGTTACAGCCCCTCACAGGGTTCATAGTTTGGTCTTAAGCATGACAGTGTACAATACAGTCAGATCAGACACAGTTACAGCCCCTCACAGGGTTCATAGTATAAGTGAGGGGGAGAAAAGGTATTCTCCATTATCAAATGAGAAAACTGAGGCAATGAAAAGTTAGGTGAGTTGCCCAAGGTAACCCAGCAGGCAAGTGGCAGAGGCAGGATTAGAACTCAGGTCCTCTGATTCCCAGGCTCCCAGAGGACAAGGCTTTCACAGGAGCACAAATTCTGTTACTGAAGATGGAGGAGGGTAGAGGTGTGGACTCCCTCAAACCATTCAGGACTCTCCCTCAGGGTCCCCCAAGCCCCAAATTGACTCTGCCTTTTCCTTCATCCCCTTCCCCACCCCTTGAACCCAGGACTCTAACCAGTTCAGAGGGCCAGATACAAACTGAACGAATTCCCCCAACAAGAGTCTGCTCTAATCCCATGACCTGTGAGGGAACTTTCTCCAGCCAGGGGAAAATGTGGGGCCCCAACAAAACCCAGCTCTGCCTCAGCCAAACCTGGACTTGTGGCCAGCCCTGCAGGGATATTACATCACTGGAGTTGGCGAGAGGAAGAGGGATGAATGCCCAATATACAAAGAGTGTAGAATGCCCGGTAGTCGGGGCTGTTTACTAGGATCTCTTGCATGGGATGGAAAGATGAATGCACAATATACACAGAATGAACTGTGAACAGGGGAGGGTCCCTCTGAAGGAGTCAAGGTCAGGCCAGCTACAATTGTTGTAAATCTAATGTCTCCTGTCCGGCATCACAAATGGACTAGACTGTAAGCTCATTGTGAGCAGGCAACGTATCTACCCACTCTGTTGTATCGTACTCTCCCAAGGGCTCAGTACAGTGATCTGCACACAGTAAACACTCAGTAAATACAGTCGATTGATTGGAATCTATGCTCCATTCATCGATGAGCTCTTTCGGTCACCAGGGCTTAGAGGTGGACTTGGGAGCTCCCTGGGAAAACAGAGGGTAAAGCTCTTCCTTTGGAACCCAGTCCAACCCTCTCGTTGCCAACTTGTACTTGCCAAGCGCTTAGTACAGTGCTCTGCACACAGTAAGCGCTCAATAAATATGATTGATTGAATGAATGAATGAATGGTGCACGTGCAACCTCAAGGTGGATAAACTGGAGTATAAACGGGATTTGAAAAATGGAAATGGGAGCTAGGAAAAATCAGTTTCATTCTGCCACAATCCTGAACTTGGTCTGCTTTCACATCGGGAAGAGAAATGGAAATTGCCGCCTATTTGTGGAGAACTGCAATGGTCTAATATGAGAAAATGAAGCTCAGAGAGGTTGTGACTTGCCAAGGACGCCCAGCAAATCAGACAAGGGGAAGAACTAAATGATACCAGGCAGTCCTTTCCCAGTCTAAGTATATTTGAAATAAGGATATTGTTTTGCCCCTTTCATTCTTCTCATTCTAACTCAATTACAAATGAACAGGTGTCTAAACCAGCTTTTTCAGTGGATTAGGTGAGTTGCCTAGAGAGGCAACAGGACCGGTAATTGAGACATTCAGAGGCCGTAGGGGAATGTTTTGCTTTTTGCCTGCTGCTTGCGGGGGCAGGGTCTTAAAAGGATGTTAATTTGAGGTGTGTGGAGTCTGTTCATTTGCTGAGAACATGGAGGGGCCACAGCTACAGCTGGCAGAGGGTACAGTCAGAGGAAAGGGGCCCCGGACCCACCTCCCAGACCCTCCCCATCAGGAACTTCCCGGGAGGAAGTTGTCCTGTCACGGTAGGTCTCCACTCAAGTACAGTTATGGGGCTCACTGCTGGCCCAGGCAAGGAAAAAAGAAGTCCTATTCCTGTTGGCTCACTTCATTCCTTTCCACTGGCCCCTGACATGCTCCCAGGGAGAACTGACAACCAAGCGACTCCTATCAATCAATCAATCAATCGTATTTATTGAGCGCTTACTGTGTGCAGAGCACTGTACTAAGCACTTGGGAAGTACAAGTTGGCAACATACAGAGATGGTCCCTACCCAACAGTGAGCTCACAGTCTAGAAGGGGGAGACAGAGAACAAAACAAAACATACTAACAAAATAAAATAAATAGAATAAATATGTACAAGTAAGAGTAATAAATATGTGCAAACATATATACATATATACAGGTGCTGTGGGGAAGGGAAGGAGGTAAGGTGGGGGGAATGGAGAGGGGGAGGAGGGGGAGAGGAAGGAGGGGGCTCAGTCTGGGAAGGCCTCCTGGAGGAGATGAGCTCTCAGTAGGGCCTTGAAGGGAGGAAGAGAGCTAGCTTGGCGGATGGGCAGAGGGAGGGCATTCTAGGCCAGGGGGATGCCATGGGCCAGGGCTCGACGGCGGGACAGGCGAGAACGAGGCACGGTGAGGAGATTAGTGGCAGAGGAGCAGAGGGTGCGGGGTGGGCTGTAGAAGGAGAGAAGGGAGGAGAGGTAGGAGGGGGCAAGGTGATGGACAGCCTTGAAGCCCAGGGTGAGGAGTTTCTGCCTGATGCGTAGGTTGATTGGTAGCCACTGGAGATTTTTGAGGAGGGGAATAACATGCCCAGAGCGTTTCTGGACAAAGACAATCTGGGCAGCGGCGGGAAGTATGGATTGAAGTGGGGAGAGACAGGAGGATGGGAGATCAGAGAGGAGCTGATGCAGTAATCCACTCGGATAGGATGAGAGATTGACCCACCAAGGTAGCGGTTTGGATGGAGAGGAAAGGGCGGATCTTGGTGATGTTGTGGAGGTGGGACCGGCGGGTTTTGGTCATGGCCTTTCTAGGCCCCAGTTTTCCCCATATGTAAAATGGGGCTAGTGTAAAGGATTCTGGGAAGACAAACTAATAATAATAATAATAATAATGGCATTTATTAAGCACTTACTGTGTGCAAAACACTGTTCTAAGTGCTGGGGAGGTTACAAGGTGATCAGGTTGTCCCACAGGGGGCTCACAGTTTTAATCCCCATTTTACAGATGAGGTAACTGAGGCACAGAGATGTTAAGTGACTTGCCCAAAGTCACACAGCTGACAATTGGCGGAGCTGGGATTTGAACACATGACCTCTGACTCCAAAGCCTGTGCTCTTTCCACTGAGTCACGCTGCTTCCCTCTATAGTTGTGTCCATAGAATTGTGCCTGTGGGTGTAACCTTTATTAAGCATGTTCTGAGTGGTAAACACTGTGCCGAGCACTAGGACAGAAATATGGTGATAAGATGAGATGCAGGCCCTTTCCCATCTGGGACTCCCCAGGAGAGCAGAGACCTTTATCCCCATTTTGCTGTTAAGTAGACTGAGGCTTAGAGAGGTTCAGTGACTTTCCCACGTTCAAACAACAGGCCAGTTGCAGAGCCGGGACTCGGACCCAAATTTTCCAACTCCCAGTCCCGGGCCCATTCCACTAATCCAGGCTGCCACCTCAGGACTGTTCAGTTCCTTGGAGACCTACATTTTGCTGTGATGTGGCAAACATGGGTTAAAGGGTTACAGTAACAGAGGTTTCAGACTTAGTACTGCTTGCTCAGGTGATCTAATCCCTTCACTTCTCCACTTGCAGAATGTCAGCAGATGGTGGCCTTTATTTATCTCTAACTGGAGATTGGAAGGAGGAGAAGGGAGTGGAGGCAGAGTTGAAGGCTGGTGGGGAAACAGGGGAGCAGGGAAGCAGTCCTCAGAACTAGTGGTTCTCATTTTTCAGGCTGCAAAAGGTAGAGAACCTGAAGCTGGAGGCGGTGGAGGGGGCAACAGTCCTGAGAGGGAGATGGAGCAGAAAAGCTGGAGAAGTTAAAGGGTGCTTTTGGCCTTCACTTTTAAGTTTTCCAGCAGGATGGTCAGTCTTTGTCATCCAGGGTGAAAATAAGTACTGACCTGTGGGTCCAGGGCCTAGTAGAAATCAGGAAGAGGACCAAATGATAATTGGGTAATGGGCCAGCAACCAAATGGAATTGTTTTTTTTTTCTTTTTCTTTCTTTCTTTCTTTCTTTTTCTTTCTTTCTTTCTTTTTCTTTCTTTCTTTCTTTCTTTTTCTTTCTTTCTTTCTTTCTTTTCTTTCTTTCTTCCTTTTTCTTCCTTCCTTCCTTCCTTCCTTCCTTCCTCCCTCTTTCTCTCTCTCTCTCCTTTCTTTTTCTTTCTTTCCTCTTTCTCTTCCTTTCTCTCTCTCTCTTTCCTCTTTCTCGCTTTCCTTTTTCTCTCTTTCCTCTTTCTTTCCTCTCTTTCTTTCCTCTTTCTCTCTTTTTCCTCTTTCTCTCTCTCTCCTTTCTTTCTTTCTTTCTTTCTTTCTTTCTTTTTCTTCCTTCCTTCCTTCCTTCCTCCCTCCCTCTCTCTCTCTCTTTGTCTCTCTCCTTTCTTTTTCTTTCTTTCCTTTCTCTTCCTTTCTTTCTCTTTCCTCTTTCTCTCTTTCTTTCCTTTCTCTCTTTCTTTCCTCTTTCTCTCTCTCTCTTTCTTTCTTTTTCTTTCTTTCTTTCTTTCTTTCTTTCTTTCTTTGTCTTTCTTTCTCTTTCTTTCTCTCTCTCTTTCCTTTCTCTCACTCTCTCTTTCTCTCTCTCTCCTCTTTCTCTTTCTTTCCTCTTTCTCTTTCTTTCTTTCTTTCTTTCTTTCTCTCTTTCTTTCTGTCTGTCTTTCTATCTGTCTTTCTGTCTTTTTCTTTCTTCTTTCTTTCTTGTTTGCTTGCTTCCTTACTTTTTTCCTTACTTTCTTCCTTCCTTCCTTCCTTCCTTCCTTCCTTCCTTCCTTTCTTCCTTCCTTTCTTTCTTTCTTTCTTTCTTTCTTTCTTTCTTTCTTTCTTTCTTTCTTTCTTCTTGTTTGCTTGCTTGCTTGCTTGCTTCCTTCCTTCCTTCCTTCCTTCCTTCCTTCCTTTCTTTCTTTCTTTCTTTCTTTCTTTCTTTCTTTCTTTTTCTTCCTTCCTTCCTTCCTTCCTTCCTTCCTTCCTCCCTCCCTCCCTCCCTCCCTCTCTCTGTCTCTTTCTCTCTCTCTCTCCTTTCTTTTTCTTTCTTTCCTTTCTCTTCCTTTCTTTCTCTCTCTCCTCTTTCTCTCTTTCTTTCCTCTTTCTCGCTTTCTTTCCTCTCTCTCTCTCTCTCTCTCTCTCTCTTTCTCTCTTTCTCTCTTTCTTTCTTTCTTTCTTTCTTTCTGTCTTTCTTTCTCTTTCCTTCTCTCTCTTTCCTTTCTCTCGCTCTCTTTCTCTCTTTCCTCTTTCTCTTTCTTTCCTCTTTCTCTTTCTTTCTTTCTTTCTCTCTGTCTGTCTGTCTTTCTCTTTCTTTCTTTTTCTTTCTTTCTTTTTCTTTCTTTCTTTCTTGTTTGCTTTCTTCCTTCCTTCCTTCCTTCCTTCCTTCCTTTCTTCCTTTCTTCCTTTCTTCCTTTCTTCCTTCCTTCCTTCCTTTCTTCCTTCCTTCCTTCCTTCCTTCCTTCCTTCCTTTCTTCCTTTCTTCCTTTCCTTCTTTCCTTCTTTCCTTCTTTCTTTCTTTCCTTTCTTTCCTTTCTTTCCTTTCTTTCCTTCCTTTCCTTCCTTTCTTTTTCCTTCTCTCTCTTTCTCTCCCTCTCTCTCTGTTCCCTGTGTGCTTGATTTTCATGGGACTGTTTGGGGAAGTGCGACTCTGAACATATTTGGTAGAGCCTGGGGTTAATCACAGCAGGAGCAGGGAGGAAATAGTAATTATGATATTTTTTAAGCACTTACTATGTGCCAAGCACTGTTCCAAGCACTGGGATGAATACAAGGTAATCAGGTGTCCCACGTGAAACTCACAATCTTAATCCCCATTTTACAAACGAGGTAATTGAGGCACAGAGAAGTTAAGTGGTTTGCCCAAGGTAACATAGCAGACAAGTGGTGGAGGTGGGATTAGAACCTCTAACTCCCAAGCTCATGTTCTTGCCACTAAGCCATTGGGTGGGGCTAGTGGCGAGTCTGCAGATGGGAAAACATTTCCCTGGTTTAGTGGTCTCAGAGAACCCTCCTCCTTGCTGATCTCTACCATGTGATCATCTGGGAACCAATTCCTAGCAGCAGCCCATGAAGACCCATCCCTGCCAGCCATCCCAACTTGTATCAGGTAGTCCGGGCCCAGTCAGAATACCCATGCCTTCTAGGCCTCCTTTGCTGTCTCAGCTAGTCCACACTCTTCAATCTCGTCAGGTAAATCATTCATTCATTCATTCAACCATATTTATTGAACGCTTACTATGTCCAGAGCACTGTACTAAGTGCTTGGGAAGTACAAATCGGCAACATATAGAGACGTTCCCTACCCAACAATGGGCTCACAGTCTAGACGGGGGAGACAGACAACAAAACAAAACTATAAATAATAATAATAATAATAATTTTGGTATTTAAGCGCTTACTATGTGCAAAGCACTGTTCTAAGCACTGGGGAGGATACAAGGTGAGCAGGTTGTCCCATGTGGGGCTCACAATCTTAATCCCTATTTTACAGATGAGGTAACTGAGGCACAGAGAAGTTAACAAGAGAATCAAATTTCGATTGTGTTTTGAGAACCTTCCTGGAACATCTGGCTGTGGTTTAGGCCAAGGTGGGAGAGAAAATGGCTCAGCTCCTAGACTGGCTCAGAGCCACGGATTCATCCATCAATGGGTTTGTGGCCAAGGCCAGAGCCGCAGGCCTGTCAGACAGTCACCACTTGCCCGTCGCCCCCGAGCTTCATCTTCCGTGGGGCCTTCTCTCCCCTCACAAAGAGACTCTCCAGCTTGTCCTCCCTCTCCCTCCCCCACCTCACTGGGCAGCCCTGCCCGAGGTTCCCATTACCTTTGCCCCTCCCTGCTATGGGCAGACAAGCTGATTGGTTCTGGTATTCAGGCCACATAGACCAAAAACAATGGATTCCTCCTTCCCGAGCAGTTGGGGTTCTGACAGTTGAAAGGCATTGCTTTGGTTTGCATTATTAGCCAGCCCTTCAGTGTTACTGTTTTATCAGGGACTTTTGTATACTGAATTATAATTATTCTCAGAAAGATGGAGGCATAGAGAACTGGCCACGTGACTCAGATGTTGAAGGCAGAGCAGAGGTTAGAACGCCCGACCCTTGCTGTCTTAGCATGCCCCTCCATTTCAGGGCCCTGCCAAGCCACATTTCTCTCCTGCCTGCAGTGGGGAGGCAGACTCTGGTTTGGCAGAGAGAACAGCCACAGAAACCCCCAAAATGCCCCGTGGAACACACTTCCCAACCTCTGTGAGGTACCACTGACAAGGCAGGGGAGGGGGAGTGTGTGGGTAGGCTGCAGACCCTGGGACCCTGAAGGAACAACATCCTCTGTGACTGAAGAGTTGTCACACATCCTGCAGGTCTCAGCGTCACCCCTAATGTCTGGAGGCCTCAGGGTGGTGGAGCCCCTGCCCAATGGGCGGGTCTGATATGGTGTCGCACAATGGATTAGTACCCTCAGGCGGGTGCCTAGCCAGGTATCCAGCCACACCCTGTCAAGGTGTGGGGGATTGTTGTGGTTCCTCTTCCCCTATGGGTCTCTCCAGAGGCCAAGCCCGGACCAAAACTCGGGGTCCCTGGAGCCGATGTCCTGCCCCAGGCACACTCCCTCCATCCAGGCCTCTTCCGATGAAGGCAGGAGATCACCTGCACAGTAGTGCCTGTGGAGCAGGCAGGACAGTCAGTGCTAAGCACTGTGCCCTCTTTGAATCTAGGAATTGTTCCAGGGCAGCGGTAAGTAACAGCTGATCACCTCATCCCCATGTCTCCCCACATCCTCCCGTGTCCCCTCACTCCTCCCCAAGTCCCATCCTTAATCTCTTCACTATGATTTGATGCAAAATGCATGTTTTCTAAAGGCAGTCGGGCACTGGGACCAAAGCGCCAATGCCACAGTTAGGCCACGGAAAACTCAGGCACTGGGCATGGACATTCTTCCTCCCCCAAGGATGGATGAAGGGAAGGGGATTAGAGGCAGGGGTCCTTTCCAGGCTTGGAAGAGTGGTCAAAGGGAGGTCTGTCCAAGTGGGAGGGAAAAGGAGCTGGAGTTAGGGATCTCAATCAAACCGTCATATTTATTGACTACCTACTGCAGGCAGAGGAAAAATGAACTGGCAGCCACTGCTGCTTCCCCTTTTTCTTCCTCCTCCCCCCCACCTCGCCCCATCCAGCCGGAGAGAAGCAGGGCCCTGGCTGGCCATTGATTTAAAGCTTGATTAGATAGCTGCGCCCGGCTCCTCTCCTCTCGTTCAGGCTTTCCTGGCAAATGCTTCTCTGAAGACTGTTTCAATAACATTTTTAATAAACTGTAAATGGTTCAAATAAGTAAACCTAAATGAATCCTGCATAAGTCCCGCACTGATTCATGGGCTGGTCCGGTCTGGGAAGATGACTGATGCCTCAGCCTGGTCTCTTCTGGGCAATGTTCTGGCCAGCGTCTTTCCCAGCTGCCCACTGAAAGGGCAGAGCTTTGTGAGTGCACTTGCGTGTGTGTTGTATGCTCGTTTCTGCTTCTCACCACCTCCTGTTTGGCCTTTTCTAACAAGAGCTTCCTGCGGGCTACTGGCTCAACTTGTTCAACTCCAGTGTCAGATAAATGGAAGTTCCCTTAGCTGTTCCCTGGGTGGCAGGAAGATGGGCCCTCCCAGGAGAAGGGAGTGAGTCCATCTGAGCAGGCCCAGAGCTCTCTCTCTCTCTCTCTCTGGTCCCCTGCTGCCCTGTTCCTCAGGACAGAGGAGGGAGTGTCTCAGGGTCTGCTGCCCAGCAGGCCTGGTCAGCAAGGTAGTGCTCCCCGAAGTGGTGCTGGGTTTGTTTCTCCGCATTGTCATTCCTCACTCTGAGTGCTCGGAGATGCAAATGAATTCCAACTCTGGGTTTCTAAACTCAAACTCGGGTAGCTGCATCTAAAAATAGCAGTGCACAGAGAGGGTTCTCTTCAATCATCCTCATTGATTTGCCTTCCCGGCAGGCTGAGCCACCCCAGCCTAGGCTGCTGCCGAGACCAGTATTCTCTCCCCCTGCATCCTGCTGGTCGGTGGGGCTGGGCCTGGGAAGGTTTGGTGGGGGAGGGCGACAGGACAGAAGGGTGTTGCCCTGCTCCTCTTCCTCCCTCCCTGACTCCCAACTTGGGACATTATGGGTGGCCAGGAGTCTCTGGAAGCTGGGCTGTGTTGTTAGGGAAAGTGATTTGGAGAATTCCATCTGCTTCCCACTGGGACAGTGGAGTTCAGTTTGGAGCCAGCAGTTGGAAAGCTAGAGACCGGGACCTCTTTGCCCTGGAGGAGCCTTTGCCAACAGCTTCCTTCCAGAGGGCACACAGTCAGAGGCAGCAAAAATCTCACAAAACTGCAGAGCAGAGCTAGCAAGTTTCACTCCCGAGCTTCACATGGGGTGATCTCAAATCTGGCACTTTTTCTGGGGAGCAGGGCTGGGATCCGAGTACCCGCTTAGGAAATTTTTATCCATGAAATTCCTGATTCTCTGGGCTGGGCAAGGCTGGGACACAGGGATCTGGGACTTTTCTCCCTTCATCCTTTGCTCACTCCCTGCTCCTTCCCTCCTAGCCCTAATCTCTCAAGGGTCCTCTCCTGCCTCCCTCACCTCCCCAGGCTGATTTTAGAGAAATTCCCTGTGAGATTCCCGTCCGAGGATGCTGTCTGTGGTGTGAGTGCTTCTAGGATGAAGGTAGCGGAAATGGGGTGATGATGAGTTGGGAAAGATCCCTCTCCCTCTAAACCGCAACCAGCCTCTCCAGAAAGTCACCCAGCCCCCGGGTGCAGCCTCTCCGGAGAGACCAGAGGGTTTAAAGGCTCAGGTGGCAGGCTGGCTGGCTGGAGGAACTGGAGAAGGGCAGGAAACCCTTCCCTTAAGGCTGTTTGTGTTGGGAAGAGGGAGGAAGTCCTTGGTGGGTGTGCATGAGGATCGTACCACAGTCTCTCTCTCTCCCTCTCTCTCTTTCAAGGTGGTAGAGGAGTAGCATGGCCTAGTGGAAAGAGCACAGGCCTGGGAATCAGAGGACCCAGGTTGTAATCATGGCTCCCCAACTCACCTCCTGTGTGACTTTAGGCAAGATGCCTAACTTTTCTGTCTCAGTTCCCTCATCTGTAAAATGGGGATTAAAAAAACCTTCCCTCCCTCCTCCTTAGACTGTGAGTCCCATGTGTGACAGGGACTGAATCCAACTTCATTATCTTGTATCTACCCCAGAGCACTTAGTACAGTCCTTGGCACATAGTGGTATTTAAGTACTTATGGTTGTTGTTGTTGGGATGGAGTCCCGCTGTCCTTCCTGGGACTCTGTGATCTGCCTTGGCCAGCAAATCGGTGACCTGCCACATGCTTTCTCCCCTGTCTTTGAGGAAACAACTGGTTGCTGAGCCTGTCGTCCTCTTGGTACCATCTCCCTGACCTGACCCTTCCGCCGATTTCAGGAAGTCAGCTTTAGTGGCGAATGCCTCCGCGCCCCACCCCAAGCCCCAGCTCCTCCCTCGCCCTGTGGCTCCATTCCCATTCTCACACAGTTTCCTGTGGTCCACTTGCAGCGTCAGCTGTCCTTTGAGTTTGTCAGTGCCATGGAGGGCCTGCAGCTGATTGAAACCGAGGTCCAGCACATGGCTCATGGGGTCCAGGCCGGCCCTCGAAGCCCTGATGTATGAGCAGCCCACTGAGCCTGGAGTGCACTGTTTTCCTCCCTCTTAGTGTCAGGATGGTCGGAAAACCTCTGTTCTGGGACCACCCCCCACCACACGCACGCACAAGCACACACGTACCCCCTGTCCTCCCCCCATTGCTTGGATCTGATTTTGCTGGTCATCCCCCACTGCTTGACGTTTGCCTAATCGACTCTTGGAAGCATTTCTCCTTTCCACCCTATTTGCCCCGTCCAGCTCACGTTAAGCAGCTAGTGTTTTCTCCTTCCAGGGGTGCCTCAGCCTGGTCCAAGAGAAAGCTGCTAATTGTTCATCCCCCCTAGAGGAGGAATGGACAAGGGATCCCAGGCTACTGTTGTCACAGAGGGAGTTGGGGAGAAGGGGAACCAGTGAAGGGACCTGGGTTCTAATCCCAGCTCAGCCACTTGCCTTCTGTGTAACCTTGGGGAAGTCACCTCTCTGTGTCTCATCTGTAAAATGGAGCTACCTAGTCTCCCTCCTTAGAATATGAGCTCCAAGTGGGCCAACCTGATTATCTTGTATCTACTTAGCACTTAGTACAGTGCCTGGCACATAGTAAGCGCTTAACAACTATGATTATTATCAAATAGTATTAATAGTATTGTTCTTAGGAGATTACAAGGCCAGGAAGCTGTTGGGGTGTCAGGGAATGGACTAGGGCATGGAGAAGAGATGGGCCATCTGTGTGAGAGAAGTTGCTCTAGTGTGTTGTAAATCCGTTGCCCACGGAGCAAGTGAGGAGAAAAAGGGAACTGAGAAACATTTCTTAGGAACCAGGATTCTCAGTGTCTTTAGGACCACCTAAGGATCCCTCTGGAGCTGATGGCCCCCACTAATGCTTTGAGCCTCTGGAGCCTTCATGATGGCAGCCTGCCCATGCTCCCGCTGAGTCAGCAGATGCTGGCGCTTCAGCCCTGCTGGAGAGAAGGGATCTGGAGAGAAGGGCTGAGGAGACACCCAGGCACTATCCGGAGCCAGCAGAAGCAGTGCTGTCTAGTGGTTAGAACAGAGTCCTGGGAGTCAGAAGGACCCGGATTCTAATCCGAGCTCTGCCGCTTCTCTGTTGTGGGAATTTGAGCAAGTCACTTCACTTCTCTGTGCCTGTTACCTCATCTGTAAAAGGGGAATTAATATTGTGTGCCCTGTGAGGGACAGGGACTGTGTCCAACCTGATAAGTTTGTACTTAGCACAGTGCCTGGTACATAGTAAGCGTTTAACAAATACCATTGAAAAAGGGGAAAAAAAGGAGAAAGCAGCTAGTGGTCTAAGGCCCTTTGGCTCAGCTCTGAAGCCTTAAGGAGGAGACAAGGAACCCTCTGGGGACAATAGGCCTCTGTGGAGTCTTCCTCTCTGATGGCAGTTGCTTTGGTCTGCCCTCCTATCATCTGGCAGTGAGTGCTGTCACTCCTGATTGTCTGGCTCCTCTCACTACTCCAACACACTGGCAAGACCTCTGCCTCCTGGTGACCATCCTAGGAGCCACATAAACTCAGAGGCTCCAAGGGTCTATCCTCTGACCATTTCCCTTATTTCCCACAACAGCTAATCAGAGAAGGGCCCCTCTGAGTGGTCAGTGGTCGGGGCTGGGGGGTCTTCTATACCCAAATCCCTCCCTTCCACCCACCCCCACCATTCCCCATGTGCCCTGAAACTGGAAATCCTGGGCCTGTCCTAGGCAAACTCTAGCAGCCAACCACGAGCATCCTAGGATTGGAAGGGGCCTCCGGAAGAGTACACTCTGTCCATCTCCCCCGGTCACTGTTGTCAGAGAGAGCAGACCACTCAACAGGTATCCCTGAGGAGTTGGGCTCCATTACCTGCTGATTGGAAACTTGGTGAGGCCCTGAATGGTGCTTGCGACAAAAGGTGTGGCATCTCCTCCTCCTGAGAAGCATTTGAGGAAGAGAGACATATACTGGGATGTTCTTTGTGTAGACCTGCCCAGTGATGGGATGGCCCTTTCAACTGTTAGGACATTATACAAGTTTTGCAATTCAGGTTTCGAAGCAGCCCGGGGGGCTAGAGCAGCTCCGTGGACCACCACTACTGGGTGAAGGGCTCACAGCAGGCCGGGTGGGAGTTTTCCTGGGATGTCTCTGGGCCCGCCCCCCAGTAGTGAGCCCCCAGCAGTCTAGTTGTGCTCACCCCCAAATCCCTTCCTCCTCAGGCCCGCCCTCCAGCCTCCACCCCACCCTTTTGGCCCTCCCCAGGGACAAACTTGTGCGGCCAGAGTTCCTTGCCCTCCTGGCCGGGTAGGTCCCTGGTCCTTGGATGGGCTCAGGTGGGTGGGGGTGGGCGTAGGGGGTGGTAACTCACAAGGGACTGAAGTGGGTGGGTGGATGGGGCAGGAAAGTCAACTAAAACCCTTTTTCCCTTCTTGTCTGGTCTGAGCCCTGGCTCTCCCTCTTCCCCTCAGGCCCCATTTGCTGATCTGGCAGAGAAACAGTGAGTTGGGCCTGCTAAGTGTCCCTGGCCTTTAGAACCTATCAGGACCTGCTACAAAAATGCATGCATACTCTCTCCCATGTACACCTGCCCTGCTATATGCTCCCGCCCTCCAATGTGTGCCCGCTCTGCCATGTACACCCACCCTCCTGTGTGCTCCCCTCTACTGCGTACACCTGCCCCGTGCACCCGCCCCACCACGGGTGCCCATCCCACCATTTGCGCCTGCCCTGTCGTGTGTGCCCGCCTTCGCATGTGCTTCTGCCCTGCTGTGTGCACACTCATTTCCCCAGGAGAAGGGAAAGATTGGGGGAAGGCAGGAAGAGCTCGGCAAAAAAACTAAATTAAAAAATTAGAACAAACAGAAACCAAACCCCGATCCTTTTTCTAAAATCCATGATTAAAACCTGGTACAAACAGGTGCCTTTTTTATAGCTTTTTTTTTTTTTTAGCAGATGTCGGGTTTTCTTTTTTTCCCCCCTCTTTCATTTTACAGCAAACATTGCAAATATAGAAATTCTTTTCTCTGTACAATAGAACAGCTTCAGTTTACAATGCAGCGCAGGCAGGACCCAGGCAGGCCTGGATCCCGGAGAGAGCCTGGTGCCGTCTCGGCTTCCCCGAGGAGCCAGGAACTCTTCCCGGCTACAGGTTTCCGGTCACCTCGGCGGTCGGTCAGGTGTCGGGCTCTGCACACTTGGTCTTTTGAGCAGACCCCCAGCTCCGCCCAGTCCGCCTAACCCCACGGCCCCAGGAGGCCCGGGCCGAGCCTTCCCAGCCGGCACAGGTCTCAGGTTGCTGCACAGTCCCGCCTGGAAGACTCCAAAAGGTCCCCACCCCCAATCTGCTGCTTCTGGTCCCTCTCTGCACTTTTTGTTTTGTTGTGTTTTCCCCTTTTTTTGGTTAATTCTGGAAGAGGAGAGAGGAGGAAGAGGAGGAGAAGGAGATGGAGACAGACTGTACACAGAGAATCCACAAAAACCACAGACTAGGACATCATGCGATGCAACATTGGGCCCGGCGGCGGACCCCGAACCTCTCCCCCTGGTGCTCTTTATTTTTGTTTTTGCTTTTTTTAAGTCAGTTATTTTCTTAAAAAAAAAAAAAGAAAACTGAAAAACTCCCTACCCTGCCCCTCCCCAAAGCCACAGTTCTCCAAAGTTTGGTGTGGGTATGGGTGTATGTCTGGTGTGTGTGCGTGCGCGTTTTTGGTGCGTCACTTGTAAGGGTGAGACCTGTCACTCTCTGTATATATTAGATATATAGATCACCGTTATATATTTTCTTTTGTAAATCTTTTCCACCCACTTTCCCCGCTGGCGGAGACGGCCGATGCCACTCTGTGTTTTGTTTCTAATAGGTGGTCTCTGGATTAAAAATGGCTGCCGCCTCTGGCACCTTGTATTTCCTTTTGGTCCGGTGGGATCAAAAGTTTTGGAAAGGGAAAGCCAGGGGCGGGAGCACGGTGGGGTTGAGGGAGCGGGGGAAACGGGCCTGGCAGCGGGACGCGGGAGAGGGGGGAAGGGTGGGGATTCAGGACTTGTGCTGGGCCGATACGCCCTTCCAGTAGTCTAGGATGTCGTGGAGATCCTCGTCTTTGGCGAACTGGACCTTTTTGCGCAGGGCATGTCCGGCCGCCACGAACTCGTCGTCGTCCTTGTGGCGCCGGCGGTTCAGTCTGAAGCGCTCCCAGATGCTGTGGGAGGGCCGGCACGCGTACTCTGGGCTGGACGAGTAGCTCAGGTGGCGGTACTGGGGGGACAGCGGGGAGTAGGCCAGGTCCCGGGGCCGGGGCCGGGTCAGAGGCTCCAGGATGGAGGGCTTGCGGGCCCCCAGGCTGTCGTGCGGGGGTGGCGGGGTCGGGGGCGGCGGCTCCCCCGGGTGGGACCCGGGGTACGAGTGCCGGTGCTCGCCGAACTGCCGGATCCGCTCAGCCTCGGCCCGCAGGACGGCAGCCGCCGGGGTCACGGTGAGGATGGCGTCGGCGGGACCAGAGGCTGCCGCCGCTGCCGCCACCTTGTCAGCGTATTTGTGGGTGGAGGCCTCGGGGCGGAACGGGCGGGGGCTGCGGATGGAGCCACCACCACCACCTCCACCCGAGGAGGAGGTGCTGGCACGCGTCGAGGGGCCCTCGGGGCCGTGGTGCCTTTGCAGCGGGTGGGCGTAGCTGTCCTGGTAGGCGGGGGCGAGGAAGGCGCCGCGCTGGCTGGACGGCTGCTCGGACAGGAGGACCAGCTGGGGCTCGACGGCGCACACGGCCCCGGACTTGACCCCCTGGAAGGAGGTGGCCTCGGACTTGAGGGCGTCGATGCAGTTGTTGATGATCTGGTTGACCTTGTCCACCTCCTTGGCGATGGTGGAAATCTCGGCCACAGAGCCCTGGGCGTCGGGGCCCAAGCCCGGCTCCCGGTCGCGCTGGTCACCGGTCCGCACCTCCATGTAGTTGCCCTTGGTCCTGGGGGTCCCTCCGGCCTCGCCCAGCTTATAGGGCTCTGCCTCCCCTGCTGCCGGGGGCAGGAAGGGCCCACCCGGGGCCTCCAGCTCGGGCCCGTACTTGAGCTCGATGATGGTCTTCTTGAGGCTGCCGGCGGAGGCGGCGGCAGTGGCGGCGGCCGCCTTCTTGTGCTGCTCCTGGCGGCGGCGGCGGCGGCGCAGGCAGTGGTAGACGAGGCCCAGCACCAGCACCATGCCCAGGAGGCAGCCCAGGACGGTCACGATGTAGTGGGTGGCGGTGGCGGAGCCGAGCGCGGGCCCCGGGGAGGGCGGGGGCGGCGGCGGCGGCCGGCTGGGGCAGATAGTAAGGCAGGTGTGGTTGTAGCGCAGCGGCTGGCCCAGCGAGACCACGCAGTAGGTGTAGTTGGTGTGGGCTACCAGGTTGGCCAGCTCGATGTCCTCCCGCTCCTTGCGCAGCTTGGTGATGTCCGAGGAGAAGCCGTTCTCGAACTGGGCCAACACGTACATCTTGCCAAAGGGGTGGGGCAGCTGAACCGTCAGCGTGGCCGAGTTGTGGGTCAGGTGCTTGACCCGGATGTGGGGCCGTGCCTCCGGCCCCGGGGCGGGCGGGCGTGGGGAGGTGGGCAGCGTGGGGCCGTCCCCCGAGAAGCAGTCGTCCTCGGGGCAGGCGTGCCCGTCCTCGAGCGGGGCGGCAGCCGTGGGCGGCGGGGGGCGGGCGGGCGGCAGGCGGCGGGGCCCCGCGGCCGGGCGGGCCCCGTCGGCGCACAGGGCGGCCAGCGTGCCCAAGGCGTTGCGGTAGCCGCCCCGGCCCTGGCCCAGCAGGAAGTAGCCGGCGTAGTCGGGCGGGGACTCACACTGCACGCGGTCGTAGGCGCGGGTGGCGTTGGCGAAGTCGGCCAGCCAGCGGAGGAAGGCCAGCAGCTCGCAGGAGCAGTAGAAGGGGTTGCTGTACAGCTCGCAGACGGACAGGCGGCTCAGGCCGGCGAAGGTGCCGCCGTCCAGCCTCTGGATGCGGTTCATGGACAGGTCGACGTTCATGACGTTGGGGCACTCCCAGAAGGCGTTGGGGGTGACCGTCTCGATGAGGTTGGCCTGCAGGTAGAGGTACTCGAGCTTGCCCAGGCCCCGGAGCAGCCCCTCGCTCAGGTTCCTCAGCCGGTTGTAGCCCAGCTGCAGGACCTGCAGATTGAACTGGGCCGAGAAGGCCCCGTCCTCCACGGAGGAGATCTCGTTCTTTGTCAGGTTGAGATACGTCAGGTTCCCGAAGCGGCTGAGCGAGGAGTACTGCACGCTCTTGATCTTGTTGTCGTTCAGCCTCAGGTCCACGATGGTGCTGTTGATCTGCTGCGGGATGGACTCGTAGGGGGGCTGGTTCTGACTGCAGATGGCCAGCCACACGAAACCCTTGTCACCTTCGATCAGCCAGCAGTCGGCACGGGCCAGCCCGCCCGCGTGCAGCAGGGACATGGCCGCCACGCAGGCGCACAGCACTGCCGCCGCCGCCCCGTTCCCACGCTGCCGCCGCCGCCCCACCCCTGCCGCCATGAGGAAACCCTGGCCGGTCAGCCGGCCACGGGAAGATGAGGAGGAGGGCCGGGGGAAGCCCCACAGACGTCTGGCAATAGCCGGTGTGGGAAAGCTTGGGCCTAGGGGGCCACCGCCACTCCCGCCGTGGGCATGGTTCACAGGCCACGGGCGGATTGTGTAGGGGAGAGGGTGGGAGGGCGGCACTGGGGGTCCAAGGGAGGGAGGGAGGGCCCGGCTAGGCCTGCCTGAGAGGCACTGGATGGTGGCCGGAGGCTGGGCTCAAGGCACGTCAGTCCTGGTGGCCATGGTCAGAGCTGGACAGGGGCTCACGAGCGGCGCGGGGGGGTGAGGTGGGCTCCTTCTTCTCACTTTCTGTGCCTCCTCATCTTCCTCCTGTCTCCCACGTGTGGCTTGGCTCGGGTTTCCTCCCCCATCGGGCTTCCCAGCGGTCGTTTCTCCTGCAAGGGTGACAGAAGGCAGAGTGAGTGTATGTGTGCCCTCCGGAGGGGTGGCAGAGAGCCTGGTGGCCTGGGGTGCGCCCACCCCTGTCTGGCCTTCTGCCCCGGGGGGCTTTGTGTGTATGTGTACATGGACGGGGAAGCACCACTGCTTCTGGTGGAGGACAGTAGGCTGCTCTGGGGCTCCCGCCCTTCTTCACTTGGGGACCGGAAACTCCTAGAGGGCAGGGACCTCCCCAAGTGCTCAGTTGGGTACCCTGCGTGTGGTCAACCCTCAGTAGCTGCTGAGCAGCTGGAGAGCAGCAGGAGGAAATAAAGCAGCAGCCCCCCTCTAGACTGTAACCTTGTTGTGGGCAGGGAATGGATCTGTT
The DNA here is from genome assembly GCF_015852505.1 of Tachyglossus aculeatus. Lineage (NCBI taxonomy): Eukaryota > Metazoa > Chordata > Mammalia > Monotremata > Tachyglossidae > Tachyglossus > Tachyglossus aculeatus. The sequence continues at coordinate 61,598,695 of NC_052086.1, forward strand.
AGATTGTTAAAGTGTACCTTCCCAAGTACAGTGCTCTGCCCAAAGTAAATGTTCAATAAATATGATTGGCTGACAGGGACGGCCCTCAGCTGCAGCAGTGCTTCTGGGGCCTCCCGCAGTGACCCCTGGGCCAGGGCGACCCGAAGGGAGTGGCAGCAGGGGTGGGGCCTGAGGAACCAGGTCTGTGGGAAGCTGCAGTGGCCCAAGGCTAAGGCCCAGCAATAGGTGGAGAGTGGCACCGGTCCCAGCCGGGACTGTTTTCGTTCTCAGCCCTAAGCCAGCCAACTGAATAGACCAGCCCACCATCAGCCTTCCACCAGTCCGGCCCACCCAACCCAGACCCCACTACCCCGGCTCAAGCCCAGCAATTCATTTCCACTCGGTGACATTTTGGGCACTGTTAGAGGGTGGCAGGGTCAGGGAGGAGATGTTAGCACTTGTGACGGTGCCCAGGTGTCAGGCACAATGCCCCTGGTTGCACAGGCACGGTGCGGGCCATCTTCCTCACCTCTTAGGGGCCCTGCACTGCTGCAGCCTGGTGTAACCTGCAACCTGCCAACATCCCATCCACCACAGTTCTAGGGAACTACAGTCCTGCCATCCGGCTGGATGGGGACCAGTGAAGACCCAGCCTTGGTCCCTGCCCCAGGGAATTTACACTCTGGAGGAGATGTCACACTAATGTGTCGTTGCATTCAGCTAAGCAGGTGGCTAGAGTGCATATCAATCTATCAATCAATCTATCTTGACACTTATTAAGCTCAGGCAGCCAACATAGTTCTGTCCTAAGCACTGGGAAGACTTCATGGAGATTAATTCTGACACCTCCCTGGCCCACAAGGGCCTGATAACCTAAGACGAGGAAGGAACAAAATGACAGCTTAAATTCAACAATTCAGAAATGAGAATCAAAAAATAACAATTTGTTCTTCAGCTCCTCGGGCTCTTCCTCACGGCTCCAGTTGCCCCCCCCCCCCCCCAACCCCGATCCAAGCCGCCTCCACCGCCCAAACAGTTTACATATGGTCGGGGCTGGGAGCTAGGGGTCTAGGGGTACAGGGAAAGAGGAGCATCTCTCCCAGTTCTGGGGGGCCAAAGGGTGGGGGCTGCTTCTCTGGAGGCAGCAGGTGGAGATGGGGACATTGCCAGTCCTCGGGCCCCACCCCGTGTAGAAAACAAGCTTGAATGTTCACCCATTCCAACAGGAGGAGGGTGCTGGGGAAGACTTGGAGTTGGCCATGGGACATATGATAGTTTGGGAAGGCTTCCAAGAGGAAGCTTGTGAGTTCAGTCCTCGGAGTAGGAAAGGAGAGATTTTATGTGGCAAAAAGCTGGAGACCCATTTGGAGTCTGGGAAAATACAAACCATCATTTTGCCTTGCCGTAACCCACTTGGTCATCACTTGGTTATTATCTCTCGCAATCAACTGGGTAGTGGGTCCTTCTCATGCCCTTTTACAAGTGAGAAAGGTGAGAGGTAAAGAGGAGAGTCCCGGAATGTGCAACCGATCAACAGCACGGCTAAGATTGGAATAATAAGTGGCAATTATGGTATTCGTTAAGTACTTACTCCGTGCCAAGAACTGGACACAGCGTGGGGATAGATACAAATATAAACAGATTGGACACAGTCCCTATCCCACATGGGGCTCATAGTCTTAAGTGGGAGGGAGAACCGCTATGTAATCCCTGAGGAAACCAAGGACCAGAGAAATGAAGTAACTTGCCGCAGATCACACAGTAAACTAGAGGTGAAGCTGGGATTCAAATCCAGGTCCTCTGACTCCCTGTCCTGTGCTCTTTCCACTAGGCCACGCTGCTTCTTGTGAGAACTCCTGATTTCCTAGTGTCCTGCTTAGCCCCTCTGGCCACCGCTGTTGTCCACCCCTTCGAGTGTTCCAAAGACAGTTTACAGTACCCCTCTAAGACAACAATTGCAGTCCCTCTTTAGCACTACTATATGCCAAGCCCTGTATTCAGTGCCCACACTTTCCACAGTGGGGAGAGGCAGGTTCTACAGATTCTGCATTCTACAGGGGTGGAACCTGGGGTCCAGAAAGGTTAAGTGATTCGCCCGAGGTCACCCGGCTCACCGTGACTCTTGCGTCCCTTCTTCTCCCTTAGCATTGATTGATTGATTGATTGACTAGCCCAGTGGTGCCTCAAAATGCTGTTTGCCCAGAGGCTGCAGAGCAGCAGCAGTGGGGTGGGGGCCTGGGACTACTCACTGGAGGAAGAGGACCGTTAGGCCTTGGGGCTTGGGATCCCAGGTGCTGGGCTATATCTGCTGTTCTTTGTCTCCTTGGGCACTACAGAGGACACCTCCCAGGGCAAATTGGGCAGGATTCAACAATGAAAACATTCCAGAGAATGCCTTCTCCAGCCCAGGTAGTCAGGGAGTCCTTCTCTAGATCTAACCTGAGTCTCTCGCTGCAGTTTAAATTCATTTCCTCTTTTGCCTTTAATCTGTAGGTGTAGAAGACCCCCCTCTGTATAGTGACACTCCCCTGCCAAAGCGCAGGTGCAGAGAGGCCGAGCCAAGGATGGAGGGCAGCGGCGAGGCCCAAGATGCCCATGGGGAAGAGGGAAGAGGCGGGAGTCATCGACTTGTGGTGAATCAAACAGGTTTGTTTGCTTTTCACACTGTATATTTCCTTGCACTTCCCACAAGCTGCATGTCAGTCAGTTCTTCTCCAACAGCAGCAAGAAAGGCATTTTATTAGCAGCTGGGTTTAATTTCAGCTCATTAAAGGCATCAATTTGCTGGTTTACAGCATCTCGCACTAGGTTTATAAAGCAGCAGTGTCAGGGAGTGGCGTGTCGAGGAAGAGGCCAGTCTCCCTCCATCGGCCTCCAGGACCCAAATGGTGGGCCAGCTAGGGTCCCAGTCTGGCTGCCGGCAGGGATAGATCGGCTGCTCCCAGGATACGCTGTGCCACTCCAGGCACCTGAAGGGAAGAGGGCTTGAAGTCTCAGGGCTGCTAGGCACGGTTTAGATGATGGGGAGAGTTTCGAGGCAGGATGACTCTTCCCGGAGCGAGAACAGTCCCGCTTTCCAGGGCTGCGGAATGTGGGGAGAGGGGCCCTGGCTAGGCTGGTACTAGAGGACCCTTCGAAAACTGCCCCCATTGGACTGGAAGCTCCCTGAGGACAGGCTGGCTACCTGCTACCCTCCCAAACAGTGCCTAGCTCTCCGCAGGCACTCAGTAAATAACACTGCTTGACTGATGAAGGGATAGGCAATCCCCTCCCCGGCTCCATGAGCACTATCATCAATCGTATTTATTGAGCGCTTACTCTGTGCAGAGCACTTAAGCGCTTGGGAAGTACAAATTGGCAACATATAGAGACAGTCCCATGTGGGGCAGGGACTGTGGCCAAACTGATTATCTGGTATCTGCCCCAGCGCTTAGTTTACTGTTTTGCACATAGTAAGCCCTTAACAAATGCCACAGTTATTATAATTGTCTGCCCTCCTGGGGGCCTGAATGCAGAGGCAGCTGCTTTCCTGCCAGGGACACTCCCGAGGGCAGTGGCCTCTCCCAGGGTCTCCACCCTGAGGGCAGTGTCTGGAGAAGCTGCCTGGGCTGAAGTAGAGGGAGAGAAGGTAATGTTGCCGTTGCCAGGAGTAACCTGGAGCCGGCCGGCCCTGGGCTCCAGGAAAAGATGAAGCCCCGGCCTGGCTTTTCTGGTGCGAGCAATATTTTGCTGTTGGGGCGGAGGCCCTTTGGACCAAGTGGGTCCTGGGCCTGGGAGGGGCTGCTGCACCGGCCCTGCCCCTGGGGCGGTGGGGGGGTTACCAGCAGCTATAACCTGGCCTGGGTGGGGTTTTCCAGGTCAAGTGTTCCAGGTCTCATGTCCCCGGGGGAGTGTGATGCGTGTGTCATGGAATGTTTGCTTGGAGCCAGAAGGGGCAGCTCACTGCTAGCCCTCTGCTTATGCAGCCTTCGTCCCGGGACCCTGCAGGTGGGATCCAGACCCTTCCTCTAGTGGCGGGTTGGTCCCGGGCCCGCCTCCCTCACCCTCCGGGTAGCACCTCGGATTCCCCATTTGTGAAATGGGGATGAGCAGCTTTGTTCCCCTCCAGCCTCTTGTAGTAGATGCCTGAAAGTGAAATGAGATGAGAAAGCCCTTTGAGGTGTGGGGAAGGAAGGTGGTTGTAGCAATCCGAAGGGAAAAGGGGAAGGATTCAGGTCTGCCATCTGGCCACATGAGGCTCTAGTGCAGACTAGTGGATGGAGCGCTGAACTGGGAGCCTAGAGTGCTTGTCCGGACCCTGCCTCTAGGCCTCTGCCTGCAGCACCCCCATTTCTCTTCTGGGAAATGGGGGTGGAGGGATTCAGGCAGTGCCACTGGACAAGGGGTTGAAAGGCTCGTTCTTTGTCCGGGGTGACCATCCTGACTTCAGGCTGTTCCCTCTCGCAGGGCCGAGGCTCCCCTCCAGGCTTTATGTGTTAACATGGAGGCTTCACTCAAACCTGTTCCCGCCTCCTGCTCCTGCTTCTGTCCCTTCATCCTGCCCCAGCCTCCTGCCTCCTGCCCGGGTAGTAAGGAGCTTCTAGAGAACTGATATAGGGGATGTGAGTGTGCTTGTCATCCTCTGGCAGGAAGAGATGATGGGAGCCTCTGTCGATGGCAGGAGTTGCGCAGGGGGTGTGGCTGATGTGGCTGTGGCTACAGTATTGGGTCTAGTAGACTGGATGTTTGTCCCCCACCCTTCCCACTTCCTGGAGCAGAGCAGGGTTACCTTAGGTGATGGGCAACCGAAGAACCTCTACCCAAAGCACTAGCCCCTTCTGGCCTGAGGCAGTGAGGAGGAGCAGAAGGAGTGAGGTGGCTGTTTGGGGAGGAGCAGGAGGAGCACAATGGCTGTTTATTTTGGGTGGAGAGCAGGAGAAATGCGGTGTCCGTTTGTGGAGGAGCAGGAGGAACGCGGTGGTTCTTTATTTGGGGAGAAGCAGGAGGAGCATGACAGCTGTTTGAGGAGGAGGAGAAAGAGCCCGGTAGCTGTTTAGGGAGGAGCAGGAGGAATGGGGAGGAGCCTGTTTAGGGGGGAACATGGTGATTGCTTGGGGATGAGAAGCAGGAGCACAGTGGCTGTTTATTTGGGGAGGACCAGGAGGAGCATGGTGGCAGTTTGGAGATGAGACGGAGGAGCACAGTGGCTGTTGGGAAGCCATTCCCTGTCCCCCGACCCTGAGGGTATTTGGGGAAAGGGGCTCCTTGGAATGGGTCAGCATCCAACTTTGGGGCAGCCTGAGGACAGGAGCGTAATGGAGGGAAGGCCTTTGTCAGGGTGGGGAGTGGGAGAGTTAAGCAGGAGGATTTTGTTCCTGTAGATTCAGGGATGAAACCAACCGATCAGAACTCTAACCACTTCCCAGCCCTTCTTCACCACCCAGCCCTGTTTACATGGGGCCGTTGACGAGAAGCAGTGTGGCTTAGTGGAAAGAGCAAGGGCTTGGGAGTCAGAGGTCATGGGTTCAAATCCTGGCTTCCCCACTTGTCTGCTGTGGGACCTTGGGCAAGGCACTTAACTTCTCTGTGCCTCAGTTACCTCATCTGTAAAATGGGGATGAAGATTGTGAGCTCCATATGGGACAACCTGACTACCTTGTATCTCCCCCAGCACTTAGAACAGTGCTTGGCGAGAGAGAGAGAGACAGACAGACAGACAGACAGACAGGAGAGCAAGGCCCAGGGGGTCGGTTGGATAGAAGAGTGAAGTACGTGGGCTGAGTTGCAGTGGGAGCTGAGCCAGGGCAGGTAGTGGGGTGAGAGCTGTTTGAGCAAAGAGAGGCAACTGCTGGGAAGAGCCCTGAGGAGGCGAGGCCCATGAGGAGCAGGAGCAGGTGGGCCGAGTTGCAGCACCCCAAATCACAGGGGACTCTCAGGGACTCCAAAGATTTGATTTACTCACCTGGGGTTGAGGAGTAGGGAGCCAGCTGGTCAATACTCTCTCCTTTGCTCTCTGTCTTCTCGCTCTTCCTCTGCCCCTTCCCAGGTCCTTACCTAGCCCCATATCTTTGCCTCTTCCCATTCCCCAGTCTCTCACAGTGCCCCACTCTCTCCTCATGCCCCTCTTTCCCTGTGCCACTTTTTCCCTGTTCCCTTTTCTCTCCAAGCCTCCTTTATCCCCTTGCTCCTTTCACCTGTACTCCTGGCTCTCTCCGTGTCCCTCTGTCCCTCTCTCCCTGTCTTTCGCTCTCTGTCACCCTGTCCCTTTTCCATGTGCCCATTTTCTCTCTACTGGGGTCCATCTGCCTCTCCCTCCTCCCCCCCGGCTCCATCAACAGAGATATTGCCCTCAATAAGCAGAGGAGGATAAAGAAGCCAGCGCCATTTGTGACAAATGATTAATGTTTAATTGTGCAACCAGGGAAGCTGGGAGTGGGAGGGAAATTGACCAAAAAGTATTAAATGGTAAAATGAAGGCTGAGCAAGAGCAAGAAACAGCAGTGAGAAGCAGTGTGGTCTAGTGGAACGAAGATGGTACTGAGAGTCAGAGGATGTGGGTTCTAATCCCAACTCCGCCACTTATCTGCTGTGGGGCCTTGGAGAAGTCACAACTTCTCTGTGCTTCAGGTTCCTCATTAATAAAATGGGGATTCAAGACCTGCTCTTTCTCATTGTTGAACTGTGAGCCCTGTGTCAGGACAGGGACTGTATCCCTGATTATCTTGCATCTACCCCAGGACAGTGCTTGGCACAGAGTAAGTGTTGAACAACTACCACAATTATTGTTATTAGAGAGAACAATTATTCATGGGGGTCCGTCCCTCACCCCCAGCCCAAGTGGCTTAGTTTCTTCCTCATCCCCAGCCTTGCTGAGGTGGGTCAGAGGTTCCGACACCTTGCTCAGCCCTCAGTTTACCAGCTCCAGGCCCCAGCTGCAGTGGACACATTGGTCTGAGCCCAGGATCACCCTGCCTCATGGCTGGGGCTTGGTCTGTGGCCCTCTGGAGGCCCCAGAAGCCCAGGCTGGGGACAGCCAAGGGCTGAGCGTCATCAGCCTGCAGCAGAACTGCCGCTCGGACTCAATGTTGGGTGGGAGACTCTTGAGATGTGTGGCTCAGGGCAAGCCCCGTGCCTACTGGCCCATGCTTGCACTGCGGAGGGTGGGGATGGGGGTAGGGGGCACTGGTAAATCCCTTCACTGGGGGCTTGCTGCCAGCCCAGGGGTGGGTAGATTTATGTCTTCAGCAGTGTTTCTCTCCTACCTTGGAAGGGGAGCTCTCCTCACTCCCGACCCAGCCATTCACCGCTGGCCACTAAGCCTTGGGCACTGCTGTGCCAGGGGTGGGGCAAGTGGGGCACCCTTCCAAAGCCCAGCCAGGCCTCCCTTGGGGCTGCAGACCCAGGGCTTCCAAGATGCCAGCTGCAAGGAGGGAGGTACGAGGGGACAGAAGCAGCATGGCTTAATGGAAAGAGCCCAGACTTGGGAGTCAGAATCACGCCCCCCCCGGCCCCCATCAGCTGAATGACTTTGGACAAGTCACTTCACTTCTGCACCTCGGTTCCCTCATCGATAAAATGGGGATTAAGTCTGTGAGCCCCACGTGGGACAACCTGATTACCTCGTATCTACCCCAGCACTCAGAATGGTGCTTAGCACATAATAAGTGCTTAACAAATGCCGTCATTATTATTATCCCACCTGCCCTGGCTCTTCTCTTCCTGAGCTGGAGATGCTGTGAGCAGCTTCAGCCGTGGGGACTGGGGCTCAGGGAGGCCGGAATCTCTGCATTCAGGGGTGGCAGATCTCACGGGGTTTGAGATCCCTGGCACCCGACAGCCTCCTCCTGGGATTTGAGATAAGGTAGGTGGTCTCTCAGGCACCAGCCAGGTGAGCCCCGGCGGCCACGGACACACCAACAGGGAGTGTGCGGTAGGAAGAGGTGGAAGGCCGGAAGTCTAGATTGGGGACAGGGGAGGGAGGCTAACTCACCATTTCATGTGACTTAAAGGTAGCTGAAAGAGAAGGTTAAAAGCCTGTGGGATAACCAGAGTCCCACTTGTGCCTTCAACCTTGTGCGTTCCTGAATTCTCCAGGCTAGGTAGGGGCCGTCGTATGCAGTTTGCAGCTCAGACATGAAGCCCATGGGGAGGCCCCCTTTCTGAAGCAAGGGGTTCGAAGGCCAGAGGATCACGGGCCCGTTCCACTTTCTTCCTAGTTACCAAGGGGGCAGGCAGCCCTAGGATGGGAGCAAGCAGTTGTGCTCAACACTGTCAACCAGTCAATCAGTGGTATTGACTGGGTGCTTACTATACGTAGTACATTGTACTAAGCACTTAGGAGAGTACAACGCAACAGAATTAGCAGACACACTCCCTGCCCTTTACGAGCTTACAGTCTAGAGAGGAGATAGGCATTAATGTGACTAAGTAATTTATAATACATAATTTAAAGATATGTACATAAGTGCTTTAGGATTGGGGATGGGGCGAATATCAAATGTTTAAAGGTCGCAGATCCAATGCAAGGCTGGGGCTTGGGAAAAGGTGGGAGACTGAGACTGGGGGCCCGGACTGAGGGCTACATGTGGACGGTCTGGGATTGGAAACACAAGTGCTTCTTTTATAGTCAGTTTCTTTTATATTGTTTCTAGGTCAGTAAACCACAGGAACACCCTCTCTGCCTTCACTGGGCACCACCGGCCCTGACACTGGTAGACTGGGGGGTCGGGGTGCCAGGGGAGAAGACGAACTTGTTCCGTTCGGACGAGCCCCCGTCGCCCCCAAACGAGTACCCATCCTGACAATGACGGCAGGCAAGCAGGGTAAGGTTAGCACGGTCTGTAGCATCTAGGCCTAAGTGAATTGTCTAGCATGATGTCCTTCACTGGATTGCCACAGCACGGCATGCATGTGAACATGTTAAATATAAACATGCTTACCATGTGGGGTCTCACAGCCCCCTCTGGCTGTAGTGGGGGTTAGAGAGCCACAGCTCCATTTTATAGGTAGAATAAGGAAGACCCAGAAAGGTTAATCGCCTTGCTCAAGGTCACACAGCGACTCAGCTGGGGCCAAGACAGCCGGCCTTGTTTGGTTCCGTTCAACTTCACTGTCCGTTAGCACTGCTGAGACGAGATAAGCGATGGTTTCGTGCCTGTCTGTGGAAAATTTTACAGGTTGGGGAAGGAGACGACGAGCGTCATCCGTATATCTACCGGTTTTGCAGCTCTTCTCCCGTGTATATTTCCCCCCACAGGATGGACATAATGGATGCGTGTTTTCTTGTTAATATTTGGATTTGCTGTTAGTAATTGCTGAGGTCCCAATATTGCTCTCCAGCATGGCAGATCGCCAGTTGAGCGTAGATCACCGATATTCAAATCTGAAACTGGTCTGCCGTGAGAAGGTTTAAATTAGGAAGAGAAAAAAATGATGTGAAATGGATTTTGGAGCGAGGGGACTTCAAATAAAAAAATAGTTTTAGCTGGCTGCTATGTAGGACTCTGTTTTAGAGAAATACAATATCTCAGGAACAAAGGCGGATGAGGCCGCAGTAGTTTGGCGGAGTAGTTTGGTAGTCGGAACCCTGGGTTCTAATCGCTGCCCTGCGTCTGACTTGCTGTGTGACCTTGAAGAAGTCACCTCGCAACTCTGGGCCCCAGTAAAGGAAAAAGAAGAAACTCTGCCAACGTGGAGGAGATTAATGAGAGCCCTGGAAAGTTCTTTCAGATCCTTGGATGAACTCAACTCAAAGCTCCTGGGGGAAGAGGAAGTGTTTACGATGAACACTATTAGTGAGTAGAAGTCATTGAATCTGTGTGTCACCGTGCTCCCTCCCCACCCCTGATGATTTTCACACTCTCTACAAGCTCCCAGACTGCCCCTGCCAGCTCAGCAGGCAGACAGGAGCCCGAGCCTCTTGGGGGTCAATCTATCAATCAGTGGCATTTATTGAGCGCTTACTATGTGCAGAGCTCTGTACTAAGTGCTTGGGAGAATACAACAGCATTAGATACGTTCTCTCCCTATAACAAGTTTACAGTGTAGGGGATCTCCATGACGATAGCAACAAGCAGCACTTACTGGCTTCTCAGAGGGTTGGGAATTCACCCGGCTTCGCCTCTGCCCCTCCAGCATACTCTCCTTCTAAAGAGGGTTAAACCTCTGGAAAATGTGGCACTCCTAAGCTCTCCATACCCTCAGCAATGGAAGAATGCCGAGAGTACAGATGGCGCAAGGCCCCGGACTTCCAGCCCTGCATCCCTCCTTGTCTCCTAGTGCAGCCGTGGCCTCGCTCATTTGAGGGTTACTGCATGGGAGTAGAAGCGTGGCTCAGTGGAAAGAGCACGGGCTTTGGAGCCAGTCATGGGTTCAAATCCAGGCTCTGCCAACTGTCAGCTGTGTGACCTTGGGCAAGTCACTTAACTTCTCTGTGCCTCAGTTACCTCATCTGTAAAATGGGGATTAAAACTGTGAGCCCCCCGTGGGACAACCTGATCACCTTGTAACCTCCCCAGCGTTTAGAACAGTGCTTTGCACATAGTAAGCACTTAATACCATCATTATTATCATTATTGTGGGAGTCACCAGCAGGAATGGGGATTAAAACTGTGAGCCCTCTGTGGGACAACCTGATCACCTTGTAACCTCCCCAGCGTTTAGAACAGTGCTTTGCACATAGTAAGTGCTTAATACTATCATTATTATTATTATGGGAGTCACCAGCAGGAGGTTCCAGGGAGCTGCCTCAGATCCCCCAGAGTGGACCGAGTGGACGGCAGGGACAGCCAGAGCAGCGCCGAGCAGAGCCTGAGAAATCTGTCCGGAGCTCGCGGTGCCCAGAGACTGTTCGGTGAGTGAATGACTGGCCGTAGCGGTGGCAGTGGCAGCGTTAGCCGTACAAACCTGGTGCTGGGCCTGGGCTTGCCAAGGTAAATGACCCATTCCCAGTTTAGGGAATCCGGCCACCCCGATGACCCTCAACTTGTCTGGGTTTCCCTGGCTTCGCCCCACCCACGGCCTCTCCATCAAATGGTTTGATAAATGAGCCACCCCAGGTTTGCTTTCCCCCAGAGAAGCAACATGGCTCAGTGGAAGGAGCATGAGCCTGGGAGCCAGAGGGCTTGGGTTCTAATCCCGGATCTGCCGCTTGTCTCCTGTGTGACCTTGGGCAAATCACTTAACTTCTCTGTGCCTCGTTTCCTTAACTGCAAACTGGGGATTCGCTACGTGTGCTGCCACCTACTTAGACTGTGAGCCCCATGTGGGACAGGGACTGATCTGGCCTACTTAACTTGTATCTATCCCAGTTCTGAGAACAGTGATTGACACATAGTGAGTAGTGAATACCATTAAAAAAAGAGAGTGAGCAAACAAGAGCCTGAAAGTCAGAGGACCTGGGTTCTAATCCCATCTCTGCTACTAGTCTGCTTTGTGACCTTGGGCAAATCCCTTTATTTCTCTGTGCCTCGGTTACTTCATCTTTAAAATGGGGATTAAGACTGCGGGACAGGGACTGTGTCCAACTCAATTATCTTGTATCTACTGCAGCATTTAAAACAGTCCCTGGCACATAGTAAGTACTTAAAAAATACCATTTTAAAAAAGTATGCCCCATCCCCATGGCCTAAGAGGGAGGAGCATTCCAGGGCCTGGAGAGGATGTGTAGGGAGGGTTTGGGAGACAGAGGCTGCAGGGGTGCGGGCCTGTAAGCTTGTTGTGGGCAGGGAATTGCTCTGTTATATTGTTGTTTTCTACTCTCCCAAGTACTTAGTAAAGTGCTCTGCACACAGTAAGCGCTCAATAAATATGATTGAATGAATGAATGAAACTGCCCATCTCCATCTCCCCACCACAGGCGGGAGGGAGGGAGGCAGGGCCAACCAGGGCGGGGGTGTGGTTAAATGCAGGTGAACTCTGAGCTGTACCAGGAAAGACTGAGAATCAAGGGTAGGTGTGGTGACCCCTGAGTTGGAAATCTAATAAAAATTACAATAATAGTATTAGTAATAACACCTCTGGAGGAATAGAGTTTATTGTTTATAATCTGCTGTTAAAAGGGTAACATCTGTTTTGGACAAACTGTAATGAGATTGAAACCCCAGGTGGAGGGAGGCCTGTGCAGGAATAAATGACTCGCCGGATGTCTAAATAGTTTTAATTTTTTTGTTGGCAGAAATTGCACGCTTTTCACTTCGGGCTCCTTTCTGCCAGCTCCCTTTGTTTAATGATTGCTATTAATTTCCAGCCTGGCAGATGGATTCTAGTCTAGTGGAGTTTGAAATGGGAACAGCAGTCCATGAAGGTGTGTGACCAGGCCTGTGTCTTTGCTCTTGGTTTGCCTTCGGGGGGCTGCGGCTGCTAACTGCTGTTTCCTGGGTGCCTCCCCCTCCCCAAGAAATCAGGGGACCTCAGGTACCTGTCTCCTATTGGGGTTCAGGCTTGCTCATCCCTGGCGTGCCCTGGGGGGCAGGAGGAGTAGCAAGTGCTGGCAGAATTGGAGTGAAAGTGAACCACTAGCCCCACCTGGGGAGTTGGCTAGGGTGGGGGCCAGTTGCGGGGGTCGGACTCTGCACTTCATGGGGTGCCTGCAGCCAGAGATGACCAGGACTGAGGGTGAGCATGGCCTAGTGGATAGGTAATGGCCCTGGAAGTCAGAAGGACCTGGGTTCTAATCCCAGCTCCACCCTTTGTCTGCTGTGTGACTTAGACAAGTCATTTCACCTCTCTGTGCCTGTTACCTCATCCGTAAAATGGGGAATAAGACTGTGAGCCCTACGTGGGACAGGGACTGGGTACAACCTGATTAGTCTGTATCTACACCAGTGCTTAGTACAGTGCCTGGCACGTAGTAGTAGCTTAGTAAATACCATTTTTTTTTTAAAAAAAGGCCCTGTTCTGAGGGAAGCCAGCTTTATAGGGCCAGGCTTCTTTCTTGCCCTCCTGGCTGGACCTCCCTGCCTCCTCAGGCTGCCCCTGGAGGCCCTGTCAGCAGAGGGGAAGGTTCAGGCTGGGAGTAGAGCAGCCGACCTGGGGTCAGGCCACTCTGCTGGGCATTACACAGTGCCCCTGGGATGGTGGGGGAGGGGGCGAGCAAACCTATTAGACCGTCAGCTCTTTGAGGGCAGGGATTATGTTTAGACTGTAAAGTGGACCCCAAGGGCCCAGTTCAGTCCTTGGCGGCCTGCTCTTCACAAATGCTTAGAGAATCACTGCCTAGTCATGATTGGTATCGTCATTGTGTTGGTCTAAAGCATTTGTTAAGTGCCTGGCCGACATGGCACTGTTCCGGGCCCAAATATAAAGCAAGTTAAGCTGACGGTCCCTGGCCTCTAAGTGCCCACAGCGTCACCTCAGGGTGTCGTTCTGACTTGGGTCTCGGTTCCCCTCCCTTCCGTCAGCTGCATGCCTGCTTTGGTTTGGCTTCACCCAGGGAGCAACAGAGGGCAAATTCAGAAGTCTCTGGAGCTTAAATTTTTCCCAGGCTATCCCTCCAGAAACGATTCAAACAAGCACAGAGATCAGCATGCATGCGTTTTCTCTACACCCCACCTTCTTTAGCCCCTTGGGACCTGGGGTGCCGGATGCCACCCCAACTCACCCACCCACTAGGGCTCACTGTCCCTTGGGGGAGGCCTGCAGACTGCTCCCCTGGGCTAGGAGTAAAGGAGGGATCCCCTTGGTGGAGAGCAGGAAGCCTGAGACTTGGCAAAGAGATAGCGAGTGCAGTGTCTCAGGTGATACAGATAATCTCCTCTAATCTCCTGTTCAAAATAACCCAAAGTCAAGTAAAGGAGGGATTACGGGGGCACTGCTATCACAGGCTGCTGTGGGCTCAGGCTGCTGAGGGCCAAGGGAGAGCGCGGAAGGTGGGGAATGACTACTGCAGCAGGACAGGGTGGGACTGGACTTGGTTGCTGTAGCGCTGCTTCTGCTCGTGAGGGAGTGGGGGTGCAGGGAATGGATTCCTCCCCAGCCAGAGGCCAAGTACAGTTACCCTCAGCCAGGCCGGCATCACCCGGAGCCAGCACAGCAACCACAAAGGCCCATTCCTAAAGCAGACTATTTCCTCCATCCCCCCATGGCCCATCTCTGCTTACTCCTGTCATGGCATATGCCAACAGTGCCATCATCTGCCTGACCAAAGCAGTACCCTGAGCCCATGGCTCCCCAGTCCTGGCAGAGAACCCCCTGGGCCTTGGGTGGGCATTGAGAAGCAGTGTGGCTTAGTGGAAAGAGCCCGGGCTCGGGAGTCAGAGGTCGTGGCTTCTAATCCCGACTCTGCCACTTGTCAGCTGTGGGCAAGTCACTTCACTGGGCCTCAGTTCCCTCATCTGTAAAATGGGGAGCAAGACTGTGAGCCCCAAGTGGGACCACCTGATAACCTTGTATTTACCCCAGCGCTTAGAACAGTGCTTGGCACATAGTAAGAGCTTAACAAATACCAATATTATTATGATTATTATTATCCTCACTGTGACTGAACCCTCCCAACAGGTCTGCTAGGGATGGAGCCAGCCCCCTACCTTGGCATTTGGCCTCCCCAGAGGAGCATGGTGATTGTACCAGGTGGCCCAACAGGCTACCACATGCGGGGCAGAAAACAGTGCTTGGCACATAGTAAGCGCTTTACAAATACTGTAATTATTAGAAAAGACAAGGCAGCCAGGAAAAACCCAGCCCTGTAGCTGAAGCCCTGGTCTGGAACTGAGGCCAAGACCTCTCTCTTGGGCTCTGCACACCCTGAGCTTTATAATCAGTCAGTCAGTCAATTGTATTTATTGAGCGCTGCACTATACTAAGCTCTTGGGAGAGTATGGTATAACAATAAACAGGCACATTCCCTGCCCACAACGAGCTTACAGTGTAGAGGGGGAGACAGACATTAATATAAATAAATACATTACAGATATGTTCATAAGTGCTGTGGGGTGCCCTTTTTACCCTGATGTGCCGGGAGCTGACAAGCCCTGGCAGTCTGGGATGGAGGACATGAGGAGAGCAGATAGGTCAGTTCCCGTGACTAACCCTAAAGTGTGCTAGGTTCAATTCCTAGTGTGCTCTCAGCATCTGTGGAGAGCTGGTCTCAGCACTGAGGAGACCAGCGGCTTTTGGGAAGGGCCAGCTTACACCATCTTGACCTGCCTCTGCCTCTCAGTGCCCTGGGTTCTGCCATCCCCTGGAATAGCCCGAATGGCTCCTGCAGCTGTGCAGGGAATGTGTCTGTTTAGTGTTCTCCTGTACTCCCAAGTGCTAAGTCCAATGCTCTGCGCACACTAAGTGCTCAATAAATACGATTGAATGAATGAATGCTGGGGCTCAGGGTGGAAGGGTGTGCAAGTGTCCTCAAGCCTGGGCACACGAATGTGCACACATGGATGGGTTTGTGAGTCCACACCTCTCCTTTAGGGTCAGGGAATCAATCGATCATATTTATTGAGTGCTTACTATGTGCAGAACACTGTACTAAGTGCATTGGGAGAGTACAATAGAATTAGACCTGTTTCCTGCCCATGAGGAGTTTACAGTTTAGCGGGAAGGAACCGCAAATCCCACAGGGACTTCTCCTCATCCCCAACACTTGCCTGCTTCTCTCAGCTCGTGTTCCCTGGACCCCGCTTCTCCTGGGTAAGATCTGGGAAGCCAGGCCATACCACCGGCCCCCTTAGGCTCCTGACGCAGAACAGCAGCCTCCGCTGACCCCAGCCCCAGAGAAGCGGTTCCACTTTAATAAACCCCGGGGCCCAGCTGTAATCAGAGGCTTTGCAGTTTTTTCCAGGCCCAGATGACCATATTAAAAACGATTCAAACTTTTCACCTTTGTTTTTCATTTGAATCAAGGCGATCCAGAGCGATAAAGTGGCCGAGGCTGAGGAGAGACAGTAACGAGGGGATATTAAAAAGAAAACCACGCTCGCCAAACCCTCAAAGCGAGGCTGTCTGGAAGCCTGAAGGACACACGAAGGTCCCCGGTTGTCTCCTGGACAAAGCTCAACCCCTCCAGATCACCGCCTCTGGATCACCTGAGGGACAATCTTCTAGGTGTCACTGGGGCTCCTGCCCAGGCAGTGCAGCTGGGCTAGAACTGGGTGAGCTTTCCTAGAAAAGAGGGGGTTTTCCAGCCTCCCCCCCCGACAGAGCTTCCCTTCTGCACTCCCTGTCAGCATCCCCAGAGCCTCCCTTCTGCACAGCCCTCTTTCAGTGCTCCCCCACACACAGAGAGTTTTCCTTTGGCATATCCCTCAGTCATCAGCAGCTCCATTACTTAAGACGGTAAGTTATCGTGTCTGGTTTCTGTTCACTGTTGCTGGCCAGGGCATCCCACCCCACCCCAAGGAAGGAAGAAGGAGTGGTTGGGTGGAAGGCAGTCCATGTGAGTCTGTTTCCTCAATCAATAGTACTTTTTGAGTTCCAACTCCTATCTGTAAATTATTTTAGTGTCTCTCTCCTCCCCTGAAGTGTAAGCAGGGATCAGATCAATCAATCAGTAAATCATCAGACTTTTTGGAGTGCTTACTGTGTGCAGACCACTTTTCTCAAAGTGTTTGGGAGAGCATAATAGAATTGATAGACACAGTCCCTGCCCTCCAAGAGTTTGCAGTCTCGTCATGTCTCCTAGCTTTGTTGTACTCTCCCAAGTGCTTAGTAAGTAGGCTTTCAGTAAATACGATTGATTGACTGCTGTTTTGTACAGAGCACTATACTAAGTGGTTGAGAGGGTGCAACTGAGTAAAACACATGGACCCTGCCCTCGGGGGTTTGAGTGTCTAATGCAGGGGACTGACAGACACAGGGAGGTGGGGGCTTCTGGCCATATCCCTACAGGAGCTTGGGTCACTTTCTGCTGAACACAGTCAATTTCATTCATTCATTCAATCATTTATTGAGCACTTACTGTGTGCAGAGCACTGTACTAAGCACTTGGGAAGTGCAAGTCGGCAACATATAGAGATGGCCCTCCTAGCCAACAACGGGCTTACAGTCTAGAGGACTGTGAGTGGGATGGTCAGGAACCATCCTGACCATGGTTCAGAGCAGGATGGTCAGGGCTCACTGGCCCTATGCAAGAATTTAATCTGGAGAAAAACAGCTCTGCTCCCTCTAAAGCCTGGGGAAGCCAGCCACCCTATCTGAGGGTGGTCCTGAAGGCTTCTGGGGTCAGTGGAGAAAGCACTCCCAGAGGGCGGGGGCCTTCCAGCAGCTGAGGAAGGGCTGGTTGGGAAGATCCCTCTCTGCTCCAGTCACCCTCCCTTCTGACCACAGAGATGAACTGACAGCTGGGTCCAAAGTCCTCATGCTAATCTGTTCTCAGCCTCATCCACCTTCCTAGCCGCCCCCCCCGCACCCCCGGACCCCACCGTGAGGCCAGCTCTGTCAGCATTTGTGGCCCCACGGCAGCTGCCAAGTCTGCCACAGGGAGAGCCACTGGTCCTGTTAAATGGGCTGGTTTGTGTAGATGCTGGAATGGATCCATTCTGCCATATTAACTCTCCTGCATGCGTTACTGCTAATGAAATAAAGAAATATGATGGTTCCAGACTTTTAAACTTCTTATGGCTTGATTTGCATAATGGCCGCTACTGCTCCGAGTAGGAACTGATCTGTCTGAAAATGGTGTGTCTCTCCTCAATCACTCACCCTGAGTGGAAGTCGTGAGCGGGCCTAGGAGTTTGAGGCAATGGGGGTTGGGGGACTTTTGCTGATGGAATGGACTTGGCTCAGTGCAAGATGTGAACAGCTAAAATTTGGGTGGGGTCCAAGATTGCCAAAATGAAATTGGGTAAAAGTTGCAGCTCTATAGCATTTTTAACATTCCACTGTTCTATCAATAGGCCATGTTCACTGCTAATGTTTTAAATGTTTTCTGTTTGCTGTGAAAGCTTTCTCCTCTCCCATCTTCCACCTAGCCCCATTGGGAAGCTTTGCTGAATGCAGCCTTGTGAGCCAAAATCCAGATGTCAGATGAGGCCGGTTTTGGGGACTGTGGAGAGCCGGAAGAGGGTTGGGCCAGATGGTCTGGGAGCCAACATGTGGAGGTAGGAGAGAGGACTGATCAAGAGGCCCCAGGTAGGGTGTCCATAGCATGGCTGGGAACCCCAGGCTCCCCTTTGAGGGGAATAAATTGGGGACCCCAGCCTCCCTGGATGGGGGAATAAGTTGGGGACTGTAAGCTCATTGTGGGCAGGAAATGTCTGTTTTATTGTTATATTGTACTCTCCCAAGCACTTAGTACGGTGTTCCACACATGGTAAGCACTCAGTAAATTTGACTGACTGACTGACTGATCCCAGCCTCCCGGCAGGGGGAATAAGTGGAGGACCCACGGCTCCCTGGAGGAGGGAAATGACCTGGGTACCCAGGCTCCCCAGCATGGGGGGCAGAGCTGAGGACCCCAGCCTCCCCAGCAGGGGAAACAAGCTGGGGATTTCAGGCTCCCCATCATGGGGAAGAAGCTAGAGACCCCCAAGATCCCCAGCAGCTCTAGGAGGCCAAGTCCTATTCTCAGGTCTCGCCAGCCAGGCTCTGAAGACTCTCATTAGACAATCCCATTTCTTGGGTTACATCCCCTCTCCTCCCACCTCAGCAAAGGCAGGACTCCATTTCTTCCCAAGTAGCCCAGCCCCTGCCCTCCTCCCCCGGAGGTTTTCGTCCTGGCTGGGAGCGTCAATTTTCTCAACATCCCATCCCTCCTCCAAACTCAAGAGCAATCTCCTAGATGGGCAACTCTCCCCAACCCGATCATTTGCCTGGAAGCCTGGACTCCTGAAACTGGACATAGTCTCCCTGCTAAGAAAAGTCTCACTCCTGGACCCTATGATCCTTTAGTTATCCCCAACTTCCACCCCATCTACTCCCCTTAGAAAAGACAGCAGCTGGCAAGGGGTTGGGGAAGCAAGGCTTTGCCTGAAGAAGAAAAGGATAGATCAGACTGTTTGAAGCAGCAGGATCACCGATCTGGATATCGGTATGATTCTTTCTCTTCCAACTGGCCCCCCGCCACCCAGCCCACCCCCAACCTATATCAGTGCCCCTCACTCACTGACCTCCTCCAGCTCAGCCCCTAACTTTAGGTTGTTCAATGAAATATTGGCTACAGTCCCTTCACAGAGAGGCAAGTTGGAGGGGGCAGCCATCCACTCAGTGCTGAATTGGCACATCAACCCCACAGCATATATCTGTGAATTACATATGATAAATTATTTATTTATTCACATTAATGTGTGTCTCCCCATCTAAACTGTAAGCCAGTTATGGGCAGGGAATGTATCTGCTAATTCTGTTGTATTGTACCCTCCCAATAACTTAGTACAGTGCTGTGGACATACTGAGCATTCAATAAATACCATTGATTGATTGGCAGGATGAGTTGATTATAGGTCTACCTGAGAGGGGCTGGGCTCCTCCCAATTACAAGACCTGAGATGGCTTGGCCCCACAGCAACCATCTGGACTTGTAAACTGGGTGGGGAGGCAGGGGCACCTCGGAGCATTGCTCTGCAGGGGCCTGAGCTGGGCAGGGAGAGCAGGGAAATGTCAGCTGGTACCACAAGGGCTGTGGCCCTGACCCCCTGGAGCAGGGTCTGTACTGGCGATGAAGAACATTGGCTCTTTACTCCTGCAGGGCCCTGAGGAGGGTGGACTTTTTTCGGTAGCACTGCAGCTTCATTTTTTAATCTAGAAAAGAATCCCATGGAAATGGAACAGGCTACTGGCGTTGGGTCTGTGATAAAAATCCCACCCAGGTGATTATGGATGGAGTGAGCTGCATTGGGCCATTCTCTCTTGAAGCTCTCCCAGGAGGGCAGGGGCTACAACCATCAGGAAGGCTCTCAGACCAAAACTGTTAGTGACAGCCACACCTCCTACCTTCTCTCTCAGTCTCTCTCTCTTTCACACTCTGTCCCTCTCTCTACACACATATATGTACTCACACTGCTCAGTCAATACACAGAATAATAATAATAATTAATAATTATGGTATTATGTGCTCACTACAACCCAAGCACTATTCTACGCACTGGGGTAAATACAAGGTAGTCAGGTTGTCCCACATGTGGCTCACAGTCTTAATCCCCATTTTACAGATGAGGTAATGGAGGCACAGAGAAGTTAAGTGACTTGCCCAAGGTCATGCAGCAGACAAGTTGCAGAAAGGGATTAGAACCCACGTCCTCTGACTCCCAAACCTGTGCTCCTGCCACTAGGCCAAGTGCTTACTATGTGCCATGCACTGTTCTAAGCACTGGGGTAGATAGAAGATAATCAGGTTGGACACGGTCCCTGTTCCACAGGGGGCTCACAGTCTTAATCAGCATGGCTCAGTGGAAAGAGCCCGGGCTTTGGAGTCAGAGGTCATGGGTTCAAATCCCAGCTCCGCCACTAGTCAGTGCTCTGCACATAGTAAGCGCTCAATAAATACGATTGATTGATAGTCAGCTGTGTGGCTTTGGGCAAGTCGCTTCACTTCTCTGGGCCTCAGTTCCCTCATCTGTAAAATGGGGATTAAAACTGTGAGCCCTCCATGGGACAACCTGATCACCTTGTAACCTCCCCAGCGCTTAGAACAGTGCTTTGCACATAGTAAGTGCTTAATAAATGCCATTATTATTAATCCCCACTTAAAGATGAGGTAACTAAGGCACTGAGAAGTTAAGTGACTTGCCCAAGGTAACACAGCAGGCTTGTAGTGAAGATGGGATTAGAACCCAGGACTTCTGATTCTCAGGCCTGTGCTCTTTCCACTAGGCTGTGCTGCTTCTATAATAATAATAATGATAACAATAGTACTTGTTCAGCACTTACTATAGGTGAATCACTATTCTAAGCACTGGCGTAGACACAAGGTAATCAGATTGGATACAGTCCCTGTTCCACCTAGGGCTCACAGTCTTAATCCCCCTTTTACGGATGAAGTAACTGAGGCACAGAGAATATAAGTGATTTACCCAAGGTTACAAAGCACTTAAGTGGCAGAGCTGGGATTAGAACCCACATCCTCTAACTCCAAAGCCTGGGCTTTTGCAACCAGACCAGGCTGCTTCTCATTAACTGTTTAAGCTTTAAAATTTTCTCTGCATTTTATCTCCTCCATTGAAAGGAAGCCCCTTAGTGGCGTAGGCCTCAACATCTGGGTTTCCCCCAAGCCCCCAGCCCAGTGCCTTGTCACCATGGGCACCTGTTGCTTAGTTGGTTCTGAGAGGTTGGTGGCTTCATCATTTACATCCATCCATGCCTACCATAGCTGGATGGGAGGAAATTGAACCTGGGGTGCCCGCACCTGGCACTGGGGCCCCTCCCCACCCTCACCCCCCGGCTCTGATTTCAATACCACCACTGTCCTTCCTCAAGACCCCAGAAGCCATTGTAGTCCTAGCCCCAGGGTGACTCTGCTCAGCCACTTTGTGGCCCTGGCAGGGGACTGTTTGGCAATGCCCCCCTCCCTGGGAAGTAGGCAGGGGGAGGTGAGGCACTGATATTTGGCTCATGACTCTCAGAGAGGATTTGGGAGTTCTCTGCAGGAGCAGGTGCCCGCCACACAAAGAGGAGGGCAGAAAGACCTGCATTAAGCAAACAAATTGAAGTCTCCAGGCAATTGAGGCCGGGGAGCCCTTAAGGGGCAGGGACCAGAGGGGAGCAGGCCGCCTGGGGTGCCCTCCCAGGGCCCAGGTGCCTGAAGCAGCTGGCAGGGGCTGCAGAGTTAAGGCTCCTGCCTTGCTCCATTCATAATCATCTGGAACCAGGGCTTGATGTTAATTATGGACCAAAACATTTAATAGCACGTTCCACTTCCACGGGGCATCTTTTTTAAATTAAAAAATGATGTATCGTGTCTGCTAAAGAGAGAAATCATTTTGCACTCATTTCCTGCCCGGGCATCAGGAAGGCTGTTGCTGCTACTGGCCAATGGCCAGAGAGCCAGAGAGAGGCACTGAGGGAAGAGCAGAGGCCACCTCAGCAGGATTTGGGCAGCTCTTTGGGACTGGTCTCGGCAGGAGGGTGAAGCAGAGAATCCTCAGGCTGGATGAACACACTAAAGGGCATCTAGTCCATCCCCTGTCTTTAGGCAGGGTTACGCCAAAATTCAGGGCAGTCAGATGGGTGGGTATGCTGTTTTTAAAGATCCCCAGGGAAGGAGGTCTGTGATCCCTTCCTTCACAGCCTTCTCTACTACCTCACTGCCTTCCCCCTCCAGTCCCTCTTGTTTAAGCTTGGCATAATGCTAGACTCCTCTCTCTCATTCAATCCACATATTCAGTTCATCGTTAAATCCTGTCAGTCCCACCTTCATTAAATAGCGCTAAAATCCGCCCTTTCCTCTCCATCCGAACAGTTACCACGTTAATTCAAGCACTCATCCTATCCTGCCTGGATTATTGCATCAGCCTCTTTGCTGACCTCCCGGCCTCAGGCCTCTTACCACTCCAGTCCATACTTCACTTTGCTGCCTGGATCATTTTTCTACAAAAACGTTCAGGATACGTCAGCCCACTCCTCAAAAAACTGCACATGAAACAAAAACTCCACAACATTGGCTTTAAAGCACTCCCTCACTCTGCTCCCTCCCACCTCACCTTGCTTCACTCCTACTCCAACCCAGCTGCACACTTCACTCCTCAAATGCTAACCTTCTTACTGTACTTTGATCTCGCCTACCTCACCACTGACCCCTCACCTACATCCTGCCTCTGGCCTAGAAAGCCTTCCCACCTCAAATCCAACAGACAATTACTCTCCCCCCATTCAAAGCCTTTTTGAAGGCACACCTCCTCCAGGAGGCCTTCCCTAAGCCCCCTTTCCTCTCCTCCCACTCCCTTCTGTGTCACCCTGACTTACTCCCATTGCTCTTCCCCCATCCCAGCCCCACAGCACTTATGTCCATGTCTGCAATTTACTTATTTCTATTAATGTCTGTCACAGTCTTAATCCCCATTTTAACAGATGAAGTAACTGAGGCACTGAGACGTTAAGTGATGTGCCCAAAGTCACACAGTGCTCAATAAATACGATTGATTGAGTGAATGAATGGTCCACACCCTCTCAGAGTTTACAGGCTAATTTAGACAACCCAGAGGCAACAAGTACCAACAGGATGCAAACTGCTAAGCACACCCCATTTATCTCCCTATGCCTGAGGGAGTCCCAAGGGGAGGGGCTCACAGTCTTAATTCCCATTTTCCAGATGAGGTAACTGAGGCCCAGAGAAGTTAAGTGGCTTGCCCAAGGTCATATAGCAGACAAGTGGCAGTCGGGATTAGAACCCACATCCTCCAACTCCCAAGCTCGTCCCCCTTCCACTAGAGGCCTAACACCACAGCTCCATCTCCATCTCTACCGGAAGAATGGTTCCAGCACACAAGAACACTTGTGTAGCTTCTGGGTGAGATCTAGGGCCAGCA
The DNA here is from genome assembly GCF_015852505.1 of Tachyglossus aculeatus. Lineage (NCBI taxonomy): Eukaryota > Metazoa > Chordata > Mammalia > Monotremata > Tachyglossidae > Tachyglossus > Tachyglossus aculeatus. The sequence continues at coordinate 61,622,049 of NC_052086.1, forward strand.
AGGCTTCCTAAGGTTTAAAAAGTTCCCAGTATTACTGGCCCTGAGGTGTTGAGTACTAAAGTATCCTCTCCCTCCTCCTGCCCCTCTCCACCCCCAGACCCTGGTGCCCACGCCCTGGCCCCAAGACTTCCCATCCACAGCGGGCTCCATCAGCAGGCTGGGGTTTAAAAGCCCCGGCTCTGGCATGACAAACGGCATTAACATTTGCACAGCTCTCGGTGGCCCCAGCAACCAGGCAGGAAGGTTTCTGGGTCTAACATTTACAGAGGATCTTTAGGCAGCATGCTCCTTCACGCACTGACTCTAGTTTCCTGTGCACTCACTGCGCACTCTGGGCCTGAGAAAGTGTCCATCAGAAACAGACTTGGGCAGAGGGGGTGAGGCCTGGGGAAGAGAATGAGAGCGAGGGGATGGGAGTTTGGGATGGGGGCCAGGGAAAGGGCACTGAGTCTTGGTGGGCTGGCCTTCTGGGCTAGGAAGAACCCAGGAAATGCACCATTGACAATTCCCAGCCATCTTGGGCTAAGGCAGCGAGCAGGCCATAGGGATTGGAGTGGGTTCCTCACCTTCCTCAACCCCCACATCTCCAGTGGGGAGATGGGGTACAGTGCAGGGAGGAGGGGGAGGAAGGGAGGAAAGGAGGAAGAGGTAAGTTTGAGTCTAGACCATCAGTCAGCAAAACAGTGTAGCCTAGTGGAAAGGGAATGGGCCTGGGAGACAGAGAACCTGGGTTCTAATCCCGGCTCTGCTACTTGCCTGCTTTGGGACCTTGGACAAGTGACTTCACTCCTTTGGGCCTCAGTTTCCTCATCTTAAACCGCAGGCCCCATGTGGGACAGGGACTGTGTCCAACCTGATTGTCTTGTATTTACTTCAGTGCTTAGCACAGAGTAACTGCTGAACAAATACAACAAGCAGCATCATTACTGAGGCAGCGGTATGATCTCATCGTAGCCAGCCTCTGGGTGCCTTCAGTGGGCCATCTCAGATGCCCAACACAGCCCCTCAGGGCCCTGTTGAGACCTGCTATGATGGGAGGCCTCATCCTTTTGGGGCTCCTGCTAGTGCTTAGGAGAGGGGAGAGCTGTCACGGAATAATAACAATAATGATATTAAGGTTTTTTTATCTCAAAAATAGACAATTATTATGTTCTTGGCCAATGCCCATAACGTTATGAAGACCAGAATAACCCAAGAAATAAAAGTAGCGGCGGATAACGATAAAAAGCAATTCTGCCTTTCACTTTGAGTTAAAATTTCCTCTCCTCCAAGGAGCCCTGGTGCCTGGCTCCTGTATTACCTCAACCATCTCGCCTCCATCCCTGCCTGCACAGCAGAAAGGGGGAAAAGATAGACTTTTCCCATTATAGAGCCTGGAAAGTGGAGGCCCAAGCAGGGAGTAGCATCACCCTAGTACCTCCCTGATCCCAGAGGGCCCTCAGGGCTCACCTCTTGGCCCCATGGGAGCTCCAGCCTTGACACCTCGACTCTCACCACCCCCCTCCCCCAGGCCCTGGCCCTCCTACCCCAGCTGAACTGGGGGCTCCCACGCTTCCCCCTGCTCCAGGAGCTCTCCTTCCCAGACCCAATCTGCAGCCTCAGCAGCTTCTTCCCCTCTCGGCTCTGTAAATTATCTTCATCTTCCAGAGCACATAAAAAAATCAATCTAATTACACAGCAAACATTCATTATAGCTGAAAGACCATCGAATGGGATTGATCTGGGGGAGGGTGCTATTCCCTAGTTAGACAGTGGGGCTGGCTGGAAAGAAAAAAGCCAGGGGAAAGGAAAGACTTTCACACTGTAGGAAACTGAGAGGGAGAGTCAGGGAATGTCCCCAGGCACTATGGAACCAGCTCCTCAGAGGCCCCAAATTCTAGGAATAAAGAAAAAGCTCACTTCCCTCTGCCGTTTTGGTGCCCATCAGGTGTCTGGCCCACACCGGGCCAGTCTCCTTTCTTTTCCTCCTCCTCCTCTTGCCAGGCTTTCCCACCAGCTTTCAGTTACAGGAAAAGCCAGATCAGAGAGATAAAGCGATTTGGCTAGATCACACAGCAAATCTGTGGTAGTAGGGGGATTAGGTCTCTCAGCCCCTGGCTTTCCAACCTGGCACCACTAGGAACTTCTAACTGGCCCAAGTGTGTTCCCTTCTGCAGTCAGGCACCCACGCAGGGCTTCAGCCTCACCCCATCTTGGAGCAGCCTGGTCAGGATTTTAGCACTGGACACCCCTTCCCCTCATGTGAGCATGGGAGCGGCGGTGGTGGCACTGTCCCTGGCACAGGGGTCCTGCTATTGTAGCCGAGAGCCAGACTGCCAGCCAAGCCAATGGCTGGCTCAGAACTTCCAGAAAGAGCCAAACCAGGGCAGAGGTGGGACCGGACAGCAGAGGGAGGCCATCGGATCCTGGGAGGTCGAGATACTTTGTCCTTTATAAGTGCGAAAATGTACCTGGAGCTCTCCTGTTCCAGCTTCCCTTGCCTCAACCCTCCTTCGTGCCCTCTGGCTAGCAAAAGTCCAAACCAAGAGGTAGTTGATTCTGGGTTACCTCTAGGGCTATGAGGGCTGTCATGGCCTCGCCTCCTCTAATCATCCCCATTTGTCCCTAGCACTTGCATGGCTCCAAAAAGGATCATAGGACTGAAATGAATCTGCTGGGCCCATCAATGCCTGGCCTAAACCTGGCAGCTGGGGCAGGTCCAATCTGAGCTTGGGATGGGGGTGAGAGGCATCAAATCTGTGCCTCAGTGCAGGATTCCCTTGGATCTGGTGGGAGTGAAGGAGGTTGGGAGCAGTGAGGTCTGGTACCCGAGGGGATGGAGGGCCAAATGAGACTGGCTATGGGCTTCCCTGCTGGCTGTTGGCCCTAGACAGAGGGAGGGAGGAGGAGGGTCAGGCCCACTCTTCTGGGCCTTCCAGCTCCGTGTGGGCCCTATGCTCTCCACAGCACTGCCCCTGGGACCGACTCAGCCCTGCTTAGCATATGCTTTTAAGTTGGAGGAGCTTATGAATAAATAATAGTCCCCTATTCCCAGTGCCATAATCTATATTTAATTAAAGGGAGGACTAAAGCAGGGGACGTGGGGGTGGGGGGATGGAAGCATTGTGAGGCAAGACACAATTCTGACTGTAACCAGTGCGGCCTTCCCTCTTGCAATTCCCACCTTTGCTCCCAGGAAGCATGGGGTGTGGAATGGCTGGCAAGCCAGACTGAAAGTCCTTAGTACAACTGGGAACTTTAGACTGTCCACCCGTACCTCCACAGCCCCAAGATTATTCTGGGAATCCGGTCCTACCCCCTGGCCTTTCCCTGCCCTCCTGGAGAGGTGGTGGACTCTGGGGTTGCTCCCGATGATACCAAAAATAAGAGTGATAATGGTGGGATTGATAAGCGCTTACTACATGATACCACTGTACTAAGCACTGGTGTAGATAGAAGATAATCAGGTCTGGCACAGAACCTGTTCCTCACTGGACTCACAGTCTAAGTAGGAGGGAGAACAGGTACAGAATCCTCACTTGGCAGATGAGGAAACTGAGGCCCAAGGTCACACTGCAGGCACATGGCAGAGCCAAAATTAAAACCTGCTACCACGTTAGTACTATCATTCATCCTATCCTGACTGGATTACTGCATCAGCCTCCTTTCTGACCTCCCAACCTCCTGCCTCTCCTCACTTCAGTCCATACTTCACCCTGCTGCCCAGATTATCTTTGCACAGGAACATTCAGGGCATGTCACCCTGCCTCCTCAAAAATCTCCAGTGGTTGCCTATCCACCTCCATATCAAACAAAAACTCCTCACTATTGACTTTAAAGCTCTTTATCACCTTGCCCCCTCCTACCTCACCTCCCTTCTCTCCTACAGCCCGCACACTCCACTCTTCTGGTGCTAACCTCACTGTGCCTCGATCTCACCTGTCTTGCTGTTGACCCCTGGCTCAGGTCCTACCTCTGCCCTGGAATGCCCTCCCTCCTCAAATCCACCACACAATCACTCTTCCCCCCTTCAAAGCCCTTCTGAAGACACACCACCTCCAAGAGGTCTTCCCCTTTTCCTCAGCTCCCCTTCCCTTCCATGTCACCTCGACTTGCTCCCCTTGCTCTTCCCCTCCTCCCTCTGCCCTACAGCACTTATGTATATATGTACATATCTATAACTCTGTATTGGTGCCTGTCTACTTGTATTGATGCCTGTTTCCCCCACCCGGACTGTGAGCCTGTTGTGGGCAGGGATTATCTCTCTTTAGATATCTTCACTTTAGAGAAGCAGCATGGCTCAGTGGAAAGAGCGCAAGCTTGGGAGTCAGGGGACATGGGTTCTAATACCGCCTCCGCCGCTTGTCTGCTGTGTGACCTTGGGCAAATCACAACTTCTCTGTGCCTCAGTTACCTCATCTGTAAAGTGGGGATTAAAAGTGTGAGCCCCACGTGGGACAACCTGATTACCCTGTATCTACCCCAGCGCTTAGAACAGTGCTTAGCACATACTAAGTGCTTAAATACCATAATTATTTTAATTATTATTCATTGCTGTTTTGTATGTTCCAAGTGCTTAGAAGAGTGCTCTGCACACAGTAAGCGCTCAATAAATACAATTGAGTGAATGAATGAACCTAGGTACCCTGACTCCCAGGTCTATCGTTTTCCCATTAGGCCACACTACTTCCCACACCGGAATCCATCAGCCACTGAGGCTTGGAAGCAGGCTCCCTGAGGGTCCCTTAGGCACCCAGAGAGCTTTTCCACGGCAGTGTCCATTCATTCATTCATTCATATTTATTGAGTGCTTACTGTGTGCAGAGCACTGTACTAAACTCTTGGAAAGTACAATTCAGCAACAAAGACAATCCCTGCCCACCTGTGCTCCAACCCAGAAATCATATGCCACCACTGCCTAGAGTGAGGCTCAGAAAGAAAAGCTACTGCATGACGCTGAGGACTCAGTTTCCCCATCTTCAGCCAGGGAGAGTAGCCCTACACACTGTGCCAACCAAAACCATGACTCAGTTCCTGCTTTCCCCCGCTGTTCTGGGAGAACATCTGCTAGCCTTGAAGGGTGTGAGATGCTGCAACAGGTCAGTGACAGGGGAGTGAGGCCTTGCCTTTACTGGAGATCTTGAAGACTATCTAGGATAGGTTTGGGGCTGCCCTGCTTCAAAGAGGGTGGATGGGATGACCTACGGAAGACCCTTCCCAGCCCAGAATCACCACTCTAAGACATGGGGTTAGCCAGGGGAGTTTACATGTGAAATTGGTGAAAGCATTGACCATGCACAAGGCGGGTCTTCTCTCTGCTGCCCTGTCTGTCACTTGTGGAGTTCTGGGTGTGCTGTGCCTGCTGCCTCTTTTAAAGGAAGCTGTCTCTGTCCATCTGCCAGGCACTATAAATACAGCTTCCAGTTAGATGCTTAAAGATGCCACTGTGAAGTGTGGTGGTGTAGGAGCTCTGGGTGGCAAGTGAATGTCTGGGCCTGAGTCCCTTGTGGTAGATTTGGGTGTGCCTTGGCCCTTGAGGCCTGCTGCTCGGAGTTTGGGGAGGGAAGGAGGGAGGGTGGCTGGAGGCATTGGGGAGGATTGTCAAGGGGAAGGATGAACAGTGAGGAGCTGGCACCAAGGGGAAGGATGAACAGTGAGGAGCTGGCATGGGGGGCGTGGGGAGATCTGGGGCCCACCATGGGCTAGAGTGTGGGGGCTGGCCCTTGTGGTAACCTCCATGGAGCCAAACTGAGGGCCAGGCCTGGCCACCGGGCCTCTGAGTAGGCATGGTTTGCCTGGACCTAGGCCAAGCTCATTGCAGCTTTCTTCCCCTCTTTCCTTTGTGCTCCCCACCTTGCACCCCAGCCCAACAGTGACATGGTGGCCTGGGTTATGGCTTAAAGTGCTCCCTATTTGCCGGAGATAGAGCTCCAACCTGGTCTGGAAGGCCTCCAAAGGGAACACTGGCCAAATGCTTCAGCTGCGCCACAGGGCTACCTCCACTGCCTCCACTTATCTCTGGAGACAGAATGTCAATCCCCAGACCACGGAGCCAGAAATTGTGTGGGCTGGAGGAACGGGCCCCTGCCCCTCCCTTCCCCTCACAGCTCTTTCTGGAAGCTGCTCTGCTAGCAGTGAGATGAGGATTCAGTCTCCAGGAGACTTGGGAAGGGAAATATTCTGACCCTCGGCCAGTTGGGCAGAGTACTTCTTCGGACTCTATAAGGGATGGCTGCCTACCGCAATATAAAGAATAATAATGGTCTGAGCGTTTACGGCACCTACTCTTCCCAAAGAGGTTTCCTTCCCATCAGTTATCTCACTGGTCCTCACATTATGAGAGAGAAGAAACTGAGGGCCAGGGAGACTATGTGACTTGCTTTAGGCTGCCAGCTTCTAGGACCAGACCCCAGCTCCCTAACCCCCTTAGTATTTTTCAACCTGTTATTTTGGAGAGCCCCATTTTGGGGGTACATTTAATTTTTTTTCAAGCATTTCACTGGGGATCAAATACTCAGAGTGTTAGGGGACAATTGATTGTCCTCTCACACACACCAAATCAGTAGATTTTCCTCCTCCTCTGCCTTCTCCCTCTCAACAGCAGGTCCTAGGACTCTTTCTCCTGGAGAGGCACCTCCAGTCAAAAATCTCTATTCTAGACTACCTTGCTTATTCGCTCCCACGTGGAATCAGAGATTCCCGGCAAACAGATACTCCTCTTGAATTCACAGCCAATCCGGAGTCTTTCTTGGCTCCCACCTGCTGAAGCCTACATACCCGAGGGTCCAAGGTAGGTGCAGAGAGAGCCAGGTTCGATATCTCCCAGGAGCAGCAGTTGGAGTCAGAGGGTGAGGGGGTGGGCAGAATGAGTTTCCATGCACCATAAGTGGGTGAAGAGAGAAAAGAAACTATGAGTGATCCTCATCTCCTCCCGTGCTGGCTGGTGGTCTCTTTGTCTTTTCAAGGGATCTGATCATTTTCCATCATCTGTGGCATCAGCTTTGATTCCTCTGGTCCCTGAGGCCAGGGGTCAGAGTCCATCAAGTTGCACACCCTTCCTGCTGGCTTAAGCTGCCATGCCCAGGGTTTCGAGGGCAGCTCAGTCTTAGGGGCTCAGGTCAGACAGGGTCCTTCCTCACCATCCCTACCCTTCCCTTCAGAGTGTGCCTGCTCACAGGGGCCTGAAGGTCCCCGACTGGCAGTCCTGGGTACCCACTGTCCACTATCCTACCTCCCTTTTTTTCTGCTCAACCTGACACCATTTGCCATGGTGGATGGTCTGGGAAAGTGGGCTGACTCGAGTGTGAGGACGGACTACCTCTTGCACCCACCCCTCCCTCCTTTCAGCTGGCCAGCTGGCATCCCTCTGCTCCCTCACGGGACTAGTGACAGGAGCCAGGTGGAACTCCAGGGCCACTGGGAATCCAGTGAGATGGGAATGGAAGGGCTATGAAGGGCACTGGAGCCTTGCTGGGTTCTGATTCAAGACCCCTTCCTGCACCAATGCAATAGTGGGGTGAGGGGGATGGAGGAAGTACCTGAGCCATACTGGACGGTCCTGCCAGCTGGGGGCTTGGTCTCCAGTGCAATGGACAGATGGAAGAGGAGGTGGCAGGGGGATGGGGGTAGGGAAAGAAAATGCCAAACCCCCCAAAATGTAATAATGAATACATTACGGAGACCTAGTATGGCTCCTGGCGGCTGGCCTGGATTCATATCCATAAATCACAACGAAAGAGGGTGGTTGTAATGCTGGAGATGGAAGCTACTCTTGGAAAAATTGTTCTGGGGGTATGAATAAGGAGAGACATCTGGGAACGGCTCCAGGTCCACAGCTAGCCTGCGCGGGAACAGCTACAGAAAGACTGTCAGCTGAGATTTATTTCCGGGCCTGTGATGTACACACGTCATGGAGCGGGAGCCCGGGGACCCCGATCCCGAATAGAAAGGGGTGGGGCTGCCAGGCAAGAGCCAGCTCCGGGGGGCGGGCGGGATCTGGCTCAACAGCAGGCCTCGGGTTTTCCCTCCGGGGGGGGAGGTGGAGACCAGGGAGAGCGGCTCAGCCTGGCCAAGCCTGGCAGCCACTGTACCACATGCTGCCATGCTGATTCAGCACTCGGGGACAGCACTGTTCTCCTCCGGGGTGGGTTCGATGGGGTGGGGTGTCCTCTCACCGTGGATGCCGCTATCAAAAATACCGGATTCTCCTCCTTCCAGGCCTCCCCTCTGGTAACCCTGAGACTTTGAAGGTCCTCCTTCCCTGCACTGATGAAAGGGGATCCCAAAGGCATCACTTGGGGTTGTTCTCTTGCCCTCTGGGAGGTCACTCCTCAGGAGAGGCAGCTGGGGATTTCCTATCTCCCCGCTTCAGGGATTCTAGTCCTGTTGGGGATCAGGGAGGGACCTGACTGTGTTCTTCACCTGGGTGCAGAGCTGGGCCCCTGCCATCCACCTGCTAAGCTCCAATAGTCACCATTAGTCCTTGGAGAAGACATTTTCTTCTCCCCCACCTCACTCTTGGAGAGCCCTCTGGCCTCAGCACAGTTGCTACCTCCAGCTGCCAAGATCTCTGACCCATTCTCTGGCCACAACTGTCCCTGTGGCTTTCAGGGCTGCCCCATGTCACAGGGTCAGGGCTCCAGGCCAACTAAGCCCTGCACCACCACAAAGGCGCCAGAGCCTAGCTGGTCCTTGTGTCCTGCCCAACCTCGAGGAACCAGGCCACCTCCTCATAGAGGAGGTTTTCAGAGCAACTGAATGCCACAGGGCCCAGTTTGGGGCTGGAAAACAAAGGGAATTTCAGGTGAGGTAGGGGCTAGGGAGACCAAGGCAGGGACTCGGAGGACTAGAGCATCAAAGAGTCCACTCTCCTGCACTGAGACCAGACCATGGTGTGCAGTTCCTTGCACTGGTCTGACTTCTTGGGAACACAAGGCCCCACTGAAGCACAGGATCCAGAACCAGGAACAGTGAGATCTTTCCTGCCCAGCTAACCTCCACTGGAAGGTGACTGTTCCCTGGGCCACTTTATTAACCCTTGGGGGGGGGGGGGGGGGGAGGAGTCTGTCTCTTCTGCCCATCTTTCTGAGCAGTCAGCCCTATAGCTGGAGTTGACTTCCTGATGCCATTCCCCGGGCCACCTCCCTCCATATGCACTGGCCCACTTTCCCTGTTATATTTACAGTAAAGCAGCCCACTGGAAGGGAAAGAAGCTGGAGCCAAGGAATGCATTTATACAGTGAGGAGTGGGGAGGGGAATCAACGGAATGGGTGACGAGATGAGACACGTGCATGTCCACACACACACACACACACACAAACACACACACTCTCAGAGTTGGGGGAGGAGGGAGATGCAAGAAGGAGGCTGGGATCCTTAGTATTCGGGATATAAATTGAGTGGTGTGAGCTGGCAGGGAGGGGACAGAGGAAGGTGACAGCAGCAGCAACAGGGAAATGAGTGGAACAGGGAGGGAGGGTGAGCAAGAAGCCCTTGAGCACAGGGAGCTGAGTCACTCAGAGACATGGCATGGATCTGGGGATGCTGGGGAGGGACTTTGGGGGGGTCTCTCTCTCTCTCTCTCTCTCTCTCTCTCTCGTGGGGCCATATCTGAATTGGCATTCTGTTACAAGAACTCCAGGTGAAGGCCAGCCCAGAGATAAGGGATTAGATAGACCAAACTGCATTCCATGGAAGCCCAGAAACCTGACCTTTTCCTGACCCTACGTTTGCCATCCAAAGCACCCAGGCTTTTCCAGAATGAAGGACCCATGAAGCCTGCCTAGGGTGTTTCAGCAAAAAAGCAGAAGTCTCAGGAATCCAGCATAGGGAATCCAGTGAACCTAGAGATTAAACAGGAAGGGACCCCTCAGCAATGCCCCTCAGCCTCTCCACTCTCCTTCCCATGATCTCTTCTACTGAAACTGGCACATTATAGGAAAAGACTGGCCTCCAGCTCTGAGGTGACTGGAACCCAGGCAGAGGGAAGAAAGAGTGCCAGGTAGACCAGTTGCCCACCCTCTTTGGCATTTCAGGGACTAAGAATAGGGTGTTAGGAGAGGAGGGAGAATGGAGACCAGGAGAGGATCGGAGGCATCAGACAAGGCTCAGCCCCCTGGGCCACTTGGTCTGAGCTTCCCCTAACAATTCAGGGGCTCAACCTAGACAGGCACACCAGTCCTAAAGAGAGGTGGGGGCATCCACCCAGTCCAGACCCAAAATAGGAAAACAGATGTTCTGCTTGGAGACCCTTCCCAGACTCTAGGAGCTGCTGACAGGGATGGGTAAGAGCTGCTCAGAGCACGTGGCCTGGCTAAGGTTATGTAGGGCTGGCCTGGTGGAGCTCAGCAAAGGCTCAGATTTGCCTGTAGGCCCTCGGGCAAAAGGCTCTCGGGCCAGCTGAGCTATCCCTTGTCCACCACCCTCCACAAACCTAGCTGAGCTCCAGTTGGGATTGGAGGCCCCTCAAGACCTTGATGCCCTCACTATTGAGGCCCAGGGCCAAGTGAGGTAGCAGCCCAATGGACTACATGCCCAGCAGCCTAGGAGAAGCTCTGAGAAACAGCATGGCCTAGTGGCTAGAGCATGGGCCCGGGAGTCAGGAGGACCTGGGTTTCAATCCCAGCTCTGCCACTTGCCTGCTGTGTGACCTTGGGCAAGTCATTTGACTTCTCTATGCCTCTGTTTCCTACTCTATAAATTGGGGATTAAATTGTGAACCTCACGTGAGACAGGGTCTGTGTCCAACCTGATTAGCTTGTATCTACCCCCAGCGCTTAGTACAGTGCCTGGTACATAGTAAATGCTTAACAAATATCATACCATACAAGCTCTGGGGAACCACTGGGCCAGTACAAACATTCTTCCCATGTCCAAAGCCCCCTCCCCTTTGGGACTGGATCCAGGATGGGCTCTGGACTCGGGCCAGACTCAGACCATATAGGGGAGAGGGCAGGGAGGAGGATCAGGCTTGTCCAGGGCTCTAAGGTCACTGGGGTCTGCCCAATGATCAATGGAGCCAGGGGTTTGGAGAGTCATGGATGACCCTGGCACCAGGTAGTCCCAGGCTACCCAACAGTTGTAGCCTGGGACACCCAAAGAACCACGGTCCAGACCCTGTGACCACTGCTCAAATCCAAATGATCTCCTGGTGGCCTTGAGCTCAAGCATATCTCCTGGGTTTGTGCCAGGAACTCTCTGCCCACAGGTCTGCCCCCGTTCTTGAGGACCCCAGGCCCAATTCCTGGAATCTTAAAAAGACCCCCTCTGGACCCCCTAACAAGCCAGGAAACCACTGACTTCTCTCTGTCATTAAACCCATATATTCAAGCCATCAATAAATCCCGTCTAGTCTACCTTCACAAAATAGCTAAAATCTGCCCCTTCCACTCCATCCAAACTGCTACCACATTAATGCAAGCACTTATCCTATTCCACCATGACTACTGTATCAGCCTCCTTACTGACCTCCCTTCCTTCTGCCTCTCCCCACTACAGTCCATAGTCCGCTCTGCTGTCGGGATCATTTTCCTTCAAGAGCATTCAGACCATGTTTCCACACTCCTCAAGAAACTCCAGTGGTTGTCCATCCACCTCCACATTAAACCAAAACTCCTCACCATTGGTTTTAAAGCACTCAGTCACCTTGCCCCCTTCCACCTCACCTCGCTACTTTCCTCCTACAACCCAGCCCACACACTTCATTCCTCTAATACTAACCTAGTCACTGTACCATGATCTTGTCTATCTCGCCGCTGACCTCTCACCTCCTTCCTCATATCAGACAGATAATTGCTCTCCCCTACTTCAAAGTCTTATTAAAGACATATCTCCTCCAAGAAGTCTTCCCTGACTTAGCCCTCCTCTCCTCTTCTCCCACTCCCTTCTGCGTCACCATGACTTGCTCCCTTCATTCATCCTCCCTCCCAGCCACATAGCACTTATGTATATATCTGCAATTTATTTATTTATACATTCCTGTATATTAATGTCTATCTTGCCCTCTAGACTGTGAGCTCCTTGTGGACAGGGAATGTGTCAGTTATTGTATTTTACTCTCCTAAGCGCTTTAGTACAGTGCTTTTCATACAGTAAGCCATCAATAAATATTATCGAATGAATGATCTCTGGTCCCATGATGCTGTTCTGCAGGAGCTGGACATGGAAATCATCAAGGTGGGAGGGTGGAATTATGATAATGATGGAATTTATTAAATGCTTACTATGTGCAAAGCACTGTTCTAAGTGCTGGGGAGGTTACAAGGTGATCAGGTTGTCCCACGTGGGGCTCACAGTCTTAATTCCCATTTTACAGTTGAGAGAACTGAGACACAGAGAAGTTAAGTGATTTGCCCAAAGTCACTCAGCTGACAATTGGTGGAGCCGGGATTTGAACCCATGACCTCTGACTCCAAAGTCCGTGCTCTTTCCACTGAGCCATGGGAGAAGGAGACCAAGAGAAGGATAGAGGAGAGAGAAAAAGATAAGAGGCACTGCTGCTCAGCTATCTCCTTCCTGTGCTCTTTCTCTCTTACAATTTTCTTTGTCTAATTAAGTCACCAAAATATGATGTAAATTCTTCAAGGAAATTAAGACGGATTAAAATTCAGGGGTAGGGAAATGATCCACTGAAGTGGCCCAAGGAGGAAGGGTGGAGGAGGAGGAGTTAGCTATGACAGCAGCTGTGCAGGAAGAGGTGGAGAGAAGAAAAGAGGAAGAAGGGAAAGGGGACAGGAGAAGAAAGGGCACAGCGAAAGGAAAGGAACTAAGGTGGGGAAAAATATTATCTTAATAATAAGGGGAGGTCAGTGGGGATGATAGGAAAGAATCTGGAGCTGGGCCAGGAGACCAGTGGCTAGCCAGAGGAAGGACCCTGGGACCAGGCTGGGAGACCAGTGGCTAGTGAGAGGAAGGATTCTGGGGCTAGGAGACCAGTGGCTACCAGGGGCCAGGCCTCTTCATTCCCTGCCAAATGCATCTCATGAACTTGGAGGTGGACTGGTGTCTCTTTTTCTAGATGGGAGGTAAATTCCTGTGACTGTCCCCTCTGGGGTGAGTTTCTGCTCAGGGATCTCTTGACTGAGAGGTGTTTCTGGCTGGCACAGCCCTGAAGCTTCACTTTACAGCAAGAAGACCCTGGGCAAGGCTGTGATTCCCCGATGATCTGAGGCAGTGGGGACGACAGAGGGCGTGGGTAGTGGAGCAAATAAAGTAGGAGAGAGGGAGGCAGAGAGCCAGGGGCAAAACCACAACACAGGGAAGCAGCAAAAGGGTTAGGTGGCTTCCCCATGCCACAGCATCAACAGGCTTCTAGTCTGCTTGGGCCCAATTCCCTGCATCCATGTCCCAAGCTTGGGGTGTCCACAGGTGTACCCGAGAGACAGGTCCACTGTCATAAGGAGGGGAGAAGCAGCCTGGCCTAGGGGAAAGAAGACAGACCTGAGAGTCAGGAGACCCGAGCTCTAATTCCCACTTTGCCACTTGCCTGCTATGTGACCTTGGGGAAGTCACTTAACTTCTCTGGGCCTGTTTCCTCATCTGCAAAATCGGAATTCAATGCCTGTTTTCCCTCTTACTTAGACTCCAAACCCCATATGGGACAGAGAGTGTGTCTGACTTTCGTACAGTGTATCTATCCCAGCACTGAGTACAGTGTTTGGCAGACTAAATGCTACCACAGTTACTATCCTCATTACTATATGCAGGGGTCTGGGCAGGCCATTCCAGCTCAACAGACCAGAGAGGCAGAAAGGAGACAGGGTCTTCTGGGCCCTGGAGCCATTAAATCAGAAAAACAGGTGGCCAAGAGGGAAGTGGGAGTCCATTCTCAAGAGAGCTTTAAAGTGCGCTTGGTTCACCTGTCCCAGATGGGCCAGAGAGAGAGAGAGAGAGAGAGAGAGAGAGAGAGAGCTCTGTGGGTCTCTCTCCGGCTGGAGGAGTGGATGAATGTCTCATTGGGTAGAGGGTGGTGGACGTGCCCTTTAGAGTGGTGAACAAGGGCTGAGGATATCAGAGGGTCTCCCATGGGGGGCTTCCTCCAGCCCGTTGAGTCACCTCTGTCTTTCAAGCGGCCCTGGTTCCCAAGATATGAATTGAAAGCAGCCCGAGCCCTCCACACACACAGATCTGGCTGTGAGAAGGAGCCCTTCTAAAGGGCTGATACACAGGGAGGCCAGCAGTAACCTTTAGCTAATTAGCTGGATTTTTTTTCCTGCCAGTTTATTTTGGTCCCGCTCAGAGTGCTTGAAATGCAGCTACTGTAATGGCACTGAGGTCCCGGGAAATAACAGGTTCCCTGGGAAAGCAGCGCTGCTTGTACCAGCAGCCGCAGGCCCGTGGGAGGCCTGACTGGGGCCCAGTCCTTGGCCTGGGGTCCGGACTGCTTCTGGAGGGGAAGGAGGAGGGGAAGTGGGGACCAGTGGTGTCCCCTAGAGCCCGGGCCTGGCAGAGGGCTGGTAGTGGAGCCGGGGAAGGGGAGGATAAGCCACAGAGAGACAACATTTTGGGTAGGGTGATGGGGAAAGAACTGCGGTTGGGGATGATGGCGAGGGTGATAGATGTATTCCCACCCGCAAACCCCTCCATCATATCCCTGGGGTCATAGCCCCTCTCCGCAGTGCACCCAGCTATAGAGAAAAAGACTGTTTTCTCTTCTGTCTGGTTCAGGTCCAAACCCCAGGCCAAGGACTTAAGACATACCTATAATTTAATGTATTTATACTTATGTCTGTCTCTCCACTCTAGACTGTAAGTTCACTGTGGCCAGGGAATGTGTCTAACAACTCCCAATTGCCTAGGGCAGTGCTGTGAACACAGTATGAACTCAGTAAATATGAAGGATTGATTGACTGACATCACCACCCAGGACTGGGGATCTAGAGTCCAACTCCTGAGGCAAAGCAAGGGAGTGGACCCGCAGACTATGATCGTGTGAGGTAACGGTCTAAGCTGTCACCTCAGAGAACCATGGGAGGGGGCAGCCACACAGGACCTTTCCAAGAGGGCAGAAGATGGTGGGGAATCAGCTAGTGGGGTGGAAGGAGGGGCTGCAGGGTCAGGCTACCCAGGTCACTCTGTTGAGGTGACCATGGAGGGGCAGGTGGTGACAGCGACACAGAGAAATAGTATCCTGACAAATGCTGCTCATTATCGTGGTGTTCTGTGGCAAGCACATGCAAGGTTAAGTGATAGCATCATGCTGAACTTGGAGGGTGGCTCTTTTGGCTCCAGCTCAGGGCAGTGGAATGCCTAAAGCCTATTCGGTTGCTAAATCTAGCAAATCAATAAGTGGGTGTCCCACATCGGCTTCTCCAACCTCCTCCTGTAGTGGAGAAGTGAGGCAGGAGCCATGGGGAGAAGAGGAGAGGCAAAGAAGAAGGGTCAGAAGATGCTGGAGAGAAGGAAACAGAGTTTTTCTCTCAGGTCATGCTTTCTGCTCAAAGCTGCTGTGTATATGGGTCCCTGGAGGCTCTGGGCTCAGAGGAAGGAGATGCTGCAACCCATTCTGAGTCAGACAGAAGGCCTCATCCCTTAATCCAGAACTCTTAGTGCCCCCCCCGCAACACCCCGCCTGTGTGACTTGGTGAAAGCAGTGCCTCGGGATCTTGTCAGAGAAACTCAGTCCCAATTAAAATAGAAGTTGCTGCTTTCTCTATTCCTGAGCAAAACCACTTCCAAAGTTGGCTGCAGCTTGGGCATGTGTTTGTTTCAGGGAAACAATGATCAAAAGACACTGAGTCCCCTGGCCCTTTCCCCAGCCCCTCTTACTGGGGCTATTTAGGTGGTAAAACCAACCGTCCCCCTCTCCCCCGCCCCACCCTTCCTAGGGGTTCTTGCAGTCTAGGGGATGACTCTGAGACCAGGAATACCGACTGACCCACCATGGCCTCTGAGGTGCAGAGGGTTAGGAGTCCTAACCCCCTACTCACCCTTCTGCCATTAGTCTGCTCTGAGGACAATGGAGGCTGGCAATAGTTGGGGCAAGTGGGCTGGGCTCCTGGCCTCCTCTCCAACAGCCCAGGCCCTTTCTCCTTGGCAGCAACCCCCGCCTGTTCCAGAGGATACTCCTTCCCTGCATCTTGCCTTGGGTTTCCGGAGCCATGCAGGGCCGGGAGCGGTGTTGGTCAGCTCCCTGGGCTGGCTGACTCATTCTTTGGTCACAGACAGGGTGCAGGGGGCAGAATGTGGAGGAGAAACCAAGCCCTGGCAGGTGGCCGGAAAGAAGGCATGAAGGGATGATAATAATAATAGTAGTAGTACTTTTGAACCGCTTATTATATGCTAAGCATTGTTCTAAGCACTGGGGTAGATTCAAGTTAATCAGGTTGGGCCCCTGTCCTACATGGGGCTCACACTCTTAATTCCCATTTTGCAGATAAGGTACCTAAGGCCCAGAGAAATTAAGTGACTTGTCTCAAGTCACCCAACAGAGCCGGGATTAGAACCCAGGTCCTTCTGACTCCCAGGCCCGTGCTCTATCCACTAAGCCACACTAAACTGTAAGCTTGTTGCGGGCAGGGAATGTCACTGTTCATTGTTGAATTGTACTTTCCCAAGCACTTAGTACAGTGTTCTGCTCACAGTAAGCACTCAATAAATACAATTGAATGAATGAAACTGCTACCCTGATTCTAGGGAAAGCCCAGGGGGATGGGTTGGGCGGGGTGGGGTGGGGGGCGGGTCAAAGGCTGGGTCTCTCGGAGACTCCATGGTCTCCATGAGGTCTCTGCCACTGTTGGCAGGACAAACTTTCACCTGCTCCGCACTCTGGTATGTTGGTTTCTGTAGATAAATGAGTGATAGTGGAATGCCCTGCTGGGCCTGCTGTTGCCAGAGAATTAATGAAACGTCTGGGGCCAACCTGCTTCCAGGGTGACTGCAGCTCATGCCATCAGCCCTTCTCCAGCCTCTCCTCCTCCCCTCTCCAATAGCTACTCTTGTGTCCACTTGCTTCTATCCTCTGGGAGGCAGACAGACGCTGAGCCTAGGGTGCAGGAGGATGTTTAAAAAGGACCTGGACCTCAGTGCCAGACCTGCCACTTCCTCATCACTTCAGGCCTGAGTTCCCCTTTTTGTAGGAAAATATTGGCCCACCTTAGCATGCAAGAAACTTCAGGTGCCCCTAGCAAACACGAGACCACCCCATTTTGTGATAAGAAGAGGGGACCAGCCCAGGGGCTGAAGGCTCTGAGTTGATTCACATCCTAGGAGTGTGGGTGAACTAGCTAGATGGTGGAGTGGCTCCTGTGTAGAGCTATCCCCCACTCCAGCCCAGCCCTGCCCCAGCCTCGGCGGGGATCTCCAGAAATGTCCCCAGAAATGTCCGAGACTAGAGAGCTCCCGAGGGTGGGTATGGGGGCAGCCAGGACACCGCTGGGGGTGAATCTTTCAAGCCTGAGACTCCTCCGATCCCCACCTCAGGCCCAGAAAGCAATGGGAAAGAAAAACAACTCCTGGACTCAGAACCTGGAGTGTCCTAAACAAATGTGGAGATGTCCAGTGGTGGTGGCAGGAGAGGCCATTGGATGGACGGGATGAGGATCTGGAGACAGATCACCCCCTGGATTGGCACCTGAGATGGTGGGAGGAAGAAGCTTAGAGCAGCATGCACCACTTGGCTCAGAGTGGGTGATGGAAGTTTCCCTTTCATACCCTGCCTCAGGAACTAAACTGCTGAAAACAGGTAAGACCATCCCACAGCCCGGCCCCAAGTTCTCTCCCAGGGAGTTCTCTAAGCAGGGAACTAGCCGGGCTGGCCTGGAGGCCCCAGAGCAGGCACACTAAGGCAGGTTAGGGGAGCAATGGGAGGGAGAGTCTCCATTGCCCAGTGAGGGGGTGCGGGCACCATTCCCAACATTGCATTCCCACCCGTTTCTCCATATCTCAGGAAAAAATGCCTCCCGATCGTCTTTCAGGCTCTCCCCACTCTCTCCATCCTTTGTATCCACTTCCTTCACCTGCTCTCCTCCTCCAGTTGCTCTCTGCCGACTTTCTAGCTCTACCTCACTCCCGACTCTCCCAACTTCAACCTCTTCCACCGGCCAAGGCCGAGAACTCCCTCTCTAGCCAAGTCCTCTAGATTACGGCTCTTCCCCAGCTAAAAGCTCTCCTCAAGTCTTACCTCTTCCAACTAGCCTCCCCCAGTTAACTCCCAACAACACCTCTAGCACTTAAGCATTTACTTATACTCTCCCTCAGCATTTGTGTTTGTCCTTATAATCAATTACACCATTATTTATTCTGATCATTCCATTTGTAAATATTTTCATGTCTGCCTCTCCCACAGTGTGAGCTCCTTGTGAATAGGAATATGTCATTGGTTTGTTTTGTACAATCCCAGGTGCTCAATAAATACCACTGCCACTACTCCCCCTCCTTTCTGCCCTATAGAGATACCAATTTTTCATTTTGAGACCAGAGTGGAAAAGGGGACAGAGATTAGGGACTCTGCCCTGAGCGCTGCACTGTATGATCCCTGCCTTAAAGAACCCATTGTCCAACACCTGGCCCTGGGATTAGGCTATTGGGCTCTTGGTCCTCTCCCCCATCATTTCACCACCTGTCCCCCTACCCAGGTGACTGGGCCCCAGCCTCACCTGACACCAGAGGCCCAGGGGCTCCGATCAAGAGGCTTCATAGTTGAAACATTGCAGCCCATAAAATGGGCCCCACCACAAACTAAGCATGGAAATGGCCTCTACCCAACTGGTTCGGTAGTACACCTTGCTGTTCCTAAACAACTCATGGCTGGTAAGGGAGTGACTGCTGACATAAACTCTCCTGACACACATAACTGTGCTCAAGAGAGGCCAGAGCAGAGCCAGCCACTTTAGGCAAACAGCAAGTCATATTTATACTTAATTTTAAAAAAAAGCCTGCCAGGGCAAATCAGTACTAGGGGCAATCAGAGACCTGATTAGCAACCACCCAGCTCCAATGGAATGAAGGGTGTCCAGCTAGGGGACTACTGAGCATCCACAAGTGTTAAGTACATTGGAGAGGAGAGGTGGGCAGCAGTGGGGTTGAGGGTACAAAGTTGGAGGGCAAATCTCACACCTGGTGGCAATTCAAATCATATAGCACATTCCCCTCATTGCTGAAGCCACACACCATTGCTCTGAACCCCAGCACATGGCTGGTCATCTGTACTTAGTGCATTTGAGACTCAGCACTGCCTTCTGTACGGACGATGAGCTTGAAGAAGACCAAAGGTATGAGCCATCCTGCACCGACCCTACGTAAGCAACCAAGAGCTTTCACTGGCAACACAAGACTGAAAATGAGGCTCAAGGTTTGCTGAGTAGGACAGCATGTTATTCAGAAATACCCTGCTCTGAGCAAACATTCAACTAGATCAAGAAGGTAGGCATACATTTTAGGAGGATGGCAATGAAATATGAAGTCACTGTGGCATTTTCGTTAAGGGATTGACCAACTTTATTCGTAGTTGTGAGGCTTGGGCCTGCCAACGCATTCCCTCCTTCTTCATATATACCAGACTACAATCTTCCCACCTTCAAAGTCTTTTTATGAAAATCACATCTCCTCCAAGAGGCCTTCCCTGATTAACTCCTCATTTCCCCAACTATCCACCTTCTCTTCTGCATTACCTAAGAACTTGGGTCCGTACCCCCTAAACATGTTGATTCTCTTCCCATCCCAACTCCACATCACCCTTAAGCATTGTGATACTCATCTCATCCCAGCTCCACAGCACTCATGTACATATCCTTTATTTTACTGTCAGTCTCCCCCACTAGACTGTACGCTTCTTGATGGCAGAATTGTTTTCTACCAACTCTATTGTATTGTGCTCTCCCAAGCGCTTAGTCCAGCTACACAGTAAGCACTCAATAAAAACCACTGGTAAAAATGCTTGGGCCTTTAGGTTAAAGAATGAATACACTCTCCATCCTGAAGAAACTCTCAGTCCACTAGATCTGGGGTTTTTATACTTTGGGCTCCTTTCATAGCGAGGGAAGGGGTCCTGTGTATGCCTGAGAAAGAGAGCCAGCAGTCTATGTCCAGGCTGCCCCAGAGAGGGGATCCTCTTGGAAATCAATGGAGTCGAGCAGTTGCCCAGAACCCCTTGGGTAAGCAGGGCCACCAAGTCCAGCCTCAAGAGCTGACCCCACCTAGCCCCCTTGGGAAGAGAGAGCATGTAGGTTAGGGTCACACCCTGGATTTCTTTCCTGTTTTCTGACAAATCCCCCGGGGGGGGGCGCCTGATGGGGCTCTTCCAGGCTCCCAAGAAAAGAAGATAAGAGGGGTATTTCTGACTGGCAGTCCTCTCCTCTCCCCAAACCAAGCCACAGACCAGATGCACCCACGAGCCTTTCCGCCCTCACCCTGCAACCTCTCCCTTCCAAAAAATTCCCAGTTGATGTTCTGATTAGTCTACTTGCCAATATTTTCATGTCACTTTCCCCTGCTGGAGTGTGAGCTCCAAGTAGGCAGAAAACGCTTTTCTTACAGTTTTTGCACTTTCCAAAGTGCTTAGTAAAGCACCTTGCATCCAGAGGGGGCTCAAACTCCACTGCTGCTTACTACTACTGCTACTCTTAGCTTGGATTCTTCTGTGCCACTGCTTGCTACCTGACTCCAGGGCATCTGTCCTGCCTCTTCCTGGGAATAGCCACTTATTCTTGGCCTTCTTCTCTCCCACCTCCCCACCAAGAAAACCCTCTAGATGAGAGCAGCTTGTACCTTGGGATCTCAGGCCTCCTGGCGATGTGGGGCATCAGAGAGGTGAAGATGGCTGGACTGGTTCTTGCTGAGACTCAGAGTGTGGGCTAACCATCATTGGTGGCTGATGGGTGCAGGGAACCAGCGTATGTAGTCCCTGGGTGTTGGCCTGCAAGACTGGAGCTCCAGCTGCAGAGAGAGAGAAAGAGAGAAGCAAAGACATAAGAGGGGCGGAAGAGAGAAATAATGCAAACAATGGATCATCCATCAGAGAGTGAGAGTGTGCAGATATCAAAACATCCCATCAGATGACAAAGAAATCAGACATGAAAGAATGAAACAGATGGGACATATATCCAAAACAAAATCAAATAACAGACATATTGAATCAATGGAAAAGTGAATCAGCCATCCGAGATGGGAAGAAGAAAAAAAAAATACTGGAGAACTCCTCATCTTCCCACCCAAACCCTGTCCTCACTGTGATTTTTGCATCACTCTAGACAGCACCACCAACCTCATTGTCTCACAAGCCCATAACCTCGGCATTATCCTCCACTCATCTCTCATTAACCCGTATAATTCAACATGTCACCAGATCCTGTTGGTTCAGCCTTCACATCACTAAAATCTGAACCAAGCACACAGCCTATCCTACCTTGACTACTGCATCAGCCTCCTTGCTGACTTTGCTGCTTCTTGCCTCTCCCCACTTCAGTGGATACATACTTCACTCTGCTGCCCAGGTTGTTTACTTCAAAACCATTCAGTCCATGTATCCCCACTCCTCAAGAAACTCCAATGGTTGCCAATCCATCTCTGCATCAAACAGAAACTCCTTATCATAGGTTTTAAAGCACTAAATCATCTTATCCAGTCCTACCTTACCTCTCTGATTTCTTACTACAACCCAGACGACACATTTCACTCCTCTAATGCCAACCTACTCATTATCTCCTTTATCCCACTGCTGACCATATCCATATCTTGCCTCTGATCTGGAAAATAATAATAATAATAATTACGGTATTTGTTAAGTGCTTACTATGTGCCAGGCACGGTACTAAGTGCTGGAGTGGATACAAACAAATCGGGTTGGACAAAGTCCCTGTTCTAAATCAGGATCACAGTCTCAATCCCCATTCTACAGATGAGGAAACTGAGGCACAGAGAAGTGAAATGACTTGCCCAACGTCACACAGCAGACAAGTGGCGGAGTCAGGATTAGAACCCATGACCTTGTGACTCCCAAGGCCATGCTCTATCCACTACACCATGTTGCTTCTCATGCTGAAACTCCCACCCTTTTCATATCTGATATATAATCACTCTCCCCACCTTCAAAGCTTTATTGAAAGGTACATCTCCAAGGGGTCTTCCCCAACTAAGCCCTCATTTCCTTTTCTCCCACTTCCTTCTGCATCACTCTTGCACTTGGATTTGTACCTTTTATTCACTCCACAGCACATATACCTATCCAGAATTTATTTCTATTATATTAATTACAAAAGCAGCATCACCTAGTGGATAGAGCATGGGTGTAGGAGTCAGAAGGACCTGGGTTCTAGTCCCAGCTCTGCCACTTTGCTGTGTACCCAACGTGAATACCTTGTATCTACTTCAGCGCTTAGAACAATGTCCGGCACATAGTAAGAACTTAACAAATACCACAAAAAAGTCTGTCTCCCCCTCTAGACTGTAAACTCCTTGTGAACAGGGAATAGGTCTACGAACTTTGTTATTTTGTACTCCTGAGCGTTTAGTACAGTATTATGCACACAGTAAATGCTCAATAAATATGATCGGTTGATTGGAGGTAGAGAGGATGACTGATTTTGAAGGAAAGAGAGTCAGAAAAAAGGGACAGTAGCTAGACCAGGGCTGATGCAAGGAGGTGGGCTGTAGGAGCAGATTATGTGCTCCTTGTTAGTGTAGTGGTGAGTATCCTGGCCTGTCACGCGGGAGATTGGGGTTTGATTCCCCAACAGGGAGAAAAATACATTTTTAGAGAAGCAGCTTGGTTTAGTGGAGAGGGCATGGGCTTGGGAGTCAGAGGTCATGGGCTCTAATTCCGGCTTTGCCACTTATCAGCTGTGTGACTTTGGGCAAGTCACGTAACTTCTCTATGCCTCAGTTACCTCATCTGTAAAATGGGGATTAAGACTGTGAGCCCCACGTGGGACATGATTACCTTGTATCTACCCCAGTGTTTAGAACAGTGCTCGACACATAGTAAGCATTTAACAAATACCATTATTATTATTATTATTGTCATTAATATTATTGTAGGGGCTCTGAGGAACAAACAGGCAGGATTATTGGCTGGGTGGGTTGATTGGAACTCAGGCTGAGTCTCTATCTCCAAAGCCTAATGCAGGTTTAAGAGAGACAGAGAGATTGTAGTGTGAGGGCAGGAAGAGGCCTTAAGACTAGAAGCTCCTTGAGGGCAGGGGTCACGTCTACTAACTCTACAGTATTTTCCCAAGGGCTTAGTACAGTGCTCTATGCAGAGTAAGCACTCAGTATTACTGATTAAGAGTCATCTCAACAATTCTCCTGCTTCTAAGTAAGATTACTCCAAAACCCTTCTGGGTACAATGGGATCCTTTTTTAAAAAGAATTCCAATAAAAGAGGTTCTAAAACTTCCCTCATCACCCAGTTCAGTGTGGCCTAGGTGTGTACTTTATTTTTCTTTCCTCTCCCTCTCCCTCTCTCTCCCCGTCTCTCGTCTCCCTCTCCTGCCATCAGGCACACCCAGGCTCTCGTGAGCAAAGTTGGAACCATCAAATGAAAAAGCATCAGAGACCTGAATAGAATTGTGGCAAGCATTAGGGAGATGGGATAGATAGTCGACAATGTAGGTTTCAGATAGGCATCAGACACTTTAGATATCCTCACAAAAGCAAGTACATGGCTAACCAGGGGGCAGATATGAGCAGTGTGAAAGACAGGACGTGCTTCTGGCTCACTTAGAAATCTTAACACCCAACTGAGGAAAGGAATGGCCAGATGAAAGTGCTTAGTACAGTGCCCTGCACCAAGTACTCAATAAATACCCTTGATTGACTGAAAAGCAGAAAGCTGGAGTTGACCAAGATCCAACTGGAGAGAAGTGGCCCGATGAGAAAAACCGACTTTTGTGCTGGGTCACACAACACCTAGGATCCAGCTGAACTAGGGAACAGAAAGGACAGCTGGGTATCCTCCATGACTGGTAAGAGATCTCAGTGTCTTTCTAAAGCCAGGCAGATCCCAGAACTGAAGTGCAGCTCAGGATTCAGATGGCAGACCAAGCAATAGAAACCAGTATCCCCTCTGCCAACCCAGGGGCTGTGAGATCACTTTGGGAGATCTGGGATATCGCAAGACGGGGCCTGGGAAAACACAGTTGAGTGTTTGTGTGGCCTCTGGACAACCGTGTCCTGGCCAGAATGATCGATTACAGCCCGAGTGTGAGGCTGAGCGTGTGCACCATCAAGGGGAGGAAGACCCAAAACTGCCATCAGGCCTCAGAGCTGGGGGGCAGAGCAGCAGCCCAGGGATGGGCTGAGCAGCAGCCCAGGAATGGACATCACATTCCCAAGGAGGCATATCAGAGGTGCTAACTGGCAGCACCGAGAGAGGAAGGCACTTGGCGTTTACTAGCATATCATTGTTTTAAGGGAACAGAAGGATCCTTTGATTTATTCGAGGGATAGATGTGCATTTGGGGAAAGCAGACGTTTGTACTAATGACTGTCGCCTCAGCGGGACTCAGGAAAATCTCTTCAATCTCCCTATGACTTATCACTTTGCAAAACAAATACATGACAGACTCAGGCAAACAAACCAACAAGGCAAAGTCCCTCTCCAAGGCAGCTCCCAGTGCAGACAGACAGAGCTGCAAGCAGCCCAACTTGGGCCCTACAGCCACAGTGCCTTGATACCGGGCTCTGGAGAAGACTGGGGTCTGGCCCTTTAAGGAGGAAGGGGAAAACTTTCTCGTGGCATCGATTTGTACTTCCCAAGAGCTTAATACAGTGTTCTGCACACAGTAAGCGCTCAATAAATACGATTGAATGAATGAATCTGGGTTTTCCCTATAAGGAAATGAGATCAGGTGGACCAGGGGAACTTGGTGCAGACCTGTCTATGCCCAGAACACCTGTCAACCCGGCTGCAGCTTAGTGGAAGCAGGAGGCAGAGCCAGAGACCTGAGTGGGGAGGGGAGAATGAGAGGGGAATGGGAAGGAGGTGAGGTAGAACCCTGCCCAGTGGGTCGCATTTTTACTTGGTCTTCTTGAGCTCAGCAGAACCCCAGGGCCAGATCACCTGGGTCTGGCCCTCCTCCACGTCAAACTGGACATGAGCCCAGCGTAGTCCAGAATGACCTCATGGCTTGGTGATGCAACCACATGGGAGGCAGTGTGGCCTAATGGAAAGGGCAAGAGCCTGTTTTCCTCCCAGCTCTGTTGTCCTGCTTGCTCGGTAACACGGGGTAAATTCCTTAACCTCTCCATGCTTCAGTTTGCTCATTTTTAAAATGGAGAAAAATACTATAATTACCTACATAATTGCCCCACACCAATTTCTGATGAGAAAATAAAGCATTATTTTTGTACCACAAAACCATAAGCGCTGATAATGGCATGTGCTGGAGAGGAAGAGGGGTACGGACAGAGTGAGATAAGGCAGCACAGACAGGATTGTGCAGGGGGTAGGGAGTTTGTTTAAAGCACAGTGGTAAGAGTCAGAGATGATGGGATGGGGATTACCATAATTTAAGTGCCTATTGTAGGCAACAACTGGGAGAACCAATGGAAGTAAGAGATGCGGTTCCAAGGGTCCTCTCAGCTTTCTGTCCTTTCTCCCCTCCTTTTCTTCTTTTTTCTCCTGCTTCCCTTACTGCTAGACTTACTGAGAAGCAGCGTGTCTCAGTGGAAAGAGCACGGGCTTTGGAGTCAGAGGTCATGGGTTCAAATCCCAGCTCCGCCACATGTCTGCTGTGTGACCTTGGGCAAGTCACTTAACGTCTCTGAGCCTCAGTTACCTCATCTGTAAAATGAGGATTAAGACTGTGAGCCTCACATGGGACAACCTGATCACCTTGTATCCCCCCAGCGCTTAGAACAGTGCTTTGCACATAGTAAGCGCTTAACAAATGCCATCATTATTATTATTATTAGACTTAATTCTTATATAACCCCACCCCGTTTGATGCTGAAAAAAGTGAGAGCAATTATGCAAGTAAATATGATGACTACTCTCTAGACCTCTTAGACTGTGAGCCCTGTGGGGGACAGGACCTAGATCTGGTCTGATGATCTGGTATCTATCCCATCACTCTGCACAATGCTTGGTCCAGAGAGCGTACATAACAAAAAGAAGCCATGTGGTTTAGTGGAAAGAACACAGGTTTGGGAGTCAGAGGATGTGGGTTCTAATCTCGGCTCTGCCACTTGTCTGCTGTGTGACCTTGGGCAAGCCACTTAACTTCTCTGAACCTCAGTAACCTCATCTGTAAAATGGGAATTAAGACTGTGAGCTCCACGTGGGACAACCTGATTACCTTGTATATGCCCCAGCACTTAGAACAGTGCTTAACACTTAGAACTATGCTTAACAGATACCATCGTTATTATAAACACCACACAACTATAGCTATCCCAGAGGGCTACTGTGCCTGGTCACTTCTGGATCTCTCCCACTCCACAGCCTCTCCCCTGACAAAAACAACTCCAAAGGTAGGATGAATTGGGCAGGGTTGACTGTCCATGTCAGAGTGCTGACCAGGGGAACATTATTGGCTGAGCCTTGCTTGGGCAGAGTAAGAGGGGTTGGGATGGAAAGGATGTCATGCTGAACAAATTCCCCTGCCCTCCCCTAAGCCAAATCTACCCAGGGTCTAGGATCAATTAATCGATCAATCGTATTTATTGAGCACTTACTGTGGGCAGAGCACTGTAATTAGTGCTTGGGAGGGTATACTATAAGAGACTTGGTAGACACATAATAGTAATAATAATAATGGCATTTATTAAGCGCTATGTGCAAAGCATTGTTTTAAGCGCTAGCATTGTTCTAAGCGCTGACACATCTACGCCAACATCGAGCTTACAGTCTAGAGGGGGAGGATTTCATATCTCCAGGCACAGTTGAACTTCCACCCTCCCCGAGGATGGCTTAGGACCTTGCCCTTGCTGAAGAGCAGAGTGGGAGAGACTGCCATCAGCTGCCTCCCACTCCTCTCTGCTTCTGTCCCCACCAAAGACTACGTCTTCCAAAAAGATGTCACTCAGCATACCTCCATTCCTTCTTCTGATCCAGTCTGGCTAGAGCCAGTTCAAGTGTCTTCGAGGAAGAGTGCATAGTTTGGGGAGTGTGGGTGTAGCATAATAATAATAATAGTAATGGCATTTGTTAAGTGCTTACTATGTGCAAAGCACTGTTCTAAGCGCTGGGGAGGTTGCAAGGTGATCAGGTTGTCCCACAGGGGGCTCACAGTTTTAATCCTAATTTTACAGATGAGGGAACTGAGGCACAGAGAAGTTAAGTGACTTGCCCAAAGTCACACAGCTGACAGTTGGCAGAGCCGGGATTTGAACCCATGACCTCTGACTCCAAAGCTCTTTCCACTGAGCCATGCTGCTTCTCCAATAATGCTTATTATTATTAGCATTTATTGAGTGTCTCCTTTGTGTAGAAACCAGCTGTGGCCCAGGGGAAAGAATCTTTCTCTGTGAATCAGGACTCCTGGGTTCTAGTCCAGATTCTGCCTGTTGCTGCCTAGCATGGATGAGGACCGCATATGCACTTCTCTTTTTATGATACTTGATATGTGCCAGACACTGTAGTAAGGTCTAGGATAGACACAAGGTTGTCAGGTTGGACACATTTCCCTGGTCCTGTGAGGAGCTCACAGTCTTAATCCTCACTTTACAGATGAGGTAACTGAGGCACAGAGAAGATGAAGTGACTTGCTCAATGTCATACAGCAGACAAATGGTGGGATTAGAACCCAGGCCCTTCTGGCTCCCAGGCGCATGCTCCACATACTAGGCAACACTGCTTCTCAATGTACTTCTCCCACTTCCTGCCTTCTCACTTGCTGCAATCTGTGCTGCAGCGAGACCACAAATGGCAGGACTGGAGCCTGCAAGTGGTGGTGCTGGCCAGGCCTCTAGCACCATCAGTTCCCGTGGGCAGCTTTGCCATCCTGAAATCTCAGAACTAAGGCTCATCTGAGGCTCCCGTTGCGAAGCTCCACCATCATTGTGTGCCGAGCTCTGTACTCGTTGCTTGGGAATGTACTAAACAGATGAAAATCCACCAGAAGCCACACTATAGTCTTCCCTGGGCTGCAAGCCAGGATAGGAGTTCAGAGGTAGAGGGTGAGTCCTGCCGTGGCCCAGACCACCAGAGGGAATAGAGCTGCTTGCTCCAACTCTAAAAAATATTCAAACCGGGAATTGGGTTACAGCTTCTTGATAGCCAGTCTGTTTCTACAAAATTCCTTCTCCAAGCTGCAAGGAGCAGGGTAGGATGGGAGAGGCAGCGGGGAACAGTGTCCACATGAACTTTCTCGTCCAGAGAGGATGGGAGACTCCTGGACCCCAGGTGGGAAAGTTAGCTACCACTAGAGCTGGGAGGCCTGAGGCTAAGAAGCAAGGTAATATACTGCTACTTACAAGACACTGCTGGGCAGCTGGAGATGATGTAAAGCATTTGTATTTCTTTGCCCTTGTGCTGCCTGGAGTCCATCTCCATTCAAGCAGTAGCAGGGCTGAATGCTAAATGTCACCTCTGAATGAGATCCGACACATACCCTCCTCCGCTCGCTCACTTGATTTAGTCTCTGATGGAGATTCCTACCTACAGGCTGGCAAACCCACCCCATATGCCCGACCACACTGTGTGCAGAGAATTGACTCTGACTGGCCACATAATAATAATATTAACAATAATAACGATAATAATTGTGGTATTTGTTATGCACTTATTACGTGCCAGGCACCGTTCTAAGCACTGGGGTAAATACAAAATAATCAAGTTGGACATAGTCCCTGACTGATATAGCATTCACAGTCTTAATCCCATTTTACAGATGAAGTAACTGAAGCACAGAAAAGTGAAATGTCTTGCCCAAGGTCACATGGCAGACTAATGGCAGTGCCAGGATTAGAATCCAGGTCCTTCTGATTCCCAGGCCTGTGCTCTATCCACTAGGCCACCCTGCTTGGAGGAGATGGATGGGACTTGCTGTGTTCTCAGTCAATTCTTCTCCTCCTTGGCTTGCCAATTTCTCACTGAGTATTTGGAAGTCATTTACTGAGTGTGCAGATTTGTCTAGAGTCTAGAACAGTGCTTTTCACATAGTAAGCACTTAATGAATGCCATCATTATTATTATTATTGGGCTTTAAGTGCCCTGCCCTTAAGGAATTTACAGTACAGTAGGGAAGCAAGACCCTTCACATCCATGGCAATGTGTGGCAATGGGTTCAGGGATAACAAGAATGAGTTTCCAGAGAGGGGAAGGGTAGTTGGGGAAAGCTTCCTGAAGGAGGTGGGCTTCCCCACACAAAAGGCAGGAAATAATTCTCCTGTTGTACTTGGAATCGTTCAGATTTTCTTCAGAATATTGGGTCCGATTTTAGTCACTATTTGTTAAGCTCTTACTATGTGCAAAGCCCTGTTCTAAGTGCTGAGGAGGTTACAAGGTGATCAGGTTGTCCCACAGGGTGCTCACAGTTTTAATCCCCATTTTACAGATGAGGTAACAGGCACAGAGAAGTGAAATGACTTGCCCAAAGTCACACAGCTGACAGGTGTCTGCATTTGAACCCATGACCTCTGACTCCAAAGTCCATGCTCTTTTCCCTGAGCCATGCTGCTTCTCCAAGTCACTGCCCTTGAAAAAGGATGTAAAGAAATCAGAGAGTCCAGAACAAAAAGTTATTAAAAGGATGAAATAATGCAGGCTCAGAGGAATTGAGTTTGCTTAGTGTGAAGACGACAAGAGGAAGAGAAGTGAAGGATGCAGAACAGCTGGGCCTTCTACCCACTGAGGGACGACAGAGAGGAAGCGGGCTTAAAATAAAGCCAGGTCAGGTGAGAAGAAAATGCACTCAGTTCTCTCAGATGGCAGGTTTTCCCTGCACATTACTATCATTATTATTATTATTGTATTTGATAAGCACTTACTTTGTATCAAGCACGGTTCTAAACACTGGGGTAGATACAAATTAGATACAAGTTGCTCTGGCTACAACATTGTCAGTAGTTGGGGAATGCTCCTCTGACCTCATTAACTGTTTGGTTGCAACATGCTGGAGTTTCAGAAGAAACAGCTTGTGCATATGCATGTAGCATCTGACATCAAGACTACCACAGCAGAAGCCTTAATGGGGGGTTTTGCAACAGTGCAACCCTTGCAATTTAGGATTTTTAAAAAAATATTTGTTAAACACTTACTATATGCCAGGGACTGTACTACATGCTGGGGTAGAAACAAACTGATCAGGCTGGGTACAGTCACTGTCCCACATGGGGCTCACAGCTTTAATCCCCATTTTACAGACAGGTAATGGAGGCACAAAGAAGTTAAGTGACTTGCCTAAGGTCACACAGCAGACAAGTGGTGGGGCCAGGATTAGAACTGGGTGTAGCTTTCTGGGTTGAGGCGAGATTGAAACTGGGGAGATTAGGAAGACTGGAGGCATTTGGACCTTTGAGGGTTAGAGTGTTGGGGGTGCTGAAGGGCAGTAACTGGTGCCCTGCTGTGCTAGCAGAGATGCCCTCGGGTCCATTTTCCCTCAACAAGGCCTCCGCTTAGGACTTTCTGTGTGTGCATGAACAAGGGGGCCACAGGAAGCTTCCCCAAATCGACCACGACATCCAGTGGGGAAACCTGCAGGACCCACAGAGAAAGGAGAGCCCTCACCTTGCCAGCTGAGCTAGGAGTAGGTACACACCTTCACCCTCCAGCAGAGCTCAGAGTGGGCAAGTCCAGCTGTGGGTGGTGGGGGTGGGGGTCACTTTCTCTAGGAAAGCAAAATCCAGGAGACTCATCTCTTCTTATTACCACTATTTCCCAGAGAGGAACCAGGATGGGTGAGAATTAAGGTGAATAGCAGAAACATGTGAACCTGCCTAAGTGTGTGTGCATGCACACTCACGTGTGTGGGGGGAAATAGACCTAGTGAGCAGCATGTAATTGCCTAAAATTGTTAGTTAGCAGCGGATGTAAATAACAAAAAAAATGCGTGGGGAAGGGGGAAATTGTTAATAAATTACAGCTAATTACTTGACGATTAATTAAAATAATGGGTTGGATTTAAATATGCTAATAACACAGAACCTGCTGCGGAAAAGGTAATTTAAATAAAAATAGGAAGAAGTTGAATAGCGCTCTGAGCCTCTCAACTGGGAGCTGTGAGCAGTGGGCGGGGAGGTAGGAGTCAGAACTCAGAATGTAGCTTCCAGGGAGGCGGTGGGTTGTTGGTGGGTGGTTATAGGTTGGGGGTCCCTGCCTGCAACTTCTGGAGGCTGGGGATTAGATATTCAGGAGTGGTAGCCTGAAGGCCAGAGAGGGCATTCTTGCAACAACATGTCCCGCCTCGGCTTCGTTCCCGGGGACCCCAATGGCTGGGACACTTCAGCACCGCACAGGCAGGGTTGGATTCTCTTTCAGATGAGATGTAAAGCAGAGACAAATGGAAAGCCAGAAGTGGTAGGGTCCCAAGGGACTCCCTGGGTCCTCAGGATAGCTGGACAGGAAAGGCCAAACAGAAAAATGGCAGTAGAGGGAGGATAATGAGACGAATCAATGTAGAGAATGCCTGTAGAGCGAGGGAAGATGAGAAGAGAATAGCAGACAGGACATTGTTGACAAACTCCCTGATGCTCCAATTCCAGGAGTCTGCTGGGTGAGGAGACAAGCTGCAGGCAGCTGATCTATGCTTTCTAATCAGTATAAGAGCTGATCTCTAATTCCCATCCAGGCAGGGATCCTCCAGCACCTAAATTGGGAGAGGGTGGGGGAAGATCTTACCTCCTTCCCTTCCCCACAGCACCTGTATATATGTTTGTACATATTTATTACTCTATTTATTTATCTTACTTGTACATGTCTATTCTATTTATTTTGTTAGTATGTTTGGTTTTGTTCTCTCTCTCCCCCTTCTAGACTGTGAGCCCGCTGTTGGGTAGGGACTGTCTCTATGTGTTGCCAACTTGTACTTCCCAAGCACTTAATACAGTGCTCTGCACACAGTAAGTGCTCAATAAATATGATTGATTGATTGATTAGGAGAAGGGGAAGGGAACCACCCCAGCAGTGTGAAGCAGCATGATCTGGTGGAAAGAGCACAAGTTTGGGAATTAGAGGACCTGGGTTCTAATTCCGGCTCTGCCACTAGCCTTCTGTGTGACCTTGGGCAAGTCGTTTAACTTCTCAGTGCCTCAGTTTCCTTAACTGTAAAATGGGAATTTAATACCTGCCTCCCTCCTACTTTGATTGTGAGCCCCGTGTGGGACAGGGACTGGGTCCAACCTGGTTGATCTGTATCTACCCCAGTACTTAGTGAGTCCTTTTTTTAATGGTATTTGTCAAGTGCTTTCTATGTGCCAGGCACTGTACTAAGTACTAGGGTAGATACATGCTACTCAGGTTGGACACAGTCTGTGTTCCACAGTAACTGAGACACAGAGGAAGTGAAGTGATTAGAACACCCAATTCCTTCTGATTCCCTGGCCCACACACTATCTACTAGACCACACTGATTCTTAGCACTTAGAAAGGGCCATTAAAAAACCCCAACACCCCCAGGTACTCCTCCATCCATCCTCAGTGACAGGGCCTAAGCTCTCAGACTCTAAGATAAAAGATTCCCCTTCAACGTCTACAAGTCCTAAATCAAGCATCTCCAGGAGTACCTGGACCTGGGTTCTAATCTCAGCACTGCCACATGACTACTGTATGACCTTGGGCAAGTCATTTAACTTCTCTCTACCTCAGTAACCTCATCTGGAAAATGGGGATTTAGACTGTGAGCCCCATGTGGGACAGGAACTGTGTCCAACCTGATTACTTTTATATCTACCCGAGGGCTTAGAACAGTGCCTGACACATAGTAAGAGCTTAATGAATACCATCATCATCATCCCCCGACAGCACCGCCACCAGGTCCAAACAACCATCTTTGCTAATGGCTCTCAGTTTGGAATTCAAGGAGAGTTAAGGTCTTTCAGAGGGGTCGTCCTCATGAGGGCAACAGGGAAAATAGCCTTTACAGCTCCTCCAGCCAGACTCATCCCATGTCTGAGCAAACCTGAGCATTCCCAACACCAGGGCAGAAAAGACTTGAAAGATTGGCTTTCTGGACTATAAACTGTCTGAAGCCCACTCCCTCCCAGACCCCCACCCCAAATCCCTGCCCTCTTCTGTCCCTCATGTTCACAGATGAAAAGGTGTCATCTAAATCTCTGGAATTCCATTTGTCTCCCAATCCAAGAAGCCTCAAGTCCATCTACTTCCAGGTCCCAGTGAAGGTGTAGCCGTTTGGCTTGCTATTCCTTACCTTAAAATGTTGAAATGACCACATTATGCAGGGTGCTGTATGACACATACAAGCCACCTAGGCCCAGCCCTCGAGGAACTTTCATTCAAATATGACATGATGTCCCAGCAGAACATAGAGTCGAATGCCATTTCTCCACAAAGCAGTCTGTGATTGTCTCTCTATTTTCTCTGCTCTCAGTCAATCATATTTATCAAGTGATTACTGTATGCAGAGCACTGTACTAAGCACTTGGAAGAATTTAGCAGACGTTCCCTGCCCATAACAAACTTATAGTTGTCTACATTCCCCTCTCCTGCTGACATCATCTGCTTGTGCCTGAAGCCAAACCTCCATCTTCATCTTCCTACAGGCACCTGGGCCAGCCAGGTGAGCTTAGTACAGGACAAGTGGCTTCTGCTGTTTCCAAAGAAAGTGAAGTTCCTGTTTCTCTGGAAACCCCCAGGATTGCGGAAAAGGCTTAGCCTCCACCTAGATTGGGTTCACAGATTTACCTAGGTCCCACAGATGGTCATGCACAAATACTGCTCAGGCATCTTGGCCATTTTAAAGTATGTTCTATTTTTCCTAGGGTTCGAGCCCAGCTGAGTTGGTCCATTTCCAATGAGTCTCAAAAGGCAGTGGTTGTCAGGGCTTTGGGAAAGGAGAGCCATCAGCTTCTGCCTCCTGGTCAGGGAAAGCTTCCTACACTGGGGACACCAGTGACCTCCAATCTAGGTTAGCAGCCTGCTGCCAGCATTGGACACATCCTACCGGCCCTCCCTGGCCCAAGGTGGAGCCACACAGCACAGTAGGATGACTGGGGAGCACCATGCTGATGAGCTGAGCTCAGGCTGGCAACCATCCAGCTGGTTACTCCTCTAGGAAATCCAAACTCCTCCCCTGACCCACCCTTACCGAGAGGGGTGGGATTTCCCAATCACCTCTGGAACTCCTTTTGAGTTTCATTGGTTCTCCGGGGGCAAGGAGGCAGTGTAGCCTAGTGGAAAGAGCATGGAGGTGGAAGACAGGAGATACAGAATCTAATCCCAACTCTGTCATTGGCCTGCTGGGTGACCTGGAGTAAGTCTTTTACCCCTCTGCCTCGTTGTGGGCAGGGAATGTGTCTGTTTATTGTTGTATTGTACTCTCCCAACCACTTAGTGCAATGCTCTGCACATAGTAAGTGTTCAATAAATATGACTGACTGACCTCTGTGCCTCAGTTTCCTCTTCTGTGGATAAGACACTTTCTCTCCCTTCTTAGACTAAGAGTCCTTTGTGGGACAGGAACCATTGCTGTTCTGATTATTTTGTATCTTCCCTAGTGCTTCTCATCTTCCCTTTCAAACACTCTCCTTTCCCTGACTTTCCCACTGCTGTTGACACCACCACCATCCTTCCAATCTCGCAATCTTGGCATTAGCCTTGAGTCATCTCTCTGTCTCCTTTAAGCTGCACATTCAGTCAGTCACTAAATTTGTTTGCTTCTATCTAAACAATATCTCCAGCATCCACTCCTTCTCCTCCACACAAACTCCAAACTCATTCAAGCACTTGACATATTCCCACCTGAATTACTGCATCAGCCTCCTCACTGACCTCTCTGATCCAGCCCCTCCCCTCTCCAGTCCATATTTCCACATTTCATTGTCCTGTCTAGACATTTTTCTAAAAAAAAAAAAATAATAATTCTGCATACATCTCCCCACTCCTAAAAACCTCCAATGGTTATCAATCCATCTCATAGTAAGCAAGAACCCTTCACCAGATTCGGGGCACTCAATCAACTCTCTCCCTCCTACCTGTGCTTGCTCCCTTTCCTCTACAGCCCTCATGCTTCATTCCTCTAATATCAACCTTCCCACTGCCCCTCGCTCTCACCTCACCTGATATCAACCCCTTGCTCATACCTTCCTTCCTTCCTGGAACTCCCATCACCTTCATATAATAATGTTAGTATTTGTTAAACGCTTACTATGTGCCAAGCAGTGTTCTAAGTGCTGGGGTAGATGCAAGGTAATCAGGTTGTCCCATGTGGGGCTCACAGTCTTCATCCCCATTTGACAGATGAGGTAACTGAGGCCCAGAGAAGTGAAGTGACTTGCCCAAAGTCACACAGCTGACAAGCGGTGGAGCCGGGATTCAAACCCACGACCTCTGACTCCCAAGCCTGAGCTCTTTCCACTGAGCCACGCTGCTTATCATATCTGATAGACAGCCATTCTCCCCATCTTCAAAGCCCTACTAAACTCACATTGCTTCCAGGAAGCCTTCCCTAAATTCTCATCCCCCTATTTTCACTCCCTTCTACCTACCCCATGCACTTAGTCCCACTCCTAAACACTTAAGTACTCAGACCACTCCTAAAGCACCTATGTACCATAGTCTTGTACTTGATTACTTCTCCTGTTATAAGCTCTGTGAGGGCAGAGATAGTGTCTACCAACTATATTGTATTCTCCCAAGTGCTTAGAACAGTGTTCTGCACAAAGTAAGCACTCAATAAATACTACTGATTGCTCGCTAGTCATGTAGTAAAGGCTTAATAAATTCCAAAGCTAATTAACTCCTATAACCTAGCTCTGGGTAACATCTTTTATTCATGGTTAAGCATTTACTATGTACTAGGCACTGTACTAAGCGCTGGGGTAGATACACCCTAATCAGGTTGGACACAATCCATGATCTACATGGGGCTCACAGTCTTAGTCTGCATTTTACAGATGAGGTAACTGAGGCACAGAGAAGTTAAATGACTTGCCCAAGGTCATGCAGCAGACACGTCAGAGCCGTGATAAGAACCCAGATCCTTCTGACTCCCAAGGCCTCTATCCATTAGGTCATGCTGCTTCTCTACCTGGGACCATGAGGCAGCCCACTAAAATAAAGGAGGAAACCAATCCAGAAATCAAACTTGTGGCTTATCCAGAGGACCTGATTGTGGTGATTCCTGAGTGGTGGGACAAACAACTTCCTTTGGGATCTGAGGCTTCCAGAGCTGGAGCAGGGACTCAGCTTAGCTGGGGTGACTGTACAGGCCTTGGTGAGATTTCAGCTAGAGTCTCATGGCTAAAACCTTCTCCATCCTCGCCAGGACCTCAACGTAGTGGTGTCCACTCCCCTTAAGCTTTAATCTCCCACAAGGGCCTCCCAGGTTTGGGGGCAAGGGGAGAGAAGAGACTGCAAGAAGAAAGAAAAGGACCCCCTCAAAAAGGGCAGATCACTGGGGTTTTTTTGGGCTGACGTCCTTCTCCAGTCCTGACTCTGTTGGTGAAACCCCACCACCTCTAGCTGATGAACCCTGAACAGAGAACCAACCACAGAAGACAGGCAATGGGACTCACGCACAAGTGAGTTTGGTTGGATGGATGGAGGAACTTCTTGACTATAAGCAGTTATGGTAGAAATGGGATTTATCTAGAGCCTGCTTTTGCAATGGAATCACAAACCGTTGCAAAGAAGAGAGCTGCCAAGACAGCTAAGTGCTAAGCTTCCAGAGAGCAAAGACAGATCTGCAAGGAGCTCTGCAGCAATATTACAACAGCCTTGTTGGACCAAGAAACTCCATCCACAATCTCCAGTGTAAACAAAGAATGGGCATTTCTCCACGATACTGTCTACTGGGCGGCTATCAAGATATGGGTAATGGCCAGACCAACACGCCAGAATCGGTTCGATGTAAATGACTCAGAGACAAAAAGTCTACTTGCAGCGAACCAATTACTGCACCACCAATGCCTGTGCAACCTCTTATGACTCTAACCAAAGGGAGGCTTCAGAATCCTGGGTGGCTGCATGTAGATCAAGTTAAGGACCCTTCATAATCTGTGGAGGTGAGGGTGGTGAGGGAGGGCAAAATTGAAGGGATTTACAGTTTTTGCACACAACCTGGAAACCAACCCCTTCTCCTTGTGGGTAGAGATGCTCCATGGCTCCTGTATATGGTGTCAAACACAAGGAGGGAATCCTGGAAAAATGCCAACAACTTTCAATGTTCTCCTCAAAATCTCTTCATATCTGACAAACCACCCCTCTCCCCACCTTCAAAGCCCTCCTAAAATCACATCTCCTCCCTGAGGCCTTCCCTGACTATGCTCTCATTTCCCCTATCTGACCTCCCTTCTACATGACCTATGCACTTGGCTGTGTATCTCTTAAGCACTTAATATTCACCCCAACTCCATGGCACTTATGTATGTATGTATCCTTCTACTCTGTCATTTCTCCTAGCTAAAATTTATTTTAATTTCTATCTACTCCTGGATATTCCTTGAGGTCAGGAATAATGCCTAAAACCTTGTTGTATTGTACTTTAAGTGCTTAGCACAGTGGTCTGCCCAGAGTAAACTCCCAATCTATACCATCAATTGATTGATTAATGTACCAGAATGAGCTCTCAATCTTTACCTTGATTGATTGATTTATGCCTTCTACTGAAGATGAGGCCCTTCAAACCACAGAAAACTCATCAACATCCAAAGATGTGGCTCTTGGCCAAACTACTGAGAGTCACCCCAGCACTGTACTAGCTCTTACTTAGTTCAGTGCTCTAAGCACAGTTAAGCTCTCAATAAATACTATTGTCTTATCGATTGACTGGCTGGCTGACTAGAATGGCAGGGGATGCTGGCATCCCAGTTAGAAATTTATTTTTACTTTCAGCACTTGGTAAAGCAAGTATGTGTCCTGGCTCCGGTTCCATTAAATGTGCTCTACGTAGCAACACTGGAACAAACAAGAGGCCTCCTCGATCCAGGAGCTGGGATACACTTCTGTTCCTGTGAAACCCTTATCATCCATAGTCCTAGAGATGATCATTCCAGAATTGCTGTCTGCACATGACTGGATCTTAGACATACGTACCCCAGAAGACATGTAAACAATTGTAAACATTTCAACCGGTTGCTCCTAATTGCCGATAATGATAAAGAAAGCCAAGGTGATGTATCGGCCTGTTAGAGGGAAGCCATTCACACCACCAAAAGTCCATGTCGGCAACACAGAGCCAATCACAGAATTCCATTATTGAGGCGGCATGATCTCTAACAATGCATTAATGATGGAAATAGAAGGAAATAGAAGATCAAATCACGAAGGCCAGTACCTCCTTGGGAGGTTATCAAATAGAGGGTGGCAGCAGCGTGGTATCAAGTTCCAGACCAAACTAAAGGTCTACAGAGCCAAACTCCTGTCCAACGTTCTCTATGGCTAGGAGTCCAGTCAGTCAATCAGTCAATCAATGGCATTTATTGAGCATTTACTCTACTAAGCACTTAGGAAAATACAATATAACAGAGTTGGTAGACAGAATGGCCTTTTCAGCCACACATGCATGCACAGGCAGATTTCTCTGACAGAGGCCTCTTTGAGCATGGAAGACAGCTATGTGAATATGTGTGTGTGTGTGTGTGTGTGCGCACATGCACACATATATAAAAGCTGGGAATGACAAAAGAAGTATAAGGCATGGTCACTGCTCTCGAGGAATTCAGTCTGTGGGGAAATAAACATTCAGAGGAAATGTAAGCATGTACTTAGAGATGTGTACAGAATGTTGGGGAGGCTATAGTGGTGGTAGTAGTGGTAATAGTACTTGTTAAGTGCTTATTGTGTAGGGAACACCATACTAAATGCTGGGAGAGAGGACACAGATAGGAATTAGCCATGGTCCCTGACTCTCGAGGGGGTACGTGGGGTCCCTTAGACAGCGGGGAATTAATTGAGGAAAGTTTCATGGAAGAGGTGGGACTTATGTCTGGGCTTGCGGGAGGGGAAGGATGTGTTTTGGCAAAATGGAGCTGATAAGTCATTCCTGGACAAGGGAGGGTAGTCATTCATTCATTCAATCGTATTTATTGAGCGCTTACTGTGTGCAGAGCACTGTACTAAGTTCTTGGGAAGTGCAAGTAGGCAACATATAGAGACGGTCCCTACCCAACAATGGGCTCACAGTTTGGTATAGGAAAAAAGAATGACATTCATGAAAGAGTTGGGGTGACGTAATTCAACAGCAGTTTCAGGAAAATCTATCGATAGTATTTATTGATTGCTTACTGTGCCCCAGCGTACTGTACTAAGTGCTTGGAAGAGTACAACAGTTGATAGACTTGTTCCCTGGCCCATGTGTGCTGCCTCATCCAGGATGGATAAAAGAGGGGAGACCTTGGAACCAGGAAAAGGCAAAGGTTTAGGAAAAAGATGAGAAATTCAGTTTTGGCCACAGTCAGTTTTAAGGGGTCAGTCAGTCAGTCATCCCAGTGGAGATGTCCCAAAGGCAGAAGGAAATGCAAAATCGAGGGAGGCTGGAGAGGCAGATAAGTCAGATCTGTGGGGGCAGAGGTACTCTGTCTGAAAGTGAGGAGAAAGGAAGAGAGGAAAAAGATCTAGAACTGAGCCTGAGGAAAATCTACAGTTGGAGAAGAAGGAGAGATCAATCAGTCATATTTATTGAGCACTTACTGTGTGCACAGCACTGTACTAAACACTTCAGAGAGCACAATATAATAGAGTTGGTAGACACATTTCCTGCCCACAACAAGCTCCCACAGTCTAGAGAGATGAGCCAGTAAAGGGGATTCACTTATTCATTCCGTCGTATTTATTGAGTGCTTATTGTGTGCAGAGCACTGTACTAAGTGCTTGGGAGAGTAGGACACAACAATTAATGTATTCCCCACTCTCAACGAGCCTACAGCCCGAGTGGGGAGAAAGACATTAATATAAATAAATTACAGACCTGTACATAAGTGCTGAGAGGGGGAGGAAGAAAGGGAGCAAGTCAGGACGATGCAGAAGGGAGTGGGAGAAGAGGAAAGCAGGGGGGCTTAGTTGGGAAGGCATCTTGGAGAAGAAGTGTCTTCAATAACGCTTTGAAGCGGGGAGAGAGTAATTGTCTGTTTGATTTGAAGAGGGAGGGGTTCCAGGCCACAGAGAGGATGTGGGTGAGGGTTTGGCAGCTGGATGGTCGAGATGGAGGCACAGTGAGAATGTTAGTATTAGAGGAACAAAGTGTGAGGGGTGGGTTGTAATAGGAGAGCAGCAAGGTGAGGTAGGAGGGGGCAAGGTAATTGAGTGTTTTAAAGCCAATGGTGAGGAGTTTTTGTTCAATGGGGAGGTGGATGGTCAACCACTGGAGTTTTTTGAGGAGTAGGGTGACAAGTTCTGATGGAGAAGAAGGAACCGGAGAGGAAGGAACCAGACAGGTTTGTCTTGGAAATTCCATGAAAGAAAGCTTCAAGGCAATGATCAACGATACCCAATTTTCCAAAGAGGTTAGGAAGTAATATGAAGAAGCTATTGGATTTAGTTTCAGAGAGGCCTGTCAGGGGGATCTAAAGTGAGATCAGCCTCCATGGAGCGAGTCAGTGAAATCCAGATTGGAGAGGGTCAAGGAGGTAACTCCATGATAAAACACCATTAATATTTGTATTTGTTAAGCACTTACTCTGTACCAAGCATGGAACTAAAAGCTGGGATAGACACAAGATAATAAGGCCACACACAGCCGCTATCTCACATGGGACTCACAGTCTATGAGGGGAAGAACAGGGATTTAATCTCTGTTTCACAGATGAGGAAACTGAGGCACATAAATTAAATAGCAGGGAGGTGTCAGAGTAGGATTAGAACCCAGGACCAATATATCAAAAGATATAATGGATTCTGCACTCCTGGAAATCAAAGAAGAAGATAGACACTCATTTTCAGTTGTTGACTAACCACCTGGAGACAGGGGACTGTACTTCATGGACAAAGGTTCATTCATTCATTCAATCGTATTTACTGAGCATATACTGTGTGCAAAGCACTGTTTTAATAATAATGAATGTGGTATTTGTTAAGCGCTTACTATGTGCCAGGCACTGTACTAAGCATTGGGGTGGAAACAAGGCAGTGGGGTTGGACACAGTCCCTGTCCCATGTGGGGCTCACAGTCTCAATCCCCATTTTACAGACGAGGTAACTGAGGCACAGAGAAGTGAAGTGACTTGCCCAAGGTCACACAGCAGACAAGTGGCAAGGACTTGGGAGAGTACAATATAACAATAAACAGGCACATTCCCTGCTAGAGGATGAGCTTCTTTTCTAGCCTTAAGATTTTAAGCTTCAAAGCCTTCTCTAATAGACCTGCATTAATTCAATAGTATTTACTGAGCACCTACTGGAAACAGAGCCCTACAATTTCTCCCCTTCAGTTATTCCTCTGCAGCAAAATAAAGCTGTGCACCTCACCAGTTGCTAAGGGTAGATCACAGAGAGACCCACTGAAGTCTTGGATGGAAGACACCCTATTCTCTTAACCCTGTGCTTCAGAGTTATAAATAATTGCAGGGGTAGGGGAGAAGTGGGGCTGCTGACTCCATTAAGCATGATGCCAGTATCGATGGAGGCTCAGTTTCCCCTCAACCCCACCATTGCCTGAAGACTGGAAGTAGCGAGGAGGAGAGGGGAAGCCCCAGGCCTGGTCCTGAAGGAAATTCCCAGGGCAGACACCCACCTCAATCAGGTCAAGCATTTCATTTTTTTTTTTTTTTTAGCACTGAGGCAATAAATCCTGCCTTCCCTTTCAAGTTGGCAGAGGATTTAAAGTGAGTAATCTCACTTTACTGCAGGCTGGGGCGGAGCTGGAAAGGCATCACTTTCTCCTTTCTGGCCCGAAACTTAACAAATTGCAAAGAGCACAAGGGGGGAAGGCGAAGGGAAATGAAAGAATAAAAGAAACCAAACTTGACATTTGCATTTCAAACACTTATATCAGCAAAACAAATAACAGTAATTATACCATTTGCATATTTTGTTTAAATGATTGTTTGCTGAGGTGGGAAGAGTGAGTGTATGCTTGTGTGTCAGGGGAAAGTGCTGATGCCAGCAATCTGGCTAAGCGGAACAGCTGTTTCTCTTCTCTCCAGGTTTTGTGTTGTTTCCCCAAACGGTGCGGATTTAACAGGAGAAATGAAAACATAGCGACAGCAGTAGCAGGACCTTGGCTACCAAAGGCAGGCACCAGTTGCTCCTGGAGGCGGGGAGCAGAGCTCTGAGCCTCTTCAATCACCCCCCAGGACCTTGTGCCTAACTTTTTGATCGGCTCTGTTTTTATTCCTCCAGAGTGTGGGTGCTTCTGTCATTCTCTCAACATGGTGCCCCCAAATCCACCAGAACCAGCCAGAGGTCTGCCAGAGGTTCTTGGGGAGAGTGGGAAGCTCCAGGAAGGGCGTCCCAGGCCTGAAGGGCTCCTTCCCTGGGAATATAAGGTTTGGCTAACCCAACTCGGCCTCTACTTGGCACTTGGGCACTACTTGGGCACTGGTCCATTTCACCAGCTGCATGCCACACTCCAAACCTCAGGGCTTGGTCTGTGGCAGCAGAAATAAACAGTGGAAAACTGAAAAATGAATTTCCCGGAGAAGGGGCAAAGGGAACAGAGGAATACAGAAATACAGAAATTTCTGACCCTCAGAATAGCATTTGGAGATTCTGAGATGCTCTTCTCCTTGACTTGGATTCCACTATCCAATTCAGTTCTCGATTTCACTTTCATTCACTTGTATTGAGCATTTACTGTGTGCAGAGCACTGAATTAAGCACTTGAGAGATCACAATACAACAATAAACACACATTTCTTGCCCACAGTGAGCTTACAGTCTAGAATGGGGGGAATAATAATTGTGGTACTTGTTAAGAGCCTACTGTGTGCCAGGCACTGTAATAAGCACTGCAGTGGATATAAACAAATCAGGTTGGAAACAGTCCCTGTCTCACATAGTAAGTGCTTAACAAATACCATAATTATTATTATAATCACTATCATTAAATTAATCAGGTTGGACACAATCCGTGTTCCACATGGTACTCACAGTCAATCCTCATTTTACAGATGAAGTGAGGCACAGAGAAGTGACTTGCCCCCTCCTACCCCCACCCTCAAAGCATCAAGAGAGGGCACTCTGACCCTAGCCAAGGCAGACTGTATTTGGCTAATCACAAGGTAGTGCATCACTGGGAGACACACACCAACAACTCACAGGTTCTTGCAGCATCTGCCCTTCAGTCAAGAACATTGCATTTAAGAGCTCATTCCAGCATACACAGGCAGATTGTGTGTGTGTGTGTGTGTGTGTGTGTGTGTGTGTGTCCTTCCCACCTTCTCTTGGGTCATATTCTTATTCCTTTTTGTTATTAAGAGAATCTTTCCCTCTGATTCCACATAGGCAGCTCAACATTCCCTATAAGAGACACAACCAAGGTATGACCACAGGGATATGGACAAGGAGAGGTAAGTAGGGGAAGGGGGGGGGGGGGGGACGTTTGTCAGACTGAAGGGGTTGGGAAGAGGGCTGAAAGGTGTGTACGTGTTTGAGGGGGTGGGGACCCAGGAGCAAGCCCCTGGGCAAGAATCCTAGCGGTGGTCTCCCCTGTTCTCCCTGCCCTTACTTGGGTGAGGGAGAGACATGGAGAGAAGATCTTAACATGAATAGTATAACTCATACCCCCTAGGCTGATATCCCCCTGTTCCACCTGTGAACTCTTTAAACTCTGCTTTTAGGGTGATCCCAGCTGGTCGGGGAGGGTTGATACATGGAGCACGAAGGCATATCAAGCAAAAGCTCCTCACTCTCAGCTTCAAGGCTCTCCATCACCTCGCCCCCTCCTACCTCACCTCCCTTCTCTCCTTCTACAGCCCAGCCGGCACCCTCTGCTCTGCTGCTAGCCTCCTCACTGTGCCTCATTCTCTCCTGTCCTGCCATCGACCCCTGGCCTACGTACTTCCCCTGGCCTGAAATGCCCTCCCTCCACACATCCACCAAGCTAGCTCTCTTCCTCCCTTCA
Source organism: Tachyglossus aculeatus (assembly GCF_015852505.1). Lineage (NCBI taxonomy): Eukaryota > Metazoa > Chordata > Mammalia > Monotremata > Tachyglossidae > Tachyglossus > Tachyglossus aculeatus. The sequence goes on from NC_052086.1 coordinate 61,666,080, forward strand.
AAGCCCTACTGAAAGGTCACCTCCTCTAGGAGGCCTTCCCAGACTGAGCCCCCTTTTTCCTCTCCTCCTCCCCATCCCCCCCACCCTATCTCCTTCCCCTCCCCACAGCACCTGTATATATATTTGTACTTTGTATATATTTTTATTTTGTTAGTGATGTGCATATAGCTTTATTTGTATTTGTTCTGACTATTTTGACACCTGTCTACATGTTTTGTTTTGTTGTCTGTCTCCCTCTTCTAGACTGTGAGCCCGTTGTTGGGTAGGGACTGTCTCTATATGTTGCCGACTTGTACTTCCCTAGCACTTAGTACAGTGCTCTGTGCACAGTAAGCACTCAATAAATACGATTGAATGAATGAATGTGCTCATAGTTGGTGTGGAGGGAGGGATGGTTCTTTGGGCCCTGGTTGGCTGTGGGAGTAGGACCATGGGAATGCTCAGAGCTGACAGTTTGAGGACCACTGCCATGGGGAGAAAACAGAAAGATCCAGAACTCCTCCTTCCTATTTCTACTCTTCTTCCCTCCGTCCCCTTCAGGGTGTTCCTCTTGCCTGCACACCCAGAGCCCCTCTGACTGAGCAGCTGCCTTCCTGCGGCTGGACAGCAAACAAAATTACATCAAAATTTGCTTTTTCCTACCAGCCGGGAACAGCTGAGAGAGCGAGAGAAAGAGGCCTTGGTGAGAGGCCCTAAAAACGACACTCAGGTGCCGTCCCTGGGAATAACAGCCACTTCAACTGGTCCTCAAGTACTGGCAGGATGAGATGAGATTTGATTTCTTGGAGTCATATTTGATTCCTTTCCCCAGAAGAGCCATTCAGCCGGTTGCTCCTGGACACCGTGGGGTCCATACCAATGGAGAGGGGAGAAGCTGGCTAGCAGCATTTGGCAATGTCAACTTTGGTGGGAGCTGGCTCTCCCCTCACTGAGGACCAGGGGTCCGGAAGTAGGAGAATGCCAAGGGTGGGACAGGACCCTGGTGGGCTTCCCAGACCCAAACTCCCGGGAAATGGGGTGGAAGTCTGCCCACTTCTTGTTCTCTTCCTGGAACAGATATGGAGTGACTGCATTGTCCATTTTCTGGGAGACTGCATCCCCAGTGCCTTGGGTTTCTCCATGAAGGACCAATCAATCGGTGGTATTGACTGAGCTCTCACTGCACACAGAGCACTGTACTAAGGGCTTGGGAGAGTACAATAGAGGAAGTAGATCTGAACCCTGGTCTCAGAAGTGATGGGGTTGTCCCTGATCCATGCCAAGAACCCTGGGAATATGTCCTACATGCTCGTCTATGAGGCTGTCACCAGGGGTGGGGCTGGGACAGAGGAAGGTCATGGTTGGAAAGTGATCACGGAGCCAGGCCCTAGTCCGTGCTGTCTGGAAACTGCTCCATGCTCCTTGGGGCCCAACCTGGCAGTGCTGTGGGGCCCAACCTGTCACTGCTGCGGGGCCCAGTATTCACCCAGCTTGGGCAAGCTGCCAGGTCACCCACGGACCTCTCCTCCCTCTCTCCTGCCTCCTCGGGAAAGCACTGCCGCCGCCTGACTCTGAGATAACAAATGACTAAGACCGTCTGGGTTCCAGCAGACAGAGCTAATTGCCTCTTGTTACTACCTGAGCTCTGAATGCAGAGTCCCCTGCCAGGAGCAGGAGGAGGAGGAGGAGCAGCAGCAGGCTCTCTCAGCAAATGGGACTATTGTCAATGAGCGTGATGAGTGGTGCTTTGCTGGTCAGGTTCTGAGAAGGGCCATGGCTCCACTTGAGGGTCCCTGTGGTGGTGGCCCCCTCTTTCTATCCTCTTGAGCTCTGGAGCTAGAACCCACTCCCCTCCCAGGGACTCACTTCATGTGCTTCTTTCACATGGCCAGGGAGCTCAGCTTGGTACCAAGGTCAGGGTCCAGCCAGACCAACGGAAGGGCTAGACCGGATCAGACCGAGGACAGGGTCTGGCCAGGCCGCAGTCCACAGTCTGATTACCTCTCCTAAGAGCTCAGCGCTTAGAACAGTGCATGGCACATAGTAAGCGCTTAAACACCATCATTATTATTACGCTATGTGGAACCACAGGATACAAGTCTTGGGGAAGTAGCATAGAGTAGTGGATAGAGGCCAGGCCTGAGAGTCTGAAGATCACAGGTCCTAAACCAGACTCCACCACTTGCCTGCTGTGTGGCCTTAGGCAATTCACTTCACTTCCCTGTGCCTCAGTTACCTCATCTGTAAAATGGGGATGGAGATTGTGAGCCAACTTGGGACAGGGACTGTGTCCAAACTCATTTGCTTGTATCCACCCCAGTGCTTAGTACAGTGCCGGGCACACACAAATTGCTGAGCAAATACCACAATTATTATTATGTTACCTCATGTAAAGCAAAATCGTCACACCTCTGCCATTGAGATTATTAGCATTCTACTCTGCCTTTTAAAAAAGAAAACGATTTTATAACATTTCCATCTTAAAACATGTAGAATATGGTTTTAATTCAAATTAGCCTACTTCTTACTTTAGAATACCTGCTTTTTCCATCCCAGATCATATATCAAAGATTACATTTACATATTTTTTTCATGCACATCATTATGCAAATCTTTGTGGAAGCGTTCCTTCTCCCAATCCTTAGTCCTGGGTCATGGGCTGCAGCTCCTAAAGCCCCTGGGTTAATTGGTCCAGGCCAAATGTGTCAGAGACACTTAGGCTCTGCCCTTTTTTTTTAATGGACCTTGTTACACACTTACTATGTGTCAGGCACTGTACTAACTGCTGGAGTAGAGAAGCAACATGGCCTAGTGAGAATCCGCTTGGCCTAGTGGCGAGAGCATGGGCTTGGGAGTCAGAGGATGTGGGTTCTAATCCCAGTTCCACCACTTGTCTTGTGTGTGACCTTGGGCAAGTCACTTAACTTCTCTGTGCCTCAGTTACCTCATCTGTAAAATGGGGTAAATAGGGTAAAATTGGGTAAAAGGTAATCAGTAAAGTGAAAGTGTCTCCATGTGGGACAGGGACTGTATCCAACCTACCTTGTATCTACCCCGGTGCTTGGAACAGTGCTTGGCACATAGTAAGTGCTTAATACCATAATTATTATTAATCAGGTTGGACACAGACCCTGTTCCACATGGGACTCACAGTCTTAATCCCCATTTAACAGATGAGGTAACTGAGGCACAGAGAAGTTAACTGTCTTGCCCAAGGTCACACACCAGACAAGTAGTGGAGTACAAATTAGAACCCAAAACCTTCTGACTCCCAGAAGGAGTCTGCTCTGTCCACTAGACCACAATGTTTCTGTCTTGAGACATTGGGTTCCTAAAGGGAGTACTGGTCACTGAGTAGACATGTTTGGCCTCACTCATTCACACTTCTTCACTGGGTGGGGAATTAGGAGACGCGGGGGGTCGCTCGGCAGACAGTAGACTCTAAAAACAGTTGAGGGTGAGGAGGAGAAGGAGAAAGAGGCAAGTCAGCTCTGCCTTCCAGCCCCCAAAGCTTTTCCTTCCTCAATGCTTCCTCCCCTGTGGAAGTGTCCCCTACCACTCAGCCACTACTCCTGGCTGCCAACGTGCCTCCTGACTGACTTGGAGGTGGGACTTGAAGGAAACGAGAAGGTTTAAAGAAGTGGAACAGTGCCAGGGCTGCGTGTCTATTCACACCTGGCTGGATTCAGGTCAGGCAGTTAATGGGTTTCTCGATCTCAGTGGAAACCCGTCAGAGCACACCTGGCTCAGCTCCCGGAGAGCTGGGCAAGAGAGTGAAGCCGTGCCCCGGGAGTGGGGGTGTGTGGCCACCCCCACCCCCAGCCAGCTGGACATGGCACCATGGATGGGAAGGCTTTAAGACTATGGAGGAGGAGGCTGAAGGATTCTGATCAAAACCCTTTTAAGCAGGACCTCCAGACTGGCAGCAGCACTAAATGCCAATGGGGAGGATTCTGGATGGAGCAAGCAGAAGCACGGGAGGATGCCGACAGTGAGTCGGGGAGCTGAGGAGACAGTCCTGCCATGGACTCTGGAAGACAGAGGGAGAAAGAGCTGGGCCTCACAGCCTTGCAGGGTTGAATGGGGCCAACTTCTAACCCGACACTGAGTTCTCCTAGGGAAGGCAGGGTATGTGTAGGGGGTCCCATTGAACAAAAGAGTAGTCTGGGCTCTTAGAGCATATGAGTAAAAAGACATGAGAGACAGAGAATATCTTCCCTGGAGGCTCCCATCCTTAACTCCCACTGGACCCCTCATGCAGGGGATTCTCCTCATACCCCCAGGATTTGGGTGGGAGGATTGCAGGGTTGATGGCAGCTTGGGTTAAAAGTTCAGGAAGCAGGGAGATGGACTGAATTGCCCAAGACAGCTTACTCTCCATGGTGGCCCAGGGATGCTTAGAGGGTGCAACCCCTCCTCCCTGTCCCCTGAGTCCCCTATGCCCTCTCCCACCCCTAATAATAATTATTATGGTATTTGTTAAGTGCTAGGTGACAGGCACTGTAGTAAGTGCTGGGGTGGATACAAGCAAATCGGGTTGGACACAGTCCCTGTCTCATGTGGGGTTTACAATCTCAATCTCCATTTTATAGATGAGGTAATTGAGGCACAGAGAAGTGAAATGACTTGCCAAAGGTCACACAGCAGACAAGTGGAGGAGGCAGAATTAGAACCCATGACCTTCTGAACTCCTAGGCCCGTGCTCTATGCCTATGCCATGCTGTTTTTACCCCTATACACACACATATACACCTAGGTTGGAGGAGACCTCAATTGGGTGGGCTGAGGCTTGGCTTCAAAAGAGATTAGAGATTACTTAAGTGTCCTGGCTCTCAAAGAGCCCTGGAGCCCTCCTGATATAACACACAAACTAGTTCTGGTCCAAGAGACTAGGAAGATCCCAAGCCCCAAAGCAATCCCTACTACTGTGCCCAGGGAAGCCTCACCCAGAACCTGCCAACTAGTATGTCCGGGGCTGACGTGGGCTTTGAGAAGGACGTCTGAGGAACAATTCAGCAGCTCAGGCTTTGCTCAGCTTCCCTGCTAAATAATGGAAGATCTTTGACTTGGGGTTTTAACTGGCACAGAATCATATTCAGAAGATGCAGTTTGGCTGGGGCCTAAACTTTCTCCACTACTTCCTCCCTTTTCCTCTCCAACCTCCATCCCCACTCCTCCCCCAGTCCCTAACCTGTGCTGGAGGGGACAGTGGGAAATGACAGGGGGTGGGCTTAGTTCCCACACTGCAGATGTCCATCTTGGGAACAGCAGGACCCAAGATGGGCAGTTTCCTGCCTTCGGCCAGCAGTCTGAAGCCAGATTTACCCTGGGCCAATAACTCACTTCTGGCCTCTGGAGTCATGTGCATGTGGCACCGTTATCTACTTAGCATAATGGTGAAAGCTATCCAAATAATACCATCTGATTGGATGAATCCACTGCATGTGGTTTCAAGAAGGGAGAAATTAGGAAGTATAATTCCCTTCATATGACCCATCGTGACTCCTCAAAAACCTCCAATGGTTGCCCATTCCTCTCCAATTCAAGCAGGCACTCCTGCTTGACCGTTAGCTTTAAGGCACTCAGTCAAAAAGCAGCATGGCCTAGTGGATAGACCATGGGCCTGGGAGTCAAAAGGACCTGGATTCGAATCCCTGCTCCACTACTTGTCTTCTCTGTGACCTTGGGCACATCACTTCACTGAACCTCAGATCTCTCATCTGTAAAATGGGGATTAAGACTGTGAGCCCCAGGTGGGAACATGGACTGTGTCCAACTGAATTAGCTTGTATCTACCCCAGTGCTTAGCACAGAGTGCTTAACAACAAACACAAAAAAATCAGTTCTCTCCCTCCTACTCATCTTTCTTCCTCTCCCACTCCACCCAAGCTTCTACCCTTTACTACTGTCAAGCCACAACATACTCACTGTGCCCTAGTCTTGTCTCTCACTGCTGTCCTCTTGAGCATAACCTCCCCACTGCTTGGAACATCCTCCCCTGTCACATTCAACAGACCACACTGCTCTCCCCATCTTCAGAGGCCTTCTGAAATCATATCTCTTCCAGGAGGCCTTCCCCAATTAATCTCTTATCTCTCCACTTCTTTTTTTATGGTATTTGTTAAGTGCTTACTATGTGCCAGGTATTGCACTAAATGCTGCAGTTGATTCAGGCTAGTCAGATTGGACACAATGTTAATCCCCATTTTACAGATGAGGTAACTGAGGCCCAGAGAAATGAAGTGACATGCCCAAGATCACACAATAGGCAAGTGACAGAGCAGGAATTAGAACCCAGATCCTTCTGATTCCCAGGCCCATGCTCTATCCACTAGGCTAAGCTGCTTCCAACCCCCTGAATGGCCCTGGGCATATCCACCTTACCTACACACTCAGGTACTCATCCCTCCCTCTACCCAGTAGCACTTATATACATAGCTTTACACAACAGGGGCATCTGGCCAGGCAGGGAGCAAAGGTTGTACTGGCAGAGAGGAACCAAGTGGCCAGCAGACTTTGGCAATGACTTGGGACAGAACCACATCATCCTTACTGAGATCGTTTCCCACCTGAGGCAAGAACCATCCAGAAGCCAATTCATTGTTTGCTTGTATGTGCTTTCTATTTTACACACACACACACACACACACACACACACACACACACACACACACCCATGGTGCTTTTTATTCATTCATTCAATTGTATTTATTGAGTGCTTACTGTATAAACGCTTATCCACATGTACACCCATTCATGCAGCTCCAGGTTCTGTCTGGGGGGAGAAGGCCTTGCTAACTAACTGCCTTAGCTCCCATGACTCCCAGTGGCCCCAGGTCTGAGCCCCCAGTGGGACCAGCAGCAAAGCTGACAAAGTCGGAAGTGGGCCTGGACTGATCTCCAGGAGGCTTGATCAGGCAGGGATCCCCAAGGCTGCTGGGAGTTGTGGTTCTGCCAGCCCACGGGATGACGACCACCAAAGTGCGGGGCAGTGCCACTCCAGCCACCATGCCCTCGCCCCCAGTCAGAAATCCCTCCAAATCACAAAGGAAGGTGCCAGGTGTCAGACCACTGAGTCAACAGGGAGGGTGTGTCTGACCCAGCTGGCTCCACTAGGTGTCAACTCTCCTCACCCCCTCAGAGTTGGGGGGGGACCACCAGGGAGTGGGGGTGGGGGTCTCTCCTGCTGAGAGAGGCAATGGGACTGGGAGGCTGGAGAAGGACATAGTGGGTTGAAAAAGCCCGAGGCTGCTGATTTAGAGACCAACACACATGGCGTGCATCTCAAGTCCATGTGGGGAACGGTCATCTTTGAATCCAATCCAGGCCCCAAAGCCCAAGTGGCTCCATCGGCAGGGTGCAGGGGGGATCTCTGAGCTGCAGGCTGGGTGATTACAAACCCAGTGCTTTTCAGAGAGCTTCAGGCTCCCAGCCCTGCCAGAGCTTGCTCTTGTCCATTTTCTCCTTGGCCCTTATTTGCACTTCTATCTGCCCAGCTGACAGCTCGCTGTCTCAAAATGTGTCGTCCTCAGCTTTTCTATTAAATGCCTCTGATGGAATGTTTTTCTCCAGTCCAGGCTGGCCATGGGCAAGCACAGAAAGTGAGATGCCTCTGCCAACTTCTGAAAGTTGGAATTGCTGTGGTCACTCTGAATGTCCCTTCCAGCATGGCTAAGACAGAAAGGATCCAAGTTCTTATGGAGGGCAGGGAAGGTAAAGGGTTTTGTTTGTGTATGTGTGGGGTGGGGGTGAAGGGGGAGAGTGGGAGTACCCTAAGCATGTCTGAGGTTGGACACACAGAAATACCATGCATTTGGGTCTCACTACATGAATCTGGGGGAGTATGCAAAGTTACACCTGACGTTGGTAGCCACATGCAAAGTTATAATGCGTTGCTCAGGCCTGTCCGGCTGGATGTGGAGTTTATGTTGCAGTGTGTGCTTGTGTGTGTCTGGGGATATGTTCATCTAGGCAGAGGACTGTGTGTCTTGTGGATGTGCAAAGTGGGGGCATCTGTGTGTGGGTGTGTTTGTGTATAGTTTGGGCCTGTGTGGATAATTGTTGCACCATCTATCCCCTGCATCATGAGCCAAGAGAATAAGACTGAGAATCAGCTGTCAGGGGGAAGGCAGCATGCCTGGAATACAAGAGAGAGGTGTGTTTGTGTATCGCTCAGGGCAGGAGGCAAAATTCTTGCTGAAAAGAGCAGCCGATTATGAGTAAAGTTTGGAAGGGGCAGATGAGCACAAGCCCCTGAACCCCGGGGGAGGTCAGTGATCCAGAGATAGAATTCCAAGTAGTGGATCCCTATTCTCAAAGGGCAGTTCCACAGGCAGCTCTACTGCTTAAAAGCCAAAACTCCTCAGCATGCAGAGGGAGTAGTGAGGACGGGGCTGAGGGCCCCGGGGAATAAGGGGTGAGCTAGAGTTAAGCTTGGCCAGATGGACCCCTAAACCCTGGGTTGCCCCTTCACCCCACCTCCCAAATCCTCACCATCCGGCAGCAATGGTGCAAGCTCAACCCACAAACACCTTTGTTCCCAATCATTATCATTAAGTTTTGTTGAGACCCTATTTTGCACTGACCCCTAAAAAAGGCATTTTCTCTGAGCTCCTCTCAAGTCACACACCTCCTGGCAGTCTGTCGCTGGGCCCTGTGGGGAGACTTGGGAGGGGCAGGGCAAGGCTCCTTTGGAAACACAATCCCCTCCCAACCTCCCCTACTTAGATCCCAATAGGTTTTCCAGTGCCTTTCCCTTTAGCACCCCTAATGAGAGATGCTTCTAATTATGGAATTAGGAGCCAGGAATGGGGTCTACCAGAGGTCATTTAGTCCATTACCCTGCAGCAGCATCATCATCATCATCAATAGTACTTATTGAGCATTTATTGTGTGCAGAGCTCTGTACTAAGCACTTGGGGGAGTATAATTCAATAAAGTTGGAAGATATGTTTCCTGCCCACAGTGAGCTAACAGTCTACAGGAGAGGCAGAACAGCACCTATCCCATGCAGATTTCCAAAAGGTTGACCCACAGCCTCCAGTAGCCCCCAGTTAGGGCCAAGAAGTTTTTCTTGGTAACTAATTAGTACTTCATTCACCACAGGATTTTAGCAAGATTAGCCACTAAACCCTGTCCATGCCCACCGGGCCCTGTGTCTTGGCCCCTAATTTCACTCCATCCCTGACTACAGCACACCTCTCCAAATCTGACTTCAGCCCAGTGGTTTCCCAGGAACTGCTGGCCTGCTGGAAGAGAGCCAGATCGGGGAGAACATTTTCATTCTCTCCATGGACATAAAGCAGTACTCTGTCACAGGATAAATTCCCTTCTGTACCTGCTAGACAAGAGAAACAGATTCTGCTCCTCAGAGCCAGGGGGTGGGGTCACCTGTTGAAGGAATTAATCCTCTTTGGAGCAGCAGAAAATGGCAAGGCTGTACACGAGAAAACCCTGCCAGCCACGAAGCCCTGATTAAGAGGAGCCTGAGGTGAAAGGAGAGGCTGCCTGAAAGGGCCCCTGTGGAATCACTGAATTGCTGGCCTGGTGGAAAGTGAAGGTGCCAAGCAGCTGCTGGGCTTGTCAGGTAAAACCAACCCAAAATGCAGGAGGATGAGGGACTGGGAAGGGAAAAGTGAAGATGAAAGGTGAGAGACAGCATTGAGGGAGAGACAGAGAGACACAGGCAGGGAGAGATAAGGGCTTGGGGTAAAGGATGGAGAGAGGACAGCCAGCTACAGAGCCTAGTCAGGATCAAAGGATGATTCCCTGGAGCTGAGGGCTCACTTTAATTCACCCCAAGAGCTTTCACTCTCCTCCCACCAATATCCTTGATCCCAGGAAGCAGGAGCAAAGTTCCTAACAGCCTGGATCCAGAAAAGAGAGAGAGAGGGGTTCCCTTTTGGGGTCCTAGAAAGCATCTAGAAGGCAATTACAAATACCCTTTAGTCATTTCCTTTTTCTCCCCACAGGCCTGCTTCTTAGACAGCTCTAACTGGGTATCAGACAGAATGTGTGAGGACAGGGTCTCGGAGATTGGAGTTGTGGAGAAGCCACAGGGCCAGAAGGGGACCTTGGTCCTGAATGACTGTAAAGCTGGGAACAGAAGGAGCCGGTGAAAGGGAGGGGAAAGGGTAGCACCCCTTCATCAGAGGCAGCGCCCCTTCATCAGGGAGACTTTAAGACTTGCAGCAGTGGCAGGAGACTCTGCTAATCACTCTCTCTCTCTCCACTTGCTGCAAGTGAGTCTGGGATTCTCCTGAGCCAGGTGAGCTTCAGCCAAAGCTGCAGTAAAGGGGAACAGTTGGGACGGATGGGAGGGAGGGGAATGTGCTCCATCCATCCATGTCAGAGGGGATTTGGGTGGAGGTCGCATCGGTGGTGACCCCTCATGAAGCTGGGGAATCAGGGGAGTTTTGAGGGGGGCCCTGGGCTCCAGCCCCATGAGCCCCTGCAGTGATGCAGCCTGGCTACAAGAGGGTGAGATTGCTGACAGATAGCTTTTTCAAGTTCACTGGTTGTCCTTTCTCCCACCATCTGTACACAGGTTATCCCACTTCCTTCTTCACAAGTCAGGACCTAAATCCAATTCACATTGTCATCACCCATGGCAATTACTGGATGTCTGTTCTATGCTGAGCCTTACACTAAGCACTAGTAAAACCAAAGTAAGCCATAATCCCTGCCCTCAAAGAGCGTAAACCTTGGCTTGTACAAAATGCAAATATCCCTTTAACTCATCATGTGTGTTCAGTGCTTGCACATAGATACCTGAGGGTGGCATTTCAATTTATAGATGCGACCACGGCAGGGTTGTCGGTCTTGGAAAGCGTGTCTAGAGGGCAGGGGCTGGTTCAGTTTAACTCACTTTGGACAGGTTTTGGCCCAGTGCCCCATGCAATAGAGCTCTTAATTTCAGCTTTTTGATGATCAAGGAGCTGATGATGATAGTTTACAAGGTTAGGCCAGGCAAAGTGAAGAATTAGGGTCAAGACCCAAGATGGGATTCCATGACTCTGGGTGCAGAATGGTTTCATTTCTGCTTACACTTTTCTGGGAGCACCTCTGCATCTGTCCAGGAAAATGTGGGTCAACAAGGTTGGGGACTGGCCATGTCTTCCCGCAAGCTGGGGAGAGTAATGAAAGAAACATTGTTGCCAGGCTGGACTCAGAACTGTCTGAGCTTGTGGAAACTGGTGTCTGTGATGAAAAGCAGTGGGCAGTGGCAACTTTTCCTGTGGTTTCTTGGCTCTGACAGGACCGGAGTGAGGCGCCATCCCAACCAATGAAGCCAGGCCATGTCTCCATTTAAAGAATGAGAGGCTTCTGGCACCTCTCAAGGGCTCGATGAGCCCCAAATCAGAACCTTCATTTTTGTGCTTTAGTGCAATGGGCAGGCAAAAAACAACACAGGGAGCCCCTGTGCAGAACACAAGAAGTAGATTGGGTTTGCAGATGCCTCCTGAAGGAAAGATGAACAGATTCTCGGCATTCAGCCATGGGAAGTTCTGTCCCAGGGGGAGGCTCCTAAAGGTGAAGAAGGCAAGAAGAAATAGGCAATAGACAACTCCCAGGAGACCCTGTAGGCAAGCAGCATGGAAGATGAAGGGAAAGAGGAGGAGGAAGAGAAGGAACAGGAGGAGAGGAGGGAAAAAACCTCTTCCCAGAGGAGATGCATTTCTTTTAGTTGTTTACTTTGGTTTATATTTTTCTTTTGGTTTCCCTACTGTGCTTTCTCTTCTACCATTCTCCCTCACCAGGGTGAAGCTAATAAATCCGAGGCCTTGCCAATGATTAAAAGAAACTTTCTCTTTTTAACGGGCTTTGATTGGGATGATGGCTTTCTGAAGTCAGGCCCTTGGTCCTAATGATCTGGGAACATCTCCCCGCTGTGTCTGCTTCTTCTCCAGCTGCATACAGGGAAGACAGTCTGATCAGAGGCAGCTGCATTCCCCTTGCTGAAAGCATGCCAACCTGGGTCCCCTTCCTCTTTCAGTTGTTTGGCAAAGGGCATATGGGCCCAGGTGAAGCTGGGGCAGGGAGGAGATGGGGGAAGAGGGAGCCAGGCAGGGAGAGTACCTGGATGCTTTGTAATCCTAATGGGAAAAGAAATCATTTGCGGCCACCGCCCGTCTTTGGGAAGGGAAGTGGTGGATTCAGGGAGAGCTTTTTGGAGACCAAAATTGAGGCCAGCTTCTTCAGCTTCACTCTGGCATGGATCAAAGGAAGCCATAATGCCGGATGGGCCAGGAGACAGGATGCAGGCATAGAGACATAGTTTATCTTTGAGGGGCAGTACCTGACCCTCCTCCACATATTACAGTTATTCCTTTCCTGACGTCAGCCCACCTGCTCGTCCTCCCTTGGTGAGGGCAAAGCTTGTCCCTCTAGATTTCACCTTGGGGCAACACCTCCAAACCTGGATCAGGGAGCTTGCTTAAGGTTTGTTACGGTTGGGGGGACGGGGGAGGAGGTGGCAAGGGTCTTAGGACTGGAAGAGGCTCCCAGGTCAGGGGCCTGGGAGTGGCAAGAGAGTGGAGAGAGGAATAGGGGCTGTAGAAGTTTCTCCAGGTTGGCAGAGAGAAATGGAAGGGGTGCAATACAAAAGGGAAAATGCTCTAGTGACCCAAGGGGGGCCACAGTGGGAAGAGGAGCTGCTGTTCCAGTGGAGCAAAGGTTGACAAGCACATGGCTATAACTTGTCTCCTGTTCCTGCTGGACTCAGGACTCTGGGACATTGATGCCCACAAAGCAAATTGAGGAGAGAAACACAAAGGTGAACCATCCTGGGACCACATTGCTGCTGACTCCCCTGGAAACAATAATAATAATATTCATTCATTCGTATTTATTGAGCACTTACTGTGTGCAGAGCACTGTACTAAGCGCTTGGGAAGTATAAGTTGGCAACATATAGAGACAGTCCCTACCCAACAGTAGGCTCACGGTCTATAAGGGGGAGACAGGGAACAAAACCAAACATATTAACAAAATAAAATAAATAGAATAAATATGTACAAATAAAATAGAGTAATAAATGCATACAAACATATATACATATATACAGGTGCTGTGGGGAGGGGAAGGAGGTAAAGCGGAGGGGATGTGGCGGAGGAGGGGGAGAGGAAGGAGGGGGCTCAGTCTGGTCTAGTTAAGCACTCAGTCTAGTTAAGCACTTACTACATCCCAAAGCACTGGACTAAACATCGAGGCAGGTACAATATAGTCAAATCAGACACACTCCCTGTCCCACGTGGGGCTCGCAGTCTAAGGGAGAGGGAAAAAAAGGCTTTTAATCTCCATTTTACAGATGATGAAACTGAGGCACAGAGAAGTTAAGTCACTTGTCCATGATCTCACAGGCAGACAAGTGGCACATACTAGACAAGAAATAATCCCCAAGAAAGTCCCATCATCCAGAAGATTTTTCCCTGAGGCAGCCAGCTTCCCCAGATCCCTTCTTCGGCCCAGGATCCAATGGGGATGGAGAAAGAATGGATCAGCATTAAGAAAATGCCCAAGTGTTTTCTCCAGGTCTGACTAAGCAAGATGGGGGTCCCAGCTCCAGGTGGAACTTCCAACATAAGACCCTGCAGAGTGTGACCCCCTTCATAACATTATTGGCTTAACACAATCCTACTTGAGAAGGATTGGGGCAGATCTAGGCTCTCCACTCCTCCTGAGGGAGTGGGAGAGGAAAGAGGGAGGGGAGGAAGGAGGGGAGGAAGGAGAGAGAGAGAGAGAGAGAGAGAGAGAGAGAGAGAGAGAGAGAGAGAGAGAGAGAGAAGGAGGGAGAGGGAGAGAGAGAATGAGAGAACCAGGATACCATAGGCCATGTGTGAATGTGTACATTCATAGACACTCATCCCTGTAGCACCCCAAGATCAGCCTCAGTGGGAGTGGGTGGGAATGGGGGAGCCCTTGCCCCTCTTCTCCCTGAGAAACAGGTCAGAGCCATATTCCCCATTTGTCCTGTGGCCACTCCCAGCATCTCCTGGGAACGATAGCTAGCCACAACAGGGATCAGCCAGCGGCCAGCAAGGTGGGTGCCCCCGTCCAATGGCAGGCTGAGACAGGTGGGATGTTCTTTCAATTATCAGCGATGGGAACTCCCAACTCCTGCAGTGCTTGTTTACCATTGTGAGGCTCAAATAACATATTTATTACTCTATTTATTTATTTATTTATTTATTTTACTTGTACATTTCTATCCTACTTATTTTATTTTGTTGGTATGTTTGGTTCTGTTCTCTGTCTCCCCCTTTTAGACTGTGAGCCCACTGTTGGGTAGGGACTGTCTCTATGTGATGCCAATTTGTACTTCCCAAGCGCTTAGTACAGTGCTCTGCACATAGTAAGCGCTCAATAAATACGATTGATTGATCGATTGATTGATTTGCCTAATTTCCGCCCTGTATGTACACAGCAGATGATTTCTTGTTAACAAAGGCCCTGACTTCCTGTAGGTGAGCTCTCAGCTGTCAGCCTTCGGCCCCCAGTGCTTCACATGAAATACTGAAGCAATTGTCCAAATGTGGCCACGATCTCGTTTCTTTCTTGGAATTCTTTCCTAGGCTTTTGGACTCATTCCAACAGCTCCATTTCCAAAGGCAAATGGGTGAACGTGCCACCGATCCTGGGAGTTGAGCTCTGCTCTTGGGGAGCTGAGAGGCTCAAGGGAAATGGCTGTGGAGACCCTACTCCTCCCTGGAGCGCTTTACTTCTGCAGAGGGGAGGGCAGAGGGAAGAAGCAGATTAGGGGATTGTGAAGGTTGGGGAGCAGAGAGCAGGGTGACTTCAGTGAGACATCAAAATCACCTTCAAGAAGCAGCAAGGTCTAGTGAAAAGAAGATGGGCTTGGGAGTCAGAAGATCTTGGGTTCCAATCCCAGCTCTGCCACTTGCCTGCTGCTAAAACCTTGGGCCAATCACTTCACTTTTTTGTGACTCAGTTTCCTGATATGTAAAATGGGGACTCAACACTTGCTCTCCTTCCCTGCAGATCTGGGGCCCCATGTGGGACAGGGACTGTATCTGACCTGATTATCCTGTATCTACTGCAGCACTGACCTGATTATCCTGTATCTACTGCAGCACTTAGCACAGTGCTTTGTACAAAATAAGCACATAATGCAATTTCTATTGTCAATAATATGTCAGTCAGTCAGTAATAAGTCAGTCTTATTGTCAATAATAAGAAGTCATTCTTAAGGGATCCTTTGTGGCTGGCATTTGTCTCCTAGCTCCCAGAAGACCTTTTCTCCCAGGTAACTATGTGGGGAACCATTTGGACTCAGATGCCTTCCATTCTCTTTTTCTTTGGAGGCAGTCACATGAGAAATCTGAGTCTTCTCACCTCTTCCCCCTACCCTTCCTACCTCAATCTTGACTCTCTTTCCCACTCACACCCTCTTCATCCTTCCCTTGTGACATCACTGCCTGTTGCCTGGGAACACAACCCACGCAGCACCATGACCTCACCAAAGGATTAAATCGGGAAGGGCTGGGCCACCTGGGTTGAACTGTAAATGTCTTTGATAATTAGTTAAAATGGCAGAGAAAATGCTGAAAACCGACAGAAGTACAAATCCACTTCAGATGAATGATATTCTAACTTTTTCCCTAAGGGTGAAAGTCAATCTTCATCGCCTCATATTCTGCAAGTAAGCTGCAGAAGTCAGGGGATAAAAGTTGAAAGCAAAAATGGCTGTTCTTGGCAGGAGAGAAGGATCAAGAGAACTCTGGCAGCAGGTGATGGTAGCTCTGTGCACAAACAGAAATATGGGTTGTTTTTTCCAGGAAAGACAGTCCATCCCAGAACACAGAGAGAAAGATGGAATCCGAGTCAGGATGGTGTCTGTTGCCCCTTCCTTGACCGGCTGAGAAAGTCAGGGATGCTGCTCTGTGCCTCAATCTCCCCATCTGCAAAATGGGAATGTGCCAAGGAGCTCCTATTTTGGAGAGCTGATCTGCACAGTCAGGGGAGGCTGAGGGTTGTGGGGTAGGGGACGTGAATCAACTTTTGAGAAGCCAATGATGTTGGGGAAGGAAACCTTATTTGATTTCTTCTGACCCTTGGGACAACCTTCATGGAATTATGGAGGAGGGGCTTTTATCCCATGGGAGATGGGGAAGCAGGAAAAGATAGGGAGAGACGGGTAGAAGGAGAAGATAGAGAGTCGATGTGTCTTACTGGAAAGAACACTGGACTGGGAGTCAGGAAACTTGAGTTCTACTCCTGGCTCTGCCACTTGCCTGCTGTGTGATCACAGGCAAGTCACAACTTCTCCGGACCTCCATTTCCTCAACTGTAAAATGGGGCTTGAAGAGCTGTTCAAACTCTCACCTGGATCTCGGGCCTTAGGTGGGATTGAGACGAGGTCTAATCTGAGCATCTTGTTTGGTCAATGTTTGACACGCAGTGAGTGCCTAATGATTACCATCATCATCATCACTATTATTAAGATAGCTCAGTTGAATAAGCTGGTTATGAAACACTGCAAGCGAAATGACACGGACCCACAGACTCTGCCCCAGGAGAGCAGCAGAAGGAAGGGTCAAAGGGAAGCTATTTGGAATCTAGCAACAGCCACTTAGCACTTTGCCCTAACGGCTTCCCCCATTTCTCCTTTTTAAGAATGATGAACTTAAGTATTTACCCAGTCAAATATCCGGCTCTCTTTTCCTAAGGCCCCACAGGGAGGGGAAGCCTGAATAAGACAGTTTACCGAACAAAGGCGTAATTACAAAGAGGCCCATGGGGGTGCTTGTGGCATGGAGTGCTCTTTCCCACACAGAAGAGAAAATGTCTCCCCCAACAGGCACTGGGGAATCCCAGCCATGTACATCAGTCCTGACTTGTGAGTCCTCACTCTCTGCCCTTCCACCCTGATTTGCTCCCATTATTCCCCCTCTCTCAGCCCCAGAGCACTTATGTACATACCCATAACTTATTTATATTACTGTCTCCCTCTCTAGACTGTGAGCTCACTGTGGGCAGAGAATGTGTCTATTATACTGTTGTATTGTACTCTCCCAAGCACTTAGTTCAGTGCTCTGCATGCAGTAAGTGATCAATAAATATGATTGATTGTTTGATTCCACTGGGAAGGTGGTGCCACATCCACACTGGGTGGGGTGCTCGGCCCGGGGGCCAGGGAGACTGCAGCAGCAGACATAAAGCCACCCCAGAGCTGCTCCTCTGAAGGCTGGGGGTGTGAACACTTGCCGGCTTCTGGGTTGGCCACCTGGCTTCCTGCTTCCTGCAAAGGAGATCTGGGGAAATCAATCAGTCGTATTTATTGAGCGCTTACTATGTGCAGAGCACTGTACTAAGCGCTTGGGAAGTACAAATTGGCAACATATAGAGACAGTCCCTACCCAACAGTGGGCTCACAGTCTAAAAGGGGGAGACCGAGAACAAAACCAAACATACTAACAAAATAAAATAAATAGAATAGATATGTACAAGTAAAATAAATAAATAAATAGAGTAATAAATACGTACAAACATATATACATATATACAGGTGCTGTGGGGAAGGGAAGGAGGTAAGATGGGGGGGATGGAGAGGGGGACGAGGGGGAGAGGAAGGAAGGGGCTCAGTCTGGGAAGGCCTCTTGGAGGAGGTGAGCTCTCAGCAGGGCCTCGAAGGGAGGAAGAAAGCTAGCTTGGCGGATGGGCAGAGGGAGGGCATTCCAGGCCCAGGGGATGACATGGGCCGGGGGTCGATGGCGGGACAGGCGAGAACGAGGTACGGTGAGGAGATTAGCGGCGGAGGAGCGGAGGGTGCCGGCTGGGCTGTAGAAGGAGAGAAGGGGGGTGAGGTAGGAGGGGGCGAGGTGATGGACAGCCTTGAAGCCCAGGGTGAGGAGTTTCTGCCTGATGCGCAGATTGATTGGTAGCCACTGGAGATTTTTGAGGAGGGGAGTAATATGCCCAGAGCGTTTCTGGACAAAGATAATCCGGGCAGCAGCATGAAGTATGGATTGAAGTGGAGAGAGACACGAGGATGGGAGATCAGAAAGAAGGCTGATGCAGTAGTCCAGACGGGATAGGATGAGAGCTTGAATGAGCAGGGTAGCGGTATGGATGGAGAGGAAAGGGCGGATCTTGGCAATGGGAAAGGGCCTGGGCTAAGCTGCTCCCTTGAAGCCATGCAGCAGTTAGCACCCTCTCTCCTCCATGGATATGGGCGCTGGGACTCTGTGGCTTGAGGAACTGCAGATGCCCCCAGAGTGATCTAGCTGACCTAGTACCAGGAGGGCTGGATTCTCATTCCCTTTATCTTGCCTGGCCATGTGGCCTTAGGCAATTACTTAACCCCTCTGGGCTTTAGTTTTTCCACAGGAAAAAACAACAACAACAAAAAACAGGATGTGAAAGTCTTCCCCTTCCCTGCACCTTCCGGAATGAATGCGTGGGAAGAATGAGTGGGAAACATAGGCCTGGAAGCCTCAGAAAAATTCACTGTCCTTGTCCTGAAGGTCAAATCAGGAAAAAAAATTATGACTCATTTTATCCAGGGGGAGGTATCGGACTCCTGGACATTTGGGTTAGCAGCTTTGCTGGTCTTCAGGAGAGGTGGGAGACTGCAGCAGCAGCAGCAGTTGAGTGGCTGACCCTTCGGCTTTGAGTCCTGAGGGCAGCCTGGGAAAATGGGAGTGGAAAAGCCAAGGGGCTGGGCGTATTCATAACATAGAGGATAGAGCACAGATCTTGGAGTCAGGTGGTCATATGCTCTTATCCAGTCTCTGCCACTTGTCTGCTGTGTGACCTTGGACAAGTCACTAAACTTCTCTGTGCCTCAGTTACCTCCTCTGTAAAAGGAAGATTGAGACTGTGAGCCCTATGTGGGACAGGGACTGTGCCAACCTGATTTGCTTGTATCCACCCAAGTGCTTAGTACAGTGCCTGGAACATAGTAAATGCTTAAATACCATTTTTATTATTATTATTATTTGCTCCCTGCAGGGATTGAATTTATTAAAGCATAACACGGCCTTAGAGGCAAGAGCACAGGGTTGGGAGTCAGAGGATGTGGGTTCTAATCCTGGCTCTGCCAGGTTTGCTGTGTGACCATGGGCAAGTCACTTAACTTCTCTGTGCCTCAGTTACCTCATCTGGACTGTGAGCCCTATGTGGGACAACCTGTTTACCTTGTATCTACCCCTACCCCAACATTTAGAACAGTGCTTGGTACATAGTAAGTGCTTAAAATATACCATTATTATTATTAAAGCAACTTCTCTTCCTGTTGCCCAGGTCTGGGTGTACTGAGCCAGGCTCAGTCTGACTGGTCACCGCTCTCATAGGCATCTTCACCAGCAGCAGGAGCGGCCTCTGAGCCCCTCTGGGTGACAAGCTCAGTACTAGGTATTTGGGAACACAGCACACAGGGCAAACAACCATCCCTCCTGTATCTTAATGCTCCTAATATCCTCCTGATAGCCACTTTTATATGGTATTTATTAAGCGCTTACTATGAGCCAAACACTGTACTAAGCACTGGGGTAGATACAAGACAATCGGGTTGGACATGGTCCTTGTCCCACAATAATAATAATAATAATAATAATCATAATGGCATTTATTAGGTGCTTACTATGTGCAAAGCACTGTTCTAAGCTCTGGGAGGTTACAAGGTAATCAGGTTGCCCCACGGGGGCGCTCACAGTCTTCATCCCCATTTTACAGATGAGGTAACTGAGGCACAGAGAAGTTAAGTGACTTGCCCAAAGTCACACAGCTGACAATTGGTGGAGCTGGGATTTGAACCCATGACCTCTGGCTCCAAAGCCTGTGCTCTTTCCACTGAGCCATGCTGCTTAGTCCCCATTTTACAGATGTGGTAACTGAGGCCCAGAGAAGTGAAGTGATTTTCCCAGCGGATAAGTGGTACAGCTGGGTTAAGAACTCAGGTCCTTCTGACTCCACTAGACCAAACTGCTTCCCACTTGAGTTTGGGGTTTCCCAGGAGTTTGGGATCCCAGGCTTTCAGGGCTGATAACCTATCTCGTTCTAGTGCTTAGCTCACTACACACATTGCTAATTGACCCTCGTTCCCCTCTGAGAGCTTGCTTTTTGGCCCAGGAGTGGTGGGAAGCCTTGGGAGACACTGGACTGGTAGAACTACCATGATGGGGACCTCCTTTCCTGCTCAAGCCCCCCACTTGCTAGAACACAAGCAGCTGCGATTCTGAGAGCAGCTCATCTACCCCACAAATTTCCTGTTTATGACTGTGCATCTAATATATACAGTGAGAAACAGAAGAATCTAATGTAATGCAATTTTCCATGTTCAGTGCATTATTACATTGGCTGCCTTTGTTGATTAGTTCCTATTTTTCTTGGCTGTCTCTTCCTGAGTACCTCTCCTGCAATGGGCTGGCGATCTACAGAGAGAGCCAGTGGCCCGGGTGTCTGCCCCAGCTGTGGCTCAGGGCCTCAGTTTTAAGCCTCCTACTCCCCTTCCCAGCCTCTGCGGGTTGGGGGTCCATGGGGGAGGGCAGCGGAGACTGGCGGCTGATAATGATGATGGTATTTGTTAAGTGCTTACTAGTGTCAAGCACTGTTCTAAGTGCTGGGGTGGATACAAGCTAATCAGATTGATTGAATGAATGAATCAATGAAAGGTTGAACACAGTCCCTATCCCACAAGGGGCCCACAGCCCTAATCTCTACTTTACAGAAGCGGTAACCTAAGGCACAGAGAAAGGAATTGACTTGCCCAAGGTAACACACAGCAGACAAGGGGTGGAACCAGGATTAGAATGCAGGACCATGGCCAGAGGTGGAGCCTCAGCATGGCCAAGAAGGGGAAATGATATGTCTCCGTGGGACTAATGACAGCTTGCACCACAACAGAGCAGGTGTGAAAATCTGGAACCTCTTGTTTACCTGATTTGGTACATAATTGCAGAACCCTGAGCCGGCAGGCATAGAAGACTCCCTGCCAGGACACAGCAATGTGTTGTGCTCCCCCAGGATTCATTTGCTGCCAAGCAGCCCAGCAGGCGCCCTCGTTGTCTCGACTTATTACCCAGACTGTGGTTAAAGAGCGCGGGTGACAATCGTGGGGCTCCAGTAACTGAGGAGATGGGGAAGGGGGTGGGTGGGCGGTGGAGTTCAGAGAATGATTCTTCCCGGGAACGCAGTCCCATAAATCTGGAAGTCCTCCTCCTGGCTCAGAGGCTGTTAATTGCTAGTGATTCAAACCCCATAGGGAAGCAGCGTGGAGGTAGGATCATTAAGAGGCGACGAAGGGTCTGGGCAATGGAGAGGCGCAAGAAGAAGCCAGTGGCTATGTTCCTGAAGTGCCCTGGTCTGGGAAATTAGGCTGGGATAAGGGACCTGTGGAGAAGTAAACTCATTATGGGTGGGGAACGTTTCTGTTAAATCTGTTATACTGAACTCTTCCAAGCACTTAGCACAGTGCTTTGGACATAGTAAGTACCAGCGCTTAGAATAGTGCCAGTGCTTAGAACAGTGCCCAGTGCTTAGAACAGTGCTTTGCACAAAGTGCTTAAGAAATGCCATTATTATTATTATTATTATTATTATTATTATTATTATTATTACTCCGGACCATGATTAAAGGAACAGAAGTGTCAGGGCAAGAAGAGTTCCTGGCACAGAAGCAGTGTTGCTTAGTGGATAGTGCACGAGCCTAGGAATTAAAAGGACCTGGGAGTTCTAATCCTGGCCCCACCACTTGTCTCCCGTGTGACCATGAATAAGTCACTTCACTTTTTTGTGCTTCAGTTACCTCAACTGTAAAATGGAGGTTAAGACTGTGAGCCCCATGTGAGACACGGACTGTGTCCAACCTGATTAGCTTGTATCTAACCCAGCACATAGTACAGTGCCTGGTACATAGTATGCGCTTAACAAATGCCACAAAAAACTATAATCACCCAGACCAAGGGTGCTTTCTAGCTGGGATCTGACAGCCACCACACTGAGGGTGCCCCCGACCCTCTGCAAAGAGGGGCCTTAACACCATTTTAGCTAGAGTTTCTCCAATCCCCAGCTCCTGCCATCGTCTACCTTTCAAGAGCTGCTGGAGGAACCCAGGGTGGGGAAACCTCTGGACTGAACCCACAAAGCTAGTCACTGGCCAGACCGCAAGTGGAATGTGCACGTATTCTGCTCCCCATTCTTCACCCCCATCTCCATGGGTAGAAAGCATTCCGCTGCCTCCATATATTCCTCAGCCTCCCAGTCTGGAGCCACGAATTGTCATCACTTCTGTACATTGTTTTCTGGGATCAGGCTGTTGGCTAACAGGGCTCTCTGGGGTCATTCACCTCCAGCTGCTGTGGTCCAGAGCCCTAACAAGAAAATCACTGATTATGCTGCCCTCATGATTCTGGAAAGCTGGGAACAGCAGCTTCCACCCCCAAAAGACTTTTCCAGGCTACAAATGCTCTTTCCTGCCCTTGGGGCAGAAAGGCATGGGGAAGGGTTGAAGGCACAAGTCACCCGGAGAACATCCCACTGAGGCCAGTAAGCTGAGCTGGTACTGATCATTGAGCACTGGACAGAGCTTTTAGATATGTAAAAACTGGAGAAAGTTCATGTGAGATCATTAGATGTGCATACATTCACAGGTCAAGAAAAGCAGCATGGCCTACACAGCAATGGAAGTCAGAGGACCTGGGTCCTAATCTTGGCTCTTCCCCTGGCTTGCTATGTGGCCTTGGGCAAAACATTTAACTTCTCTGTGCTTCAGTTTCTTCATCTGTATAATGGGGATTCAATACTTGCCCTCCCTCGTATTTAGATTTTGAGTCCCATGTGGGACAGGGACTTTGTCTGACCTGATAATCTTGCATCTACCACAGGACTCAGTACAGTGCTGGGCACATAGTAAATGCTTAAGAAATACCACAGTTAGAACTCTTTTTGATATTCAAAAAGGAGGTTGGTGACTCAAACACTAGCTGTGAGAAAACACATAATGCATATGTTTCATTCTTTCAGAGTTCCTGCCTCTAAAAAATTGATTTCTTTGGCAAGTAGTCTCCAAGCACCCAAGATTTTTACCACCACTCTCCACTCCTGGTACCTCCTGCCTGTGTCCGGAGCCAAAGATACTACAACCACAGTTACACAAAAGCCTTCTGGGGGATGGGACGCAAACAATGACAAGTGGCCCCCGGCTCATAGAGGCTCAAAAAGAGTCCCTCCCAACCCTAAGCTTGTCTGGAATGCTTGTCTGGAATACAGTGAAATGGCTTCCATCCAGACCCAGGAATTAACCTTTTTGTGGAGTTTGTGTTTGTGCGACAATAACAATACACGCAGACACACAAATAGCTGAACTTCCAACTTTAAGATGATGCCCAAGATAATGAGACTTTATCAGGATGTGATAATACTGGTGCCTGATCAGCCAACCCTTCCACATCAAAGGAGTGAAAAAATAACCCTGAACCACATTGTGGGCTATTTCACCACCCAAAATGCTTGGGGTCATTTTCATTTCTCCCCAGTGGGTGATCTTCTCAAAGTTACTTCTCTATGCCAGTCACCCCATATCTTATTCATTCAGTCATATTTATTGAGCACTTACTGTGTGCTGTGAATTGTACTAAGGACCTGGGGGGGCCCAAAATGAACTTGTCTAGAGGGGGAGACAGACATTTATATAAATAAATTACAGACATGCACATAAGTGCTGGGAGGCTGGAAACAGGGATGAATGAAGGGAGCAAGTCAGAGTGATGCAGAAGGGAAAGGGTGAAGAGGAAAGGAGGGTTGGGTCAGGGAAGGCCTCTTGGAGGTGATGTGCCTTCAGTAAAGCTCTGAAGGGGAAGAGAGCAATTGTCTGTCAGATCTGATGATGGAGAGCATTCCAAGCCAGAGACAGGATGTGGGGAGAGCTCAGAGGTGAGATAGACGAGGTTGTAGGTATGCATTTAAAGGGTTACGAGGAACCCATTTGAGGCAGATCACCCTGTTCTCACTCACATTCTAGGAAGATCTCTCCTTACTAAAGGCTTTAAAACAGTTGAAAAAGATCACCACTCCACTCTAACCTGCAGCCTTAACTGGGGATGACTTCTCCACTCCCTCCCCTCCCAACCCCACTCATAACCGGCTCAGCTGGAGTGAGCAACCAGGGGGAAGAGCAGAACCCTATCTTGCCCTCACCATTGGTGCCTCCCCAGGTCTCCTTAACTCGTTTCTTCTGTGAACCAAGTGGACTGGGCTGGCACTTAATCTCTGTTTTGCCCAGGCTCCAGCTCCTCTCACCATCTCCTTCCAAACCCTCCTTGGCTGGACGGACTCCAGCTCCTTTTATCAACTCATCACTCACAGGCCCCCTTCTCCCTCCCTGATCCTCAACCCACCCAGTTTGTCTCTTTCAGGCCTGGGCCCAAGCCCATCAAAATGACTAGTGCTGTCAGTCAGCGTGTTTCAAGGCAACTTTATTATGGAAAAATACTCCTCCTCTATGACACTGAAATGCCAGCCTGAATCCTGGCTGCAAAACCAGCATCTCCCTCAGCACAATGGGTCAGCGGGCTGGTTGGTTGGGTGGCTGGGTAGTTCCCACACCTGACCACCCTAACAGGGAGAGTTGCCCCTGGGATGAAAGGTATTTACACTCTCAGGCACAACTGCACAGTCTGGCAGCTGAGTCCCAACCCTACTGAAAGATGAGAATGGCACAGCTGGGTAATATGGAGGTCACAGTTTGGCTCAGCCATAGACTAGGGACCACATCGGAGCTGGTGGGAGCTAGATGCACAGACCTCAAAAGCATCACAAAAGCCATCCCAGTGGGGGTATCCCCTGCAGAGGCAGCCAAGAGCTCTTGTGGCCTTTGGACATTTGCTATTTGCCTCACCCCCAACTCCACAGCACTTATGTACATATCTTTAAATTATATATTATAAATTACTTATTAATGTTTGCCTCCCCCTCTAGACTTTTAGCTCATTATAGGCAGGGAAGGTGTCTGATAATTCTGTTGTATCGTACTCTCCGAAGCACTTAGTACAGAGCTCTGTACATAGTAAGCACTCAATACCATTGATTAATGCCATCAATTATATTTATTGAGTGTTCACTGTGTGCAGAGACGTGTACTAAGCACTTGGGAGGTTACAATGTAACAGAGTTGGTAGATACATCCCCTGCACACAAGGAGCTTACAGTCCACTTGGGGAAGATGCTGTCTGGGGAAAAATACTTTTGCCACTGACTGGATTCCTGCTTTTGAGCAGCAGCAGAAAAGTGAAGCACCCTCAGTAAGACCTCTTCCCTCACACCCAGCTCCCGCCAACTCCAACGTCACCAAGGCAAGCTGTGAAGGCAATTGTTTAGGATTGTGTCTTCACTGGCTTTCCATTACTGCATGGTTAGCTAAGTCTCTGCCTGGACTTCTATCCCTTTCTTCCCCTTTTCCTCATTCTTTCCACCCATCACCCCCCTCTATTTGTGCCTCTTTTCCTCGCCATACCTCCTCAAATACAGTTACGTATAGGCTTGGGTTACTATTTGAAGGAACTCAAGTCATGATTTCGGGAAGCATATAAATCAAGCCTGCAGAGAAAAGAGAGACGCTGGTCAAGGATTCTCCTTGACTTAGAAACACCTTTGGGACTAAGAAGACTCTGACAAAATCCCCCCACCCATCCAAGATACTGTCCAGTGCAAGAAAATAGAAAGCCGAATCAAGAAGGTCTGCTTAGCACTGGGAGACCCTTAGATGGTGTGTCCGCAATGGGGCAACTTGCTTTACACAAAACTAAAGGTCTACAGAGCTGTAATGCAGTCCAATCTTCTATATGGTGCTGAGTGCTAGACCGTCCCTCCCACCATGAGCAGTTCCATCAGCTTCACCTATGTGCCACCCTCATCATTAAATGGTAAGACAAAACAACTAGCCACAAAGTTTTGAAATGAAGTCAGTCCATCAGCAAGGAAATTGAGAAGCAGCATGGCTTAGGGGGCACAAAATGGGCCTGGGAGTCAGAAGGACCTGGGTTCTAATCCTGCTCCACCACTTGTCTGCTATGTGACCTTGAGCAAGTCACTTAACTTCTCTGTGCCTCAGTTACTTTATCAGTGAAATGGGGATTAAGAGTGTGAGCCCCACATGGGACAGAGACTGTGTCCAACCTGATTAGCTTGTAACTACCCTAGTTTGTAGAACTGTGCTCGGCACATAAGCATTTAAAAATTACCATAATTATTATTAATTATTATTATTATTAAAGTATGCTTCTCTGCACACAGCTCTGATGGGTGGAATTTGTGAGCAGAATGAGTGACCATAGGCCACCCAAACCATTGCTACCTGGTGAGCTGAAATGCAGTGACCAAGAGCACGGACAGAAGAAGAAATACTTGAAGGATCTTGTAAGGTGCAGGCTCATACAATGCGGCATCAGAGCTGAATGCTGGGAAGTAATGCGGCAGAAAGACCAGCCCAATTTGCTGCAATCAGGAGAGGAGTGGTTCTTTTTGAGGATTAGGAGAACAAGAGGCAAAAGGGAAAACAGCTTCAAGTGATGTAAACAACAAACACACCAGCACAACAGGGTACAACCTTTGGGTGGGCATAGGGTAGCAAAGCATGCTGGGCCTGCATCATGACAGCCAGTCAGTCATGTGTGCATCTGTTTGTGTGTGTGTACATGTTCTGTGGACTCATGTGGTTCACACCACATCCCAGGAGTGAACAGACAAAAAAAAATTAGACCCCACAGACACCACTGAGCCACAGTGGTCTCACAACCGTCAGTATGACAACTCAGAGACCCAATGGCCTGTAAACACCAGCCCCAAACAGGACTACCAAGGCTATTTAATCAGAAGACAAGTCATGATGAAAGCAATGAGCCAGCCTGAAGATTCCAGTGACACTTGGACAACACGATGTGCAATTTAACACTTACTGAAAATTTGAAGCCTCCACACATATACATCCCCTCTATAGAGGCACATTTTTGGTTATAAGTAATAAAACCCAACGTAGTCTCATGTTTATGCCTACACACTAGTATGAACAGAGAGACAGCATTAAGCTTTACATCAATAACATTTTTTTCCAACTATAAATGTCCAATGTCCATTGTAGTCTCTCTGCCTTAGCACTGACTTGTGCAAAACAATAACTCAGTGTTTGGCTTTCAACAGAAATTCTACATGAGGAAGCAACAGAGCTGGCATAAGCATTTGACTTAAAATATCCTGTCATTTCATATCTTTTTCTCCCCCTCTCCAACACAACTGAGGCTCCAATCCACACCAAAGACTAATGGTCTGTGAAGTTTCATTTTTCAGAGTTAAACACTTTTCATTCTCTCCTGTACTGGACTTTTAGGCCCAGCTTGGTAAACAAATGTCTGAAGTCATTACAAAGTCCCCAAAATGAAAGCTGTTTAACTGATTTACACAACTCTTTTTCTCCCCCTTTATGACCAAAAAAAATTGCACCCAAACAGATAAATTTTGTGGCAGATTCTAACCCGTAGTCATTGAAGACTGATGGGAGTGAACAGCTTCTTGTGGGAAGAGGAAGATTTGAAAATGGAAATGGTGACAGACCAGAACTGCTCCAACATTAGCGTGTGCAACTGATCCAGTGAGTTCAGAGGGTCTATGAATTCTTGTGCCTGGGAGGGATGGGCAGCAAATGGGCAGGTGAGCATGAAATCACAGGTAACTCTCCCCCTCTGGGGAGGTGGACTCTAAGATCCTTTCCCTCCGAGTATACGTGACAGGATGTGTCTTTCTGCGGACGGGAACCTGGTTTCTGGGTTCCATCTGGCCCCATTCAAAAGAAGAAAACTAGGAAAACACTGACATTTTCCCCATGCTAATAGCATCTATTCAAGCCATCACAAAGGGAATGCATGTGTGACTTTTTGAAAAGGTTTCTCTTACACTCTCTTCTTGCAATGATTCTGCCATAACTTGAATGTCATAAAACACAATGGCAAGTGGCTGTGATGTGGCATTGCAAGGTGAGGAGAGCTACCTAGGGAATGAGTACTTAAGAAAGAGAGAGAGAGAGAGAGAGAGAGAGAGAGAGAGAGAGAGAGAGAGAGAGAGAGAGAGAGAGAGAGAGAGAAAGAGTGCAATTTGCAGGCCGTAGAGATGGGAAAATCCAAATGGATTGTTGTTTGATTAAAAAAAAAAATCTAATCCCAAGAAGAGGAACTTCATGTGGAACAATACTGGGGGAAAGCATTGGACAATCCCAGGGAACAATCATTTCCAGAGGCAGTTGAAGAAAAAGAAACCAGATCTCTAATGTCCCTTACTGCAAAGCTATGCCATAGCACAAAAACCATTACTCTATACCCCAGATCTGAGCTTTTGGGTGCTCTATTTGCTTCAGGCCTAGATTGTCTGGAGAATGAGCAAAGTAGGAATGATGAAATGAAGATGACCTTCGTGGCAGGGTTTAGAAATGAACTTGACTGTCACCCCAAGGGCAGCAATCATGCCTGTGGGACTGGGTACTTCCTCAGAGGGGACATTCAACCTTCCACATTAATGCTCAGGATCTTTCTCAGAGCTTTAGTCTCATATATTGTGAGCCCCCGGTGGGAGAACCTGATCACCTTGTAACCTTCCCAGCGCTTAGAACAGTGCTCTGCACATAATAAATCCTTAATAAATGTCATCATTATTACCCAGTGAACCCCGCCACACAGAAAGTTGGGGTGTATGGGAGACTGTGTATGAGCCTGCCTTAGACTCCTGATGTGTGATTCTGAGCAGGTCCCTTTTCCTTTCTGTGCCTCAGTTTATGCCCTCCAAACTTGGTGGCTGTAACATATAAAAAAACAACAATTATGGCATTTATTAAATGTCTTTTTGTGCCAAGCACCAGGTTACAGTACTGGGGCAGATACAAGATAATTGGATTGGACACAGTCCCTGTCCCACTATGGGGCTCACAATCTGATAAGAAAACTGAGCCCCAGAGAGGTCAAGTGATTTGTTCAGCGTCACACATCAAGTCAGTGATGGCAAGGGGTCTTGAACCCAGATCTGTTGGCTCCCAGTTCCATGCTCATTCCAGTAGATCATACTGCCTCCTTGGAGGCTTATTTCATAATGACTTCAAGGACAAATTAAATTAAAGCAATTAATTAAAACAAATTAAAGAGCAAATTAATTTAGTTATGAATAACTAGGAAATAGGAAACAAAATGGATGTATGAATTCTTTGAAATTCACAGGTGAGGATCAACCAGGAAGTTTGGATTCACAAGCCTGCAATTTTTATGCAACTTTTCTGAAGAGCAAAATTCTACTTTTTCTGGCCATTCCTCTCCAATTGCTGGGAGCAAGAGGCACTCAGCTGATCCATTTGAAGCCTCTTTGTGGCACACATTTTGCCACTACCAATTTAAATCCACACCCCATGAAAACTATCAAACAAAACCCTGGACATGGAAATTACCAACACAGGATTACACAGTCTAAAAAAGATGAGGAAAAGGCCTGAAATGGGCTGGTGCTTAAGGACCATAGAAAACACTTGGAATACCTCACCCACTCTGAGTTGCACACCAAAGATCTGGAAACCAAGACCCGAGACTAACTTCCCCACAGAGGCAAAACCTACCCAGTTTCACTTGGACCCCTTAATTGGGTCAGAAGCCATCTGTCCTGGAGACCCTTCACCCATTAGTGCTGAACCACAGAAGACTGGACTGGTGATAACAGAACCCATGTCCCAAGAACCCTGGGACAGCTGCACCTTCCCACTTTCCAGTGGTCCAAGAAGACAGTTTGGTCTCTTTACTGCCTCCCCACACCAGGATCTCTCCAGCTTCTTGCATGGCAAGCTACCACACATACTACTTATTAGGCACCCACTGTGTGCAGCGTGTTGTATTAGGCGCTTTGAGACATAACAGGAAAAACAAAGGTGATCCCTAAGCTCAGTGAGCTCCCAATTTACCTGGGGAAAACAAGAAAGCAAAAATTGGTGAATATGCAGTAGTTTAAAAAGCTCCAAAGTGTTTGGTCTGAACTTCATCAATTCCAGGGCATCAGGAGAAGAGAAAGAGGGGATCAGAGGGAGCAATAACCCTGAAGATAAAGAGAGATCTGATCCTACTTTATAGAGTATAAAAGGCTCAGTTTAGTCCACAAGAGTAGACTTTGTACTGGGATAGGAATCAAGACACTGGGCTGTAACCCAGCTCTACCAACCACAGTCAGGATATGCTTTCCCAGAAAGTGTGTCGGTTTTTCCATGTAAAGTTTGAATACCTATTCCCTTGGGGAGAGATGGGCATGGGATTAAGGAGTTAATATCCCTTTGCATGAGGGCCTTGGAGAGCAGAGATATAGGTAGGTTGTGCAGGCCTTGGTCACTTACTGACAACAGGAGGCTCAGTCCAGGATCAGTGAACCTTTTTCAATTGGTGGAAGACACTTCATCTGGCTCTTAACATTGTGACAGCTACTTGGCCCTTTCACAATTCTCCTAGGTGCTTTTTCCCCCAAAGGCCTGTCAGCTACTCAAAGATTGCAAACTTCTCTCTCCCCTAGATACTGAGACTAGGTAAGACAGGGAAAGAAAAAAGCCAGGTCTTTTAAGCAGATGAAGTCACCCAAGTCAGCTAAGCTAGGGACGTTTCAAAGTCTCTCTGCTAATGGGGAAGCAGCATGGTTGTGGATAGAGCATGGGCCTAGGAATCAGGTCATGAGTTCTAATCCTGCTCCGCCACTTGTCTTTCTGTGTAGCCTTGGGCAAATCATTTCACTCTGTGCCTCAGTTCTCTCATCTGTAAAATGGGGATTAAGACTGTGAGCCCCATGCAAGACAAGGACTGTGTCCAACCCAACTTGCTTCCATCTACCTCAGTGCTTAGTAGAGTGTCTGGCACATAGTAAGCACTTAACAAATACCACAATTATTATTACTTTCTTTCTGAAGAAGGGGCCAGGTGGGAGAGGAATTGGTGCATATTTTGCCTTGAAAACAGAGAGACCCAGCTCAGCAGCATGGCTGCCTGTTTGTCACCAAAGCCAGGGACAATCCTCAAGGACAAGGAGGATGTATGCCCCAACATATAACTTTCCCAAGGAACACCCACCACCCTCCTCTCACCCAGTGACTCTGTGCCCAGTGGGCATCATATAGCACCTCCTATCCTCACTCTGGAAAGCAGATAGTTGATACTAAATCATCTCTTGAAAGCCTCATTATGGCATTAAGGACAGGTGTATTCTGAGATATATGTTTTTGCACCACTATGTCTTCAAGTGTATCATGCCTCCATGCCAGAAGAGAGGGTGATGGGTTATATAATGGTATGATGGGTTATACAGTGGTATTTTTAAAACCCAGTGAATAATCAATAATAATAATAATAATGATAGCATTTATTAAGCGCTTACTATGTGCAAAGCACTGTTCTAAGTGCTGGGGAGGTTACAAAGTGATCAGGTTGTCCCATGGGGGGCTCACAGTCTTAATCCCCATTTTACAGATGAGGTAACTGAGGCCCAGAGAAGTTAAGTGACTTGCCCAAAGTCACACAGTTGACAATTGGTGGAGCCAGGATTTGAACCCATGACCTCTGACTCCAAAGCCCATGCTCTTTCCACTGAGCCACGCTGCTTCTCTATAGCATTTAGTATCCTTGGTGGGAGGACTCGCAATCAGCCATAGGGGTTCCCAGCAACTTTTATGCCTCACATGGAAAATGGCCAAGTGATCTGACCACACTTGGGGAGAAGAAGAGAGAAATTCAACTTCTTTTTCAATCAATCAATATGGCTATTCAATCTGCAGCCTGTAAGAAGTAGTCATGGAGAGGAGTAATCAGAAAGAGAGTTTATAGAGTACAAGTGGTAGTGCTCCTTGAGAGACCTTGCCCAGATGTACTCAATAGGATCCTTCCACCATCTGAGGTCAAATCATCTGGCAGACTTCTTTCAGGGTTCAAACAGGATAACAGAAGAAATAAGCAAATCAGGTCCAAAATACACACCTGCCCATCTTCCTCCCAGGGGTTCCAGGACATATGTGAACAAGGTTGGAGGGATCATACCCACCTGAAGGGATGTATGAATAATGAAATGAAGGAAATCAGCATTCTTCACTACTTGCACCATTTCTACTTAACTTGTAGAGTGGCTGTTGACAAGGGACTGGATTACCGGCCAGGGGATTGGATTAGTTATATGCCATGTCTGATCAGATTCATAACTATGAAGGAGTAGCTTATAAGCATTATTATAAGTAGGGACTGGGTAGGGTGGGGATTTGGGGAGGGGGAGTGGTGCACAATACAGCTCCATGAATCCCCTGGGAAGGGCAGTCTCTATTCTATTTCATAGACAAACCCCCAATAGCCAGGTACAGGGATAAAAGGATATATAGCATAGAGAACTCAGCTTGAACTCCCATCCCACTGAGATTTCACTAGGAAAAAAACCCTTAATCCAACAGAAAGTAAATCCTTTCCCTTTCTACTCTGGCCTCCAGCTTCTGTCAATTGTGTTCTCCATTCACTCCTATCAGTCAGAAAAGAGACTAGAAAGAGCTCGCCTTCACCATTTGCACCCCCCTCAAAAAAAATTCTTCCAATTTCCCTGCCATAGCAGGAGGAAGGGGGAGGGGCATTACAAGGACATAGAATGACTTAACCTTAGGCTCAGCCCTTTGGGCTAGAAAAGGTCACAATAGCCACCCCCAACCCTTGGTCTCTCCAACTTGGTGCCTCAGCAAAATCCCCCTCTCTGTTTTCCAGTTTTGAATGAAGCATCCTACATGTATCCTTCTTGACTTCATTAAACTGAAGCCATTAGTCTTCCCAGCCCCCTCTCTCTGTAGTGCTTAATGGTTGTATTCACAAATTATTATAAATCTCCTGACAGCTCCAAGCCTTGCCTATAGGATAAGGACCCACTCTGCCTTCGCCCTTCTAGTCAGTGGTGGGACTGGGAGGGGATAGGGAGGAACGGATGGTGGGGAGGGAGGGGTGATTCCATCAGAAGCAATTTCAGGGCCAGCTGACCCCATTTACATTGTAAAAGCCTTTCATCAAATAATGAGATTTCCAAAGGCCTCTGTGGTGAGGGTTTGTGGAGTAATTCCCTTCTGGAATTACTCGTTGTAACCAGTCTCCACCATAGGTTACATCAGGGGCCTGAAGTGATGCTCTCTGCAGACAAGCAGGTGCAGAGTGCCCCACAAGACAAGGCATTCTTCGGCAGTGGTGGGTGGAAACAGAGGAGAGGAGGGAGGAAGGAGGAGTAGGGACGAGGAAAGAGGAAGGATAGGGAAGGAGGAAGGAAGTCCCTTTTGTTGGGGGGCACTTGACTACTTGGAGGAAACCCACCATGGAGTCTGTTGGGAAATTGTGCCGAAGTAATGTTCCCAAACTGTGCTCCCTCCCAGTCCTAGGAGTCCTTCTCCTACCTTCTTGAGGGCAGACATTGTATCTAACTCTATTTACTCTCCCAAGAGATCAGTAGAATCAGCATGGTGTAGTGGAGAGAGCATGGGCCTGGGATTCAGAACGTCATGTGTTCTAATCCCAAATCCACCACTTGTCTGCTGTGTGAGCCTAGGCAAGTCACTTCATCTCTCAGTGCCTCAGTTACTTCATCTGGAAAATGGGGATTGAGACTGCAAGCCTCACAGGAGGACAGGGACTGTGTCCAACTTGATTTGCTTATATCCACCCCAGCACTTAGTACAGTGTCTGGCATATAGTAAGCACTTAAACACCAACATCATTATTATTATTACAGTGTTCTGCACTTGGGGAAGACCTGGCTGTCTCTTCCA
This sequence comes from Tachyglossus aculeatus, assembly GCF_015852505.1. Lineage (NCBI taxonomy): Eukaryota > Metazoa > Chordata > Mammalia > Monotremata > Tachyglossidae > Tachyglossus > Tachyglossus aculeatus. Next base: position 61,699,846 of record NC_052086.1, read on the forward strand.
AAGCCTTCTGGGACCAATCCATCCACATGGGAGCAGCTTCTCTTTTCCCTAAACTTGCCAGGATGCCACAAAGCCCTATGGTATTCAGACAGAAGGGACCATCATCAAAAAGTCAAAGCTGTAAAGTGGCATCTCAAACAGGAAGTTGCAGATCAACCTACTGGAGACCCAACTGAGTGGAAACAGAACCCAGATGAGCAGGAAAAATCATGACATTCCCCTTAGGGAGCCATTCCCAGACTCCTCCAAACACAGCTGCTAAACATGGAATCAGGCTGGAGGGAGCCTCTCCTCTGACTCCTCTCGCCACTAAAGGAACATGAGAAGCAGGAGACAAAGGCCAGGACTATCTTGTCCAG